>NC_092194.1:6212797-6825297 GCF_043641665.1 Enoplosus armatus
AGTTGTGTGAGCACAATTAGCTGTTAGTAATTATTAGCTTGTTTGCTGTTTGTAGGTTTTTTAAAAGCTGTTTGCTGCACTTTTCTCCATCACAGTACAGTTACAGTACACCACGGAGTATGTTGCATCAGATTTGGGGGTTTTGACGGGGAAACAATGCTAGAACTACAGTGTGTTTTGTGACTGCTGTCACTGACAGCATTTGTTTATGTCACAGTGATATTTGGACCATATCATTTACAAGAAGACATAAATACACACTGGCGAGCCGCCACTACTGTTAACTTAGGTTTCGAGGCTGCAGTGGACACACACAGTGAGGAAGGCTGCGTCTCATAAATTCACCAGTCCATCTCACCCACTCTTTATTTTAATTAGCAGAAGCAAGTGATAACAGCTTATTGTTACTACTTTATTGGAGTATCAGTGGGCAGTCTTTCTTCTAAATGTACAATACTCATATATCATAATCATATAAGCCAGATCCAAAGTGCTGCTTGTACATTTTAAAACAATACTTAAAAAAAGTTAACCTTTTCAAAATCAGATTTTCTGAAAACAAAATGCATAAATCACTGACAGAATATGCGCATGTGTAACAGTCCATCAGGGCTTCTTTTCCAGGCTTTAAAGACAAAGTTAGCAAACTGAAGCGCATCAAAGTTGAACAACCACTCTGATTTTTTATCATATCATCTGTACACCAGAATATATCAGGGTTAAATCATCATGGTTTGTACAGCACAAAAGAAAATGAAAAAATGAATCAGTTTTCCCAAATCACGCAGTTCACACAGTCTGAATGTCTTTTATTCTGCTGACCTCCAAAGCTGGAGGAAAAATATCAGTTTTCAGCTGTGCAACAAAGATCTTTGACATATGATTCTGTTTAATATGCATATCTATCCTTAATTTAGTTTTTGACAAGATATCTTCAAAATGTTTTCTACAAAGTTGAATAAACGTTATATGTATATTGGTACTTCTTTGTTTGTTGTTGGCTGCATGCACACGTGTATTTTCAGAGTGTAGATCTGTGTGCAAATACACGACGAGCTTCAGAATACAAAGATGAAGCTAGAACCAATTCATAAGCTTGATTTGACAGAGCGGGTGTATTTCTGGATCACAGAATAGGGTCTGGAAGACAAAAAAAAAGAAACAAATATGTTTGAGAAGTCCATCCTCCCCATAGCTTTGCCATTGTTGTGTCAATACTGCCGAGAAAATCTTCCTTTATCTTTCTCACATGCTGTCACGTTTTAATCGTCACCCGTCCTCTTACGTAAGTGCCAGTAGCGCTGTGTTTGTATCAACATACCACTGCTGCTGCTCTTTCCTCTGGCACCTCGTCAGCTTCTTCTTCGTTTCAGAAAGCCTCTTTGCGGTCGACTTCGAGAGCTTGTCAATGACTTAGCGAGACGCAGATGAATAGAGCAACTCACATGTGCTAAAGCTGTCAGATCTGGTGGCAACACTAGAAGTCAAGACCAAACATCATGAGCTACAATCGCAAAGAAAATAATTGAGATTATAACCTTTTTTGTTTGCATTTCTTCAGTGATGTCAGGTTGGCTCTTTTTTTTGACGAAAATGGAACGAAACAGGCTTTAGAGGACAGATTGGTGCGATCATCTGGACACCGGGCCTGTGGGAGAAAGAGATGGCAATGCCAAAAGACTGACGTGGCAGCGGCAGCTCGCTGACGCAGACTGTCGTCTGTCTAGTGTCACAGTATGTGCAGGTGGAGGAGGGTCTGAGCTACCATATGGTGGGAATCAACACCATAGACGTAAACCTTTACAGCCATTTACGTACAGAAAGGCTGACAGAATGCCATACACAGTCAGCCACATCCCTTTGAAAGTCCTAGTTAATTTTGTTGTTGTGGACAAAAGTTGCAGCCGAGAGAAATAAAGACGAAAAACATCCCAGACAGTTCCAATAAGATAACGTAACGTCTCGAGAGCAGGCATGAGGGGAAACAAATGTGGTTTCACCAAGAGTGGTTTGGTTGAAATGCTGTTCTGGCTACAAGTGACTTGTCCAAAGATAAATAAATGTTGTAAACATACAGTTTGGGGGGAGGTAAAAAAGAAATTCCCTTTGTGTGATGGTCAATAAAGAATTGCAGTTCACAAAATACACTGGGCACAGAACCACTTCAGTTTGCTTTTTAATTGTTGCATTTGTTTTAACAGTTTCAGCATAGTGGAATACACCTGTCTCCGTTAAATCGATTCAAATTACTTCTCTTAATTCTCTTATATGAAGCCACAGGTGGCCTCAGCTCTAACACAAGGATGAAAACAAGGCGTTCATAGAATAATTTCACCCTGAAATAAATTATTTCTTTGTTTTCCAAATGAAATGAGCGCCTCCAGGAATGATAGATTATGAAGTATGTGTGTAGGCCCCTGGATTCCTCCTCCTCCAGTCCTCCGCAGCAGTCCAGCCGAGCATAAAAGTACTATTTTTATTCGGCACTGGGCAGTCAAGTCCACGGGGGGCCCAGATGGTGTGTTTTACATTTGAGCAGTCTGCAGCACAGGTGGGCCCCCTATGAGCTTACCTGCAGTACCATCACACACACACACACACACGTTTGCTCATTTTTCTCCTCTTACAAAAGTTTTGTCTCCTGTTGCAGAAGTTGTGTCTGACACATAAGTCAGGAATGCAGTTTCAATGCTTGTGTAAATGTAAATGTGACCATGTAGACAGATACCTACATATGTTAAGTGTAAACATGTGTGTGTGTGTGTGTGTGTGTGTGTGTGTGTGTGTGTGTGTGTGTGCGTGTGTGTGTGTGTGTGTGTGTGTCAGTCAGTTTCTCTTGATCAACCTTTGTGCCGGGAGCTGCGAGTCTGGTTTGGGTGGGGGTCCTCAATGCTCAGTCAGTCAGACACAGCATGTGTTTTTCTTAGGGGAACACTATAGAGAGACAGATGAAGGGAGTGACAGATAGAGAGAAAGCAAATGAGTGTATGCAAAAGGGAGAGAGAGCTAGCGTTAGAGCCACGGGAGAGAGAGACAGAGAGAATGCTAGTGGCAAGAGGAGGGAGTGAAATATGGAGGAATCAGAGAGAGAGAGAGTATTATTCACCTTCTCCCCCTCCACCTGCCTGTGACACCCATCCTCCCAGGCAGCTACTGTAGGCGTTACACTACCAGCTGAGTCCTCAGCCGGGCTGCAGGAGAGAGAGAGACAGAGACAGAGAGAGGAGCTACAGTAAGTCTGAAGTGAAAGGAGGGAAGTTATGTATCCTGCGCTACCTTAAATCAAGCTGTGAGCTCCTCCAGCGTTATCAGCCCCGTCCCACGGGGTGTTTGCTACTGATTTGAGAGTAGATTTCATTAGCAGTGGGCTTGTCAAATAATCAGCCTCACGGCACTCCTTTGCCTTTTTGAATTAGCTGGCTTGTATTCTCTCTGCACACAATGCTGCATTGATTTTCATACCCTGCCTTTTGACATTTAATTAGAGAAGTGTGTGTGTGTGTGTGTGTGTGTGTGTGTGTGTGTGTGTGTGTGTATCTTATGGAAAGAGAGCAAACCCACCCTCCCCTTCTCAGCATTTTCGTGGCCAGCGGGGTTGGGAAATTCATTTCCTATGAGTAAATAACTCATTTCTCTACAAAGGGACAGAAAGACCCTTAGGTGTGATTACATGACGGCGCTGGGCTGCTGTGTACAGAGACAGAATGGACCACAGAGAGCGCACAGGCTCTGTTTCGACATGGGAAACACACACACAGCCTCCTACACATGCAAAGCAGGCACTCTGTGGCTTCACAATTCAAATCTATAGGTGAACATTAATCCAGCCTCAAAACAATTCTTCCATTTATCAGTGCGTTTGCCTGCTGATCAGCAGCCAGTGTGTGAGTAGCATGAGGCTAATCAATAGCAGAATTGTACATGAGTGAGTCACAGCTAAGCTACCGTCTCCCCTTCTCACCCACCATCTCCTGCCTGCACCCAGATTCCCATTGAAGTGTCAGTTACAGGCTAGAGAGCTTTGCACGGCAGGCTGTGGAGGCGCTGCCAGGAAGCCCCGGTGTAGTAGCTGTACAGAAATATAGCCAGGGAGACAGACATGAAAAAAAAGAGACAAAAACAGATAGACGGTGCGTGCGTGTGTGTGTGTGTGTGTGTGGTTTAGCACCAAGTGTCCATTACAGTACCAAAGATAGAACGCAAAAGTGAACAGAGGCAGAAATACAGGATACATATAAGGTGGATTTCCTCTGACAAGGAGGTGGTGAACACAGATCCAGAAGTTCTGGCAGCGAATGGCGGGACAAAGACGAAGAAAAGAGGATATCCACAGGGGAGCCCCCTTTTGTGGTTTATGTAACATTTCAAACAGTCGTATGAAAAAGAGGCGGAGCGGCTGTGAAACAGTAGGCAGCCTCTGATGAAAAAGGCATTATGGGAAGTCAATTATAAAACATGACACAGCGTTGCAGTGTGCGAACACATGCGTTAGATAGCCCTTCTAAATTATTCACCAGATGCTTTAGCTTATAAATGAGACGCATTAACGCCTTGTGTTTGCCTCCTCTCCAGAGTGTCATACTGAGATCCTCCTAACTTCTGTGTACGAGTGTGTGTGTGTGTGTGTGTGTGTGTGTGTGTGTGTGTGTGTGTGTGTGTGTGTGCATCCACAAGGACGAGACAACGTGCCAAGGTCTCCTCCGACACATGCAAGGGCGAACTCCAGATCAGCACAAAATCCTGATGGCTCTATCATGGCACATTAACTATGAATGAGGGGGAGCTAGCGTCACTGCCAGCTGTACGTATGCTAACCCCCCCCCCCCCGAGAGCAGGGCACGACCGCAGCTCACACAGCCCTGAGACTCAATAACATGTTAACATGTTAGCGGGGGGGGGGGGGGGGCGTCAAGCAATTGTAATTCCCCCAGTGCTGTCGTTAGCTGCAGGGCGAAGCATCGCCCCGTGCTAATCAACATGTGCTAATTTATAGCCGCTAATTCCCCCGTGGCCTCGTGCTTTCCAGCCATTATGGCTGCAGCAAAGTTTTATTTCCTCCCCCTACCTAAGTGTTCCTTCAAATGCACGCCGCATTGATATTCACTCCCACCTGCTGTGTATTACACCTTCCATACAAAGTGACTGTTTACTTACTATTAGCTGTGAAACGAGCTAAAGTGGTTTAAGCTGCTGAACATGAATTAGTCGCCGCACAGTGATCCCCGAAGGGACTCAAAGAACGGAACAGGAAGTAACAAACACCCAAGGCCGGTTCCTGCCCCTAAAATGCCAGGTAACGGTGGAAAATGATGTAGCTGGCAGGCAGTTTTCATGTTAGTTCACAAACCTACAGACTAACTCATTAGCATCCCAGGTGGCAGAACCAGCCCAGGGGCTGGACTCTGAGAAATGCTTAAGGATGGCAGAGGTGTAATAAGGTGGTACAAATCAGTAATATCTCCCCACAGGCGCAGATGGAAGCTGGAACACCACCCTGCTAGCTTTCATGCTCTCTCAGTCTCAAAGCCCCGGCTGTCTGCTCAGGTGTCACACTGTATCAGACTGATTCAGCTGACTGGGGTCACAAGCGTTGGGCAGCTAAACAGGTTACACTCGTAGACTGCACAATCAGAAATGTACGTATATCCACACCAGAGACAGCAGCTGGGCCTATTTAATACTGAATGGTATTGTTTCAAAAAATGTGTGATCACCTTGACCACAGCCTGGATTACCAACTGGGGCCAAAGGCTGAAGGATCACTGTGAGGCAATTGATTTTTTTTTTGTATTTAGTGAATTGCAAGTTATGAACAAATTATGCAGCACTAAAGCACAATATGAACTGAACCTTGAAGTGAGTTTAAGTCCAATCTTTCTCTGTATCAAAAACTAGCTTTGTGTGTATGTGTGTGTGTGTTTGTTTGTGTGTGTTCACAATATATCTGTGTTGTGAAACAGCAGCTCGGCTTCTTCTCCTTGACTGCACTTTCACACACACACACACACACACACACACACACACACACACACACACACACACTCCCAGTGAGTTCTCTAATGAACGGAGATATTAAGGAGTTGTCACCTTTCACACTCCTCAGCATGTGACAGACAACTAGCTGTCACTCTGATCATCACTGGGCTAAAGACACACACACACACACACACACACACACACACCAGGGACACCATCCATCATGGCTCAAAGTCACCCCCATCTCTCAGGGTGAGGCTGACTGTGTGCCACCGCGATGAGAGAGAGTTTATGAAGACATCTGTCTGGTGTTTCATTAGAGCTGACTCTCATGTCATGTGGATATTTAAGGCCCGCGGTCACGGCCAACGTCCCCTCTCGTCGTCCCTCAACATAGCGCAGTCATACGGGGGGAGAGGAGACGGACAAAAAGTGACCGGAAGCTGCAGGACGTGAGGACACTCAGAGAGATGGTTTAACTTTGTTTTGCAGAAAGCTAAGGAGACATAACAAGGGCATGTGGGGTTTTTTTTTTTAAATTCCTCTCCCCACCTTGTTGCAATCTCCTGCAATCTATATGTAATCAACTTTCTTTATCATTTGTCTCCTATTTAATGTCGGCGTCTCAGAGAGATCAAAGTCTGTTTTCCAGGAGAGACTTAAAAACAATAATTCACTTACACACTCCAACAGGCAGTCAGCAGTATATACAATAAAAGAAGGAGAAAACACAATAAATGCTTCGCTCTACTACACTACAGAGAGTTACAATGAGATATCATTATTTTAAGATCATCCAGTGGAAAAAGAATTTCAAAGGGCTTTGCAGCAGGCAGCTCCATTTTAAGGAGCAAAGAGAGAAAGTACTCTCACCAAGATCAGACATTTAGAGGCTTTATTGAAAGCTAACCAGCTCTGTGCAAAATTAAAGGATTTAAAAGACATGAGGTGTACAGAGCTTCACAAGTAGAGCCGCATAGGTCAGACTGCTGTCAGGCGATTATTGAGCAGAGAGAGGGGTAGAGTGACACCAGACTGATTCTATTATCACGTCTGGAAGATAATGTTTTTTTATGCTATTCATGTTGTCAACAGACGTCATGTTAAAAGTCTTTGTCTTCTCTTTCTTTTCAGTGTATTCTTTAAAGAGGCAGTCCACCAATTTTACAAATGAAGGTCAGAATCAGAATCAGAAACTGTTTATTGCCAAGTAACATACATTACAAGGAATTTGCCGTGGTCTGATGGTGCTATTGTTTTGATAACAAATAAGTAGAATATAAAAGCTAAAATAAGAATAAGAATAAAAATAAAAATAAGATAAGATAAATAACAAACAGTGCAGTGACCAGAATAAAGTAAAGTGTCCAGGTAAAGTGTCCAGTAGGGGGTGGGTGCGTTAATGTAACGCAGGGGGGACAATATAACGTATAAGTAGTGTTTGTGTTCGGGGGGGGGGGGGGGTCAATGTAAGTTTGTCAGGTTGACTGCAGAGGGGAAGAGGGGAGGGGGTCAATCAGATGGTGTCCGGGGTGGGAGGGGTCAGCAGCGATCTTCCCTGCTCTCCTCAGGGCCCTGGAGGAGTACAGGTCCTGAAGAGATGGGAGGTTGCAGCCGATCACCCTCTCTGCAGAGCGGATGATACGCTGCAGTCTGCATCTGTCCTTGGTGGAGGCAGCAGCGTACCAGACGGTGATGGAGGAGGTGAGGATGGACTCTATGATGGCGGTGTAGAAGTGAACCAGCATTGTTTGTGGCAGGTTAAACTTCCTCAGCTGCCTCAGGAAGTACATCCTCTGTTGGGCTTTCTTGATGAGGGAGCTGATGTTCAGCTCCCATCGGAGGTCCTGGCTGATGATGGAGCCCAGGAAACGGAAGGACTCCACAGTGTCCACTGGAGAGTCACACAGGGTGATGGGGGCGGGTGGGGCTGCGCTCTTCCTGAAGTCTACAACCATCTCCACTGTCTTTGAAGCGTTAAGCTCCAGGTTGTTGTTGTTGTTGCACCAGATCACCAGATGGTCAATCTCCCACCTGTAGGCAGACTCATCCTCTCCAGAGATGAGTCCGATGAGGGTGGTGTCGTCCGCGAACTTCAGGAGCTTGACGGACTGGTGACTGGAGGTGCAGCTGTTGGTGTACAGGGAGAAGAGTAGGGGAGAAAGAACGCAGCCTTGAGGGGAGCCGGTGCTGATCGTCCGCGAGTCTGAGACGTGTTTCCCCAGCTTCACGTGCTGCTTCCTGTCAGACAGGAAATCTGTGATCCACCTGCAGGTGGGGTCAGGCACGTTCAGCTGGGAGAGCTTGTCCTGAAGAAGAGCCGGGACGATCGTGTTGAAGGCAGAGCTGAAGTCCACAAACAGGATCCTGGCATAGGATCCTGCGGAGTCCAGGTGCTGGAGGATGAAGTGTAGAGCCAGGTTGACGGCGTCGTCTACAGACCTGTTGGCTCTGTAGGCGAACTGCAGGGGGTCCAGCAGAGGGTCTGTGATGGATTTGAGGTGGGACAGGACCAGGCGTTCAAATGATTTCATGACCACAGAGGTCAGGGCGACGGGTCTGTAGTCATTTAATCCTGTGGGCCCTGGTTTTTTAGGGACGGGGATGATGGTGGAGGCCTTGAAGCAGGCTGGCACGTGGCATGTCTCCAGTGAGGTGTTGAAGATGTCTGATCAGACATGAGACAGCTGATCGGCGCAGCGCTTCAGGCAGGATAGGGAGATGGAGTCTGGTCCAGCAGCTTTTCGCGGGTTTTGTCTCTTGAAGAGTCTGTTCACATCTCTTTCAAGGACAGACAGAGGTGTCGATGCTGGAGGAGTGGGGGGGCACTGTGGGGGGCAGCTGTGGTGGTAAGAGGTGTGAGAGTTCAGTCAGGTCAGTTAACTAGTCATGAGGAGCACTAATATAATACACACATAATGTTTTCTGTGGCTCTGCAGGAGCTTCGTGGAGTCTGAGAAAATAACCCTGATGATGACAATGTTTAGAGTTGGTGTATAACCCGCTTCTGGAGAGCTGCAGTCTAAAGTCTAAAGCTAAGCTAGCTGCTAGACGGCCTGTAGATCCCTCCAAAACGAAGGCCTGCGCAATTACTTTTTCAATTAGTAATGTGTAATGACTCATTGATTCCAGTTTCAAAGTAACCTGCCCAACACTGATGACCACACAGTAACTACCTCACTGTAATATTAGAGTAAATATTAGAGTTAGCCGCCTGATCGTTCTGTTTCTACCTGCTTTTAAGAGAGGATTAACCGAGAGATAATGAGTTTGATTTTCTTGAGACTCCCGATTCTCAGGAAACAGCAAACAAACAGCAGACAGTAAACAAAAGCAAAGCCACTTTAAACATCACAGTCCCCGCCGATGGGGCGATGCAGCAGGTCTCCATCCTGTCATCGACTGTTAGGCCATTCATCAAAACGTCACCAGCAGGCGGGAGGAAACGTAACACCGAGGCCTGCTTGGATATGGTGTGCTAAATCTGAATGTACAGTATGTCAGTGTGTACACAAGTGCTACAGCAGCCCATCATTTTGTAATTACCAGCTGTGTGATTTGTACCCGTCGAAGGGAAAGTGAGCGTTAACCTAGTCAATAACTCACTGACTGCATTTGGTGGGCTGAATTAGATTTATATCCCATTAAAGACAGAAGTGACCACGTCTCCTCGTCCCTATTCATCTCTCTCAGTCCTGCTTCACATTACAACCATCAATCAATCTCAAAAGGCCACGATGAGTCTTCTCATGGTTCAGTGTGACACAGGGCGCAGACTTCATGGTTCAACAGTTACAATATTTGTAACTAATTTCAATGAAATCAAATTGTGGCAGCAGTCAGCTGGACAGTCAGAAACCGCTCTCCGCTTCACTCATTCCACTTGTTCCCTGCATGCTAAACGCTTCAAGGAATACAGTGGTTCGACATTTTGATAAATGCACTCTCAACTAACTCTCTTGCCAAGAGTTAGATGAGAAGATCAATACCACTCTCATGTATGTACGCTAAATATGAAGCTGCCGGTTAGCTTAGCATAGCTTAAAGACTGAAAAACGGGGAGACAGCTAGCCTGGCTCTGTCCAAAGGTGACAAAATCTGCCTACCGGCCCCGCTAAAGCTCACTAATCAACATGTTACATCATGTTTGTTTAGTCTGTACAAAATATTATGTGTGAAAACAAGAATTTTTTAAGTACCAGATTATTTCTTGTCCCGGGCCAAGAAGGTCCAGCGTAACGCGTTATGTCTTTTGTTTGTTTATTCCATACAAAAATCAAAGGACATCTGATAAGCTAAAGGCAGTGCATTTCACCAAATGTCAAACTGTATCTTGAATAAATGATTCAAGAGTGAAGAGATTTAGGACTGTGCTGTATGAATCATAATTTTGTGACAGCTATTTGTTTTTACAAGCAAATCATTTTGTCCACACAATTAAAACAGATAAACAAAAACTTTTAATATGTCTTTGGAATTGAGAATGAAGGAGACATTAAATATAAAAAGCAAATGTCTGAACTTAGTTCGCCACAAATCCGAATTGAAATACAGCATCTTAAAATCAACTGATTTTATATATTGATTGATTCTTTCCTGGCATTTCTTTCAGAAAATCAGCATGTCAACATTTTCAGACAGCAGTTCAGACCTCTGACAGTTCACAGTGTTAATAAAATTAAGTCAGGCATTAATCACATCTCAATGGAAACAAATAGTACACTTTGGGAGTCATAACTGATTAGAAGTTATGATCTATTTCTAGCTCCATGGGTCATACCGTCATGTTTTTGTGTCATAAAATATTGAAGTATATTGTTACCACCTGTACTGCAAGGCCATGGTATCATGAGGCTGACGGTGAACAGTCCTATCCATAGTTGTTGACACAGATTACACTTTTCTGATTTTTGTCAGAAAAGAAAACATACAGAAGATGAGATGGTGTGAGCAGTGTGAAAGAAAAATCCATTTCACTGATGTTCCCTGATCTGCACACGCTCATTTGAGACTATTAGTTAGTGTGTGTGTGTGTGTGTGTGTGTGTGTGTGTGAATGTGTGTGTGTGTGTGCAGACTGGAGCAACACGTACAGTAATTAGAGTTTTATTCTGCAGCAACTGAGGCCACCAAAGTACACATGGACACACACACACAATCTCACACTTAATTATACAATGAAACCAAATCATTATCCTCGAATCTCGTAGCCTGTGACCCTGCCTTCTGTTTTCATTTAATTGTACTTTCAATTCAGAACTTCCCAAAATCTTGACACAGGTCAGCCACTGCACACTTCCAGGAGAGAGTCAGCAGTAGATTTTAATGAGGACTTTCATCATAAGCTATGAAACATCAATTCAAGTGAGAGTGAGATCGATTGATCAAGCAATATTACTGTCTTCTGTCTACCATATTACCACCAGGAGGTCTCACAACTCACAAACAAATTGCAGCTTAATGTTTGCAATGTTACACAACTATTCAGATCTGTATATTTCAGTTTTATATACTAGGATTTCTCACACTGTTTTAATTAGAGAATGAATTTGGTATGTGCTAATACTTTTCTTTTCTTTTTTATATATAATGTATTCTGGCATCATCCTTGTTGTTTGTTCATATGTTGCATTTTGTCTGGCATTAAAAAGCTCTGTCTACATTAAAAATACTGCGGCAATGTTCACTTGGGTTTGCAGGAACTAAACCAAGTGCAGAAATGGGAGCTTTTCCAACAAAGGTGTTTGGTCTTTAAATAGTTTGAAATCTCAGAAGCCATTAGGTAAGCTCAGACAGACAGACAGACAGACAGACAGACAGACAAAAAGAAAATGGCAAATCCAGAGTGCAATAGGGAAAGATTTCATTGCTTTTCATTGATGCAATTATGGTTGGTTGACCTCTGAAACTGTGCTTTTAGAAATCCATGCATGCCATACTGAAAAGAAAAGTTTTGAATGTCTAAGAGATGTGTGTTGAATGGCAAGACTTCATTGATCCATGAGGGGAAGTTCACAAGAAAAAAAGAAACTACATTTTTACGTTGCAAACATTTCACAGCAAGCATTACAAGTATAAAACGGTTAACAAGACTAAGATTCTGCAGCCATGCTAGCAGCTCTATGAGGATGTACTTAGGCACAGCAGTGCTTTGACGTAAATGCTAACATCAGCATGCTAACATGCTCACAATGAAGAACATGCTAAGCAGGTATAATGTTTACCATGTTCACCATCTTAGCTGGGCATCTTAGCATGCTAACATTTGCTAATTGTCACTAAACATAAGGTTTGGTCATAAACCAAAAGTGTTGCACAAATTTAAATGTTGCATGATGATGGTGTTAATTTCATGACAGGTGAGTCTGGTTTTACCTCACATACTGCACTGATCCTGTCACATCATGCATACTGTGGCATTGGGCAGTACCACTGTAACACTGAGCAATTGTTTTATGTGTCTATACTCATCGAATCCACCTTACATAAAGGATTCAGCTGGTGGCCATTTCTGTCATAGCGGAGCTGAACTTCTCATTTGCTTCACACCGCAGAAGATACAACAAGCTTTTGTTTCTCTCTCCATCTCTGTCTGCAGATAGCTTGTCGCCTCCTGTCAATGTGACCATCAAAGCGGTGAAAGCAAACTCTGCTGTGGTGACATGGGACATCCCCGAGGGAGACCCCGTCATTGGCTTTGCCATCACACAGCAGGTGAGCAACACACATACAGTACACATGGATGGATGGATATATATATATATATATATATATATATATATATATATATATATATACACTACCGTTCAAAAGTTTGGGGTCACCCAGACAATTTTGTGTTTTCCATGAAAAGTCACACTTTTATTTACCACCATGAGTTGTAAAATGAATAGAAAATATAGTCAAGACATTGAGAAGGTTAGAAATAATGATTTGTATTTGAAATAATAATTTTTTCCTTCAAACTTTGCTTTCGTCAAAGAATCCTCCATTTGCAGCAATTACAGCATTGCAGACCTTTGGCATTCTAGCTGTTAATTTGTTGAGGTAATCTGGAGAAATTTCACCCCACGCTTCTAGAAGCCCTCCCACAAGTTGGATTGGCTGGATGGGCACTTCTTGCGTACCATACGGTCAAGCTGCTCCCACAACAGCTCAATGGGGTTTAGATCTGGTGACTGCGCTGGCCACTCCATTACAGATAGAATACCAGCTGCCTGCTTCTTCTCTAAATAGTTCTTGCACAATTTGGAGGTGTGCTTTTGGTCATTGTCCTGTTGTAGGATGAAATTGGCTCCAATCAAGCACTGTCCACAGGGCATGGCATGGCGTTGCAAAATGGAGTGATAGCCTTCCTTATTCAAAATCCCTTTTACCCTGAACAAATCTCCCACCTTACCAGCACCAAAGCAACCCCAGACCATCACGTTACCCCCACCTTGCTTGACAGATGGCGTCAGGCACTCTTCCAGCATCTTTTCAGTTGTTCTGCGTCTCACAAATGTTCTTCTGTGTGATCCAAACACCTCAAACTTCGATTCGTCCGTCCATAACACTTTTTTCCAATCTTCCTCTGTCCAATGTCTGTGTTCTTTTGCCCATATTAATCTTTTTCTTTTATTGGCCAGTCTCAGATATGGCTTTTTCTTTGCCACTCTGCCCTGAAGGCCAGCATCCCAGAGTCGCCTCTTCACTGTAGATGTTGACACTGGCGTTTTGCGGGTACTATTTAATGAAGCTACCAGTTGAGGACCTGTGAGGCGTCTATTTCTCAAACTAGAGACTCTAATGTACTTATCTTCTTGCTCAGTTGTGCAGCGAGGCCTCCCACTTCTCTTTCTACTCTGGTTAGAGCCTGTTTGTGCTGTTCTCTGAAGGGAGTAGTACACACCGTTGTAGGAAATCTTCAGTTTCTTGGCAATTTCTCGCATGGAATAGCCTTCATTTCTAAGAACAAGAATAGACTGTCGAGTTTCACATGAAAGTTCTCTTTTTCTGGCCATTTTGAGCGTTTAATCGACCCCACAAATGTGATGCTCCAGATACTCAACCTGCTCAAAGGAAGGTCAGTTTTATAGCTTCTCTAACCAGCTAAACTGTTTTCAGCTGTGCTAACATGATTGCACAAGGGTTTTCTAATCATCCATTAGCCTTCTGACGCAATGAGCAAACACATTGTACCATTAGAACACTGGAGTGATAGTTGCTGGAAATGGGCCTCTATACACCTATGTAGATATTACACCAAAAACCAGGCATTTGCAGCTAGAATAGTCATTTACCACATTAGCAATGTATAGAGTGTATTTCCGATTAGTTTAAAGTTATCTTCATTGAAAAAAACAGTGCTTTTCTTTCAAAAATAAGGAAATTTCTAAGTGACCCCAAACTTTTGAACGGTAGTGTATATATATATGTAAATGCAAGTATAAACTAGACACACACACTCATTTAATTAAGTTGTGGTTCATCTCTGTTTTTTTGCTGCCATGTCCAGTTCTCTTTATTGTATCGCCCCCCTTGCTCGGAGTCAGTATGCATTATGGAATTATCACAGGATGCTGGATCCTGTTGGACTGCCTGTCGGCTCTCCGACAACAGCAGACTCCGACAGCTCTATGAAAGGAGGAGAGCGATATTATTTGCTGCCATCGTGCTCACATAAACATACCAAGTCACACACACATTACTCGGTTCACACACACACACACACACACACACACACACACACACAGATATTAATCTCATTACTTTACAAGGTGACATCTTGTGACTTTACGGACACAAACACACACATACACACTCATTCACAGGAGTTGGGAGTGACAGCTGCAGGGTCAGCGTGGGTCACTTTCTCACAGTGGTACCGAGGTGTGTGTGTGCAGAGAAAGTAGAAATGCTGTAGAAGTGAACAGTGATGTTCTAAAGGTACAAATAACACAAAAAAATTAGCATCAGAAATATACATCGGCGGATATTGTGATTACTGTTGATACATTATACTCATTTCTTTTTTCTTCCCTTCATCTGACCTTACTGTACCTGTTGAAATGTATTTTCACCACATGAGAGTGGTGTTTATCTTCCCAAGAAGGCATTCCTAAAATGTTGAACTAGTGCTTTAACAGTGAGGAGTTTATGTATAGCCGTCTGACAACAGTAGCATTTCTCTCAATGTCAAACTATTTTCATGTAACTAGTGTAACTTTTATTCAACCAGGACTTTTGTCCGAGTAGGACACTTCAGAAGTGTCATACCAGAAGTGCCCATAAATGCCTTTTTTATTTTATTTTTTTATTTGTTGTAAAGCTTGATGACAGAACACAAAATATCTGTCCTCCGGCGGTAAACCATGTTCACCATCCTCTCCCGCGTCATACCCCAACAGAAGAAAGACGTGCGCATGCTGCGATTCATCCAGGAAGTCAACACCACCACACGCTCCTGTGCATTATGGGACTTGGAGGAAGAGACAGACTACATTGTGCATGTCCAGTCCATCAGCATGTCTGGGACGAGCCCGCTGAGCGAACCCCTGCGCTTCCGAACGCCGAAGGAGGCCGAGACTCAGGCCTCTAAGGGTAAAGGTAAAGTGTCACACAGACAAAACACACACACACACACACACACACACGAACACTTGCTCAGTCACACTTAAAGACAAAAAACGGCACATTTCCTCACTCTGTTTCTGAGTGCAGAGGGGACTTGGCCTTTTGACAATATCTTGACTGATTTTGTCTAAAGACCAATAAAAATCAATAGACACACAAAGCGTGAAATGAAATTTTACAACAGAGTGCTTCTGAAGCCCCCCCCACTGACCACTACTCAGGAATGAAGCGTCCGAGGGGGGTGCATACTTCATTGTGTATTGACGTGCCTCGACGGGCCTCACCCTGCATGCACCCACCAAAACTGCACGGTAAACCAAAATGAGGAAAGGCATTCATCAGACACAGAGAGGAGGTAGTCAGAGCTGCGAGGGGTGGCGGATCGATGTGCTTTTGGCTGCAGCCGCGCTCCATCTATCCCTCCTCTCGTTTACACTCATCTCTCATGTGAGCTGCTGCTATACTTCCATACTTCCCGGGCTGTGGAGCCAGAAGGAGTCTGAACTTCTGTTATGGTGGCGAGCGCGCCAGCAGAGACATGTGGAATATAAACACAAACATTGCAGAGCACTGAAGACGTGCTCTTCTCACCACTGAGGTCTAATTAGCACAGGAAGTGTTGTTTCTGCGAGGGGGGAAGAACTTACAGAAATCAATAACTGCACTGGATTCAGATAAACAAGTTTTTTTTTTTTTCAGGTTTCATCCTTTTGTGTACACGCACATGCTTGTTTTCTTTGAGGTTGCAGATATGATTCTCTCTCCTGCTGTTTTCAAAAGCCGTAAAGACAGAACTCGCGCACAATGTACAGAAATAAACACAAGTGCCTCGTAACCACAGACACACTGGTGTGGTAATTCATTTTTTATGAGGGATAGTGAAGGAAAAGGAAAATGATAAACTCCTTAATGAAAAGGTTTGGCTCTTATGTCCGTACGCTACCGCTTGTTTGACTTAGCGTAACTTTAACTTAGCTTAGCATACAGACTGAAAAGAGCTAGTCTGGCTAGGTTACGAAATCCACCTACCAGCACCTCTAAAGCTCACTAATTAACAGGTTAAAACCACATTTCTTGGCCGGGACGAGAAAAAGTCTGGCGCCTACAATGAATAATTGTCGTTTCTATACGTCTTCAGATTCAACAAACGTGATATAATGTGTTAAGTAGTGAGCTTTAGAGGTGTTTGAAGGCAGATTTTTTTTACCTTTAGACAGACTGCTTCCAGTCTTTATGCTAAGCTATCATAAAGTCAGCCGGCTGCTGGTGGTACCTTTGTACTTAGCGTACACATATGAGAGTGGTATCATTCCTCTCATCTAACTCTCAGCAAGAAAGCGAATAAGCATATTTCATAGAATGTTGAGTTATTCCTTTAAAATGAGCAGGTCGTGGCTGTGACCTTCCTGTTTTTTTAAATGAGGCTGTTGAGTCGAAGGCAGTAGATGCCTCTATGCATGTTTGTTTGCTCGTTTTATTTGGATGGCTGTTAGAGGAAGCAGTGCTCTGCCTCAGTTCACTCATCCATTACCCAAAAATGTATGATTTCCACATATTGGCAGGCTCTGCACACACACACACACACACACACACACACACACACACACACAGAGCGAGTGTACGTCCCTATTCGCTGCAAGGCAAAAAAAGATTTTCCTGCTTCTCTACACATTTCCCACCTTGCACACGTTTCACAAAGCAAATCTCCGCAGAGAGCAGGTCTGTGCTTCATCATCCTTCGCTCGTACTCAACAACGGCTCCACAGTTTAGCTCAACAGCACACATCCCTCTCCATCTCATCAGCAGCGCTCGCTCAAGGATGTCTGTTTAATTAGCTTAGCGGCGTTGAAACAAGGAAACCTTTTGATGACAGATGAGCAGATGTTCTTCAAGTCAACATTTTGTAATGCAGTGGAAACCCAGTGTTGTTAGGATTCAGGCTCCACCACAGTGTCAAAATGAATGTTAGTTCATTTTCCATATAAAAGCAAGACAGTGATGTGTTTAAATCCACCGGGATATGTTGGGTTTTTATACTGAAGGGCTTTATTTTACATGATTTGCCCATTTATTTTCCCACGAGGTAGAAAAACAACAGCTACTGCACAGTTGATCACTAATCATTTCCTTCACTATTTAAGACCTTCTTAAGAGATTAAAATGATGATCCCAAACAGTGGGGGGCTGTGTGGTTAGTGTACAGGACTGATGCTCAAAATGAGCCAGAAAGAGAGAAATAGAGTTACTGCAGATAACTGCGCAGGGTAGAGCGTGTGGGAGAGAGAGCCTCTCAGTACAGCTGTTAGTCCATTGTCTCGACATGACAGGCGAACGTCCCTGGAAGAAAAGGGAGGTTTTCACCATCCTCGCTCAGCTGCTCAGCTCTTGTGTTCTGCCGTATCATGCTGATCTCAGTGGAAAGAGCAAAGGATGAGCCCCGAAATGCTGGATTATGCCACGTTTCTTCTAATTTCCTCTTTCACAATGGCTTTAAGCTTCGGGAGATCAAAGGAAGCGAGAGAGATGAAAGAATAAAAAAACAACCTGTGCACAAAACAGGAGGAAGACTCGGGGGGGGTGGGGGTAGACAAAGGGAGGAAAATAAGAAATCCTGTCAGTGAGCAAAAGACTATTAAATTCTACTGTGAAAACACACAAACATGGAAGATTAAAAAAAGTACAGCAAACAAGGCTCACTGGTCTCCTCAGATCTGATAAACAGAGAGCTTTCCCTTTCTGGCCCACAGGAAAAATCTCACAAACAAGGACGGAACAAAAGTTTCTCCTTTCTCCTGTCACACAGGAGTTTGATATGCATGTCAAAACAGTGCTGCGGCAAATTACTGTAAGACATCTCCCCAAACAGCATCCCTCAGCTCTGCTGCATCCCATAGGACGAACAAAGCCACTCCTGGGTTTTCTCTCACACGCTGTAGCCTCTGAAGTAGAAGTTGCAACATAAAACACAAAGGAAGCATCCTATACCTTGAAGGTACAGCTCAACAGCTGGGAAATACATTCATTCGCTTCTGCTGTATACAAAACTACAAAGGAAAAATATCCAAATGAAAGGAAACCTTAACAGAATGTCCAGGTCTGTAGGTGGAGGGACGTCTTGGACTGCCCGTTTCAAATTGATACTTTGATACAGTAATATGACATCAGCTTTACAATGTCATGATGACGACACATAATTCAGTAGTAATGTAGGTACATCCTTTAAGTACGAAAACTAAATATCAGATTATAAAAGTGGCAAAACAGCGAAACAGTCTCAGCAGCAGTGTCTTTTTTTCATCATATCAGAAATATTCCAGCGCTGATACAAACCTGGAGCCTCTTCTGGGGAACGGTCAGTGTGCATCAGAGGTGTTACAGCTGACCAGTTGGCAACAGTGTCAGGCGCCTTGGGCTGTTGCGCTTTGATTAGTTAATGCTGGGTAACAGAGGCCAATCGATCAGCAGAATTGCTTGTTGCTAAAAGCTACTGGAGCGTGGGGTTCCTGCCACACCGGGCCCTCCAAATGTCACCCGCTGCGTCTAATAAAAGGACAGGAGTGCTCTCTACGCTGCGGTGAACTTTAGATCAAGCCACTGACTTCCACAACACTCAGCAGTGCAAGAAAAAAGTTACTGCATGTTGTTGCTTTGTTTGATAGAAACCCGTGGGCATCTGCAGGCAGACTGCTGGACGCGCAAACAACGAGAAAACACATACGTCTCTCTTTGATATTTTTCTCCTGACGGTCAGAGATTATGGTGGAGTTTTATTGAGGCTGAGGTGAATTGATCCTGACTCCAGTGATTAACTTTTTTCATTGCTTTATCTCACTGTGATCACGCTCTAGCGCAAAGGATCCCCAATGGCCTTAACTATTCTCTTGATGTTCTGCCTCTCTGTGATCTTTTGACTCCAGCAGCCGCTCACAGAATCAGGCCTATTAGTGATCACGCAAAACACATCTCTATAGCTGCTCGTGTGCGCGGCGCGTCTGGCTGTGTTTGTGTAGTTTAAGATGAAGGCAGTCTTTTGAAAATCACCACTTCTTTTTCCTGCTGCAGCCAAGGTCCTTATCAGCACCTGTGCTGCAGCTCCCTGCCACCACTTGGCTGCACCTGTAATTTAAGACATAATGGCGACGGGAGAAGTGCCAGCATTCCTTATGGATGTACAAAGTATTGACTGAGATCACTGAGATGTGAGGAGGTTCAAGATCTCAGGAGTTAGAATATAGAGCTGCAGCTGTCTGAAATAAAAGAGTATGTCGGAGCAGAATAGTTCAAGTCTGCTGTTGCTCTACAGCAACATGCACTGAGAACGTGGACGGCAGAATCTTATCCTCACAGGAACAGCAGAAAGCAGGGGGTGATGGGGAAAAGATTACTTTAAACCATATTTGTGGAGATGAGGTGGTTCCTCCAAAGTTGTTAGAGTAGCCCCTACAAATATTGACCAGTTAAATAAGTACCCAGTTTGCAGACTTCGACTCCACTACATCTCTCCATCACGCTCTGTTCTATATGATCTTACAGATTATGATGCATTGCTGTAGATTAAACTATATCAATATATAAAGTAGTTCAAATTACCACAACCTGATAATACTTACTTACTTTTACTCAAATACGGTTTTTAATGCAGGCGTTTTACTTGTATTTTCACAGTGTGGTATTAGTACTTGTACCATGTGATAGCTGAACGTTACAAACCCCCTCTCTGATCACAGCACCCAGATCTGTCGACCGTTTTACCTCTGAGGAGATGGTTGACGCAACGTCGTTATATCAAACACAGGGTTTGTGTGCTCATTCTGGGATAGAGCAACCTGGCAATTCTTATCACGAGAGACCTGGAAACACAGCGATGCTGACTGAGTTGCCTCCAAGCTCACTGTGCTTGAAGTGTCAGTCATTAGACTCGGTGAAAACCCCTGATTTTGAAGCAAAACATTTTGCTGATATGTTGTATAATTGTGCTGTTTTTGCTGCCAATTAGCTCCTCGTCTTCCAAACAACGACTTGCCTGAAGACTCGGGAGCACTGCCGCCTCAGTGAAGGCATAAAAGAGGCTGCGATGATGCAGAAACTTTATGACAGACCAGTGAGCATAAAAGGGAAATTATCCAAACCCCAGGTCAGGAGAGGCCACCTGAGACAGTGAGACAATACAAGAGAGAATAAAATTGGAAAAGTTGCTCTGACGAACATCAGCAGCACATTAACCTTGTTTCTTTTATGGTTTTAATCAATATATGTGTCTCGTGCAAACATGCTACATGTTAAGTAATTGCTAATTTCGCCATATAATACAGAATTTGACATTTTTGGTCAATCCTAATCCACTCCCAGTAACAGTCAGATTAACATGTCGCCCCTTGACTCCCTCAGACGAAGTGACGATGGAGGAAGTGGGCCAGACCACCCAGCTGAGGGCAGGAGAGCTCATCATCATCGTGGTGGTACTTATCATGTGGGCAGGTGAGGACAACAATGTGTCCTGAGCCAGGATCAGATATCTTCTCGCACGGTGTCATAATCTTACCCCAAAATAAGAGAAAATCCTGCGCTTTGTGTCCAGAGGATGACCATGAATCCGTTGTGTCTCTCCTCCCAGGTGTGATCGCTCTCTTCTGTCGTCAGTACGACATCATCAAAGACAACGAGCCCAACAATAACAAGGACAAAGCCAAAAACTCCTCAGAGTGCAGCACTCCTGAACATCCGACGGGGGGGCTGTTGCGCAGTAAGGTATAACCCACCCCCCTCCTCCTCCTCCCCCCGGGTGCCTCCCCCTCAGCGGAGCCGGGCAGGTGAATGGTCCCGGCCACTTCTAGACTTTTTCCACTGACGCCTCATGCAAAATCATAGTGTCATCTGAACCGCAGCCTCAGGCCTCAGCTAAACACCGCTTCAACATATGCATGACTCTCAAACAGCTAACACACAAGTCACGGCTTCTGATAAGTTCTGCACAGAACCCCATACCATATCCATTTCCTGTGTTCAAACCAGCGCAGGCAAACAAAAAGTCAAAACAGATCTTTATTCCTTTCACTCTCTTGCTCTAAACCTCAATAAAGCAAAGTACAGAGGCATCCTCATGCTCATTGAAGAAGCTTATTGTGTGATTCCTGTGAGTCCTCCAGCCGTCTCATACCTGTCGTCTTCCTCTCTCCTCCCACAGTTCCCCAAGAACAACAACAACAACAATAGGATGCCATCTGTCAACATCATTGAGGTGTGACTGCCAGGACGTCTTCTCTTTATCCAAAAGACTTTGTGTTCTCACAGACAAGCGGGGCCCCTTTTTAAGCCCATCTGCTTTGTCAGGATGAGGCTGGGACTCTGGACTCCCTCCCTTGGTGGCACTTGCTTTGGCACGGGGGGGCCTGGAGCTGAAGCGAACCCAGCAGGGCTCCAGGGGGGTCAGACATGGGCCTGGCCGGTGCAGGTCTGAGAGCAGAGTCGGCCGTGGAGTGAGTGCGGTGAGGGATCGGTGGCTGCACCGTGCTCAGTAACTACTGTGCCGTGGGGCAGCAGAGATCAGGGCCGAATGGCTCCGGCGGTGGAGAGACTGCAGATAAATCAACCCCAGGGACCAAAGCCGAGGAACAGACCCATTTTATCTCTCTCTCTCTCTCTCAGTCTTTCAGTGCATTATCATTGACCACAAACCTGGACATTTCGAAATCATCCCCTGTACTTTAATCTCATCTTCTACACATTACTTTCTTCACAGCATCCTGTTTCCTACGCTTTCTTAATTGAAGGTAAACACTGTAGATGATTCAAGTGTATCGCTGTAGATTTACTTATTTGACTTTTGACAAGGTGCCACCAGAGCAGTCCTGTTGTTCTGGTATCCGATTTTTATTTTTATTTTTTTTAAGATCCTTCCCTCAGGCAGAAACTCTCTGCCGTCCTGTGGGAAATGTTTTCATTCTGGCGAGCTCGTCTCGCCCCACCACCCCCCACCCCCACCCCTCAGGGAATCCAGACTCCACCTGGCTCCTTTAGGAAGCCATTTCTTAGATGTGCTGTGATGACGCCAGAGCAGCTTTAGAGGGATCACTCGGCTCACCACCAGAGCTGAATCACACAGTCCTGTCGGAAAAGACCGAACCTCATTTGCTCATATTGAAAGGCGTCTCCTGATGTGGACACATACATGCAATGAAGTCCATAACAGGCCAGGTCACATTTGCTTTTGTCCTCTTAACTTCTTTCATGCTTTCATTTTAGAATTCTGAAATGTTACATTCCACATCCAGGATGAGCCCTTTAGTATTTCCTTGTGTCTTTCTCTTTGAGGGTTCTGGGGAGGAAATAGAGCAGTGCATTCATCTAATTAATGAACCTTAAAAGGCACTGGACTCTGGAGGAGTGGACTTGCCTCTGTAGAGACACTGAAGAGATCCCTTATATCAGCAATAACGGCCTTCGGAGAAGCGCGGAAAGCAAGGACTCAAACTCTGTAGCCTCTTCGTCCAAACCTCGACCTCCCAGCATGCAACGTTCAGATGGATGAACGAACTGCACATCAAATATGAGGGAATTCACCCCGAGCCTCATTTGCAGGTGGTCCCTCTCCTGAACTGTCAGAGAAAAAAGTTTCAGTGCTGTTATAAAAACTTTCTGATGGAGAGCATGGGGGGGAGAAAACTTTTTATGAGCCCAACCTTCAACCCTGAGACATTCTTATGACATCCTGAACAGAAGGGCTTCTATCGACACTTTTTTTTTTCACAAATCAAACTACATGTTGAAGAGGCTGAAAACAAGGAGAAGGGATCAGCTGTCGCCATACAGCACTGTGCACTGTGCACTGTAAAGGGAACTTGTTTTAAAGAAAGCAAATGGTGTATTTGAGGGCTGATTCAAACTCAGTAGTGCTGCCTTAAAAATAATTGTATCTTATGATTTAACCCTAAGACAGAAGGCCCCCCCGTATCTCACATTTGTGTCAATATTCATTAGCTTTCACATGATATTTAAATGTGCGTGCAAAGTAAAAGGAAACTGAGGTACATCTGCAAGAAATGGTTGGCATTTAATGTGTAAATACATTTTATATTTCATTCTTGTTTGTTGGTGTCAGTTTAGAGATCCTTTAATGAAATATGACAAAGACTAATGTGGAAAATGTATAGACTCCTGATGTAAAAGGGTACTGGTGAAACTGTAGGTGATGTTTGTGTTAATTCATAACACTCCTCTATTATGTATTTCTATTACATTATGTCGCTGTGCTGTTTATGTGCAATGAGAAAATACTCCTTTTTTCTGCTGAGGAAAAGCCCTGGGTGTTTTAAATAAGCATCCAGTCATAATGGTTGAGAGCCATTCAGCTGCCGGAAAATCTGACAGGCAGCATGACGAACACATCAGCTCCTCTTGTTCTGCGCGGCCTCCACCTCGGCCCGCGACACTCCTGACTAGTCATTCATTGTAAAGCCAGACAAATACATGTGTGCACACAAACACAGCAGGTCACAGCTGCCGTAGCCTGGAGAGAGAGGCAGTAAAGGGCGGTTAAGAGAGAGCAAGGAAAGATGACTGGCGCAACGGCAGGCTTTTATCACCCCCTGCCTAAATGAGGGTGGAGAAGCTCCTCCAATAAGCCAGTCCTCCGTAAGTAAAGTCAGAGTGGGAGAAGGGACTGATTAACACAGACGGCGAGCTGTTGCCAGAACAAACTTGGTGAAGCCCAGAGTGATCAGCACTTCACCGAAAACTTTTGCAGCTGGAGGTTGAATCCATTTTTTCCCCAGGAACACTGCACCAGTAGCCGGCTCCCCAATCGACAGGCATTCATCCACACAGTAATGGATAAGGATGATTGTCCCCCCTTGGATGATTTCTTTGAACTAGGGCCATATCTTGAAGTTTGGCAACAGTATATTTCTCAACGGCACTCCCTGTAGGCATATTTTTTATTTACTTTCCTCAGTTGCTTAAATGAGCAGAACTTCAACATCAGAGGTTTATTTTTAAAGCCGACACAGAGGTTCCCTCTCATCGTCAACTCCAAATGATGGTACACTCCTCTATGTTGCCATTGTAAATATTGTAGTCCCTCTTACTGATTTAAATGTAGGGCTATTGTAACCATCCACTTCTGCGGCAGGTTGTTGTCCAAATTTACTGTTAATAGTTTTGGGACATTTTGGGAAACACGTTTACTCACTTTTGTGCAGAGAGTTAGATGAGAAGATTGATACCACTCTCATATTTGTACGATAAATTCGACGCAACAGCCGGCAGCTCGTTAGCGTAGCTTGGCATAAAGGGTTTTGTTACCCTTCCAGTCTTTCTGCTAAGCTACCAAGCTACTACTGTGCTAACCAGCTGCTGATTTCAGCTCCATAGAATACATATGATATTGATTTTGTCACAAAAAAAAGTCTTGGCACAAAAGGAGCATATTTCCCAAAATGTCACAGTGTTAAGGGTTGCAGCGTCTGCATATGAGGTTCTCCTGCACAGAGGTGATAATCCAGCAGCCTCAGTTTGATGGAAAACAGCTGTGGAATATGATTTGACTTGACATGGATGTAGGTTTGTTCAACTACACAGAGATCTTACATGTTGGGGGAATTAGTGGAAGACATCGTCTCTAGTTAGTGTCCACACATTTCATACCTGGTGGTGGAGTGCAGTCTGTCATACGTGGAGCTAACTGGCCCTACTGCTAAAGACACAACCTGTGGTTTCTAGCTGTAAGGACATCCAGCCACTGCTGGTGTTTCTGGTTAGAACAGGTTAAGCTGTCAACCACAGATGAAAAACCTTTTTCCTTAATCACACTCCACTAATGGTGACGACTGTAAGAACTCGACATTCCTCCTCAGCCCCGTGGTGGCAAACCGCTCTTTTAACAACACACTGAGGGCTTCCTGTCAGTGTGAGAGGCCCACGGTGTTTTCTCATGCTACTGTATCTATCATACAGTGCCTGAGGAATACTGTATGCCTGACTGCAGTAATGGACGACTCT
Organism: Enoplosus armatus; assembly: GCF_043641665.1. Lineage (NCBI taxonomy): Eukaryota > Metazoa > Chordata > Actinopteri > Centrarchiformes > Enoplosidae > Enoplosus > Enoplosus armatus. The sequence goes on from NC_092194.1 coordinate 6,238,385, forward strand.
GCGTCGAGACAAAAAGGGCAGTAAAGAAGACACTGGATTTTTCAGAACAACTTGCACAATGTGTATTTTGTACGAGACTAGAAACATGCCTGGAACCTGAAACGCATCATTGTGATAATACAGACAAGTCTGACTATTATTTGAAACATCGGAATGAGACCCACAAAGAAGCATGGTTTAGAAAAATGAACTGCTTTATTAGTGCTGTCATGTTTATATTCATTGTATGAAGTGTACAGCAGTCATTGCTTAATGAGGGCTAGCATGGTTTAACTATTATGCACAAGGTTACACAACTTCAGTTATGAAGACTATGGTGTATGCTTACTTGTGTATGCTTAAATAAAATAATCTGATTTTTTTCCACAAAACTATGTGTTTGATCTTAATTGGGAACAATAACATTAAGTGGTGACAATCAAAACAAAACAGGAGATTGTCGAAACCTTTCTGGAGGGTGGTGAAATATTTTTTTTTCCAAAGAAAACAGTTTTACAGGACGACAGGCTCTCTCTCTCTCTCTTTAGTGAATAATACATGAATCAGACTTCACCAGGCTTTAACTGTCAAGAGTTTCCTCCATCAAAAAAAAAAAAGCATATAGACCTACAACTGCCATCTCACTGTTACTGGGGAGGAAAGGAGTTCTGCCTGAGAAAGACATGATCCCTCCTGATCAGCTCACCCCAACAACGTGGTTTCAGGCTGCTGCGTTTACTGTCGATTCAGCAACCTGTGTAAGGAAACGTGGCAGAATTTGCAATGACAAAATCAATAGCAAAACACAACAGATCACTTGGATCTTACTCAAGCCCCACATTAGACTGTGTTTGTTTGTTTGTTTGTCTGTGCATCAATACGAGAGCAATCGTTGGCTTGACTGCTTGGCTGAGCAGCAGAAATGACTTCCATCGCTTTTGTTTTGGGTCGTGCAGTCGGTGTTTGACAAAACCCAACACACACGCAAGAGAACCGTGAGGCACATCCGGCGAACACAAGCGGCGCAACGTTGGAAGGTGTAGAGAGGTGCTGTGGCTGCACACGTGCCCTTCAGTCTGCACAGCGTTGCGTCACGAGGCCTTCACTGACACCCACACACCTCTGCCTTCTGGGTGGCTGGCCAGGGACAGGCTGCCCCACTATCTGTTCAGACAGGATTACTTTAACAGCCTGCATTATTCAGTGGATGGGACCCATGCTGATGAGTTCCATGTATTTGGGCTCCCCGGGGTCACTTCTGTCAGCCTGTACCTGTACCTGTGTACAGCGCTCAGATGCTGCAGAGTATAGATTCAGGATAAAGCTGACAAAGATGCAGCAGAGGATGACAACTGTAGTGTAAGCTGAACAGGCTAGGCTTTATTATGTGTACTTCATCAGCAGCATCCTCTCGCCCCCACACAAACCCTGCTGACTCCAGGGACGGAGTTCTCCACTCAGCGCTGGTGGCACTTACACTTTTCTTACACCGTTTAACCCCAGTGCAGAGAATCCTCCAAGCAGCTGAGTTACACTGTGGTCACTGCTGCGCTATAATTAAAGGGTCAATTCACACAAATCACTAAAAGCATTGTACCATTTAACCCCTTGTGGCAGTGTTTAAATCACTGGCCAAGTTTTTGAAATATCCACCAGTGAGACAGTGAAAAAGGAGGTAAAATAATGGTAAAAAAAAAAAAAAATTGTTTTGAAAAACTCAAGAACAGGGTTTCTGGGTTATGGATAATTCACAGCCCAGCTTTCCTATTTTACTCCAAAGGTATAATGTCCAGAGGTCTGTGGATAATCCATATTAGCCAGGACCTTATAATGGATACATTTCCCCCATTACAACCTGTAAGGGTATGGCTGAAACATGCTTATAAGAGGATGTGGGTGAACTGACCTTAATAAAATATCACTTCCAGGTGACACTATACTTATCTATTTCTGCCTGCCTAAAACATATTAAATCACATTATAAATTCAGAGTTGTGTTGCCCGTCATGTCATAAAAAGAGGTTATCCAGTATTTCTATCAGTTTCCTCCATCTTGAGCTATATGTGCAAGGATGCCTGTTTACATAAATCACCAGAGGTTTGTATGCAGGGCTGGACTAAAACCTCTCAAACATTTCCAGGCTTACATAATATATTTACATAATAAATTACTTTGCCCCGCACTCTACCTTAAACCAATTTCTACCCCTCTGATACATACAATAGGCTTGATGTTGCAGGGTGGACAATGTAACAGCAACACTTAATATAATGTAATCCAATATGTCTGCTAAATTTGTTCAGGTTTATACGTTTATTTTCTATTCTGCTAGAAACAGATGGGAGGCTATCATGGGAAAGAAATGAACAACAACAGATAAGAAACATGCAGTACAGGCAACAACTGTTCTTATGAATGGTGAATACCTTTGGAGTCACAACAAAAAGTACAACATTTCAAACGGCTGAAGTACAAAACGTACTTAAATACACATTAAAACAGGCATAGTTTCAAATACAGTAAAAAGGCAAGACATTTAAAGGTGCTTGAAACCCTCAAGTGCTCGTTCCTTAGCATCATTTCCAAAACATCAAAACCCCTTAAAACATGCATTAATTTTCTTATACCAGGACATGAATAACAAAAAATAGAGAGGAACACCGAAACTGACAAACCAAAAACACACACCACAAATTCAAGAAAGAAAAACAGTGCAAACATTGATATGGGGCCTCTTTGTACCTGGTACAACATTACATTTTTTTTCCAATTAGGACCAGTATGCTGAATTCTTTTAAGGTTAAGTGGAATCTGTTCACAACTCCTAATTTAGGGAAACAGACTTCTTTCAAAGATTTTTGGGACCTTGGCAAAGCGCTTGTGTGCTGTACGATTCTTGGCCTGCCATTCATGGAGGGCCATTGTTGGCGTCTCGTTTCCAAACCGTCTTTGGTAGTTCCTGTAAGTAAACACAGATCCCGGGCCACATATTTTTACGTTGGTTGAAACATATCATCGCCACACCTCTTCAAAACTATAAAGAAACCCAATGATAATGATGTACCTGCGTGTGAGATCAGAGGGGTGCTGCCACTGTCTGCCATTATTGTCTGGTGTCTTGTCAGCCACATGGGTCATCAGGTTCAGCAGCTCAGTCATGACATCTTCAGGAAACACAAAAATGCTTTGTACTCTCACATTGCTATGAAAGGCTGTCTCAGAGTGGATCTCAGGGTCGTACCTTTTTCTGCTCTTGAATTCTCATTTATGTGTCTTGTGACCAAATCGACATACAGTCGTTTCTCACGCTCCCAGTCCACCTCCCTGTCGAATATCACCGGCCTGACAAAAAAAAAAGACAATATCTCTATACAAACACTCTTAATCACATTCCATGCTTCAGACACAAATCTATAAGCATAGTGAAAGCACAACCATGCTCAATAAATATGAGCCTACAGACACAGATGACACAGAAAGGCAGACCGGTAAAAAGATGAGACTATTATCAAGGACAGACACAGTTGCCCTTACGCCAACTTCCACATTGTGTTTTATATGGTCCTACTGCTCCCCCTAGAGGTAATAGAGGCCACTACAGTTACCTTTGTCTCCTGGCACTGCTGACACATTTGGCACTCTGGGAACCTCGGTTCTCCTTTGGGCTTGGCTTGTTGGGCTTAGTGTTCTGCTCTGGCACAGGAAGTGCTACTGGTTTACTGCTGGACGTGTGCTGACTGGGAGCCACCACAACTGATTTCACCTTGAAAAAGCACAGAGGTTGTGTGTGTGAACATACAGTGCACACTATATACTGTACAAAAGGAACTGAGAAAGCAAACACAAATGCATGTGTGCAGAATCACATCAGTTGAAACAGCTTACCTGTACATTGAGAGGTAACGTAGTTTCATAGCTGGTGTCCAGGGAGCCTTCCTCTGCAAGTGTGGTTTGACACTCATGGATAGGCTCAATCATACCTCCCTGCACCTCCTCTGACACCTGTCTACCCTGCTCACTACTAGCATTAACTGTGACACTGTGACACACTGATGATTCAAACATGGGGGGGCCAATACTCCACACCTCTTCAACATCACCGTCTAAAGGCTCTACAGGAGAGTTCACAGACTCCGATAGTGGCGCATTTAAAATAGGACACAAATCACCAACTGTGAAGGAAATGTGCTGTCCAGACAGCGCAGCTTGTTTATGACAACCTGGCTCAGATAAACCTTCAGGATGGCACTCATCCTCTGGAGCCTCAACCTTACCTATCCTGAGCAGGGGGCTAGGGGCAGCTGGAGGTACCAGAGGGTGTACTGACTGAGAGGGGTCCTTTCCTGTTTTAAGGTCCTTTATGTAGGACATGGAGAAATAACCCTTATCCTCTTCTACATCTCTTACATTCAGAGACATTTCTTTCTTCAACTCCTCTCGTCCTTCCTCCACTTGCCCATCTCCTCTTTCCAACTCTTGCCCGTGTGCCACGGAAACGATGTCTGGCTTATTTTGAAATGCGTTGCTACTTGGACTTTTGCAGCTCTCTTCATCATCAGAATATCCTCCAGCAGTAGAAGCGCCAAAGGGATTGAGGCACAATATGTCATCAACGTCACAGTCAAAGGCAGGTGCAGGATTTAAGAGGAAGTTCTTAATCTTTAAACTGTGTGGTGCAGTCCCCTGACCACCCTCTAACTCTGTTGAGGACCCACATTCCACATGCTCGAAGTGTAGCTGAGAGCTCACAGTTTCTTTTTTTCCACTCCTAATAGCTTGTGTCTTATCCAACAATGCAGGCTTAGAAATGGCAAAAGGGGACACAGAGTCCTTTCTTGCGAGGGGGCTACAGTAGTCCATGAAACACCCAAGGTCTGGGGACAAAGCCTGTGGACTAGAGGCCATTTTTGCTGGAGTCTGACAATCATCATCGTGACTGGAATCATCCAATTTCCTTTTTTCAGCGCTATTATTCACAACCTCAATTTTAAAATTTATGAACGGACTAGGAAGCTTAGTCAGGTAATGCAGACTAGCATTTTGGTCACAAGTGATCATCCTTGAAAATTTTGACAGAGGTTTCAAGTGTTGGCATTTGGGTGGATTACGCCTATTGAAAATCATGTCTGTTGGAAGAAAAAAAAAACACATATATTGGATAATTAGTTAGCTCTTAATTAAGTATTTCAAGAAAAGCAAACATATTTCTCATTCATTAGATCCTACATAAGATCCAACAAGATTCTGCCCCTATTCACCTTGGACTGTATGCTCCATGTCCACCACCTCTTGCCTGGTGAAGCCACTCTTAATTCCTGTCAAAGCCCCGTGTCTGAAACAGAGAACACAAAAGTCTCTCACAGCACAGCGTCGAAGAGAAAGGGTCTTTAGCGCTTCCTCAGAAAGGCTTTCAGATAACACTCAGATGGAAATCTAGTATGGTTTTGGAACAATGTTCTCTCTCAAAAGTAAACATGGTCACTTTAGGTTCTAACATCTTGTTTTGACTTTGTTATTATTCTAATGCTGATTGAGCAAAATACCCTGCTGGTTTAGGTCACCATATTTACACAGAAATGTACCCATTGCTTGGAGGCCCATTAGTAAGAAGTACATCATGACAAACCCAAACACTAAACCCACTACCCACAAAATGACACTTGTTAGTCATTTTCGCGAACGCTTAAAGTTTCAGAGATGTACTTGTCATGGGAGTTAGCTAATTTATGGTTAGCTAACGTTAATTTCCCTCAACGTAGCACGACGTTTGCAGCTAATGTCAGCTAAAGCCCAAACATGAAATACGCTTGGTGATGGAAAAACTTTAAAGTTGCACTTCAGCTAGCGAAGTTGCAAACGTCACTACATCGTTACCTTACCCAGATAGTAGTAACAGTCTCTAAAGTCCACCAAAGCAAACTTAGTAAACACTGAAGGCGGTTCTGAAAGTACAAGGCGGGCATTAACACTAGCTAGCAGCAATAGTTTCTTCAGACTTTAGCTGATGTTAGCTAGCTAACCTCGTTAACGTTACTAATAATTTACAAAAGATAAACTGTAAGCGACAAGTTGATGCCAGCCAACTGAAATTAGTGACTGACTGTTCTACCAAAATGTAACAGCACTAAAATAAACTCACCAAAAGGAGATGCATTTGAAAGTCAGCCAACCACAAAAACTGCCGCTCATCACAAACACACACGAGTCGATGCCTCTGGCACACGCGCAAGTGCCAGATACAAGAACGTGCAGACGCAAGTTGAACGTGGTGGTTGTTGTGGTGGGGGGGGGGGGGGGGGGGTGTTCAAGGTCAAACTTTGCACTAAAGTTACACCAAATTGTAGTGTCACTTCGTTTTGTTTGTTCAACTATTAGCTACCTCTGAATTTACAAAACTCAGCCATGTTAGAAGAGCAGCCGCCGCCTCCACAATATGAAATCCAGTGGTGGAAGCTAACTAAGTACATTTACTCAACTGTAATTAAGTGCAAATTCGAGGTACTTGTACTTTACTTTACTTTACTTACTCTACTACATCTCAGAGGTAAATGTTGTACTTACTTTTTACAGCTTTAGTTACTAGTTACTTTTCGGATTACAATGTTTCATACCCTTCCTGTCCAGTGAAAATTTGGTGATTTTGAGTTTTTCTGATCAGCTGAAGGATAAGCTTCCTTTATGCGTTGACTTTTTAGAGATACGTGATACTCACAGGACAGCGACGCTACAAACATTTCATGATCTTATAGAATATGATGCATTGCTGTAGATTAAACTACCCAACAGTAAAAAGTAAAACCTAAAAGAAAAAAATGAGCCCAATCTTAAACATCTACAGCAGTGACATACAACACACACATTAACGCAGCAGCAACATGAATCCAAAATCATCATATATGATAGTAAAACACTGACAAGAAGCATTTTCCTGCAGAATGAGTACTTTTACTTTTGATACTTGATACTTATTTTGCTGATAATACATGCTTCTACTTAAGTAAAGTTTTGACTGCAGGACTTTTACTTTACTTACACAGTGTGGTATTACTGTGCTTTTACTTAAGTAAAGTATCTGAATACTTTTTCCACCATTGATGACAAATCTGACTAACTAAAAACACAACACACGGTGGCGCCATCTTTCAGCTTTACAGGGTTTTGGCTGTACTATACTATAAATAAAATTGTATTGCATTTTACCTTGGACTCACACTAATGCAGCACTGAGTTTCTGCCTTCCTAGATACAAGTTGGTCTGAGAGGGAACATGTGCTTATATTTGTGATTTGGGTGGAGCGACCCTTTACATTATGATCAAAGTGTATTAGTTGATTTAGACTAAAGATGCAAAAAGCATAAGCATTGATAGCGTATTACTGGGCTTAGGACTTTACAATTAAAGAACAATTTCATACACAACTGTACTGTCATTGAGTCATGCCATGTAACTTTTTGTTACAAAAAAACAGGCCAAAGACGACACTGAGAACCACAATTCAATGCAACAGTATCATTTAACTTACAGTGGTATGAGTGCTTGTAAAAGTATTCACCCCCTTGGCCATCAGGTTTTGTTCTATAACTATGAATCACAGTGGATTAATGAGGCTTACTGACATGATCAAAGAATTGACTCCGATGGTAAAAGTGAAACCAAATCTTTACATATTGAGATAAAGAAACACATCTATAACACAGTGTATAGAGGCGCTGTATGTAAGCCTAAATAATTTTCTTTTTTTAAATGATTACATAAACTCCATGTGCAAATAACACAGCTTCAGCGCTCATACTACATCCCCTGTAGTAGTCTGAAAAGTATACATATCAATATATTAATTATATGAATACATAGGTATTTGTTTTTGTGCATCAATAATTATTTTCTAATGTATAGTTTTCATAATTATATTTTGCTCTTTTTATTTTTTTTGGTTGTAACAAGTAACAGTGATTTAGTACACAAACAGCAGTTTGCAGTAACTCTAACAGAGAGACAGAGGTGAGTGAGATGATGTCTTTGGTGGTGTGAGAGGCATACAGCTTCAGATGAAGCTTCTTTTGAAACTTGTGAACATTTGAAACGTTCTCAAAAGCCTGTTTTTCTTTACGAGGAGAAGTTCCTGCATTGCATCAGCATTGTTTCCTGCAAGTGCAGCTGCGCACTCACATGACTTCTGAGTTACGATGATGTTTAGACTGGATTTCCCCGAAGTTTGAACCCTTTGTGTTTTAGGCAAATCACGGGATATCATTGTTGTCTTGGCAACCACTGTACAACACACGGCCGGCTCCATTTTGATGAATGGTTCCCAGAATAGCTAAAAAATACTGCACAACAGGTCCCCACCCGAACCTGTAGCTGAGTCATCATCATTATCCTAACAAAAGATAAATACATCATCACCCAGTCTTCTCACAGATCGGGGCTCAGCATGTTCAGTTAAAAGCATTCCAATCTCATGAAATGTCCAAAATCTGGTCATATGTACAGTATGCTTCCTGCCTCAGTCACATTCTTGTCTACCAGCAGGTATTTACCAGCTGTGACCAGTTTGAGCCTGTCTTTGAGACTGTGGGCAGTGTACTACTCCACAACTTCCTCCACAGGTTTATGTAACTATTCAAAATGACTAAAAGTTATTTCACCTTTAATTTGTTCGGGCATTTCATTAAGAGTAAGATGTAGATACATATATATATAGATACATACAGTCTGCCAAGATATGTAAAAGCAGCCCGTGGTGGTGAGGGCTTCATTCATTCATCAAATCTCTATCACACAAACAGAACCACAGCAGCACATTACTTGTGAGTCTTCACCACCAGAAACTCCTGTGCTGCAGGGGATCATCAGAGTTGTCTTGTGTTCAACATGCCACAGGTTCCATTATGACTAATGGGGGAATCCCTGCAAAGATGCTGACTTTTATTGAATTTTGTTTTGCCATGATAGCAGCACGGCTCTGGGGGTGGCACAGACGGTCTATCTGTTGGTCTACCACTTTAGTCCAGACTCAGGGTAATACGTTTAGTGATCCCTTTAATTTTAATTAATAATTTTACTTTGGTTTGTGACCAAATTCCTGCAAAGCTAATGACATTCCCATTTGTGTATGCTGCTAATATTAGACTTGGCATGCTAAACCGTTAACACTGAGATGATGGGCATGGTAAACATTATAACTGCTAAACATCAGCATGCTGACATTAGCGTTTAGCTGATATCACCGCTGCGCCTAAATACAGCCTCACCGAACCACTATCATGGCTGTAGGCTTGTTAATTGATTATTTATGATAAAGTCACTGCAGGTGTAAAGTTCATTGAACTGTAAGTTTAGAGAAAACTCTTATCTTTGTCAATACAAAATGTGCAGTCACCGCCGGTTGCTATTTATAATCTAGATAGCATTGCTGTTTACATAGTGCGTCACCTACACAACTACAGCTGCATATCTGGTGACTCACAGTAAAGAATGTAACACTAAACCTATTTCTCATTGGCTGAACCAGTCACACTACATAAATGTTTGCATAGACACCCGCTGATAATCATAATCGCCACTAGAAAGCTGTCACGCCACTTGCCTCATACACTTAAGGTCATGACTCCAATGAATCAGAGGTGGAGTAGTGTGTTAAGACCAGACTGTTATCAAAGGCAGGCTGCTGTTTGCTGCCTGGAGCACATGCATTGTAGATTTCATTCAACTGTTTTACAGTCAGTAAGAAGTAAACTTCATGAGAACATTTAAGGTATATTGTATAGTTCCAGTAAAACCTGTATCAATACAGTGTTCACTACTTTTACAATTTTCTTAACATGTAAGGTACAGTTTTTAGTTTCTACACTGTTGTGACTTCAGTCTTTAAATGCCAAGACAGAGAAAGTAGTGCAGTCTGTGTAGTAGTGTAGTTTGTGAAGGAGCTGTGAGAAGGCAAGCAGCTAGCCTTCCCTGTGACTCAGCTGCTGGGAGCTTTTTGCCTAACAGCTCAATGACTTCACTTCCTATCATGGGACATGAGTTTACCCACCTCACCCACTTTCACTGGCTGAGGCGAATCACCAGGTGTTAGACCACATCCTTCAGCTACTGTTAGATTTGACAACAATACAAATAAAAACAACTCTTGGTTTCAAATAGTAGCTTTATAATGTTTTTCGACAGGGAAAGCAAATCACAATGAAACAGCTGATACAGAAAATGAGACATGATTTGATGAATGAATTCATAAGGCAGACAAGAGTTAACAGAAGGACTCATGAGGTATAATTTAAGACCAAAAAACATACATAGACATAACCTCCTCACAATATAATGCAGTCCAATACAACTGTATCTTCACGAAATCTCACTCCACAAAACGTGTATTGGATGGAATTACATTTCACACATTATTGCATCCAAACCCTGTAGTGTGTATATATATATATATGTATATATAATAAAAATCATCTAAGTAAATGTTTGCATATACATATTTAATACAATATTTATATCTGCATATAAATATAAGGTATAATTTAATATTTCATACTTATTTATTTATTTTGTGTATTATCCAACAGTATGGACATATATACACAGTATATATGAATAATGATATACAGTAGAAATATTTCAATAACATATACAATATTATATTTAAAACCATCTGTATTTCTCTGTGCAAAGGAATGACTAAGGTATGTTAAGGCGTTAACATTAAGAGGGGTTGCTGTAACGCTACACGACACTGAAAGGGCACTCCCTGGTGCTGCATTACGAGTCTCCTTGCTTCCACAGCTTTGGGTCAAGTTAACACCAATACGGGGGTCCTGGCTGGACCTGGGGAGGTAACTGCATTGCTACTGGGCCTCAAGTCCTCAAAGTACACTCGCTAGTGCAGCAAAGAGCCTGTCAGCTTCCACAGCCTCAAGAGCTATTCATCTGTGCACCAACACGTCACACCAAACTACTGTCTGTGTAATTACTATCAAGGCTGAGACATACGGTGCTTTGTTCGCAACACAAGCTGTGTTACCAAGCTGTGGAAAATGGGCAGGTAAAAATGCTGAAAACCTTTGTCACTAAAGAGGGGACTGATAAAAGGCCACTTGTGGACTATATTGACAATTCTTTTAAGTGAGAGTTTGGCACATTACTTACAGTGCTAAGATATAAACTGTAACTTAACATCTGTCACTCTGACTTTAGTCTTAGCTCAAGTTAAAAGTGATACAAACATATATAATTTCCCAAATCACATTAATGTACAGCTTTAGATGAGACATAAAAGCAAAATATATACATAATAAAAGTGTTTCCCTGGAGACTTTTCTTACAGCAGTGGCATGTTGACATGATGGTAGTGGTGGATGTGAGTCAATTTAGAACTGATTAGCTACGTCAAGTGTTATTTGGGCCACTAAGCCAATCATCCGTTACAGTGACAAAATGTAAACTGTGACATGAATGCATAAGATAAATCAGATAGCTGATATATGGATTTAAGAGGGAATCTGGTGCATTGTTTCTAACAGGAAAAAGAGGATTTCCTACTGAAAGGCACACCACTACTAAAGGAATGTAGGGGAAACACTTGAAAAAACATGAATGTAGTTTTCATCATGAATACGTAATAATGCAGAAGTAGATTTAAGGGTGCCACAGTATATTTGCTAAGAAACTACTCTAGATGAAAGTTTACCTTTACATCCATGATAATGAATTGAGATAATAAATTGAAAATGGAAGACACATTCTCAGGCAATGAAAGTGCATCAAATTATGAAACCAAACAACTGACAAGAAGAATTTGATAAAGTCATTGTATCCCTTGTGGAAAGGTGCAAAGAAGAAGGTCTTTCTACTTATTCCCCACCTCCACATCAGCTGCTTTTGGGTCAACAGCAGTGTAAATGTTGCTGCAGCTCCATTTCCTACCAATGACAACAGAGCATTATTTAAAACATGCCAGATGAAAGCAATGCATGTCATTTTATATATTGACGTAATTAAAAAATACCTTAAGTTATCTCTGAATTTGTAGAGCAGGACAACAAGGAGCCCCACCAGCAGCAGGACAACGAAAGTAACAACTATAGTAGCAATCAGGTGGTGTTGAATCTCTGTCAGGAGAAAAGAGTGTTTAAGTTAAGTTAATCTACCAACAGACAACATACTATTGTACCTCAAAAGTCCAATTGTTCATTAAAATAACGTAATTATCATGCCCTCTACACTCATCTATAAAGAACCCCAGCAATAAACAATCTGTAGGAGGCAACATGGGCTTACTTTATAGAAATGAATACATTCACAGATGTATGCTGCAATTTATTGGCAAATTCATAAATGAGTTAGTCAGGCAGGGTGTCCTGATAGTGTCACACAAGGTTGACATCCATACGTGTACTACTATACCTGGTGGAGAGTGGCGGATAACAAAATAAGACAAACAGTGCTGCCTGAGGCCTGAAAAGGCATTTGCTTTTGGAAAAAGCCAGGTTAGCTTCTTAAAAAGGCAACTACTTCCTCTCTGCTATTTATGAATGGAAACTGCTTTGATGCAGTCTGTGGTGATGCCATTGTGATTTCACACCCTCAAACACTCAACATTCCTGCTGTAACTCCAAGTGCAAACACATGACATAGCATTAATCCCCTTTCACACATGCAGTGTTCAGGAATGGGGTCATGTCTGAACGTGAGCAGGGATTGATATTCAGGGTATTCTGTACCGCCAATTTCCCACTTCAAGACCTAGTTAACATTTCAGGGGAAATGCCGGTATGGTTGTGTAGTGAATGCAGTAACAGTGTACGGACAAGCACGTAAAGGGCTACTGGTCTGGCGAAAGACACGGACCAATCACAAGACTCCGCTGATGACGTATTGGAATCCGCGACTTGTTTACTGTTGCCTTGCCAATACTTTTGCAGGTGATTTGATAACAAAAAACATTACTTGTCTCACAAACTTGTTGAAAATACATAACAAGAAAATTAACACCAGACAAAACCAGCTCTGTTAACTGAGTTAACAGTTTGAGTCAGAGATAGAGGCTGTATTATGTGTAGCTCTGATTGTGTTTTTCTTGCGGTTGGTTTGTAAAACAAACAGCCAGCGGCGGTCTCTTAGTGGTCTGATAAACAGTCGATGCAACACATTTAGTGCCGCTATTTTCCAAGCTATTGTAGCTGTCATAATTCGAGTGAGCGCTGTTTCCATGGAAATGCCGCCATCGAGGTTTTCATAATACAGAAGTGGGTGTGGTTTCATCTAAAGTGGGATGGAAGTGAGTCTTTTGCCCCTGACTATTCCGGCATTGCCATGGCATGTGTGAAAAGGCGCAAGGTGTAAATGTTCCTGTATGTAGCTGCATATGTGGATAGTGAAAACCACAAGCAGTGCCTGAAATGTCATCCCAGTAATTTACCGGGAACTATGTGTGAAAGAGACTTTACATTAACAACAATGCTTAGACTGCAGAGCAAAAAGAGTGAAAGACTGAACAGACGCACTGCTGGCCTTCCAGCTCCCTTCAAATCATTTCTTTAAGTTCATCCCTACCTTTGACTTTCTGAGTGCTTCTGGTATAATTTAGAGCGCAGTTGACTGTAAAAAGAGGACATTCTTATATCAGAACATATATATACATTTCAGTTCAAAACAGATGAAGGAAAACACTCAAAATGATCGTTAACGACACATCTGGATAATCTGACACAAGGTAAATGGCAGAACAAAATGTTTACAATGACAAAAGAAATAGATATAATTTAAAATGCCCCTCACATACAGAGTTAAGTCTGACAGGAAATAATACTCACCCATGCAGTTAGACGTGTAATCGGTCCCCTATGGACAAGAAACAAAAGGGCAATACAGTGAGATTATTATTGTCTGGAGGTTAGCAAAAAGATGATATTTTTAAATTAATATCTTTATCTTTGGACTAAAAACACTTACATATAATTCCGAGAATATAGTTCTTCACTAGATTCATTTGTTTTTTACATCTCTTATATTTTTGAATAAAAATATTTTGTTTCGTGAGTTGGTCAGATTGCAAAATGTTAAGAGTGTATTACCTCTGATATGCAGCTCCATTTGAGGATGATCTTGTCAAAGCATTTTGAGGTGACGAGAGTGCTGATGTTGTTTCTCAACACCTCAGGGATTCCCTCCCCGTGAATTGCAAGCACATGGTTCTAAAGTCAACATCGACAGGAAAAAGACGACCAGTCAATCACATAAATCATACAACAAAAACCGTCAGGTGCTCAGGTCTCTTCCAACAAGAACACAGTTCAACAAGCTCAATTACCACACTGCAAGTAACTGATGTCTTTGAGTCATATAACTGCAAATGGACATGTGAGTGATATTTTGTAATGTTTCAAAAATGTATCTGCCTTTCCACAGCACGCACTGTACTATATCATACTACAGTATATAACATCAGTATCTGCTGCACTCCATTCAGGTGTGCCTATGCCAGGGCACTGCTACTGTGCACGGTGACCTATTGGCATTGCTTACTGGCACATTCAAATAGAGTGGAACCATTCATGTAATAACAATAATAACAATGTTATTGGTTACAACTGTGCTTTTCGTGCTGTGAAAAATCAAAACACCCGTCATGAGAAATATGTGAAACATAGAAAATGTATGTGTGTATGTATGTATATATGTATACTATTGTGTCTTGTCTAACTTACAGTTTCATTAGCCCACGTGTACTCGCACTTGGATGCCTTGCCACCTGAGATATGAGGCATGTCTGTGATGTTGTACGTTGTTTGGCCATCACGCTGAGTGACAGTGCAATTGAGGTCCCGTGCACTGCAAAGTTGTAGAAAGGCACCTGGGGACAAAAAGACAAATATATCACCAGCAGTAAGATTTGGTTTTGAAATGCTCTTGGCGTCTATGCTACATAGACTGTAATAATACAATTATGTCAAAGGCTATGTCAACAAATAACTATTAAACTGGCAATTCTAACATGCACAGAGTGTAGGCTTCTGTTCCTACCACTGCCGCTCAAATGATCTTGTCATTTTATATTTTCAGTCTCTGTCTCCAGCCACTTCTCACTTCCCCAGGACTCTCCAGAGTCTCTCTCCGGTTTCTAATTCACCTTTTCCTGTCCCGATACTGTTAACGTGAGGATTCTTGGCTACTTCTGTTTGGACTTGTTGCCCTGGCCTGTAAGCCTTTGTATCATTTCACCATTAAAATCACTTAACTGCTCCTGTCTGCCTGCATTTGGGTCCTTTTCCTTGCTGCCTCATACACACCTCATGACGATTTGGGAAGGAGGATGTAAACATCATTAATCCCATTATTGTGGCGATGCACTAGATCGCTGTATTTCTTAACATTTAAACTGAAACATGGATTTTTAATTATTCTGAAATACACATGGGACTACACCCCTAACACAGCAGCTTCCCTGCTTTGCACCCTCTAGTCAACATCCATCGGCATTGCAAGCCAATAAACCTCTACAGCGGAATACATATCTGGATTCCCCGGACTTCCCCGGACTTCCCCGCCTCCCTGTGGGTCACACCAGGCTCGATATACAAATTAAATACGGACATGGTGTGAATATACTGTAAAAAGGCTACATACATAGAAACTACTTCAACCGCTACATAGAAAAGACTCACAAACACAAACGTTTTCTTGCCATATCACAACAGCTAACATACTCCGAGTGAACTTCTTGAATGTCGTGCGGTTAACATCTGAGTGCTAAAATAATGTCGCTATTTGACAAGTTTACTTCTAGAATAATATTTTATAAGATATACACATCATTCATTGAGTATGACCTCATAAAACAAGCCGAGTAGTTTCCTCGCGGATGAACAGTGACGCGATACAGCAGTTTGAGTCACAAGTTGAGACTAACTTTGAACACGTGTCTTGGCTGTGTATGTTACAGGTTTTGGTTTCAATTAATCATCTAAATGAAACATTACTCACACAAAATGAAGCACCACGCTGCGATACGCATCTTTCCCGCGGCTGAGCTATCCCCCTCTAAAAAACCTGCGGCGTACGGAGCCGGCAACGATATCTAAGTTTCCATTAGTTTCCCCGCAGTGCTACTCCCCACCTTCAAAATAAAACGTAGGATATAAACGTATGCTGCAGTTTTTCTCACAGGAAGAACAAGAGCGTAGACCTCTGGCTTCTGACTAAGATGAAATATAATTGCAGATGGACCATCAGCTTTTAACCATCAGTGATGATTGTTTGTCAGCAGCTATTAGATTCAGAAATGTTGGGCTAAAGAGCGCGTCAGGTCGGGTTGTTGTGTTTATTTTGAAAATAAAACAGGAAACGAGTTTTTTTTTAATTACATTTCTTGCTTTTTGTTCTGTGTACATTGGCAGGCTGATGCAAGGTGCTGGAAGCTTCTGTCATCATCGACATATGATGATGAAACGTGACGAACTGTGTTTAATTGAACAATAGTGAAGTCGTTTTATTTAGACTAGTTTGACGGCGAATTTCGCATAAATGTCACATTAAACATGAGAATATTAAAATTAGACAATTTGACCGACATCTGGTGAATAAATGATCAAATAAAACGACATATTGGGGGGAAAAATCCTGTGGCATCTTGTTGCATGTTTAATAATAATAATAATAATAATAATTAATTAATAATTAATTTTTATTTTAACATAAAATAGATGTTTTGCAATTATTTCACCCATTCATCCTTCACTAATAAATTATGATGAAAATATATACTTTACTCTGTTTGGATTTATTCACAATTCTTTGTTTTGATTTTTTTTAATGGTTTGTTTTGTTTTATTTAGCCTATTGTCTTTAAGCTAAATATGAAGCTTGTAGTATTAGTAGTACATTTTATGCCACTTTATACTTCTACTCCACTAAATTTCAGAGGAAAACGTGTTTCCTCCACTACATTGATTTGACAGTTGAAGCAGCTAGTTTAGTAACTGGGCATTTTACACTGAGGTATTGCTCCTCAAGCATCTGCCTGAATACTGTAGACCAATGCTTTAACTTTTGATCCATCATATTTCACTCTTCTTAATCTTGAAATAGTCATGATGCCATATTCGGTATTACTCTTCTTCATTAAGCAAACATTTAATTCCATGGACATGATGAATGCTTCAGTCTTACATGTGTGCATGTTGTCTTGATTGAATGACCCCCACTGGCTCCATGTTGTAACCTTCACACGTTCTCCTCCTCGTCTCTCCGTGTGCCGCATCTCTGTCACCTGCCGCAGGGGAAAAGAAGAAGTCGGAGGGCTTTGGGGTGCAACAGAGTGACATGCTGAACAGCGAGACAAGACAAGACAAATTTGATCACAGCAAATGAGGACGTGGCCCTCAAGATTCTCAAATCTGAAGAGAGCAGGGCCTCTAGAAGTAGATCATCAAAGTCTTGTGGTTGTCTTACCGTGCTTGGTGTCATTTCCCTTTTCTCGACACGCTCGGAGTGGTCAAAACAAACGGGGTGCAGTTCTTTGAGAAGTTTGAGCACAAACAACATTTCTGTCTAGCTTTTGAAGTGCTAGACAGGAATCTTTATCAGCTGTTCAAGGGCAGACGCTGGAAATCGCTGTCTCTCAGTGAGATATAGCACAGCAGGTAAAGACTATGTGGCTTTGATAATAAATTAAAACAGAATGCCAAACATAGAAAGAAGTATTCAAAGCTGTATTTCTTCTGGATCTGCATAAGCCTGCACCCTGGTCAGTGGTCTCTGTAATCATCTCTTCCTCTGTCCCTGAAGTTTCTGACGGCCTTTGAGGCGCTGAAAGGCATCAGTGTCATTCGCTGTGACCTGAAGCCAGATAACGTAGTGCTGGTAAACCACGAGAACCAGCCCTACAGAGTCAAACTCATATATATTGGCGTGTCACTTAAGACCTCTGAAGTGAGAAGTGGTTTGACCATTCAGCCTCCGGGTTACAGGTAGGTTCAACCTGGAAGAACCAGGATCACTCCTGAGCAGGCTCTACAGCACCCGTTTGTCTCTATGGTCCACCTAGAGGAGGATGAATGGACATATTATTGACCAATTGACTGATTCATTAGTTGGTGGTCATGTTTTACTCAGTGTGGATGATGGTCGGCCAGATGGATGACACGGAGGAGGAAGTAAGTCCTCACAACGAGGCTGAGGAAGAGTACCAAAGTTGAAGGTGCTCCAGGTCATCCTTTGTCTGTGACGGCATTTCAAACCTGCCTGATGGAGCGGCGGCTGCTGGAGCTGAAGACACTTCTGGCTCACCTGGAGAGAAACCAGCTGCAAGATGCAGCCAGTAGCAGTCCGGCTGCAGAGACTTCAGCCACTCCAGCTCCAAAGATTCTTCGGCGGGGCTATAAGAACCATTTTGGAGATAAGAAGTGAATGTGAATTTCTGAACTGATATCAATAAAGACATTCACTTTTGTTTCTTTCCATTTGTGCTTTGGAGATGACATGGTTGTCAATAACAACACTAACAAAATGACAGAACAGCTCATTTACTTTGCTGAACTGGTGTTAAACATGTGCTTACACTGAAAAACTAAATGAAGCACAATAAGCATATTTTAAGGGCATGTAACTTTAGCTCTGCATTGCCTTTGTCCCTGTGTGAAGCATTCAAACACCAATATAAAAATGTTTTACAGCATTTACTGCTATCACCAGTAACAAATGAGACTTCGATTTCAGATTTTCTGTCAACAGCAGGAGATAAAAACTGTGAAAGATCAACAGAAACATCGATGATTGAATTGTTCAGTGAAACCAAAGAGATTCTTTCACTGACAAAGGAACATCTTCATAGTAGTAGTACCACTGCCTTTAGGCAACACATTATACGAGGTATGAAACCTCTCAGCTAGAGACATTCAAACCTCCCACAGAACTCGTGATAAAGTGTTTAGATATTCTCTGTCAGACAGGCTTCTGTGTGATAGTTTACACACACATTAGTAGCTATTAAATAGTGCTATTAAAAGAGAACTTTGTGAACACTGTGTTACAGCACCAGTACAGTGCCAGAAGGTTTAAGTTTTGGGCCGATTGTCCATTAATGAGCTTAACATATTTCTGAACGGGTGGTGAGAGCTTCCAGAGGAGCAAACCAAACCAAACTTGTCGGTACTAGATTCAGATCAGAACAATCTTTCACCGCTCAAATGTTTCTTCCAAGCTTGTGCACTGGCTGCAATGAGACTAAAGATGCATGAAAATAAAAAGGTACATCAGAGCTGACAAAGCAAAAATTCAACAATCTGATTTTGGAATGAACACATCACACATATACAATTTTCCTTTTATTGAAATTTATGTAAATTAATGAATTAAATAAAATCCATATATTAAAAACAACACTGGGAACCATCCCCGGAAAAAAAAAAAAAAAAAAGTAAACTAGCAAAGTCAATGCAACAATATAATTTAACATACAGTGGTAGAGTGCCGATAAAACACATTCACCCTCTTAGACTTATTTGTTTTTTCAACTACGAATCCCAGTTGATTAATGCGACTTGCTGCCGTGGTCAAAGAAAAGACTGAGATATTAAAGAAGACAAAACAACTCTGGACTTGCCTCCCTTTACCATCCAAGTCAACATAACAGCAGGGAAAATCATACCGAATCATCCTGTGATTCAAAGTTGTAAAACAATACGACATGAACAAGTCCCAGAGGACGAGTGAACAGAGGCACTGTATAGAAGCCTAAATAATGAGTTTGCTGCTTATTGACATTAAATTCCCTTACATGAAATGTGTGCTTTTAAAATGGATAAATGCGGAGTGCAAAAATAGATTTTGCATTAGAAAAAAAAATAAGATTGTCATTTTGTTCTCATCCATTTTTCACACAAACACTCTTTGACCAACACATACACAACTTTTTTTTTTTTTTTTTAAAGCTTTTGTTGCCCAACGAGAGGCTGAATCCTTGAAGCACATAGGTAGTAACTTTATTATTTTGCCCAATACTGGAACTGGTGCACTGGTGCTGTCACCAGTGACTTCTCCCTCTAATCTAGTTGCATGTCTCCATCTCGAAGTAAATCAAATATGTGACAGCAGCCTTGTTGACCTTTACCTTAATGACACTTAATGAACTGTTGAACCAAACTCAATCACGTCAGTTCTCATATCTCACTTTGTATATTTATATACTGTACATCCATACACCCACACGTTTCTTTAAAGCAATGTACACAAGCACATACCACAAACACATTACGCACAATGAATGGGTAAACAGACACAAAAAAAGGAAGTAATACACTGACTGTAACAAACATTAAATGACTGCATGAGTTTTCATAGAAAAGGGATAAATTGGTTTGTATTGCTTTGGCCTGTTCTGTGAGCAGCCTGCTCATGTCGTCCTTCTCTGGTCATCATGATGCAGAAGCATCAGAGAGCCACTAGACTGCAGCACTGAGAGGACTTGGCAGCAGGGAGAAGGTGGGAAACCTGTCACTTCTCCACTTTCCATGTTTTACCACCACCTCTCCTCATCTTTCCCTGTTTTCCTTCTTGGCAGAGGCTTCACATTAGAACCCCAAAGTGTCTTTTTGTGCAGTGAAGTCTGTGTCCTCTTGGTCCCATTTGCCTGGGGACAGGCACTCTTCAGTGTTGAAGTCCTGAGGGTTTACCCCAATGTCCAGGACCTGGGGGTTAGTGCGAGACTCAGCGAGTCTGGAGGAACAGAGGAAGAGAGACGTTTAATTAGTAACCTGGATAGTGATCAAGATTACTGTTGTTACTAATGAAAGCTTGTGAACGATGGTAGGTACACTGTGCACAGAATGTATGGACATGAGTTATAAACATCCCTCTTTGTAATGAAAAGAAACATGATAAAAAAAAAAGCAAAGCCACATGTGGCCAGATGTGGCAATAAAATGATTCCCTTCGTGAACTAATCATGGCAACCCGACATGAGACCGCCCTAACACACACACACATACAAAATGCCTATTTAAACACCATGTTAACATGTTAGACCTACATGTGAACACACACCATTTCCATTCACCATGGCGTCTCTCATTCCACTAACAGAGTGCAAGTCTGGTGGATGTGAGGCGGAAACACATAAAACATTTGTGATGAAGACGTGGACACAGTGGCAGACTACATCAGGTCCTGTGGCAGTGAACCTTGTCTTAAGAAGCTCAGGGGTGGATCAAACTGTGGAATAACACTGAAGAGCCCCCCCCCCCGATGTATCGCTAAGTAGGTCTTGTTAATGGTATATGGCCATATAAGAAAAAGTGAAACTACATGAGTCTTAATCAACCTGGTTGAACACTGACATCCAGACAGATGAGCGGGCTTGAATAGTGGGTTGACTAGGGGAGAATGAGGTGGAAGTCACTAGATCCAGTGAAGGGCATTGTTACCTGAGTAGGATTCAAAGCTATCCAGACTGCGGCTGGGGGTGCAAAGGAAACATCACAAGTCAGGCAACAATTAAACTCTGAACTCTGAAGTAAAAGGATACATTTATGTGGCCACAGTACGACTTCATGTCCAAATTCTGATGCCTAGAGTTGACCAACATAGGGCCATAACATTAGGGTTAACCATAATTAGTAAACATGCCCATTTTACCTCAATCTCTGCAAGATAGAAGATTTTTTCTTCACTATGGTTAACAGGCACTTCTCAGGCTTTTACATATACAACAGTGGTCAACACACCAGCAGGTGGCAGCACAGTCTCTCAAATAGCAACACCAATGATCTCGTCATGTGAATTTATCTGCAGTTCATAGTGAAAAGTACAGCGCCAAAACAGTTCATCTAAGAGAATTTAAATGTCACTCATCAACTTGGGAAAAGCCCCTTTGAACCTCAGAATTAAAATGTTGCAGTAAGGGAGCAGATGTTTTTTGCTCCATGATCTCTAGCATGTTGGTGTTTACATACTGAGTACTTTGATCAAATTTAGGAGGGCATAATCTATCAGTGAAAGACGCACGACTCTCTGCTGTTTATAGTTGTTTTTTTTTATATGAAATAATATTGTGGGGGAGCTTACTCAGAAAGAACAGTGATGACAAGGCACATTTATGTTACTCAACTATAAACCATTAATCCAGAGCTTATTTCAATCCTCATGCAAAACTGTATGTGCCACACACATACGGTGAAGATAACATAAAATCCATCATTCTGTAATATTCTCATTCACAGAATCAGGAATTGTCTCTAATTTTCTCTTTCACTCCAACACCAAAATCAACCAGCACGATCGGCTTATCCTGATGGACAAAGACGTCAACCTGGCCTTCGGTCCCCTAAATTTCCTTCAATTACAGAAATCTACAAGTGGATGCATCTCTGCGTATGCTGGGAGCATCCTCATTAATCACAGAGCGGGAGATTAACGGCGTTGGGGTGTAATTACAGTGTGTGCAGACAAATAATCACCCGATAAGGGGGCTAAAATGTCCTCTTAGCTCTTGATTACAGAGGCTGTGGAGCCCATTCTCCCTTTCTCTAAATGAAAGCGAGAGAATAAGAAGCCCACTGTCCAATTAGCAGGGGGCATGAAAAGCAGAGTTACGGAAATAAATGCACCATTAAAGTGTTGAATGAGTCTTTGCGGCGGTCCAAAACAAATATCTGTAAACAGTTGCTTTGTGCAACCTGACAGCAGACCACCACAAATTATCAGAGTGTGCCACTGAAACAGACTAAAAAGAAACATTTATCACAGTGGACTCCAGCTCCATTCTGCTTAGTTTGTTGACGTAGACAGAGTTTAAGGAATTCCAATCAGCACAGACAACGGGCTTCCCTGCCAACCATGAACCTGCTAATGATGAGACCTGATCTCAGAGGAGTTTTTCTCCTTGTGCTTTTGTTCCACCACAATGGTAATACTCAAAAGAGTACTTATACCGCAACATTACTTTCCTTTGACTTTGTGATATAAATATCAAGCAATGTGTCCCTCCGCAGCACCCAGTTGTAATCACAGGCTTTCTGAGCTCATACGAAATCAGTGTGTGGGCCTGAGATGATGGTAAACGGAGCCTGAGAAAGCAGCATGACTCGGCGGGCGTTGGCTGGGCCCGGGCCTGCAAACTGAGCCTGTCTGCTCCCTGAGGGAGTGCACCGGGCCGAGCCGAGCAGAGGGAGAGGCAGCGTTTATTACGAGAGCCGCCCAAACCACGGGCGGCTATTTCAAGAACAGCTTGTGTGGCTGCTTAGTAGAGCCCGGGCTTTAGGGAAAATCCAAATCCGCACTGGTTCTCACCTTGAAAAAGCCTCATCCAGACCGTCCTCCAACTCCTGCCGGACAGAACATACACATATTGGTTAAAAATAAAGTTTAAGTAAACAGGGCTTATTCATGTTAATACATTCACTCACTCACACACACCCCTTGCCATTTTTCTCTAGCCTCAGATGGGGAGATTAATCCAGACTGGCTACTTGCAGCCCACACCCTCTCCAGCTATGTGACCATTTGATAAGGCCAATTCTGTTCAATGGGCTATTGTCTCACTCTGCATAGCAGCTGTACTACTGTAGACTCCACTCCTTTGAATACGACAGGTACAGTACATCACCGGGCACTTTGGCTAAATAATCAAGTGTTTCCTGCGTGGCATTCTTCTCTTCCCATTTTATCAAGTCTAAACAGCTGAAACTTACTGACCAGCCCGACTCTTGTCTTACCCATACAGTATTGTTGTTCTCTGTTGCGTGATTATGCACCATAAAGGGGTCCGATTCAGTCTGCTTTGTTCCTGAGTGGACCAGCACCGCATTGGCTCCCTCTGCCAAATCCAGAAGCTTTCCTGTGGCTACCTCTGTAATACAAAACAAAACACACAATTTACATATAAATGAATTCAAATTCACATGCAACCTTCTACATTCACCGTTAGATTAAAGCCCTAGCCCAGAGACAACAGTGTAATAATGAGGATAAATTTGCTCCAAGTAACAGTGCAGCACACATGCACAAAATCTATGACGCCACGCTATTTGCTAAGGTCCACTTCTCCTTATGAAGCCTCTGATGGCTCACCGATACATCACGATGCAGCCATCTGTGGATTGTCACTTTGTGATAAGTGAGCACGGGGTAACCCCCTGACTTGCACGCCTAACCACGGTGACACCACTGATCTGTAATGGGATTGGCTTGTAATGGCCTTGCCTGATGATTAATGGATGTCAATAATGTGCGTCAACGCTAATTTCTGTCTGCTCTTTAAGGCTAATGTGGTCCACAGAGAACAGTGAAAACTTATCTGCATGCCGTTCTTTGCTGAAACTTAATATTCTTACATGAGCTTCTCCCTATTTTCTATGTTCCTCAAAAGAGACACTCACATATAACTGAGTCAGCATGCAATAGCAGTTCCCTTCAGCCTGTCCTCTCTGTCGACACCGGCTTAAAGGCATTCACAAAAGGGCATTTAGTGTATTCTGCTGTTATGAAAAGGCAATATTGTGGGACAGGGAAATTCATGGGGAAAGAGGGGGGGGGGGTCAACAGCTTAGGTGTTTGTTAAGGTGGAAGTGGGGCCCTGGGAGCCAACACCCAGCTGGCACAATTAAAGAGAGATGCAACGATTAGTCGACTGAAAATTAAAATCGGCAACTATTTTGATACAATTTCAAGTTATTTTTCAAGGTTTTTGTCAGTTATGACAGGAAATGAAAGGTCTTCTGATGTTGGACAGTTGGTCAGACAAAACAAATGTGAAGACGTCGCTTTGGGAAACTGTGATGAGCATTTTTCGCTATTTTATAGAATGATTAATCAATTAGTTTAGAAAATAATTGACAGATGAATTGAAAATAATCCTTGGTTGCAGCCCCACATTTAACCCGTGAGGACGAGGAGACTGAGTAAAGGATGATCGGTCTCAAGCAGGCAAAGTACCCTGACAATTGGGGTGACACAGGAAGAAGAGGCGTTTATATTTTGAAGCCACTGCGAGAGGCCTGGCGCTGGGGGAGAGTTGGAGGTATCATGTCTCATGAATAAAGCTGACTCACCTCTGACAACACCACTGATCCTGAGACTCCCTCTGGCTGATCAAATAACATGCCACCGAGTAAAAGTGAAGGGTACATAAATGTAACCTTCCGATAGCTCTAAAGCCCGGCTGTCCCCAATCACTGCTTTAGAGCTCTGGCAGGAGAGAAATGCTCAGCCCGCTTCAAAAAGGCACTCAGAGGCTTCTACCATGTATTACTCTGCTGTACAATTATGCCAATTTGCTTTACAAAAATACAATCCATTGGCAGCCAAATGAGCCACTGCATGGCCAGCGGGATAATGTCGCTCCAAAAACGCACACCAAGCCTCACTGTGGCCAGAATGTGCTTCCAAGTCCTACTTTGTTTGAGTCTTCTCAATGGGGATCATCCTTAAAACCGATGTCAGTCGTAAAACACTACGCATTCAGGGCCACAGCCCCAAATAAAGTGTCTGAACAGATTTAGAGAGATCCCTCTCTGGCTGGAGGCCACCTGGCTTGGGGGGGGGGGGGGTACAAAGATGATGTTTTCAGATGTTTTTGGAGTACTAAAAAATGACTGTCTCAAACTGAAACCTCCTGCACCAAAAGGATGACGGAACGGCGGCTGCTGGCATACATAATGTGACAGGAAAAAGGCATGCACAAAAACAGACTAACAAAGAGAACGCATTATGAGGAGTAAGTGTACAACCATTGTGCCCCTGGCAACAGGATGCTCCTCATCTCATTGTATTTTAGGCTAGGGACAATACATGGAGCTAATAAGGCCTTAAGGTTGTTTGGCTCACTGGATATCAACAGCATGTTTAGAAAGCATGAACCGTGTCGCAAGTCCTGGAATCTTAGTAAATCTCATCGAACAACAGTCCTCTTTCATGCTTTTTATACAAACAGTCGTGTTCTGTCTGACTATGGAAACACAATTACTGTTTGTCCATGAACAGCTCTCCATTATGATAAAATGTCATGGGGATCGGTGGACCAAGATTTGTTTTTAATGGATCCACAACACGGCAAGGGGGCTTAATGTTTTCAAATTAAAAGCGAGCCTCATCATTGCCATTATCATCATACATAATCACCTAAAAATGTCATTTGCTGTTCATTGTAACAATGCTAGTGAGGAAGAATAACCCAGAGCACGCAGATTGTCGTCAGCTGACCTGCAGCCTCAATGTAAGCAAACCTTTGACGTGGCTGAATGCTCTTCCTTCCCCCGAGGCTACGACTGCTGTGACACAGAGGGCCAGAGAGAGAGAGGGAAAGACGTGATGATGGGTGACATGACTCACCTCCTCCCTTCAGGCTGCCCAGGCTGGCCGAGCTGTCCGACTGGGAGTTGCTGGCTCCTTCTCCATCTGAACCCGACTTCACTCGCTTCTCTTTCTCTGTGCGGGGGGAAATACGGGGGGTAGAGGCAGACAAAAAGAAATAGAGCTGTGAAGACGAGCGAACTATGATTGGGTGAGTGCACTTGCAGTGCATCGCTAAATGCACTGTTTACTTTTCTGGCTGCTGAAAATGTGGGTATTGAAATGTTTCACTAACCAAGCACATAATGTGTGTAAACAAATTAGCAGCAGTAAATTGGCAGATAAGGTTAAGGCCATTACTCAAGCCATCTGCCGACTGAAGCCTACAGGGCCCGGGCTTCAAACATTGTAACACACGTCGTCCTTCGTACAGCAGTTAGTACAGTAACTGCAGCATTTAAATAGATCTGGGTCAGGTGGATAATAAGCTCTGCTCACTCCAAACATTCTCACCTGCTGACAAGAAGGTTTTCCACACAGTGCAGGTCACCAAGTGCAACTGACAACAGCTTTCATTGGATTTCCTGCACAACCCTCTCTTGTGGAAGTGGAGATGTTTCAGGGCCCATATCTATCAAGCATTTCAGAATCACTCGTCGGAACTGAAAATGGACTAAAAACACTCCGACATCAGAGTGGGACTTGAGACTCGTCTATGAAGCCTCCTACACTGACTTTCAGCAAGGAACAGGACCACTACCAAGAGAGGGTGAGACGTCAGCCGCATCCAACCACATTGTTTTTTAATTCCTATAATAGTGCAGCTACATCTGTGCCCTGAGGCGCACCTCTCCATGAAAAACATGGAATCCTCTCTTCTACCATCCAGTTCACCTTTCGGCAACAGCCCTTGTTAACTTATGTGTCCATCACAGTCTTGGGAAATGCACCGTAACAATAATGAACATACAGTTTATTATTATGGTGTATTCTCTTCCTTCAAATATTATAGCCCCACTACTATTTGAAATAGCCTTACTAAAAAATTAAATAATGTATAAGATCATATTAAAATATTTTACCTGTTGTAATTAAGCTGTGATATCCATTATGGAGCTGACATCTACACACCTCTCCTCTCACAGAATATCTCTGCCTGAAAGCCATCTCCTGACAACTTAAACAGGTTAGTGCTCATAAACATCAGCAGAGAAGGGAGCGCCAACAGTCCTAGAAGTAGGACCAAAAAAAATGCATCATTGAGAACGTTTGGCCAGTTATTCTGAGACACTTGATATCTATGGGCCCAGATTTTTATTGATTGACTAACAACTCACAAATGCAAACATAAACACCCATCTCTGCCTTAACTAAAATATCACCAGAAAGTCACACGGGAAAACACAAGACCTTCTGAGCAAGAGCGATAACTCCCAGAGGGGCCAAGATGGCGACTCACTGTAACTCAGGCTTTCAATACTGTGGCTACAGATTAAATGTCAATTTCTGTCTATCCGTAAGAGAACTGCTTACAGCAACGAGATGTTTTTTATTTCATCATCATCCTTGGTCTAAAAAAAAACCCATCCCATTTCCCATGAGCCCAGGTAGCTTAGTGATGGCAGTGTTACAAAACTTTCCCCCGTGGCCTTTCCACTGCATAGTTTTCAGCTGAGTATCAAACTTCTGCTAAACACGGCAGCAACTTAAAAATATGCCAGTTCAAAGCTAGCTGTAGTGTTTACAGTGAATATTCTATGAGCAGAGACGGGAGCTGTAATATACAGAGGAATGTGGGTCAGGAATGTGTGGTGGGTTGTGGAGAACCACTGTGGGTGGTGGAGGAGAGTTTGTAAGATACAGAAGCAGCAAACTAGACAGACATACAGAAGATACCCCCTCTTCCTGCCCTGATCCTCCGGGGTCTTGTAACTTTAATGAAAGGATTTTTTTCCTCTCTCCCCATCTCTCTTTCTTCTTCTTCTGCCACAAGAGAACACCACTACCTCTCTTTGAAAAAAACATTCTTCCTTTCCCCTCCATAACCCCCCACCAGCTCAGCATCAGTTCTCCTTCATCAGTGACACCGTAGTGAACTAGAAGAAAAACAGCTCGGCAAATTAAACGGGTTACTAGAAAACGAAGGCGAAGGAGAGGTGAAGAATGGCGAGAGGAGGAAGGAGCAAGCGAGGCTGCAGATTTTAATATTCAACTCAAAAATACAAACAACTAAAAGAAGAGGCGTGAGGCAAGGAGCCTGTGGCCTTGATCTTGGGAAAAAAATAATCCCTCCCCCAAAATGGAAATGTGCCCACATTAAAACATTCCTAAACACCACAGAAGAAGAAGAAGAAGAAGAAGAAGGAGTAAATAAAAGAGGCAGCCAGAATTTTTATACAGTGCAAGTGTGTGTCTCTAAAGGACTGAATAAATAAGCTCGCCTTGGCGTGAGACAGCATCAATGGCACCGACACTGAATCTGTCAGGGGGGCTGAGTCTCACTGACACACGCGCACAATCATTTTCCTTTCTCTCGTACACACTCCCCACCCCAACACCCCTCGGTGCCCCGCCTTTCATGCTCTCTTGCCCTCTCTCCTCATCCCCCATCCCCCTCATTCGCTCTCCTCTTCTTCACCCTTATAATAAACCGAAGCGCGTGCTGCAATGGGGAGGAGGAGAGGGGGGAAAAAATTACTTGACGGGGGAAGGAAGAGGAGGGGGAGTGGTGGTGTTGAAGGTGCCAGGTGCAAAACAAGACAGACGGCAACAATGGATAATCACAAAATTCAAAGAGCATCTACAAGGCAACACACATGTAAAGATGAAGGAGATGGGAGGAGGGGTGTGGGGGTGCAGAGACCAATATTATGTGGCAAGAACTGCTCATTTACTCTGGAGTCATACATGCAGTAAATTACATGCATGTTCTGCTGAGCTGTACAAAAGAACGTGTGCGACGCCGTCCTTACACAGCACTCTGATGTGTCCACGGTGGTGCCTGAACACACACAGTCTGCTTATCTCCTCAGCGTAGTTTAAAAAGAGGTTGAATGCTTTTACAAGTTTGACATAAAAACAGAAAAATATAAATATATAATGGAGGAGAAAAGGAACATTTTCTGCAGTAAATATAAAATATATCCAAGGGAAAATCCAACACATCTGAGTCCTGTTCTCACTGTAAAGGAAGATTTACTCCAGGCAGCCCACCTCTGTCCCAGGCTAACCTGAAGTCCTCTCCACCCCTCCCCCCTCGCCATGTCGATACCTAGATGAGTCTTTAACCATGACGGAGTTGCCTGTAATAAAGAGGCGTCACTAAACTAAAACAGGTCTCTCTGCTCTCTGGAGGGGGACTGGTTCAATCAATGAGGACATTCCTCTACGCAGGAACAGCCCAACAGTTCTCCAGTATTTCACATGAACCCTCTAGAGGGTGTCAAGGCCAAGACCAGGAGGACACAAGATCATTGTTTGGCCACTAAGAAGGAAGGTAAAGGACACATACAGTAAGTGGAGGGAATAACAACAGCAGGGGAGGAGAGGGAGGAACGTTTTCACTCATCCGTCACACTCCTCTGGTCGTCGGGGGTGACCATGCGTACCTTCCTTGGCAGCCTGCCAGAATTCAAACGCCACTCTGAAAGCCTGAGCCACTGTTAGGGTTACCGCCTGGGCCTGTTGGAGGGAGGCAGAGAGACAGACATGAGTGAAAGAATAAAAGGAAGATGAATCATACTCTCATATGCATCTCATCTACGGGAGGGAAACTCGAGGAAGTCGAGGAGCTATGACCCTGATAAAAACAGGAAGTGACCACCAACACAAGACACTTCACAGACACTTGAAGAGGAGGAAGAGAAACCCGTGAGCTCTATGACAAGTTGTTTATGTAACTGGGAGGATACGTGGCCTTTTGGCCAGAACTAAGTTAGTGAGGGGAAGGAAGAGGAGGGAGTGGCTCACTCGTTCTACAAACCTCCAGGGATGGAGAGAATGCCAGGGAGGGATGACAGCCTCCCCGCCCTTCATGTTCTCACTCCTTGCATACATACAAGTAAAGTATGGCTCAAAGAGGTAGTGCAGTGGGTCTCAGGTCTCTTTGCAACATACTGTATCTGCATAAAGTGCTTTCCACAGATTGCCTGGAGCAAAAGCTGAATCGAATACCTGAATGCAGAATCCTGCACCATAAAGAATCTGTAGCCTACGTCTGTAGCTACAGCCTGAACCCTTATTTAACAATGCATTTATTTATAGGAAATAGTAGCATTAAAAAGGAACAGTTCAGGGAGCAGGGAAGTTTGCTTATTTGCTTTCTTTCTGGGAATTAGTTGAAAATATCACCACTTACGTGTCCATACACTAAACATGTAGCCACAGCCAGCAGCTCAACATTGCGTTACAACTGGAAACAGAGGGAAACGCTAGCCTGGCTCTGTCCAAAGTGGAAAGAAATCCACCTACCAATATCTTGAAAGCTCACTAACTGACACGTTATATCTCAAAATGTTGTCAAGTTCTGGCTTTTTTGCAGGGTTTTATGAGGGGTTATATGCAGGAATATTTCTTGAATTTTCTTGGATTTCTTGTAACCTGTCTGAAATCATGTTGTCAATGTGAGGTTTCCAGGCAACCAGCAGACCCTCCAGGAAGTCACTGCTCCCAGCCAAGGGACAGTCCAGAGTCAGAGTCAGGCTACATCTTCTATCTATCAGGCTGTCCCAATAAGTCCCTGAGGACTCTCCAGCTGATCCAGAATGCTGCAGCACGTGTACTGACAGGAACCAGGAAAAGAGATCATATTTCTCCTGTATTAGCTTCTCTGCACTGGCTCCCTGTAAAATCTAGAATAGAGTTTAAAATCCTTCTCCTCACCTACAAAGCTCTTACTGGTCAGGCACCATCATATCTTAAAGAGCTCATAGTACCTTATTACCCCACTAGAGCACTCCGCTCCCAGAATGCAGGGCTGCTTGTGGTTCCTAG
The DNA here is from genome assembly GCF_043641665.1 of Enoplosus armatus. Lineage (NCBI taxonomy): Eukaryota > Metazoa > Chordata > Actinopteri > Centrarchiformes > Enoplosidae > Enoplosus > Enoplosus armatus. Next base: position 6,269,647 of record NC_092194.1, read on the forward strand.
AGTCTCCAAAAACAGAACAGGAGCCAGAGCCTTCAGCTATCAAGCTCCTCTCCTGTGGAATCAGCTCCCAGTTTGGGTCCGGGAGGCAGACACACTCTCTACTTTTAAGAGTAGGCTTAAAACTTTGCTTTTTGATAACGCTTATAGTTAAGGGCTGGCTCAGGCCTGCCTGGACCAGCCCCCTAGTTATGCTGCTATAGGCCTACACTGCTGGGGGACTTCCCATGATGCACTGAGCTTTCCTCCTCTCCCTCTTCATCTTTGCACATTCATCACAGTCCAATGCATGTTACTAACTTTATTTCTTCCCCGGAGTTTCTTTGTGCTTTGTCGACTCGCAGGTCGCTGTGGATCGTGGTCCTGGTACGCCTGGGTGCTGCTGCCGCCATGGGCCTGCCTGACTCTCATCACTACAGTTATTATGTTTAGTCGTAGTTCTGTCACTATTAAAGCTCCTATTATCAATCTCAGCTAATATTACAGCTATTTCTACTGTTAGTGCTGCCATACATCTTTGCCTATCTGTGTCTCTACGTCTATCTCTCTCTGTCTGTCTGTCTGTCTGTCTGTCTGTCTGTCTGTCTGTCTGTCTGTCTGTCTGTCTGTCTGTCTGTGTCTCTGTCTCTGTCTCTCTGTCTGTCTGTCTCTCTGTCTGTCTGTCTCTCTGTCTCTCTCTCTCTCTCAAACCCAACCGGTCAAAGCAGATGACCGCCCACCTAGAGTCTGGTTCTGCTCGAGGTTTCTGCCTCTTAAAAGGAAGTTTTTCCTTGCCACTGTCGCCAAAGTGCTTGCTCATGGTGGGAACTGTTGGGTCTCTGTAATAACATTATAAAGAGTCGGTCTAGACCTGCTCTATTTTGTAAAGTGTCATGAGATGACTTTGTTGTGATTTGGCGCTATATAAATAAAATTGAATTGAATTGAATTGAATCTTTCCCTAGCCTCCAATCGTCATGCTAAAGATAAGCTAACATACATATTTAACAGACAGACATGAGTGGTATCTACCTTCTCATCTAACGTATTGCCTATTATGTTCAATTATTCCTTCAATTAGAAATGAGAAATTGAACACACTATATCTAATAATAAGATCCTCTTTGTGTCCACTTACAGAAGGCGAGTATGTGCAACTCTCTCTCACATGAAGTTATTGGACTACTTTGTTTAAACAGCCTACTTGTTCACACAGTGGGTGTCTCAGAGACACATATCACTCATTTACTTACCATTTTTCTCTTAGGGCACAGGAAGGCATGACACTCCAGGGTCTCATTGTGTTGGCTCTGGACGATGTAGGCAAACACTTTGTCATGCATCTTGTCTGCAGTGCAATATGATATTCTGAGGGGGAAAAAAACAAAACACTTTAATAAAAACTCTACAACTTATGTATGTATATATAGAGAGAGAGAGTCGTCACAGATCAAGCGAGGCCATCGTGCAACTCCATCTGCACTAAGCCCTTAAGCTAGTCCAGCAATCTGATTCAAACTGTTTAATCTAGCATTTTCTTAACTGCCATAGAAAAAGAAAATCCCTGGCATTCTTGAAGCCAGCTGCACTCATGATCAAATACACACCCCAGCTGTGTTGCAGGTACCGAGCTGAACAATGTCATGAATCTGAACTGAACACAAGTGCAGTGGACATCTGTGCCGCCTCGCCAAAGAGATGCCACTCCTTTCTGCCTTTCAAACAAGTTACGACATCACACTCCCACTGTGTCCACCCGTTTAACAACCTTGACACATAGAGCCTTAAATTAGAGCTTTTAGATGGGGCCCGGCTCCTGTGAGGTACATGAAAAGACTCACACAGACAGAGCAGATTGTTCCTGTAGAAGGTCATCTACTGCGCTGAGATTTTTCGGCGTCGCATTAGAGAGAGAGAGGTATCAGTCTTGCTTGTCAGTCTCAGGTGCAGAGTAGGGCTTTAGATTAAGCTGTAATGCTCCACAAATAGCTTTTCTCCACTATTTGATCATCATGTTATTACCCTAATACCAAAGCGACAGGTAAACTGGCCAGTCGGGGAGGGAGACGCGAAACGATGGAGGAAGGCTATGATGAATGTCTACCATCTGTCCTTCCTGTCCCCTTCCAGCACTGTGCTCCAACTTCACTGTGGGATAGTCACACACTCAGTTAACTAATGAGAAGGAGTATTAGGTGTGGAAATAATAAATAAATAAATAAATAAATAAATGCGAGGGAGGAAAAGTTTGCAGAGGTTTAAGAATCACAGCTGCAGTCTGCACAACACGAGATTTACAGGCAAATGTTTGGAAGGGAGGGCGTCAGGGAAATTGGGTGTCTAGGCAAATTCATTTCTTTTATTGGTCGTCCATCTTCTTAGCAGATGTCTGGGGAGGAGAGCTCCAATGGGGTGCAAGATACTACCAGCTGCTTTATGTCTTCGCACCATCCTGAGGTCACAGCTGGACTCACCTCATGCAGTCAGCCTTTTAATTGCTGTGATAGTTGCCTCATATTCTTCAAATGAGAGAATCCATCATCAGCGCAGCATTTTACTGAAGATGGATTGTAAAACAAAAGGGGGGGGGGGTGTATGTATTGGGTGTTTTTTCACACATCTAAAAAGAAAAGCTGCTGTATGATAAATGTATCTGATATTTGTGATGGAGACATTGTCAGAGGAGCTGAAACGATTAGTAAGAGGTTTTCAAACTGTGAGGCTTGGCCCCCCTTGGGAGGTACGGGAGAGATGAAGGGAGGGCGCAGAGGGAGAGACACGAGGCAAAGATAGTGCGCGAGGTGAAACATACAGGTGCATGTCTGTATTCTAAAAACAACAGGAAGTTTGGCACACTCATTTGGCCCGTTTACTAACACGGTAAGCAGCAGCAGCAGCTGTGACACACAGCTCATGGAGGCAATTAAGGTACTTCAGCTACTTCTTCTCAGAGTCCTAACCCAGTCAAACCTGAACACACAGACATGATACACAGATGTTAAGATTCACAGATGTGACTTACACTTCTTCTTCTTCAAATACACATCCATAAATCTGCTTAGAAATCATAAAAAAAGACATGTTTTTGAAGTCCAGAACCTGAGAATCATAATGTTTTTAAGTTTTCTTCAGTAATTCAGTGATAGTTGTTTGTACATCCGTGGGTACATCGCAAACAGGAACTGATAATGGCTAATTCGGCATACTTTTAATGGAGGGGGGGCACAATATCAGTCTTTGAAAGCTCCTGGATTAGTCAATAAATGAACTGACTGGAAACTAATGAGAAATTTTGATAATCAACTAATCATCTAAGTAATTTTTTCAAGCAAAAATGTCAAACATTCTCTGGTTCCTGCTTCTAAAATGTGAAAATTAGCTACAGCTACTGGATGAGCTACGAGACTCAGACAAAACCAAATAAGTACACCAAATGATGAATCGAAACAATAATAAACAGATTGATCGTTAGCTGTATCCCTAATTGTCAGTGAATTCAATTTACACAGAAAATACTGAAGCAGAAACTGAGCAGGTGGGACAAATGAAACTGTTCTCCCAGTGAAGAACAGTGACACTGGTCAGTGTAGACAACTTGTCAATCAAACTGTTCGAGGATAACTTTAGGAAACTGTCAACGGTTGAGATTTTGTCCTCAATCTGCCAGCTTTTAGAAGAAATTATTCAACATAAGCCTATTCATGCTTGGAAAAATGATGGAAAGTCCCATCTCTCCTTGATATGTAGACTCATAAACGTGGAATTTTAGAAAAGTGATTCAAGCTTGGCTCATAAGCTTGAGGCCAATGGAGGTTAGGCAGCTTTAAGTGTGCAGGCTGTGGCAGGCAGAGTGAGATCTGTAGGCATTTACTAGAGAAAAAGAGTGTGTGTGTGTGTGTGTGTGTGTGTGTGTGTGTGTGTGTGTGTGTCAAGCTCAGACATACAGCTGTTGTAATGCTCCCAAGAGAGTTGAGATTGATGAGACATACTGCTGATAGACTGAGTACTCTCTCTCTCTCTCTCTCACACACACACACACACACACACACACACACACACACACACACACACACACACACACACACACACACACACACACACACACAGACAGACACACAGACACACAGACACAGCCTTGAGTACCACACCTTCTTACACTCATATCCATCCAGCGATGGATGATAGCAAAGGGTGAATAACAACTTTTGTTTTATTGTGGGTAATAAGGACAAGTTTTGGGTGAAAGTATTTCAGAGTCAGGGACACAGACTGTTGTTAGGAATAGTCGAAAGAGGAGGACTGACCTGTATATAGAGATGTTTTCTATCAGCTGGTTGGAGGCACTGTCGTAAAGGATGATTCCTCGAGGGGAGACCGTTAATGTGACTTTCTGGAGTTTCTTTCCGCTGGCTTTGGCCTGGAGGGAAGCGAAGAAGGAGACAGAGAAAGGGTGGATGCCACAAAGAGTAAAGGTGTGTGAGTGAGACAGAAAGAGATAAATAAAAAAGGAAAAATCTATCTCAAGTGTCAACCTTGCGTTAACATAAATTACAACTCGGGCTGCTAATTTTTAATCTGGACAGTCAATCAAAATCCACTGATGCCGGGGACACCGATATACTGAAACAATGTAGTTAGAAAGCAAATTTCCTGTCATCGAGCTTTCACAGAATCCAGACTGTAGGTCGAAAGATGCCAATCAAAAGATGAGTTAAATAAAGATGGAATAAAGATATGACAGACCTTTGAACCAAACATTGTACAGCTGTTGGCTTGATTAACAGAAGGTAAATATGTATATGCCATAAGCCAATTCACAAAGACATTGTCAAAACAAATCTGAATAAAGATTCTTGAGACATGAAGTTTAACAACAATAAGCATGTGTGTGAGTGAGAACATCCAACCCGGAGTAAACTGAATATTACTTTACACCGAGTCCACCTATTACACAATATGACAAGTTAAAAAATATCCCATTCAGCCGTCTAACATCCTTTTCAAAAAGGACCACCAAGGGCAGCCAACAGATTAGGCCCTATCAGGCCCTCTCCATACATCACAGTGTCCCGAGTCCCACCATTCTGCCGCCGCTGACTTCATTATCCACTGAGCTGCCAGATCCAATAACATTAAGCCCTTTCTACCATGATAAAGCTGGCTGAGCCATATACTCAGCAACAGTGTCCAAACTAATTGCAGCCTCCTCTAAATGTCAGCCTGGGCCTCGGGGGGGAAAGTAGGCAGCAAACCAGTCACCTTCCACTGAGGTGTCAGTCAGCTCATGAAAGGGAGAAAACTTCTGGATCACTGTGTGGTGGAGGTGATGACGTGGGAAAGATATTCTATGTGTTTCTGGGAATAGCTTTCTGAATAGGGGTGTGTTGACAAGTGGTATTGGGTGCCGTGTGTGTGTGTGTGTGTGCGCGTTGTCCCTCACCGTGGCCACTATCCTCTTGACGGCAGCCGCAGACAGCTCCTCTCCTTTGGGCTGCTCAACCATCGTGACCCCCAGGTACTTGAGCTGGAACACCATGCCCTCCAGAAGGGTCTCCCTTGTGTCTGACCAGTTCTCTGGAAGCTCTGCAGATGAGACACACACACACACACACACACACACACACACTGGTTACACTTCTGCTCACCAACAACCCTGTGTGTTGTACTGTAAGGCAGGCAGAGAGATACTCTGTCAGACGTGTGTCAGTACAGCACATCATTCTCTCAGTCCACTTGCAGGATGGTGGACTCAGCTGCATTAGATATGACAGCAGCCAAACCACATCCTCATTATGGGTGTGTAATAATGAGCACATGCTTCTGCTATTCCTCCTTGCATGAAGGCAAAAGCTAGTGCAAAAGCAAGTGCTCTTATGGAATGTATATTTATGTAAAAATTGAGCAAGGGCATTATTTACGGATACCATCTTTGTTTGGGTTTGGAAACAGAGTCGCAGTCGGTAAAAGGGTTCACATCTTTTATCGGGCAGCAAACAGAATATTTTTTATTCATAAAGTCTTAACCCCAGAATTTCCAGAATCCTTTAAGTGCACGTATGCTGCAAACACAACACTTTCTGCAGCTGCTTCACAGTTAAAGTCTTCAAGAGAAGAGACACTGCTGGCAGCTCCGTTGAGGTTTGTAAGGTGTCAACTGAGGTTTGAAGTTTTTCTGCAGATTTTTTGACTGCGGGTTTACAGCTTTACCTAAGTGACCTGGTTAGGTGAAGAGACGCAGGTGCTTACTTGCAATTTAACCTAAAACCACTATAGACTCTTCAATCACCACACATGATGTAAGAATAAAAAAAATCAAACATCAGTATTTGGATTAAGCATGTTTTCACAGTTTTAAACTAGGTGTCAAATACATGTTCAAGAGATAAAACTGGTCTCTCTTGACTTGTTGGCCAGAACTCAATCCTGCCAACTACTGATGGTGAAGTCATTCATAAAAGATCATCTCCTCCAGCCTACTAGAAAATGACACTTATCCAGGACTCAACACTGTGAATATTTCTGGAGAGTGAAACACGGAGGCTGTGTTTTTTCTTTTATGAAAGGAATGCTGCGTGAGCTGCTCAAGGTGATGTCCTTCTCTTCACATTATAGCAGTATGAAGAAGGCTGGGGGTGCCTGGTCACAGGACTACACCACAGAGACAGAGCAGTGAAAGAAAGAAGAACAACTTCTGTGAACTGACCTTTCAAATAAAACCAAATCATTAAGCCCCAAGTAAGATTCAGCAGCTTTCAAACTGACCAAACATGAGTCAGCTCGGAATCAGCTGTGCAAAGTTTTCTGATACAGGCAAAGAGGAAACAACATTTCAGAGTGGAAGTTCCCACAGTAAGACAACAAGTGCAAGTATTCATCAATTTGCTTCAACAATAAACATGCTAACTTCTCCTTGAAGCTCATAAAAGGTTTATGGACGGGCCACTATGAAGTGTGATGGTGAGTGGGGGGGCAGGGAGATCCATTAGTCTCCTCTAAAAAAAGGTCCATCAGAAAACACATCACTCCAGGGTGGTCTTCATGGCACCCACTGTCTTCAGGGTGATCCAAATAGAATCCTGTGGTAAGCGCCACCATGTTTTTGCCAAAGGAGTTGTGCAGCCAGCTATAAATGTGCTTTACAATACTTTGAATGAATAGTTTAGCCTTCTGTCATACATTTTATACTAAAGTTGCTTCATTGATAGACAGACTTTCATAATCGCTTCATTGTTCAAGTCGCTTTTTAAAGCAAAAATGCTGAATATTCACTGGTTCCAATAAAACAAATGTGAGTTATTTTCAGACAGTCTGATTTGGGGGTTTTGGCTTTGTGGACAGACCAAACAAGACATTTAAATGTGTCAACTTGGGCACTGAGAAATGGTGAAATTTATATAACAATAACAATTTATAGATCAATTTGAGAAAACAATCATCAGATTATTTGATAAAGAAAAATTATTAATGTGCTAAAGGTTTGAGTTGTTTTCCCCTTCATAACTTGAGTGCTTAAAAGCTCATTGTAGGCACAGCAAAAAGTGTTGCTTACTTGCTCCTGTTAACTATTTAAATTAAGCTTGTATTGTATTTTTTAGCTTTTAATAATGAAAGTTATTGATTAGCATTTCCAAATTTACATTGTCTTACATTTAAAAAAATGTACCAATAAAATTAAATGTACAATAAAAGACTTACTTCAAGGTGTTTTTACAACTAAACAATACTATTCATCTGCAAAATGGCCAACAGTCAGCCCAGTAAGTGAAGTGTTTTTAAAGCGGTTTGAATGCATTTATATTTGTGAACACTATCACTTGGCTTAAGAACCCATATCGTTTAGGCAACCATAAACCACTTATAAAAAGGCTAACCCATAATATTCCTTTCTTCTCCAGCCAAGCCAACCGTGAGTGGTTATGGAGAGGAGTTTATAATGGTCTAAATGCAGCTCTGACCAAACCCATACTTAAGTAATGGGTGAGTCTGACAGTGAACACCCACTCTAAGGTCAAGGTCTTAGAGCTCCTAAGTGTGGGGGAACAGATCAGGCTGTCCTCCTCTGCTGATCCTGTAGTTACATTAGTGCCTGGATAAGTAGCACGGTTACTGTAATATAATCTGTGGCGAGGAATCATTAGCTCCTATTCATGACCTAAATCAAGTTACCAAGTGGACGATAAATGCCCATTACGAGGTGTAGCCACCTAGGGCATTTGCAGAGAGTTACACAAATATGACGGAGATAACGCAGGCTTAACCTCAGCTGGCATGACATTTCTAACCTTTAGTGCCTGCTCGTGTTGCAAAAGCAACCGTGAACCCGAGTCCAGAGATTTTCAGTGTTTACAACAAGGCAACGCTGCTGACAGGTCTGCTTCACTGGATTTCAACAATCTGTCAGATGTGCTTTGAAAATGCTCTGAGTGAGTCAAGGCTTAGGGGAGATGTCATTCACATAATACACACAGCTGCAGCAGGCTTGTGCTGGTCCAGCGGAGATATCAGAAGCAAGCCGCTGTACTTCAACTGCCCATACTAATGCTTGTAGGAGGAAAGTCTCTGGGGATGACCAGCAGGTCACACTGACTGCAGCATCTTCGGAATCCCCCATCCCAAGAGATCCCGAGGAAGCTATTGTAGGACTAGACTGCGCAGATGATGGGCAATCTTTAGCCCAGCCTGCCTGAAATAGACAAGTAGATGAATATTCTGCAAAAAATTAAAAAAAACCTTTGCAACCTCACTGTAGCTGATTTAGTGAGCAATGAAACAACAGCTTTCTTCAAAAACAGACACAATGGCACTTCAAATGAGCAACTCATGAACCGCAGCTATTTTTAGACTGGTGCATATACCCAGAGTGCAGCTTTGTATGGAATAATAATCCATTTTCATATTGGTCACATTTGCATTCACACAACCAACCCCCCACCCAACACCAACACCAGCATCAGCCCCCTCCACGGCAGCCCTCTGCAGCTGCGGTGCTGATTAGAGCGAACTTCAAAGGCTTCTTGGCTACGCTGGAGCTCTGGCTGGTCAGTGAGCGCTGCTCGCCTGGGTGACACCGCCTGTAAATGAGCCAGAGAGAGCAGCACTGGTGTGGAAGGGGATAGGATTGGGTTGCAGGTACAGGGTCTCGCAGCTGCTGCCAACATCAGTGAGTGTAAGACGTGTGATGGTTTGTTTAGCCAATCATCTTCAAAGAATAATGTGGATAACGAGCCAGTGGGGTTCATTCAATCTAGTTCAGCAAGTCTTCACAGGGGCCAGGTGTCTACCCCAGATCCTCTGGAAATACCTTTTACTGCTGCCCAGCTCACCACCTTTCCACACACACAAACATTGTAATTACATAAATATCAACCACACTACAACAGAGATGCTCATGTCAGATGAGGGAAATATGTGTTAACGGAAAAAGCCTCAGTGAACAGGAACAAAACAAATATCTGCTGGTTGACCGCCAAATGATGGGGGATTGAAAAATAAGAATTTACCACTCACAGCATCTGTCAACATTGGATTAACTCCCAGATGAGACTCTGCTTGATGGTCGGTCTTCTAAATAAAGAATTAAAGCTCTCAAACAGAATAGCTACAATCTCCTTTGCTCTGTTGTACTATACTAACAAAAACATTTGAAAAGTCCTAGACCCAGTCCTACATATTCATGAATACGTATGATGTTCACACAGTGAGCTGGAAGACTAAAAGACAATGACTCTGTCAGAGACACCAGGCCTTTACCAATCATTGTTCATGTCTGTACTTGTGTTCTCATGGACTTGTGAAACATCATCAGTCGTGGTCCAGATACTGCTCCAATTCACGTCACATCCAGCCGAGTACAGTCCAAATGTACCAAAGTGTTATCGAGAACGCTTTGAGAGAACTTGTGGTAAATGAGTATCCCAGCATGCATTTTGCCTACATCCATCATCACCCCCAAGGAGATGGGTCTTGGTATTTTACTGCTGGCACCAATGTCTCAGTAGTGTTATATGATATACATAATAACTTTTGTAAAATAAACGATGGTCTTGGAGTCTATATATAACATTTGTTGTTGCCAAATGAGTTTGTCTGAAGGTCAAGTTAAGGTTAATATGTTTTGTTGGACAGTTAATGTTGCACAATAGCGCCAACTCTGTGTATTTTTGGCTCTTATGTGTACAGATCATGTCACACTTAAATAGAAATTATAAATACATATAAATAAAGGGAAGATGACCACCCTAAACATAAAAAATCTGTCCAAAAGTTATTTTTCCTCCTATGTCTCCTAGGCAGCCACTCATTGAAGCGTCAATCAGCCTGTAATCACACAGCCAGTGTGAAGTCCTCTGCCAGTCAGATGGAAACCTGCTCCCATCCCCTCTGTCTCCTCCTGCTCCAGACAAGTCCCAACACTCCACCAAGGCAAGGCTCGGACAGGAACAAAGAAAAATACATGCAGCTACTTCCTCGCTCTGCAGTTCACCTCATCTGAACTGTAGTCTACAAATCTTTAAAACCTCTTTATCACACTGTCAACTGAGCGGACAGGCTTAATAATACAGGAACATCAGACTTCTGGATCAAATGTTCCTGTAAATGAGTGCGATAAGAGGTTCGTTCACAAAGAATGGGTCTCATGGCATTTTACACTGCATGAGAATGTCAAAGTGTTTAACACACGTGTCAAGTTCCTAAAATATGTGATATTTCAATGCGTTTCAATTTTCTTACCATTTCAAGGAAAATAGTCTGCACATCAATAAAAACAAACTTCTCAAAACCTAAAGGAATTATTAAAGACTGAGCCTACAACATATCATAACACCTTTTCCCCATCACCTCTGCTTATCCAGACTTTTCCCTGATATGGAAAAGGACACCAGTACAGTTACTGCACGCTATACTGTAACAACCAACTGTGGCCAAGATTTTCAGAATCTCTGCATGTTATCAGAGCTGTGGGGTTCAACGAACTCGTGAGCAGAAGTCAGGATAGTCTGTCTGTGGAGTGTTAGGCCAGGCTGTGGTCCTCCGACCACTCTGGTAGTGGAGGAATACGCACTAGGAAAGGTCTTAGCCTCTTCTTTAAGATCCGTCATTTGAGTCTATGCATAAGCCGGAGTTTTCATGAAGTTTTAATGAAGCTAAAACTACAGAGGCAGTTAGGTCCTTTTGATGCAACAAGAGATCTGGAAAGGCAAGACAGCACAGAGGTCTCGGGAATTATAATCAAAGGGATTTGAGGGCTGAGCCTGTGCAGCATTAGAGCATGAGAAGGGGTGGTGGATGCGGTGGTGGGTTTTTTTGGTCAAAGCCAACACAGAAGAAATGAAGCAGGCGATTTGTACAAGGGAGGGTCAGAGAGGATCACGATCGCTCTCCCCGTCAACAGCCAGAGACAGTGACAGTAATGAGGAGAGAAGATATGCTCTTCCCGGCCTTGCCTCTTTAAGAAGGGAAGACGACAGACAGACAGTCAGACAGACAGAGGGGGCGGGAGGGAGACAAGACAGGCAGAGGCAGCGAGACATTCATAAATGAAGAACAAGCAGATAAAAGAGAAAAAAGGAAGCGAGGTAATCGTGAAATAAAGTCAAATACCAGGAAAAATATGCAAATGAAGGCAGCGAGTCAAAATTCCCACCATAAATTCACATACATACACACAACAAACGTAATGGACAATTAGGGAGGTGCAACAGTTTAATCACTGTGGAAACAGCAGGGGCACGCTGCTATGCTGTGAGTGCAGGCTAAATAATGTAGTTAATAATCTGGGGCTGGCAGAGAGGGAGGTGTGCATGCAGCGATACAGGCATGAAAACACAAATCACCACAGTGCCATTCTGACAACTTAGTCCTTTTATCACTGCGATCTGGCTTGCTCCCAGCCAACATTAATAGTGTTTCTCTGCTTGAAAAGGAATGTTTATCTAAATACAAGATATGATTGCCCAACAGTTGAGGACAGACAAAGATGAATTAAAGATGAAAATGCCCACTCTTCCTCCCAGTCAGTGACACATTTCTCAACCGCAAAACCAATTTGAAGGTGACAAAGCTGAGCAGGTGTCATGACTTGTGTGACTGAGTCAGACCTACTGCGACTTTACACAATTTTTATCACACCACAGTAGGAGTTAAATGTTCTAGCAGTATCCGGGAAAATCCTTTTACATCCTTGTTCTTGACATCATTCTACAAGTGATAACAGATTATGTCAGTAAAGCTGTGAGTACATGAGTAAGCCACAGCAGTTATATATTCAACCGAGTCTGTCATGAATGATTATTCAGGGACTCTAAGGAAGGGGCGGGGGACTAGCAGCAATGTGGCCCAGCTTGGTTTAACACACAAACACAAATAAAAGACTGTCAGGTCAACAGTCAAAGCCCACACCACCACTCCACAGCTCCAGCAGGCTCCACGAGTTGAGCCTGCTGCAACAGTTTCCCCCTTTGTCGCGATTTGAAAGGAGCTTCTGAGCACCGAGAGCTCTCTGTGTGGTGTCGCATTGGCGTCAGTGAATGAGTGAGAGGAGAGAATCCCAGCGCATTCATCTGAGCCCTCTGAATCCCAAACTGTGAATGACTCATTGTTTTTGGTCCGGCTGGACACACTCCTGCCCACCTGCATACGTTCTCTTGAACAAGATGGGGAAATGAACACATCTCCACTGGGGCCTCTGGTGTTTTGAAACAAGGACTGAAACCTGGAAAATAACAGTGTTTCAATTCTTGTTTTGGGTGGAGATGCACGTCACCCTGGGATACTGGGAAAAGGTGTGTACTCTGAGAGGACGACATGAAAGGCAGCCAGAGGATCAGTGTTAAACTATGGACAGAGGTAACACTATTTGCTGTCCAGGGACGCTTTGTGCATCCATGTGCAAGTCATGGGCAATTCCCTCCCAAACAAATTGACGTGGGAGGGAACCACCTTATGTCAAAGACAAGCCTGTCATGTATGGGTGCAAACAGCAGACCAACAATCTCTGAAAGTCTTTAAGAATTTCCTTTAACAGCTGAGCACTGTAGTTTTTACAAAACAGTGCATTTATCAGGGACTATTTTCAGCAGCGGACTGATAAACTTTTTGTGAGCTAGTGTTTCCAGCAGCAGGACGGTGTATTTAGAGTCAACTCAAAATAAACTACAGTACCCATGTTCATTGGAATCAAGGAACATGTCACTCAGTGCAAAAGTGTGGCTCACCGATGTGTTTTTAATGGTTTCTGTACATCAATGTCAGGCTTTGGATACACACACAATACTCAGTAGGATCAATCCATCGTTTGTTTATGGACTCATTTGTTGACAATAAGAAAAATATATACAATTACCAGACTTGTGCTTTAAGACAATTCACAAACAACCTTCGAAAACAAAGGGTCTAAAAAGATCAATAGTTCCCAATTACTATGATACAGCTGCAACTGCGACCAATCACCAAAGCAAAATGTGCTCATGTATCTTCAGCTATTTAAAGGCCTCAGCTGACCTCGGCCTGCGCTGAGGTGACCTCCTCTTATCTCACAACAACAAGACACGTGTGAAAAAAAAAAGACCTATTCCAGCATTATTAGATTCCAATCAGGACACTTTGGGCTAATTTAAAAACTGCCGACTCAGATGAGGAAAGACGCCTGGAGGGATACACAGAGATGCAGCACAAAGCTTGTCGAGAGAGAGAGAGAGAGAGAGAGAGAGAGAGAGAGAGAGAGAGAGAGAGAGAGAGAGAGCGAGCGCCTGGGACCACCTCTAACTATGCCACTAAAAAAGTTCAGTCCTACATTTCTACTGCAGACTATCTTCAGTAGTTGAGTCTCGTGTAACCATGTTATGTAATCTTATATGTTCTGTTCAGGCTGTTGATTTCAGTGCAGGTCAGAGATGAGCATCACCACTTCTTATAAAGAGACACAGCCATTACAGGAAAAAGGCTGAGATAGAGCCCTGTTAAGAAGAGAAAGACTGTTAGTCATAGGGAAAAAGTGTGTTACTACACATGGGGCGATTGTCACTGTCTGTCCCTGCCTGGTACAAAGACTGATCCAGTACTATTGTTCCCCCTCTTAACTTCAGCGTCTGTGGAGAGGATACAGGAAATGTTTTACTTATCATCAAAAACCCAGTGCAAAGTCTCTCTGTGCAACACAAATATACCAATAGCATGAGATACAAATGACCAGAGACATAAACTACGGGCCAGTTCACTAAAGGAGCAATCGATTCAAAGTAAGTAAGATGAACAGGCAGTGGGGATCCTTTATGCCCAGCAGCCCGTGACCTCTTTCTTCTTTGTCCTTGGGCTCTATGGTGCTCCTCTGGTTTCATCTTCTACACCAGCAGGCTTATGATATCCTTAAATATCTGTGTTGGAGCATTGCCAATAATACAAAGGAAGTGTTGCATGACTGTGTGGCTATCAGTATTTAATTTGATGACCATCCAAAACAATTCCAGTTAGGTGAAGGAAAGGATTTGCAGAGGATAAGAGCCTTATAGTCATGGTTTAAGTCATAACATTGAGACACACGTGTCTTTCAGTATTTGTTAAATCCACTCAAAGATGGAAAGTGAGAGGGAAAAGAAATGAGTGGTCAAGCCAGTCAAGGATTACAGCTGATCACCAGCTGACACCAGAATGTGCTCTCAACAAGAAGCAGGGTTATGAAACGGATCCTTAAAGCACCCGGCGCACAGCCAGGCTACACAGGAGGAGCTAGTTTCTATTGCAACTCAAATCATAATGACAAATAAGGGTGCTGTTCTTATGAAATGGGCTGGGTGCATCTAAAACCCTGGACCTGATCTGAAAACCTTGATCTAAAAGACAGGACAGTCAGAAGTGATCCAAAACAAAATCAACAATAATTAGAACCTAACCAAAACGTGCCTGACCCAAAAAGACCAAAATAGAGACAGAACATCTTGATGCACCACCAATTTACGGGCAGCTGCAGGCAAAAAAAGCAGAGCCAAAAGGATCAGTCGACAGACATAAAAATAATGTGATGATAATCAATTCATTGTTTTAAGCAAAAATGCAAAACATTGTCTGATTCCCCCTTCTCAAATGTGAAGGATTTGCTGCTTTTCTTTGTTAAATATGTTAGTAAACTGAATATTTTGGGGGGGGTTAGACTGTTGGTCAGACAACTGCGATGATTAGGACCTCCTGGTGGGAGAAGATAGTGAGTCCATTCGGTTATTAGACATACTGACATACAAACCCGAGACCAGTGATAGAATGGGACCCTGCGTGGTCCCAATTAAACTGAATATAAATTTGGACCCGAGTCATCGGGTCTCAGTTGCGAAGAACCGAGAGGACCCACAAGGACCTCTACACCAAAACTAAATAAACCCTTCCTGTTTGATTCTCTCTTTAGTCACATATTGCCCCCAGGGCTGATGAATATCCTTCTTGTTCAACCAGACAGTGTTTGACAGCCAGAACCACAGATTTGCGCAATGTGTCCCTGAGATTTTGGAGTAGTGCATGTCAGCTCCTCTGCAAATCTCTACTCGGCACCCTTACAACATGATTCCGTGCTTCTTTGCAGAGACATGTTTCAACTTTTAATTTTGGCAGCAGTGACAGACACACAGGTGGATGGGAGAAAGACCGGTCAATGAGAGGTAAAGGAATCTTCCCCTAATAAAAATAATCCCCCGCTTGCATTCCTACGGACTTCATACACAAGATGAGTTCAGGGTTAAGGGGGGGGTCATGTGAGGTTTCATAAGATTTCACTACCACTGACACAACATAACAGGGATCTTCTCCAAGAAAAAAGAAAACAACACAACAAGTTTTCGAACAAGCACCAGTTTGAGAGGGGGTGCAAAAAAATAACAAGTCTTACCTGAATTGCATGCTCACCAGAGAGGAGGGAGGGGGAGGACAGATTGCTTCACCAGCTACTTGAGTTTCAGCCCTGTCTACTGACCAAACAGCTTGACTGACAAGTTGGAAAAAAGGAAGACTACTATTTCTACTGTAGGTGCCCAATAATGTCTTGCTCATGTTTCAGGAGCTATAGAGCAATGCTCTTATCATGCCTGCAGTAGTATCTGGTATTATTAAGTCACTTGCTCAGGACAGATTAAAGGGAAGGAGTTGTAATTGCTGGGGACACTAAGTGAATGACCAACAACGTCACATCGTCTAAATATACTTAATTGGGATCTGTAGGCTTTCCCCTTGCTGTAAAAGTCTCAGATGGCGTTTATTGAGTCACCAAGATCTCCTACTGACAATGAAGCTAAAGAACTGTGAACTAACACACTGACCATATGTCCACGCACATGGCTGAAGGAGATTACATCAATTATTTCTTACCAGGAAGGTGAACTGGTTAGCCACTGTGCTTCCTGCCCAGACGGCCCTTCTGGCTTCACAGGATGGCACAGTCTTTCAAATTGCTGCAACAAAGTGGGGCAACTAAAATATTTTCTATTTCCTTGATGAAGAAAAACAATCTTAGTGGGGACTTGGTTTTCTAATTTAGTTTCTGCCATAAATGTGTTTTTTTAATTAGAAGATGTCTTTTGGAGCTTATTTTGCAGTTTATACAGAAAGGGAGATTGTGTTTACTCTGAAATAATAACACATGGGAACAGATGTACATTCTAATAATCACAGGCAACTGAATGCAACATGGCAAAGGGAATAACAGATGCAAATAGATCGGCTTTTGCTTCACAAATTCATCATACTGCAATTTACTGCTCAACTTAGCCTGGCCAGTTACTGGTGTAATGATAACAATTCTGATCCTGTATCCTACTTTTCCTGCTGTGTCAGCTGAAACAAGAGGAAGTCAAACATCCATTTCCCCACAAGATTAAAAACTGTCCTCTTGGAGAAACCGTGACAATGCAAGATTGTGTCACACATGATTGTGACTCCATACACCGACTCCACACACAGAAACAGCTTACAGACACAGAAGATCGAACAGGGCTATAAATCAGTGAGGACTTTACAACTCCATAAAGGAATCCTGCAATAAGCAATCTCTATTACAGCCTGGCAGCCCCCTTTGGATGACTTTGAGCAGGGGACACAGCACTGACCTACCAGGGCAGGGCCAGAGGTGCTGGGGGGACTGGCCAGTGCAGACCACACACTGTCTGCTGTAGAAGAAAAAAGGTAATTATGACCTACTGTGTCTGTCATTAACCATCGGGCCATTTAATTTGAAGCTACAGATGTATTATTTACCAGCAACACCAACTTCCGTCACTGCAGTGACACTATCTGAATAATGTACAAAATGCAAATGAGTCAAGAGCCACACCAACTACCATCTCCGGTGGCAGTATCAACAACATTGGCTCACACATCTAGGTGTTAAACATGACGCAGTCCAAATGGTTAAGATCATACGTACTCCCCATTAGCCATCTGTATGGGTCGACTGACATCCTGATATGTAGCTGCTTCAATATTGACCCCACAGAAGACAGCTCCTTGACCGGGAATGTGGGAGGGAACTGTCTCTCTTCAATGCAGACAGGGATTTTCTGCCTCCCACACTTTTCAGATTGGCAAAAAAAAACAAAAAAAAAAACAGGCCCCTTCTGACCTAAAAGGACGGTTGGTGTTGCATACCGTTTCCCCCTCTCAAAATGGTAACTATTTGTCAGCTCTGCAGACTGCCAAAAAGCAATGGAGCCGTTTAAGACCATACAGGAAATGACATAGCTGACACATTCTTGCCCGTGCAGAGGCACAAGGCTGCAAAAGCAAAGCAAAACAGGGCAAAGCAGGGAACGTCTACTTCAAATGTTGACATGCAGTGATCGCGTTACGATCCAACAATGACAGTGGTGCTAAAGGAATGCAGTGCTGATGGATGCCAAAGAAGTCAATAGGCTGCTTTGACAAGGCCAAGCCTACACACAGCAGGGAGAGACAATCTTACTGGAGACATGTGGCAAAGCTTTGGCTGAAATTACAGACCTGTCTAAATCTAGGGATATTGTATTTTTGAGTCTAAAGGCACACTATTACAGTAATTACTACAATTTTTATTCTGTGGTCCAAATTACAACAGTATACAAAACAGGGTCCACCTTGGAGCAGGAGCTGACAGACATCACATGATGGAACAAGTCGCCTTTTATTCATGAGTCTGCACTTCACTGGTGGCTACTGAAACACAGTTAAGTCTAAAATTATATCAACAGATTGGGAAAAAAGGTCAACAGTTACTTAAACAGGAACATTGTGGGAGATGAAGTAATATGATTATGGATATAAAATGATTGACAGGACCAGCTTCTCTTTGCTTGACTGTCTCTCTGTGGCAGCCAGCAGAGAGAGGCAAGGATGTGAATGTGGTGTCATGGCAAAGCTCACCATCAGCCTGAGCCTCCAGCGTTTTGGGATTGATTGGTCGTTGGCCCTCTGTAACCACCACTGCCTGGTGGTTCAGATGTGGAGGGACTGTGCTGATTGTGCATCACTCCCCACAGAGAGGAGTGAACCAAAACAAAGCATCGATTGCACTGTCTGGCACGTGTGACATCTTGCTGCCAACTGCTCTATTGTCTATGAAATAAAAAAGGTGGTGTGTGGGGGGAGCAGGGGAAAGTCCCCCTTTGTGTAAGCAAACATAAAAAAGCTACCATAGTCAGTGTGATCATGCTCAGGCGCCTGGGTGATGGTTGTACACAGTGGAGGAGCAGCAGCTGAAGCCAGGCATCATATGGAAAACAAGTCAAATCTAAGGTGGCTTTCACGATAATTAAACCCTAATTAAAGAGCTTGGCATTAGGACTTCCCTATAAGATCTAGACTCTGCACCACTCCTCATACAGCCTCTCATTTTTTTGTTTCACATAGTGTATCGCCTAGCAACAGTGCGTTGCTAGGATTGTGCAGCCTTGCCAGGAAGACCATCTTTTCGTGCCTTTTCACTCCCGTGACTCCCCTACTTCTCTCTCTCTCTCGACAGTCCACATTAGTATTTTAGCTCCCCGCTGAGCCCGTGGTGTAAATTTCAAAGCCGTGTCAGTCGGTCAGTCGGCAGAGTGACGTGGCAGACAATCACAGGGTTTCACGGGACTCTCAAACTTTTGTCGCCACAACATGCGTCCGCTTTTGGTCCGGGTGAATATAAACGAGCCACTCATGGGACTTTGTTGGGAGTGTGGAGAGCCCGTTTGGGAGCTGAACTCGCCGCTGTGTGTGCGCAGTAGAGCCTCAACAGGAGTCCGCGTACGAGCTGCGGGGCGCTGCTGTCACTTTGAGCGTCAAGTTCAAAAGCATAACAAACACATTACCGACTTTACATACTCGCTCTAATGTTAAAAACTGTTTGTTTTGACAAGTTACCAGGTCTATCAATCGTCCCCCCACGCTGACAGCTATTTTCTCCCCAACAACTGTAGCTGACGTCCACAGGCGAGTTGTAAAGTGACGCTAAGTACACGCCGGTTGTAAATGTTAGCTCCTTGTCGAGGCGGCTAGCTTGGTTTAGCCAAGTTAGCCTTGGTTTAGCCAAATTAGCACCAGTTTAACGCCTTTATAGTAATGTATTGAACAACTGAATACTCACTTTTATGTCTGCCTGAGCCCCACGACTGTTTGGCGATACTGGGGCTCCGTATAATTGCCCTTCCAGCGGATTTCAAAGCGTCCATATTGTAATCCAAAAGTGGGGCAAAGAGCCCGACAAGCGTCTGTTCGTCTCTGTCGAAACACTTCGCTTTCTTTAAAACAACCCTCTCCCGTCCAAACTTTTTTTCGGCTGGTGTTTTCTCCCCTCCGCACGGTTAGCTTTCAATCGATGGTAGATTATCATGTTCGTCCCCCTGGGCGGCGTTAGGTATGTAAATTAACCGGATAATGTGCGTGACGCTCGTTTGTGGAATCACGCGAGTGAGGTTGTTACAGCAGCAGCGGGCGCATCCTGGGCGGGCGGTGCTGCTGTTTCTGTTGTTCCTGTTACCACACGGTGCAGATTCACTCCCACCCAGTGTCTTTTGTGACAAATGATTTGGTAGTCACATCACGGGCTGTGGTTGGACCTCTCATGTTTAATTCAGCCACATGGCTTCTTCTTTATTGAGCCTCTAAATTCATCGTCTATTCAGTGGGAGTGTCAGTAATGTCACGGCCAGAAATAGTTTGGAAGGGGGAACTACTTCAATTCAGTTGACTCACCTTTTCAGGCTGATGTAGCTGTATACATAAGATAAATACATATTAAGTATCATAGCAACAAACTTCTGACCATTATACTGTTAATGATATTGTGAATGTTTTCCTTATGGTAAATGGCTAAGTGTCATCATCCACTGACTCCACAATCCTATTTATTGTCTCAAAAATGTCCTTTCAATGCCTGTTTTTTGTTACATACTCACTTAATATAATATTACTTCTGATCAAGTGCATCCCATTCGCTCGCTGTATGTAACCCCAGCCCCCATGGCCCATCATTCAAGTGAACAGCTGCCGGGGAGGAAGGCTGTGAGGGGTCTTTCCTGGAAAATAACTACTATATCAGTGAGTCATTGTTCAAAATTGAAAGCCATGGAGTCCTTGCTGGACATCTGGAGGAGGTGTGTGTGTGTGTGTGTGGGGGGGGTCTCCTGATGAAAAAAATATGAAGTTAGGGAGACCTAGACTTGACAAAGATGCCTCATTTCACAGTCCTGAGGAGGAAACCCTGCTGGCCAGCCAAGAGTAATTCATGTCATATTGCCCTCTCTTGTGCATGATTAAAAATGGTCAAAAGGACAAGATACATCCAACTAACAGCTATTCTGACAATTGAAATTTATCTGAGATCAAAATGACCCTTTGTGACCTTTTATAGTCCAACTTTCTGCAGAGCGTTAAGACTTTTTAGATGATGCAAGGAAACAGTGAGATAGGCCTACCAATTTATTTATTATTTATTTAGTTGAACATCGGACATATTTCTTTTCTTCTTAAACTTTTTCTTATTTAGCAATTTGATAACACCCTGATTTATATATAATGTTGCTGATTATAGACTGTTTTTAGGCAAAGTTCTTGTCCTGAGACAACATTAAGCATTTTATTACGCGAAAATCATCTTCAAAGAAAGAATTGTGTTGGTGCCAAAACTTTTGTATTGTATTGGGTCCATTATTAAAACATTTAAAATCTTCCCCAGCCCAGTTTCTATATTGAGTTTCACTGAGCTTACATCATCACCCACTAACTGAATCAGTCAGGAGAGTGGCTTTCAAAACATCTTGCCGTACCAGATTTCGTAGGAGCTGACGAGCTCAGATACAAGAGTGCAACAGGCTAACAGGTCCCCAAGGACATATTAGGCAACACCACCTCTATCTTCAATCTGAAGCTCAGTTAGCAGTGACATAGCACTGGGTTGGTCCTGTGCAAAAAAATGGTTCCAAGGTAGAATTATCACCGCATCAGTGTAGCACTGTAAACTAAAAGATCCCTCTGTACTCAGGCAGGTGCATTCCTTCTAAATCACTGCTCCTTTGTTGGCAGCTACAACCAGACTTCACTGAAAGGCTAGAGACAAAGAGTCTCTCTCTGCTAGTAAATCTATTGGAGCATGCAGGACATACCTCGACGTTTAAATACACACTCTTTAGCGAGAGTGTAAATACACACTCTTTAGCGATCACCTGAGAAAACCAGCTCATTTTTTAATCGGTTTCTCCACGTTCCATGTTTTCCGGAGGGACAGGTACAGAAGCAGGGGGGATGGAAAGTGTTTTTCCACCAAGAAAATTGCTCATGGACTTTATGTTAATGGAGTAGGTCAAGGGAAACAGGAGAGCTGTACCTGGATTTTCTCATGTATGGCTTCTTCTCTTCAAACAGCTGGATTTACTGTAGATCTGTCGGCCTAATGGCATCGCGAGTACAGCGGTGCCAAATGCAGTCTGCTAGACAAGACCTATTATAATCTGTTAATTCCACATGCTTGACTCTGCCAAAACAGCATGGTGCCAAATTGGAACAAGGAGTGCAATAAAATATTGAGGATTGAGTGTAAAACAAATTTATGCCTAACCTAGCCACCGGTTAATGCAGAGAAAATGAGCGGGAGCTTTACCCACATTTGTCTCGCTGCAAAGGTTAATCAAGCGTTTGGGGAAGCCTGGCATGTGGCAGAATGCTGAGCAGAGGGCTTCTTTCATGCATTGAAATTCAGTGTCCTTGGCAAAGGGATTCTTTATCTTCCTCCCAAAAATGTCCAAGTGCTTTAGATGAAGGAATTATCACTCAAATCAAAATGTGCGGCAGCCCATAATTTGTTCCCTTTTATGGTTCCATCACTGACTGAAATCAAAAGGCCGGAGGTCAGCAGAGCACAGAAACCCCCTGATGGTGATTACTTGTGAATTTGACATGTAGACAAAAGAGGGGACTGTTGGACGCTGGGCTTAGTTACTCTTTTTAACATCAAGCACCAGCCTTCCCCTATGGCATTATTAAAATAGGCCACAGTCCCAACTTCATTTACTTACCAGTGGTCACCATGTTTTGACTTGCTGCGATTAGTGGTTAGCATGAACAAATTATTCATAAATTGCTTTTGTCAGAGCTAAATGGGATTTTCTGGTCTTGAAAAGAGGGAATTAGCGCTTCTTGAGAGAGTTAATAACCGGAGCCTGTGTGGACAGAGATTATCGCTCTTAACCTACATTATGTACAGACACTGCCTCCTAGTGGCAATAAGAGGATAGTGCATCTAACCTCCATTATCAGAATATAGCCTGATTAACCATTTTATGATCCGTTTTAAGATTTGTTTTTTTTCTTTTGTTTGTTTGTTTTTTTTGGCAAATTTCAAAATCATGTTTCTATACAACCCATATTTGTTATATTGTTTTACTTCAGCTGTACTAATGTAGCAAACTCTTTCATTAGAGCTAAGTCACTCAGTAAAAGGAACTATGAGAGAAAGGTCAAAACTGAAGCAACAGAGACTGACATATCCTGACTTTTAGTCTGTAGTATGGGTCAAGCTCCAAACACACTGGATCCTACATTTCCCATCATGCAACCTGATAGCGTTTTGATCCCCTTCTTCTTTTAAACTCCACATCTTCAATTAGTAAAGCAGGCCAAAGCTGACCTAACCCTGATTACAAAGTTTGGACGAATAAACTGAATTTCATGTGTAAAATTTGCCACTTTAACAAAACAAACTCACAGTCAGAGCTGACAGGTTGTTTTGAAATATCTAGACATATGGTTGGAGTAGCAGCAACAAGCAGAGAAAAAGTCATTTTGCAAGAAAAAAATGTTTATTCCTTGTAAACCTCACAGAGCGAGAGCACAGCCAAGGTCAGACCTGGGGAGAAACAGAGCAGTGACTGTGGGCATAGAAAACAAAAAACAAACAAAACACCTCTCTATACTTCCAACAATCAGTTGACCAAACTGTAATTTTCACAACATTTTTTTCCCCAGGAGCCAATAACAGCAATCTGAGCAAAAAAAAAAAAAAGCTTCTCCATTTACAGTAGGTGAAAACCACACGCACAATAATAACCATTTCAGATGATGGTGAAACCACATCAGACTCAAGCGGTTTTCTCCCTGCAGGAAAATAACAATAATACCAGAAACAGGAGTAAGGAGAAGTGCTTTAAACAGCCCAACAGTTGCAAATACTGTAACATTCACAAAAAGAAACTCGACTTTCTAGTCCCTTACTTTTAACTACACAGTCTACTACAAACAGGTGACCACTTTCTCTACCTGCTTAACAGAAACTTCCATTAAGTGATATTCAATTGGATATTTGACAAACATGTCAGCCAATGTATTTGCAGTACATTCTTGAACACATTACAAGAGAAAAAAGCATTCCAGTCTTGGCACACAAACTGAAGTGGAGGATTCAATCACTAAATAAAATCATTTCACTGCTATTTCAAAGTTGGCATTCCCAAAGCTTTGTTTACATTGCACAGTCCATCTTTACAGTTTTCCCTTTCAAAACAAGAATTTTCTACAGTGCAACTTTAAATTGGAAATCGAAAAGAAACGAGGGGGGCAGCAGCTAAACCGAGGGATTAGCAGTAGAGATGAGCATCTGCGAGTGGCAAGTGACGGAGCCGGAGACCTGTGTGCAGTAGACTCTGTGGCGTCAACATACTGATAGGCAAATAGGAGTACAATGGAAACTCTTGGATTTGGTATCTGTTAAATGTGGCTTACATAAGGGACAATGTTGCCCTCGAGTGGACGCCATGGATCAGCTTCCCCAAATCAGCAGGGAGTCCAAAAACCAAATCAGCATCCGAAGGCAAATTTGTCCCACTTCACTCGGCGAGGTCGAATTCTTATCCTTTCCAGCTTAGCCAGATGCTTCACCGCTAATTCAGAGGGGTTGGGTCGTATCTCATTATCAAGCTCACTCTATGTCCTCAACTCAAGGCACTGTGATCATGACAACTGTTAAAAGACTATGCAGAGTACTGAGAGGCAGCTCCACTTGTATACACAGACTTCTCTTACTGGACTCTTTCTTCAACTCACCAAAAAAAAAACCTCTTTCAGAGAATACAGCTAGGGAAACCAAACTGCTGTTTTCACTGATGCCGAACATGAAGAGCTGCTTGGGTTCATTTAATTCTAAGGTCTATGTTTCTGCTTACAACACAAGATCTTTTCCAACTTGTTGCAATCAACGCTTCCAGCCTGTTGAAATCACTGTGAAAACACTTGGATCTTAAAGAGTGAACAACGAGAAACACACAATACACTTTAAAAACTATTTCCCACCAAACCCCCATAGCAGCTGGGAGCAGCGTTGATTTGGTGTCTTAAAAAAATAAATTAAAACATAACAGGGGCGAGAGTCTGTGCCAACTTGCACTACATTCCTCTGGTTGTTCAGATGTTGCCATACTACCTTGGGAGAAAACAATCTGTCAAAAAAATCGGGATACAAGTCAGGCTGTATGACTGTATGATAAAGGAGAACTCTGTTCCATTTTTTAGGAGGGAAAAAAATCAACCTAAAATAAAAAAAAGCAGCTATTCCCCAGGACCAAAGAGCAGGTAACTGGTTGCAGGTGGTTGCAGTGGAGGTGGGAAAGGAAGAGCAACACCCTTGAGATGAAGATACATACCCGATTCTGTGAGGTTTCACTAGACACTTAAGAGAGAGAAAAAAAAAAAAACGGGACGTCCTAGTTGACATGTGATGTCCGTTTTAAGTTTTTTTTGTCTTTTGTTTTAACTACAACAAATACAGTCACACAATACAACATCCTTCTGACCTGGCAAGGAGAAAAATAAAACCCAAGAAAAACAACGTTCTCAGCCGCAGACATGCCGAGCAGGTGGGTGGTGGGCCTGCAGGAAAAATAAAAATGATGGGAGGATGGAGGGTGGAGGGGAGGAGGGCGAAGTGTTCACTTTTTGAGTGGCTGGTAAACGGAGGCGTTGGGGTCTAGGCCGGAGGGATTGGTGTCCATGAACTTGGAGGAGTAGTGGGGGGCCACGGGAGTCATGCTGCTGGTGTCGGCTGTGTAGGAGATGCTGGGCATGACGGCCATCACTTCGGCTATCTTCTGCTTCAGATCTTTTATCTCCTGGTCCTTCTGCAGGATCTGACCTGAAAGCAGACATCAACACGTCAGACCAAACGCAAGTTAACTTTGAAAATATGGTTAAAAACCAAAAACATGTGTAACGTGTGTTGTTTATGGAAATCAGGCTGACCTTGTGCAATCTCCAGCTGTCTCTTGGCGTCTCCCAGCGCAGAGAACAGGTCCAGTTTGATCCTGGTCTCTGCACTCAGGCTGTTCTCCAGGTGCTGGGTTTTGTCCTGCATGGCTGACAGCGCTGACATCAGCACCTCTGTGTCTTTTTCATTCTCCTTATATTTATGAAGCTCCTGGGAGATGGACAAGAGATACAGTTAAGGGATTACTGTCTGTGGCTGGATGCTTTACACACTGCTGATTGATGTTCTATATTTGGCTGGCGAAGTAGATATGTGGGTAGACCTATGTAAATGCTGTTTGACATAAATAAAGGCAGATATTTGCTTTTTTTTCCTTTTTTTTTTAGCTTGTTAGATGTAAGTAGTACAGCACAGCTGCAATGGGTCACTTTAATTTACTTCAGTAATTGACGTGAATAGAAATGTATTCAGTGCAGCAAGAACAAATAAACAGCCAAATCTTTGCCTAGAATGTAAATTCTACACACTTGCATACT
The DNA here is from genome assembly GCF_043641665.1 of Enoplosus armatus. Lineage (NCBI taxonomy): Eukaryota > Metazoa > Chordata > Actinopteri > Centrarchiformes > Enoplosidae > Enoplosus > Enoplosus armatus. Next base: position 6,295,837 of record NC_092194.1, read on the forward strand.
TACCTCAAGCACTTGGCTTCCAGATTTCATCAAATCCTGATTCTAATACTTGTGATATTAATTCAGCAGTCATATGAGTAAAATGATGAAGTGTTTTGTGATTGCAAAAGCTATTTGCATGCATTGACAAATGCAGAACTGCTAATGTACACTAGACTGCAATAGGTTCGAATTTCAGGAATCCAGACTTTCACGAATCGCTGAGCAAAATCAAAAAGCTTCTTAATAAATGGCAAGTTTGAAATCACACACTGTAACTCCACTGCGCCTGGCAAAAAGACAAACAGCTAATTTTTATCTGTACTTGTTGGTGACAATTCTTATAAATACTTGAATTAATAAAAACTCCTTACCTGAACTTTCAATTCAAGCTCTCTGATCTGGTCCTCCTTTAGCTTGATGTCCATTGTTAGTTTCTTACACTCTGTTTCTAAGTCAGTGATCCGCCGTCGCAGCGTGTCTGTGCACTCCCCTCTGAGAAAATGGAGGGAAAAAGTAATTTATATTGATGCTAATAACGAATCATAAGTTGAAAGAAAGAAGCAACGAGTCTGTTGTAAAATGGTTATTGAAAACTAAATTCAGATGTCAGATGTGCAACTACCTGGAAGCCGCTGCTAGTGCTACTGCTCTGGCCGCTGTGGCCTCCTCTAACTTCTTTCGCTTCTTTTCGTCTGTAAGCTGTTTCTCGGCGGTGGCTCGAGCCTCCTGCTCTGCTTTGAGCCTCTTCTCCAGTTGGCCCACTGCCTGTTTGTCCTTTTGCTTTGCCTGCACAGCATTATGGAGCCTACAAGTGCACGGACACACATATCACAGAACAGCACATTAACAAACAGGAAATACAGGGTGGCAGGATCAGTACTTCTTACCTGTGCTGTATGTATCCATCACTGTTTCACAGGTAAATCATTTATCTGAGCAGCCCATCCAAACTGTTTGGTATTTGTGATTTCATCTCTTCATCCTTTTGAAATTCAAAGTGCCAATAGATTGAAAAGTTTGCACCAATCTGAGGGACCTCTCTAGCAGACATTTCCAAATCAGAAATTAGTTTTTGTTTTTTTCATCAGAAAGTGTTGATGTGATGATTTTTCTGACGACAACCGATCTTTTCCTACAGTATTAATTTATACTGATGCATGACAATGAACACCCCAGCGCCCCAATTAATAATGATACCCAACCAAAAGGATCACTAGTGTGACCTTGCTTTGATGCGGTGAATAGTAGCCCTACTCACTTGTTCTGCAGCAGCTCGTTCTCCTGGCGCAGTTGGCCCAGCTCAGTGCGTATGGAGCGCTCAGCGCTGCCCAGAGAGCCAATCTGGCTGCGCAGGTCCTGCTCAACCTGCCGGCTGGCCTGCAGGTCTGCTTTCAACTTCTTAACGTCCTGCTCCAATCTGTCCCGGGTGGGAGAGTGAACAGAGAAGAGACACAATGACATGCTGCTTATATGACATTCAACATGATTAAATATAATAAAAATATAAAAAGTGCATCCTCACATTCCAATTAATGTTATCAATACATGTTTATAGTTATGGACACATGATTCCAGATATTGTGGACTAATAGTTGATCCATAGATTATACAAATGCCCCAGACAACAGTAGCTACTTCACAAAAGTATTCCCTAAATTATAATTGCAGTGTCATATTCAATCTATACAGACTTCTAATACTACTACTGATAATAAAATAAAGACTAGCCTAAGTTTAAAATGAGTCAAACATACAGTGTAATCAAGACAACTACACATTTACTTTGTGCTTTTGAGTATTGTTAAATGTTATTAGTTCTAGTCAAATTTTCAACATAATGTCTCAGAGTTCAACATTTATGATAAAAACAAGCAAAACCTTCTAAATTACTGATATTGTGTATAAATGTTTATCTGTTGTCATCTGAGACGGTCACCAAGAAACATCTGCAACAAAACTCCACATTGCAAAGAGTAAAACTGCTGACAAATTTAGATACAAAACACACAGGGAGACATAGACTAAATCTACTTTACAACTGAGAAATGACTCCCTCAAAAAATACAAAAAACATTTAAAATCATGTGTTCTGAAGATTGAAAACATATCAAGAGTGAAATGACATCTTTCAACACACTCAGTCCAATTAAATCCCACCAGCAAAAAAACCCTCTTAATGACTATCTGTTTGCAATATGCGGTTTCTGTTACATTATGTGCTGGCCACCACTAAGGATGTCACAAGTCCTAATGTCACCATCAGTTTTTGATCCTTTGTTTGTTTGCTTGCTCCAGGTGCAACAGCTGTTAAACTGTAACTGTAGTGCACTCCATAAAAACCACTTAGTTTTGTGAGTGAAGCAAAAAAGAAACAAACCATAAAATACACAGCAGCCAGCCTAAGAGTTTCAGTTAATCATACGCCAGAGTAAAGCAGCAAGCGATGCGAGAAAAAGAAAACTAAGACACATATACCACGCCTGGAAAGTGCTGCTATTAGATGAAAGGTTTTGAACTTAAGTATTCTGTTCATGCTGGAGATTAGGGGTTGTCCAAATCCTGTTCAAACCTTTCTACCACATCAGATCCTCACTGACACTCCTCTGACCAGACATATTATACAAAATACCATAGGCCTATAGGATACTACAAAACAGGAAACCACCAAAAGTCAGCTGTGATGCAGGTTATAATTTCATAATGCAGACCTATTGAGCTATAAAACATTTAGACTACTTTACTAAATTTAATGCAGGTCTGCTTTAAGTGTGCACGGCTAAATGAAAAGCAGCTGTATCATACAGGGGGAAATTAAATCTATAAAAATTATCATGGAATGAGTCTTGATATCAGTATCAAGATCAAGGCCAAATTGTCACCAGGACATCCCTAGCCTCAACAAGTCAGTGGAGGAAATGCTTGCAAGACAAGGCTTAAGATAATATGCGACCACCTTGTATTTGTCAGAATAGTTTATTTGTCAATGAGTCTAATTGAGTATGTGTCTTGATGAATACTTCTGAGCAGGTGCTTCTTACCTAACAAGTGCCTCTGGCTTGCTCAGCTGGTTGTTGGGGATACAGTTATCTGTGGGATCCCTGTGGGAGCCACCTGACGTCCCCTTCCCAACTGTTAACTTGTGCTTCTTCTCATTCTTCCCCGTGGAAGAAGAGGACGATGGTACAGAGGGCACGCTGCCGTTGGTAGCACTATGGCTGCGGGGAGAGGAGTTGAGCGTCGCGGCATTGCTGCTTGCATTTTTGTAGTTTTTGGAGGAGGAGGAGGAGGAGGAGGAGCAGGAGGAATTGTTGTCCTCTTTAAGTAACAGGTTCTCTGTGCTGCCCAGCTCTGTGGTCAGTCTCTTGTTGTTCATATGGTTCTCCATATACTCCATCTCCTGGAGTTTAGAGTCCACTGATGATGGCAGGATGCTGTTGCTGTTGTGCTGCTTTTTAGCCTCCCCGCCGCCCCTTCCCTCTTTCCCTTTTTCTCTATACTCTAACTCCGGCAGTGGTGCCGATGTCTTTTTGTTGGCTGGGGCGCCATTCTGTGACACTGGAGGTGTGTCCACTTCAGATATTCCTTTAGCTGCTGCTGCTGCTGTAGAATAAAGAGGGAAGGGCATACATATGAAATATACATGACAACTGCTATAAGACTTCATCTCCTCATCTTCGTCTCTTGAAGTTCTCCATCCTCTCTAAATCACTGTGTAATTCTCCATATCTTATATCTGAAACCTTACTTCATGTAACCAGTGAGAGCACTGACAGAGGACTCACATGTGCTGCATATGTGTTACTTGTGTGAAATGACCAGACTTTAGCCAGTGGAAAATCCTGCGAGAAAACTAGAGCTCCTTTCAAATCCAATCCTCAATGACCAGAGCCAAATGTGATCATTATGTGCATGGTGTGTTTGATTAAACTGTGAGACCACAGACCTTGGATAGAGAGAGAAATGCTGCACATGTATATTGGTGTGAAGTTGGCAGATCTGTTTCCAGAGTCCACGTTTATTGTCAACCTCTATTAAATCACATGAACAGGACAAAAATCTCTTGGGAACTGTCTCACAACATAATTCAAACACATACTCATCTGTATTTATCAGTTGTACAAAAACCTTCATTACTGGAGAAGTGCCACAAATCACTTCTGCATCACCAACAGGCATTAATACCTTTTTTCAGAACTTTCTGGTAGCTACATGCCAACTCCGTCATCAGTTGACTGACTGACAGGCAGATCTTTCCACAACCCAATCCATAGATATGTCATCGCTGACTCAAGGCAGCGAGCTAGCTAACCAAACAGTGAAGCAACAAGATAACACTATATGCCTAGTGGAAGAAATTTCTATTTTGTGATTTCTATCTATCTAATTAATCAAATAATGTGATTTTATTGTTCAGTCCTAGTAGATAGTGTATGTGATTCTCAGGTGCTTCATGTGTGCATACAGTACGCACATATGTGTGATTAATCTTACCTTCTTCTGCTTCTCGCTCTTGCCTCTGAAGCATCTGTTGCTCTGGAGGCAAAGCCTGCTGCAGGAGCTGCATGTAAAACTCATTCTCCTTCTGCACCTCCTTCTGCTTCCGGAGGCGCATCTTATAGCTTACATAGCTCTTGAAGCCGAAGCCCAGCGTGACCACTGGGTAACCAATGCTGCAGAGGTGGACACAAGGAGTACACTCATAAGTCTACTCTTGGGTCAAAGATCGAAATCACAAAGTACTGATTCGATCAAGGACACACTGCTGCACAAACTGTGCAGTTATAAACATGTAATTCTTCATTAGAGGATAGCAACAGCGCAACTTTACAGCACAACAGGTTAAAGCCAAAATCCAGATCCAGCTTGAAGGTCTCCTTCGATCAAAATGGCAGAATTTTTTTAGCCTTACACTGGTGCACCTTTAAACATCTTTCAGGATTTTTCACACATGTTTAGACTACATGCTTATAATGTCTCTTCATAATAAGAGACTTGAAGAGAATCCCAGAGAAACCTGTATATTGACATATTAAAGTGCATTTATTCTTTCAGGGAATCCAGGCGTACACTGATTTATCATGAAAAAAAATGGGTTAAGGGAAGAAAAAAGAGGCACGTGGCCCACCACATAGCCATCATGGGATATTATTGACTTTATGTAGTGTGTAGCAATGAATGAAGCTTTGTGAAAATTTAGATTACTTAATATAATGCTGTCTTTACTTCACATCATTCCATCAATAATCCTAGACATGCCTTTCAGTCAAAGCATGTCTGTAAGGGACAGCTTTCCACTGCCTCTGGTAAAAAAGAAAAAAAAGAACAGTGCCTCACCAGTGTGCAGCAAAAGGACGACACAAGTCCACGTGGAAGTTCTTCAGGTCTTTGAATCTGATGGCTGCCTCTATGTACACAAAGAGTATCCATAGAGACACAGTGGGCAGACAGACACCTCTCTCTGAAAAAACAAAGCAGGACAGAGATGTTACAAATGGGCATCGAACATCAGTACTGAGAGTATCACCTGAATTATGTCCACAGCAATGTGTACCAAAAACTGGCAAAGTTGGCACAGAACACATGGTCATTGTTTATGTATTCTTTCATGAGATACTGCTTAAATCATTATTTTGTGCTGTACTCAGACAAAGTTCTCACATGTCATTCAGTGGCACAACAATGTCTCTGCTTGTTGTTATGTCAGCTAAACAGTTTGAGGAAAAATGGATACCCAGGCCTGCGATCATGCAAACACAACTGGCTTGGTCCTAGTGACCATTAGACGATGTGGTAACCAATGTCACTGTCCCAAACAACTTAAGAATACGGACACTGCCAGGGTTATAATGGACTCCTGTTGTCCCCCTGATGTGAGAGTCGCTCCTGTGCTCGTGATCTCATTCAGCACATCCCGCTTGTTAACAAATATGCTTTAAATTTTTGTCTGTGGTTGAGAGTGAATGGTCCAACCATCCAAAATACCACTCTGCCCAGTGTACTGAAATTCACCAGGTAATGTGTAATCTGATGAAACAGCATCTAGTATACACCTGCCCAAAATCTAGTCATGAGAGTAAAGACTTGTCCCTCGCACACACGGTCAGAACAGGTAAACCATCCTTCTATACAAACCTTAAACTTCTCTACCCTCTGTATGGGTCTTTACAGACAGAAAATTATCCCTGAACACACAGGGTGGTCAGCATACAGACACTACTCATTGTCTCATTGGTTGCAAGAAACTCAGACACTTTCACCACCAGGCTGTGGAGTGGTAAGAGATATTAATACTCTTGTGACATCCTCTGGATGAGAATGTCACTGGTGAGTAAAGTTGGAGGGCTCAGAAAGCAACTGGGAACCACTCCGTGTTTCTCCCTCCCCCCAAACTAGCACTAGGATTTCAATCTGACACCTGGCCTTTGGTCAACACTGGGGGATACCGCTAAATCAGACTGACAACTAATCCGCAGAGCGCAGCTCACTTACACACACCATGCAAATTTCTAAGAAGCAAGCCAACTATTTGTAAATAAGATAACACAATGTGCATGGGTGTTGCACAACGCTTTTCACACCTGCTTTTCCCTGAAGCACAAGTGAAAGAACAACACAAAACAGTGCAAGTTCTAAGAATTAGTGTGATGCATGACTTAAAATAGTGATTCATTAATAGTCCATCGTGTAAATACAGAGAAGGCTTCTTCTTTCCTTCTTTTGCTTGCATTGTTAAACAGAACTAATGTAGAGGCAAAGGTCGCAGCCATGAGGTGTCTTTTGTTCCTGATTTACAGTATGAGCCTTTCGCAAAACATCCTTCAAGTTAATTGCTGGCATTTGGCAAGTTCTCATGTGCAGTATTTACACTAACAAATATAAAGACACCTATACAAGGGATGGCTTTACCTGTGTGCCAAACATACTGCACCCACACATAGGTACTGGCAGCGAAGAATAGCCATTGCACTGGGATGAAGAGGAGGCAAATGATGTCCGAGGTAAACGCAACACACACAAAGAATACTGAGAAGGCCTGTAGGGGAGAGGAGAGGTGGTTATGATAAACCAGAAGCACGTGCTGTAAAGAGAGATGAAGGTTGTTTGTTCCAGTTAGTATTTCATATTCAAAACTTAAAATCATTCAAACAAATGATATCATGAAGGGTTATATATGAATATTACATTTTTGGTTCTCTCTTTCTGCATCTCTGTGACACAGACACACCAACAAACACACACCTACACAATGCATTTCAATAAGAACAAGCTGTCCAGCATCAACAATGACCTGCAAGCCTGATCAGATCTGTAGTTTGCACATGATGTCAGATTAGATCCTAAGAGGCAAACAAAGTAAAGGTGAAAACAAATTCTCGGATTTGTTTGGGAAGGCCCTTGTCTCAAGAAGCTTCCAGTCCTTTTGTTTGGGGTTTGGCTGTCTCAGAATCAATGTCTCCCATTCTGGGATATTGTCTGACTCTCTACTCCACAATATCACTTTTCCTGTGGCTAACTAAGTAAATCACTGGCAAATGACTGTTCAAATTACTCTTTTTTTTATTTGGGTTTCAGGTTTAGTCTGATTTTGGATTTCATTACTTTGAATACAAAGATGCACCACTATGTGTACGGGTCTTTCCTCTCATCGCACTACTTTCCTTGTTCTGGATCATCTTTTTCAGACACATCTCTCTTGAACAAACCCTGTTAGAGGCCCAGGTAAGCATGTAGGTACATGGCTAACAAGTCACATTTCACCAATAGAAATCTATCTTGGTTTATTCAGGTAGTGCTCCATGTAACTCATGTTCACGTCACGCTCAAGAAATCAAGTTACTGAAGAGAGGCAACAATAACCTGGTTACTTATTTTCACACATAAATGCAGTGACTGTGACAGCAGCACTGTGGTGTCGAAGACCTTCAATACCGAACATCTCGATGGGAAAATCAGAACAGGGTGATGATCTAATTCCATAATTAATGCACATGTCTTAGCTTGTTTATTTTAGTACAATATTTAAAAGTTGAGTGTTGAACACAGAAAAAACAATGTTATCCACCTTAATACAAGCATAATAAATATCAGGACACTCACCAGCCCCTGGTATCTAAAGGAATCGTACACACTCCGGATGAAGAGCCAGAATGGCCAGAGGTACTCAAACCTGAACTCCAGTACAAAGTCTGCCAGTAGCACCAGTGCCCACACCACCAGGAACTTCAGGTACAGGAAGGTACTAAAAATGAGAATAAAAATTGGATGACTCAAGATGTTTTGGAACACAAATGCATTACAACATTCAAAAGTGTTTTATATTGGCAATATGATTACTGTTAACAAGAACTGTACTCATCTCTACCCTGAACAGTCAGTATATGGCAAATCATCACTAAGTCAATACATCAAAGAGAGCTTTATACTTTAAGTGAGTGTGTGGGGGGTGAATCAAGTGTATGATGCATGTCTGGAGCCTATTGTTGAGGTTTGTCAGATTAAATGCCTGTATGCATTACACTTATTCTAAGTGGCTTATGTTACAAAAATGCAACTGGGCAACTATACAGAACATGTACATCTAAATCTACGAGACTTGTGAAGCTATTCTGGAAGAGATCTATGTCTGCACTTTGATATGTTCTTCTGTGATGCTACTTTGACGTTTGACAACAGTGTCAAACTACAGTATATTCATGTCAACGTCTGTGGAGATAACGCATATACACAGAATGTTGCAAATTGTTGCTGGTTTAATAAGATAGATATTTGATACAGTTGACTTTTTTTTATTGATAGTGCACTGAGACCCAGAAAAATACACAGCAGGGGTGTTCTTTGATCTCAAAGCATGACTGTTTTGTGATGGGGGCACCTGTTCAATAATTCAAGAACTGCCCTACATCTCTAGGTCTAGATGCCACGTGTGTAACTAGTGGCCTTTAACGTTTGGTTTATCAGATACATAGAGGTAGGACCTGTCAGGTATGGCTGGGAAAGACAACTAAGCAACTTTTAGTTGTCCAAACTGAGTAGTGCAACATAAGCTCCTCAGAAGTCAGACTAACTGCAGACAACTCATGTTAACCGATAATGTTAAAATACGTTACACTATTAATGGACAAGTAAGGCGAATGTAGAGAAGCTGGCAATGAGCTAACTTCAGTTACAGTAGCTAACAGGGAAGCGGCTAATTTGACACTGCCAGCAGATGACAACAGACGTGGGCAAACGGTAGATAGACAGAGTTGTTTAATATCCAAAACACACTGCAACTTATTTCAGATAGTAACATTGCTGTGAAAGAGACCCTATGACATGGTTAAATACAGGCTGTTCCAGGGCCTACCGCTACAGCTAGCTTAACAGCTAACGTCACTTGCTAATACACAACGAAAACATACCGTTAGCATACACTAGCAGCTAGCTAGGTTAATAAGCTAGCTAGCGATGGCAGTTCATTGGCATCAATGGTAACGTTAGGAAGTTTCGCGTTCTACAGCTATCAGGCAGCAGGCATCTCCATTCAGTGGCCCCCGTTATTGTCGTGAAGAAGACCCCTTCGTCAGGCTCCATATAAGTTACCTGCCGTATATACCCTCAGTGATTCGGTTCCGTTTTAACGGCCGTCGGAGTTTGCTGCAGTCCGCATTGCGCCGCTTCATCCTCCTCCCCTTGGCTTTGGCCTTCGAGTAACGACTGTAATCTTATCCAGTTTTCTTGTGTATACGGACAAAGACAAAAAATGAAGTGCCTGTGGTATATGTCGCTGTTATTATTTTTTCCCCACTGGAAACAAAGAAATAAATAAAGGACTCTATTCGGGAACCTCCTCCTTTTCTGTTAGCGCAGACTCAATAAGCCCAAGCCGCGCTGTATCTTACGTCCAGTTGTCAGACGGCTGGTATATCCAATCAATCTATCCGCCGAGGCTTCTCTCTTTGACGGATACAGAGATGAGCCATTTACGTTGCACCGTGGCAGGTCGCTCACTTCTCCTCCACCAAAGACAACAGGGGAGAGCGAGGGGGCGGGGGCCACTGTGTGTGGAAGGTCTCGCCGTTAAACCAATCAGATTTTTGTGGACAAATTGGGCATTGCTGATTGACCAATGAACTGATTGCGGAGGCGGGTTTTGTTCCTTGGGTTTATTATGAGCAGAAAATATGCCGTCTTTGGGACAAAATTCCCTTTGTGCCAGATACAAAACACACATCCCAGCATACGGGGGTTATTTATATCCTGGTCTTTGTGAGTGGTCCATTGGCAGACTTGCCCCGAGGCCTTGTATGCCATCAATGTTTTGTCATGTGTGCATAGTGTACGCGCGCGTGAGCTTGACTAAAAAGTGTGCAGTTATCGTTACTTATGATGAACTTTACCCATGGCTCGTTGTTTACCATGGTCTTTAGGACCATAACAAAGTGGCATGATTAAAATGAAATAAATATTTTTAAAGATATATGCAGTGACCTTCACGGCAGAAATACAAAACTAATCCATAAATATTTGCTGGGTGTGATGGCATTTTTTTTTTATCGACCACTGTCTTTTTTTTCTTTTTCATCGAAATCAAATTTCGCTCCTGACTAGTCATGACAGTTATTTTCATGGCTGATAAAAACGAAAATGTGCTTGGGGTTGCGCCCTATTCAACGCACGTGCGTCAGTTGGAAGAGAAGTGCGCAGGGAACATCTCCAATGGCTCCTCAGTACGCACCAAGTCTGCGCTCTCGCCTGGCACCTTTGCTGCTTTTCCTGCAGCTAGGGTTCATTGCCATATATGCCTTTTACATTGAGATAGAAAGCAATGTAAAAATAGACGGGATTACCTTCAGCAACTTTTTCTCAGGTAAGTAGTAAGTTTGGAAGGGGGGAGGGGGTGAGACAATGGGGGTTGAAAGGTGGATATTTCATGTGTCTTCTGCACAACTTATTAATGAAAATAGCATTTTAGGCTACTTTATATAGGTTCTTTAAAAATCTAAATAAAGCTACATAGTGTGTATGAGTACGGGGAGGGGCTGTAGTTATCACTGTTGGGCAATGATAAGCTCATACAGTTGCTGGTTCTTTAGGTGCAGATGACCTTGGTTGTCTCCTGAAAACCGGACTGTCAGCTGAAATACAGCAGAAGTGACTGTATTGTCTAGCACTGCATTGTGATTCAGGTGTGTGAGTCTACTACTTAATTTCTCTTGCAGAGTTCCAGGATGTGAATGTGATGGTGATTCTAGGTTTCGGCTTCTTGTGCACCTTTCTAGTGCGGTGTGGTTTCAGTGGCTCTGGGTTCAACCTCCTTGTGGCTGCCATGGCCACCCAGTGGGCTCTCATACTCAACGGGATTGAATCCTGGTATTCCAGAGGAAAGTTCAGGATTGATTTGAGAAGGTAGGTCATCAACTGAGGCGGCCATTTTGCCATATTTTAAATTTGACAACACACATCTGTTTGAGCAAATGATCTCTACTGAATCTATTTGAATCCATAATATAGTTTAGTAGTTGCCGAGATGTGCGCAGCCTCTGCCCTCATTTCAATTGGAGCCGTGCTGGGGAAGACCAACCCTGTCCACCTCATCCTCATCGCTCTGCTGGAGGTGTCAGGGTTTGTCCTGAATGCGTGGCTCCTCCAGACTCTGCATGTATGCAACTTTTAATCCTGTGTTTCACCCTTACATCAGTTATTCAAGCCCAGCATATTCACATATTCACAAGCATGTTTTCTAACTCCAGGTCCGGCTTCTGAACAGCATCATGCTGCTTCACATCTTTGGGGCCTTCTTTGGACTCACGCTGACTTGGATCCTTTATCGGAGAGGATCCGAGCAGCAATTTGAAAAAGAGAAATTTGACCGCAAAACAGGATTATTCTCCATGTTGGGTAAGTAGCAGGCCATGTTTTTCTGATGTTACAGTTAGATAGGGTTTGTAGGATGGTGCAGCAAGTGAGGTGGCTGTCATTCAACTGGATATTTAAGTTCAAACCCTGCAGTAGTAAGCATTCACCTTGCTAAAGCAGAATCTGAATAATTCTCTGTTCTGCAGGGACTGTATTTCTCTGGATGTTTTGGCCCAGTTTTAATTCAGTCCTTGTGGACGATCGTACTCCTGGGAGGAAGCTGGGGGCTGTGTGCAGCACCTACCTGGCCCTGGCTGTCAGTGCTGTAACAGCCGCTGCTGTGTCTGGGCTCTCCAGCCCCAAGGGAAAACTCAACCCGGTATGATCTGACACCTGATATGTTAACACAACAGTATGCTCTCTCATGAACAAAGACCCTATTGGCATGAGTGAAATCCCTCTACCTGTTGCAGTACCACAGGAGCCACTAAAAGCTTTCAAATCAATCTGTACACTTAATACCAGTGAGATCTGATTTATAATGGGACATATGTCTTCACTCCTCTGTCAGATCCATATGCAGTCATGCATGCTTGCTGGTGGTGTTGCTGTTGGGGTTTCCATGTCAGTGGTGCATCAGCCATGGGAAGCTATGACAATTGGATTCACTGCTGCTGTTGTATCAACCATTGGATTCCGATATCTCAAGGTTTTGATCATCACATGTACACGTACCCCTTTGATTAAACCATCTATACACCATGACTCCACTCCTCTTCCTTTCCAGATCCACATGCTGCTTGCATTTCAGTGCCATGATACCTGTACTGTCCTGAGCACGCATGGACTGCCTGGTCTAGTGGGATGGCTAGCACACCTCCTCCTACAGATTAAAGACTGTGATGATCACACAACGTAAGAATGCAACGTCACATGATACACTTACACACAAAAGGTGTGCGACACCCTGTGTAATTGGTCCTTTGTTTCATAGGGCAATCCGGTTTGCTGTATTTCACATTTGTACTCTTCTGATCACTATCACTCTAAGTCTGTCCATGGGAATCATCACAGGTGAGTTGTCTCTCTAGTTTCCATTATCAACAGCCTGGCGCAATCATACTCATACATTACTCCTTTAGCAACAGAATGCCATCAGCAGTGAAATTTGACAGAATTTTAGTAAAATCCAGGGGTCACCTGAAGTCACCTCTTTTTACAGCCTGCAACAATACACAGGTTGACAACCACAGGTGTATATCAATACCGTATTATACAGTGTGTCTGCCGTTTGTAAGCTTTCCTAATGACTTTTGTATGTCATTGTTTAAAGGGCTCCTACTCAAGTGGAACTTCTGGAGACCGCCCCAAGACAAGAAATGTTTTGATGATCAGGCTTTCTGGGAGGTAGGCAATCAAGTCTTCATCTTCTTACAAACAAAACATCTAGCTGAAGATAATTATGTATATGCACTGAAATGATACTATCAATTGTATACAGTGATACTAAAAAGTACTGCACTTGGCATTATTTTATTTTGTTGTGTGACACCTTGACAAGGTAAATTAACAAAACACTGGACAAAATATTCTCATGTTTTGCAGTTTCCCCACCAGGCAGTGCGCAAGTAAGAATATGGAGAAAGAAGTAGACCAAGTCTGATCCCGGAAGTACAAACTATTGTTGGTGTTCATTCATGTACAATGTATACAATTTCATACATTCATTCTTACTTTTGTGCAAAGCAGTTAGTGGGTGTTTTTATGTGCGACAATTCAAGGTTGAACCGAGGAAGCATGAATGCAAGACTCATTTACTGCTCAGTATGTTTCTGTTTAATGCTGCCATGGTTGTCAGAAACTGACCTCATGGTTTGAATGTTACACAAGCAAATGGATAAATGTTGCAGTCAAATACAAATCTCCAGTACACATACGACACCCTACAGTTGTGAAACCTTTGTGGAGTTCAGGTCAGCAGTGGGAGCTAATTAACCTTCAACAATAAATCTGGATGACAGCCAAGTTTCAGAGCTGACATTGTGTTATTTCAGGAAAAATACAAACAACCCCATATGTTTACATTCAGTAAATGTGTACAGTATTATGAAATATCACCCTCAATGACATTTTGTACCATAATAATTAATGTCATTTCCACTTAAGAGACAGTTCAAATTAAAAGGATGTCATAGAAGCAAGTATACCCAAAACAAATGTGGACAGTTGAGGGAAGTAAAGCTCCCAAAATACACTTTTTTTTTTTTATACACAAGTTGTAAACCATTATAACAACATGGCTCCACAGTCTGAGTGCAAATAGACACATTTAAAGATGTGCCACACTTTCAAGGACTCTATGAAAAGTTGTGCTTAGTTATGATTTAGCCATTGTACAGCAAACAATATAAATTAAACATGTTAATTTGAAAGCTAAAAAAGTTTATATATAAAGTGAATAACCACTAAAGCGTATTGTCTCATACAAGATAGAAAGCAGAGTTAAACAGTGGACATAAAGACACACAGAGTCCATTACTGCCACAGATCCTCTGTACGTCCAAACTTGAAGACCAAACCCCTAATCAGAAGACAGGAGGAAAGTGTAAGAAAAATATTTCCACAAAATACCCGGGCTGAAGTGTAAGCATGGAGTTGACGTAAGACACAGCTGAGTACTGTTTACTTACCCAAAGAAAATGAACGCATTTTGGAAGAAAATGGCAATACCAGGGTACACAACTGGCTTTTCTGCAAAAGACAACAGATTTACAGGTTACAAAATGAGGCTGTACACAGTACCACATTTAGTAAATGAGGAGCTGTTCGTGATTGGACTGTGCAACATTTTGCTCGCTTCATACAGCATATGTATATTAAGTTACTGCAGCACACTGGCTTCTCTTTAAGATCTACAGAACTCAAAACACACTTCTGAGTTGCTCAATACTGTAAAATGCCTCTCAATGTCACACCCCAAAACAGTCAGTGCACGCTGCGATGTGCAGTAAGCAGACAAACAGGACTTACGAGGCACTACGAATCCTCCAAACAGAATCCACATGGAGGCGATGAGGGAGCCAAAAGCCAGCATGAAGCCAAGGAAGAGCCACACTCGAGCGCCTGCAAGCAGAGATAAGAAAGGGTGGGTTACTGGTTGACTCCACACAGCACTTCTTTATGGGTCTGTGTTTTACTGCATGTATGTTGTAATGGCAATACAAGAAAACAGAAATGAGGGTGTAAAGTACTGTAGAAACAATGATGTGACAGTGTTAAAATATCCAGTGAAGAAACCTTTATTATAAAAAGGGAAATGGAGAAAGTGTATCCTGTCACACATACCTGTCTGTCCTATGCAGCCTTCGCTGTAGCTGTCTCCTCTCACTTGGCCATTTGAAACAGCATTTATCCTAGATGGGTCACATGAGATAAAAAAAAAATATTACAAATGCATCAGAAGCTACTTAGCACGTTACTTTTACCTGACTGCTTATGTTATCATCACAATGTCCACTTTGTTGGTGTTTCAGAAGCTTTCAGCCCAGAGTCATGACCCTCCTCAGCAGATGGAGTTGCTCAGTTGTCATGGAGATGGTTTAGTAGTTATCATGTGACCTAAATATGGAATTTCAATCACGTGACAACAGTCAGTTCATGGCCGATGAAAGATTAAGGAGGCCATCCACATCAGACACCAGAGAGACCATCCTTGAACACAGACAGGGGTAACGACCCCCACCCTCCAAATGCAAACCACCAGCTATCACGTGACTGAAACTCTATACTTAGGTCACATGATAACAACTATGCCATCTCCCATGACAAATGAGCATCTCCATACGCTGATGAAGGCCTGGAGATGGGGCTTTAAGCTTAAAAAAGACACCAAACAATTAAACCTTGTGGTGAGAATGTTTAGTCAAACTGAAGAATGTAACGTTTCCTATGACAGAAACAGTCATACATGAGAAAGGCCACTGTAGCGATGACCCCACAAGTGTGATAGGCATGATGAAACTGTCCCTCATCAGGATATTTCACTGCTGCATCGATGATGATCCACCAACCAGTGAAGAACTGCAACAACAAGGTCCACAGTTAGCCTGAGGACTTCAGTGGCAGGTATGAACATGCATGTCAGCAAATGTGTAATAAATCTGCATCTTGGTTCATTTATAAACAGAAATTACACAGCTCTGCATACATTAATCATTAGTAACTGGAGGCAAACACAGACCAGGAAGACAAATCAGAGTAGCCTACATTCCCCCTCTGTAGAAAATCAGAGACGTACCAGAACTCCAGCAGCTATAGATGCGATGGTGTTTCTTCTCTCCCCCCAGTCCACATTACACTCGCAGTCTCCGCACCGGATTCCGTCCAGGAAACCTGACATGACTCTGGGAAAGGGCGTTAGGTCCAACAATGAGTAAAAGTGAAACAACATCAAAAACTTTATAGAAATACTCTCGACAAAACAAAAGTTCATTATATATAATACAATAATTGTGCTCCTCCACAAACTGACACCAGAAGTCTGAAAAACAATGTGTTGTTACATGTTTGTGCGCAATCGCTGTAGTGTCAGCATGATGCTCAACTCCCTGGCTTAAATACCAAGCACCAACAGTCGCCAACTCCAGATTTTACACCAAAGCGCTCTAACGTCTATTCGACAACAAGGCTGTCGAGGTATCCACTGTGTGGTTGTAAAAACATTAAGTGTATTCTTCATATAGTAGATTAAAAACGCGGATGTGTCGTCGGATTCTTTTGTTCATCGCTTTGGCACTAGCAAACATTTCCTTGAAGGTTTCTGCTTGCTACGAAGTCGCTAAAAATGATAGCATAACTCAAACGACAACGGTAGTATCAAGCAAAAACACACACCCCAACAGCATAACTCGGCTGTAATGTCATATTCAAAGGAATGCTTACCTTTTGTTGTCGGTTTTTGATGTGGACCCCCTAGATAAATCCGATTTAGCTTCCGAAAGAGCTCGGTCATGCACATGCGCAGTTGATCCACACCCATTTGACGTTCCCTCTGAGACGCTGTTGATATTGCTGCCTTCAGGTGTTGTGGACAAAATTGATTTGTTCCTTTTTACAAGTACATGCGCCACTTAAAAGCTACTATACTTGATATGTTGGGATATTCATTGCTGATCAACGTAGGTAGTTCCACTTTGTAACGGGTTCGTACTAAAAGTGATAAAATATAAAACAACTTACAGCATACGCATTTTCTTCAGTTTAATACAACAGTGCAGTATAAAGTACTGCATATATGCGGTAGCTACGTTATATACAGTCACTAAACTATACAGAGTCGACTTCATGGTTAATTTCTTCGTTATTTCTAGAGAATACGCTTAAATTGCCGCACACAAGTGGTGTTTACGGGTCGTTCAGTTGGAAGTACGAGCTTAGCTCTACTTCGTGAAGGGAGCACTGTGGGTGAGCATTTTGTAGATACCGTCTACTTTCACATTTACTTATGAAGTTATTGCTTCATAACTGAAACAAATGCTGGACTTGATCCTGAAAAAGAATACACAAGTACATTTGCCACTAAACTAATACATATCTAAACAAAAATAAAAAACAATGAATAGTAAATATAATTCAGATAATACTGAAATAATGAAAAGATACATAAACATGAAAGAGAGGATGTTTTATGTGTATTATCTTCCCTTGTATATAGGCCAATTTGCATTTGACTCTGCTTGATCTGTGGTTCAGTGATACGAGTGCAGAGTAGCTAAATACATGTTTAAACCATGCTGTTTATTGAAACAAAGGGAGAAAAGTTTACACTTTTGTTATCTCAAAGGAAACAACTTTCTAGATCATCATCATAACATTTGCTTAGATTACCAGTAGGTCTATTTGCTGTATGCTCTGATGGGAGATTTGTGCCTGAGGCATCATGTGTGAGTCATATGGGGCCTTCATGGCTGCTGGTGACCCTTTTATTATTCACAAACTGTAATGCCTGCAACTGTGAACAGAGTACAATAGAGCACATATCTGGGGGCTGTAGGGTCACTTTATTGTCAATTATTACATGGAGAAGACATTCACGACAAATATTGGAGTATAAAGATATCAGGTATCAAGTTAGTGGTCCATAAAAAATATGTTTAGCTAATTTGTGAAATTGAGCAAGAATTGTACAGTTACTTTATAGCTATGCAAACCAGTGTAAGTGACTAAACTCTTCTGTCAGATGGGGAAATAGAAGATGACAATCATCTTAAAAAACTCAAAGCAATTGCAAAGCTACAGATATGGACAGAATGATGACGCCAAAGTATCCAATGTAGCCATAGGCACCATTCATCCTCTTGGCTGGATCTGGAATAAAGCAGAATGATGAGAAACAACAATGAATACAATGCATACAATACAATAACTACTAAACTTCAATACAATTACTACTAAATTCTGAACACCTAATATGTATTTTTTTCATCTCCTTCCCTCATATGCTATCTTCTGTAAATTATTAACAAAACTAGGTGAGGGGCAATAAAAGTGCTCAGGCAATCGCTGTACTGTCACCTCAGTGATGCCTGGACTGCAGCCTTTACACTTGTAATGCTACAATGTTATGAGCATTATTTTGTGGAAATGAATTGTTACGACTTAAATCCCTTACAAGAATGATAGGTTCGAATTACTAGCAGTGCAGTGGTAGATAAGAAGGTGGATGAATTATGACCTTCAATCAGTGATCATTACAAAGCATAGCAGCCACCAGTATAAGTGAGTATACTACATGTTTTATTCCTTAAGGGCTCTTATATTCATATAACTTTGAACCATGTGCTATTATATTATTACAAAGCTAATAATAAACATAATGCCAGTCTTACCTCCTGTGTAGTAGCCCCAGGCATAGGAAAACCTGCTGGTCACCCATATAGCCCCCAGCACAGATGCTGATTGCTGAGATTATAAATAGAGAAAAAGAGCATTACAAACAGCTGGGAAAGACATGGGTGATACTATGGAAATATGCTTAATCATTGTGACACTGTCTTTTGGACTTGACTCTGTTATCTGGAGAAATTATGCCAAAGATCATGAGGATTGCTTGCTCCTCCCACAATGACATTGTGTTGTAACAACTTTAATAGCCCGTAATACCCTTTTATAAGCCCAAAAGAATATAGACAACACACACAAACCAATTCGTGGCTATGCATGATTAAATGTGTAAAAATGATACATACCGGGTAGACAAGAGCTGCAATGGTCTGGAAAACAAGCCACTGAGGGTACACCTCGAGGGTGTTCTGATGTGCTCTCTGGATACAGTTGAATACCTGCTCCTTGTCACTGTACATAGTGGGATACTGCAAAGTAAAGGGGAGATCAAATATGCGATCAATTAGCCAGAGACACAGATCTAAAACGCTTCCAATACACTTATGAGCGTCCAGTATTCACTGTACCTATACTTGTTAACTACCTGAACGCCGTACTTCTTCCTCGCACCCCCAACCCTGATTGCTAAATAGCAGAGCATAATCCAGCTGTAGATGTAGGTAAATATGGCATATCCAAAGCTGGGCGGTAAGACGGTCAGAATGTCCATCTCTGCTCGGTATCTTTGCCTGATTTTACTAGAAGACGGTGGCGTGCGAATAACACGTCAGGCGACAGTCCAGTGGAGTAGCAGCAAAGTAAATTTACATATCGCGAGAACGGTTGCCTGCGAGATTATATTTAAAGGGCAATACCACAAATATTTTTATTGCATAATCAAGTTCCGGCCACAGGCTGAAACATGAACAATTTCCCCCTCTAAAGAGCCTCAATGATAGTAATACTAATGCATACGCATCACCGTCATTATCGTCATGACTTTAATCGTTTTATGACACCTTAAAACATTATAATTCAGACATTTTGTTTCTATAATACAGGAAACACAATTACGCTGATGTTGTAATGTCTGACATAAATGGATAAATGGACAATTGTTATCATGTATAATTAATTTCATTTTATTTCGCTTCAATCAAAATAGATCAGGGTCCTTCTCTCATAAACTGAATTAAAAAACGGTCTAAAATGCAACTCAGTAGTGCACTGAAAGAATTGCTTGTTAATGGCATTGTATAACTGCATTCTTAAAACACTGTGTTCCCTCAGACTTCCTCAGTTTTGTCACACCAGGGTGTCTAATGTCAGCTGGTGAGATCACTCGCTTTAAAAGGAGATGGTAGTATAATTATGTTAGATTAATAACGGGCTTCCCTCGTACCCTCCATCATATGCAGGAAACATGGTGCAATGGATACTGATGCAGGCCTTGCTGGCTCAGCTGTTGGACAACGTTTCCCTGACCAAAAACATATATAAACAATAAGTTCATATTGTTCATGTTGCGTGAACATACTCAAACTCTACAGAATTTAGGACATGGTTTTACTCATCTCCACTACACGCCAGGGTGGAGCTTGAATGTATAATATATGCATTCACAATAGGCAATGGAGGTTATTTTTTGTAAATACTGCATTCTACCGTATACCATATTTTTACTCCGCTCTGCTCGTTTGCAGGTCGGCCCAAACAAACGATTGGAACCTGTTAAACAACTCTGAGTCTGAGTCTGAACGAGCCGATACCGAATCGACTTCCTTTAGACCCAAATCCAAATTGGCACATTATTAGACAACAAGAACACATGCGGCAATGTCACTTTTGCAGAATACAAATCGTGGAAATTAAAAAGTAGCAACTTTCGCCAGGAGCAAATCGACTCATTTCGTTCGTACCAAACAGAGCCGTTAAGACAGCGAGTCGTTCAAAAGAATCAAATCGTTCGGGACAACACATGATTGAATCTTCCAGGGGGCGCGTAAAGCTCGTAGCTCCGCCTGCCTCGCTTTCATTAGAGTGACGACAACAGAAGGTTAACTCCGAGGGAGAGGCAACGGCTGCGCTTTCGTAATTACTTGGCTATAAACCAACACATAACACAGTAATTTTAGAGTTTTCTTCGTAAGGTTTCCTCTCGTGATACGTTTTTGAAGGTGTCTTTGTTGACATATATCGTTTATATCGACGTTATCAGGACAAAGGATTCAAGCTACGGTCAACCTGGTAAGAAAAACAACGTCAGCTAAGGTTAGCTTAGCATAACTTTGTTTTGCCAATCTACAGTCACGTGTAAACCGTTGCTTTTAATCGGCCTTTGTGAATAGTAAAGTATTGTTCGTGTAATTGGAATGTTTGTCAAAATCGTGTTTTAATGATAATTGAGGGGACTGGATATGAAGGCCTTTGGATTGATACCAGACGGCAGCTTAAGCTAGTCAGGCTATCTTTAGCTTGCCTCATGGTGGAAATTTCCAGTACTTTGTGGTCAGCCGTTGCAGTTACGCAACGTGGCTTTGTTCGCTAGGGGCGGCATTGAGAAACAACTGTAATGCAACAACAGTCAAAGGCTGACACATAGACTGTGACTGATATTATTAAGGCACTTCTCTGAAAGATGTAATGATGCATGTTATAGCTACAATTACTGTAAAAAAAAAAAAAAAAAAAACTTTTCTGAAAGACACTTTTGTTCATCTCATTTCAGCCTGTGCCAGAAAACAAAACAATGACTAAGGGAAAAGATTCACACTCTGAAATGGCCCACGCTCGCCAGAGTGATGGCATCAATGTAATCTTTGACCAGAACAGCCCTACCTCTTCTCGCTCCCGGTCCAGAAGCAGCGGTGGCAGCAGCCGTCACTCTGGCTCCGGCCGGAGGGGACGTGTCAGCCACAAGGGACGTTACAGGTCTTCTTCGTCCAGCAGCAGGTCCTCCTCTCGCTCCAGGTCCCGCTCTCACCCACGTTGCCACAGGCGGTCCTCCCGCTGTCGCTGTGACAACCATCGCAGAGATGGTGGTGGCCGCTACAGAGCCCACTCTCGCTCCCACAGACGCTACAGCCCTGACTCCAGGTCTTCCAACCGTATGAGCAGGCACAGGAGGCCTGTGGGCCGGTTTACATCTAGGGTTTCCCGATCCCCATCCAGAACCTACAGAAGCTGCTCCAGGTCCAGATCTTCAGGACGCTCTATCAGTCTGAGTTTGGATGGTAAGTTGATTGGAGGGAATAGTAATTACTGTGTATTTGTAGTTATATAAACTTGGCAAAAATATTACATTATGCAATGGATTAAATCTTCCCTTGAAACTTGTTTGTGTTCTCCAGGTAAAAGAGAACTCCTTAAAGCTGCAAAGACCAACGCTATGAAGACTGTAGGAGTGGAGAAGCAGGAACTTCCCGAGAGTGTAAAACCAATCCTGTCAGAGCAGTCGGTGGAGTCCAAACAGTTGTCACCAGAGACAATGGTGAGACAAGACCCCGAAAAGACTCTGTCACAGGTGGGTGTCTGAAAGTGATTTTAAGCTTCACATCAAGCAAACCACACACAGAATCTAATTAAAGGCCTAGAAGTATTTATTTTTTCTATCATGGACTAGATGTAAGGACAAGGGGTGTTGAGTATTTTAGGGATAGCTAATAGTTTTTCATACCACTTATGCATTACAGTAACAAAGCAGTACACTGACCATTAATAATTTTTACCACATGTACAGTTTTTTTTTTAAAGTTGCAACAAATATACAGCATATCAAGCTCAGTGCAATGTCTACAGTTGTCTATTGATAAGCTTGAGGCCTGTGTTGTGTTGAATCTGCTGTGTCTTGTGTCAACCTTTGGACCCCTGAGGGAACACACATACTCTCTGTATTTATTCCTGTCTTCATAGATAACATGACAGTGGTCTCCTTCACTCATCGGCACCTGGGAATAAAGGGCTGTCATGTGACTTGGGTGACGACAATATGTGTTTGCGTGAAAGGTTAACTGATAACTCTTGTAATGTTCACAATGTTTAGTTCATCAACTAGAGGCTTGCAATTAATCACACACACATATGTAGGTGACCTCGCATTCAGACATGATGCACACACACAAATGCTAATTACACACATAGCTACATAGATGATGCACAGGAAATTCAGATATTGTATTACACTGACTCCACTTCATATAGATGGGCAGTAGAATTTTGACATTCCAAATGTATTTATGTTTGCAGTTGAAATGGGTCGTTGTTATTTAGCAGAATCCTCCACTCGCTGATGGAGCACAGGCGTGTGGACTGCGTTATAGTGACTATTCCTGTCAAGAGAGCTAAAAACAGATGAAGAACTCCTCTCCGTGTGTCAAAGATAAGTTGGTACATGAGCTGTGTGCTGAGGGGCTGGGAAACCTACGTCACCATCATTCTGCCACTGTAGACAGAGAAGACATCCTTTTTACTTTGATATTTTGTTTGTATTATTTTTTTTTTTTTATCCTGTTTCAAGATCTGTCCTTGAAGCTTTCATGTAATGGTTGAGCCTAGCCTTTTAACAGCGGGGGGAGGGGGTGCATGAGAGCTGCAGTTTGTTGAATTTAACTCTAAAATAATGATCTATGCAATAGAAGTGCTTGACAATACAACAATGGAAGCTATAATCCATGTATGAGCTTCACAAACTGTCAAAGCTCACTCACCATCAGTCTTATACACATCTAACTAGGTCTGTTGTTTTTTTGTTTTTTCAGAGCAGTGACGTGGACTCTGACGATATGTCCAGCCCAACAATGTCCCCAAAAAGGAAAGTGATCTCTTTCAGCATTAATGTAAGTGACTTGAATGTTTCTTCCTGTTTTTTCCTAAACTGTTAATGTTAAAAACCAAACACTGCTTTACATTATCCTGAACACTTGCGTCTTCTAATGTCTTGTTTTTCTTTCCTAATCTTGTTCTGTTAGAATTCTGTGGTCAAACCAACAGCGGCAGCTCCATCTTGTCCTAAGGTAACTCCGAGAGTGGACAGCTACGAAAGCAGGAAGCCCTACGGCCACTGGGTTCCAGTCAAATCAGGCCAAACCTCCAACAGACGCAAACACACACTTGCCAAGTCACACTAGTGTGGCGGAGTACATGGACCCTGTAAATACTGTGAATATTTTGTACATATGCTGTTCCATCATTTCATGGCCGACGTTTTCTTTCAGATGTTAGAGTTAAAGTGGGAAGAAGTGAAGAATTCGCACAGGTGGGATTATTTCTTTCCCGTCATGGTGTATTGTGCTGTTCCTGGATTCAATAAAGATATTTATGATAAAATGATTGTTTCATGTCTGTTTTTGTAACTAGTCTCAAATCACTGATATACACTCAGTGACTCCATTTTGTGTCTTGAAAAACAGTTGGGAGTTGATCAGAATAGAAGATTTCAGAGTTTCCAATAGTGACTAAAATGCATGTAGAGAAGTTAGACAATCATTGTACAGGATGGCTGCTACTTATTGTAGTAGAAAATAATTTATGGTGCGATACGCCGGTGTTATGCCAAAAGTTCAGTTTGGATATCCGTATTTGTTTTAAAAGAACTAAATCACAATAGCCTGGAAATTAGTAAGTTGTCACAACAGTGAGCTCATGTACAAAGAGGTATTCAGCTGAGAACGACAACTAGGTGACACATTTGCTTCACTGCAAAGAAAATACCGAATTTGTTTCCTTCAGTTCCCAGTAACATGGTTTCCCTGCTTTTTAAATAAATGTACATGTAAGGATCACATCCGAATAAGTCAACTTGGAAAATGGTGACAAGCTGCAATTTCAATGATGACCACATGGTGTCAGTATTATCATAGACTTGTAGAAACTGACTTTTGTGCCTGGGTAATGTTTTGTATTGTGAGATACTTAAGACTGAGGTTGATCTGGTTCCAGACCTCTGAATCACCTCCAACATCTCCAATTTGTTTGCTGATTTTAAAATATGAATGGAGTGAATTCAGTCTGATAATCAGGCTAGCTGCAGATAGATAAAAAATAATGACACCAAGGTATCATATACTGCTGTATTACAGTACAGAAGTGTTACCCCTAACACCTTAAATCATCAAATTGTACTGTCGTCTTTTTCACGTTAGACATTGTACACATCACAGTAGAAAAGCACGGGTGTGCTTAATAGAAGGAATGATGGCTGAATTCCATTTAGCTTCAGGGTCCTGGTATCGTGCATAATTGTGTTACGGGGACATTTGAATAGAACAGAGCCATCGTTAATGTTATAAGTAACCCGTGCGCTTTCCTTACTATGACACATCAAAATGTCTGCTGTGAGTAACACCTGTAATAATGTCTCAACCACTATCTCAGAATCACAGCCACCCTCAGAACTGTTTTTGTAGGTGGCAGTCAGATGATCATTGACCATCTTTCACCATCAGCTGTCTGCTTCCACAACATTCGAACATGTTCCTTCTCGAGTAACTTGATACATCCTGCTGTTTTGGCGGCTGTGCTGCTTACCCTAAAGCTTGTATCTTGACAGGCTCTTGGCATATGTTAAAAATACTAGTGAATTATTGCTAGAACTTATCTATCCGGTGAGATAACTATCTATTGAGTAAGTAATACATTTTAATCCTCCCGAGATTTTTCAGGCTGATATCCAGATACATGTCACAATCCGTTGTAATAAAAAGGTAAAATCACACCGTTTTAAATATGTCTGACTGCCAGACTGCGTGTCTCCTGCTGTAAACTGACCTGTAATTCTGATTAATTACTTTGATAGGGGAGAAGACATGCAAATACATAACACAGGGAGTCAGTGGAATTGGAGCAGAAGAGATACTGAAGCAGGGTTTGTCTTGTCATTCTCATCTGACACACGTGGTCATCATGTATGCATGTGTGCTATTTCTAGGCTTTTGTGTCTGTAGAAAAACTCCATTGAGACACATTGTTGTTTACCCTGAAACTGGCAGTTGGCCTTGAAAGAATCAAACTTGTCAGATTATCTGTGAGACACAACAGTGAATTTATGTAGTGTTGTTCCTAATACAACTCTCAGCCAACATCCTCGGGCTAATCAAGATAAGACGACAAAAATATCCCGATCATAAACCTGAACACTTAATCCACTCCCTAACGGCTCTGGAGCAGACTCGGATATCAAAGACCTCCCTACCTTCATTGGCAAAACATAAACAGCTTGTGTCATTGTGCCTTTGCACACTATCCTTTGAGGGCATCCCATAAATTTATTATGTGAAGATTGACTCATCCAGATTAAATATAACAGAATATAATAACTGACATAAAGAAGTTCAGTTCTGCCTGTCTGCCCTGTAGAGGGTGCAATGATCTTAAACTTCAAAACAATGATTTTAAAGCTATGGTGAAATCTATTGAGTCCAGGTTGTCTGCGTGCAAATGTCTTATCTGATCATTTTCAAATCTGTATTTGCCTATTAATTCACTGTTGAAACTCTGTGTTGCTGCTATTCACGGCCAGGTCTCCCTTTATAAAAGAGATCACTGATCTCAAAAAATAAAAACAAATAAAAATCTTCACTCAGGCAGGAGTTCAGGAATGGGAGACTTGCATGGGAACCTGTTTTCATGTCTTCCCCAGTCACAAGGCTTTCCTGCTCATGTCGCAGCTTGGGGCAAGTTGGTTAAAGTGAGATGTAGATGATAGTCAATAAATTGAATTGCTCTTTTGTTGGTCCATATTTCTATGTGCACCTTCACTAAAACATTCTTTTGGCTGGCATGTTCTGCTAAACATGCCCCGAGGTGTGATGGTAGTTCATTCTCACGCTCAGAACGTCTGTGTCGTGAGACCACACGCAGTAAACCCACAGAAAAAAAAACCCAACAAGTGTGCAAGATAGCTGGGTAATTGGAAGTGGTTTATTTAACAAGACAGGGTACGTATAATCATAAGTGTTGTTTTAACTTCTGATACTGTACAAAAGAACACACACATCTTACGGGTAATTTAATCATCTTTCAGCTCAAAAAATCATCAGCATGATAAAAAAAAAAAAACTGCCTGACACTACGAGAGTCCATTTTAGCATTTTAACACAAGTACTGAGAAGAAAAAGATGCATCCTAGACTCCTAAATGAAGTGAAAACTGAAGCAGTCAACATGTCCACTGAGGTGACTGGGCCCACTAGACGGCCGTGCCTCTCTCCAAGTTTTGTTTGATCTCTGCCGTGTATTTGCCGTAGAAACGCTCAGCCTTCTTGTTGAACTTGGCATTCCTCTCGTTAATGTAGTCGATGTCTGCGTCGTCGTTGTAGGCC
Source organism: Enoplosus armatus (assembly GCF_043641665.1). Taxonomy (NCBI): domain Eukaryota; kingdom Metazoa; phylum Chordata; class Actinopteri; order Centrarchiformes; family Enoplosidae; genus Enoplosus; species Enoplosus armatus. The sequence goes on from NC_092194.1 coordinate 6,322,856, forward strand.
CTGCGTCGGCTGTACTTGGCCCGCTTCTCGATCCTGACAATTGGCAAATAAAAGCAGCTTAGGGGGAGGATTTCATAAACCAGTATGGCCACTATCCATGGCATATCCAGTGACGACAAAATTGGCTACAGGCAATAATTTGGGGGTGTGCATTTAAATTTGGCAAGGAGAGTGGCGATGGAAAAACCTAACGCACACACATACACACTCAGAAGAAAATACTGTCAATTTCTGAGCTCCCAGTCCTGATTCACTGCGTCTTCAAAGCATTGTTGTGCGTCATGCCCTGGCAACTGAATCCTTGTCTAATGCCCCACAGTTGCATCTCTAACACAAGCCTTAGACTGTCTCAAATATAGAACAGCTCAGGGAAAGACCACGGGAATGAAAAGGTGAAAGGGACTTCTGTAGCAAAGACAAAGACTTTAAGAACCAGAGGAGGAACTAAACAGTTTGAAGCAGTGAAGATACCATTTGATCACTTTGCGTTGTGACTCTTAGTAGCCTCTTATGTGGCTTTTGCCAAACCATCGACCCACACCCGCCTACCAAAGCACTTAGTATGGTTACGTGGGGTAACCATAGGACCGCTTGTTTGACATAAGGCCACGTACATAGTCTGACCGGGAGTCAGTTTATGGTGGTCCACTTGGGTAAGTTGCCCCAAGCATCACCCCATGCCGATAATAATAATAACTGCACCCTATCAGCTGCTTGCATCAGGATTTCCATTCTGAGGCTGATTTTTTTTAAGATCAGATGGACACAAAACATCCCCCTCTTCCAAATTAGCAAACAGGCCACAGACTCACTCCTTCCATACATCATTTATTAAAACTGAGACCGTCTCATATTCCCAGACTTATCTGCACACTACATTTGCGGTGTGCCAGGGCCGGAAAAAAGGTCTGACTGAACCCACTGTCTTCCTGAGATACATGAAAACACATTTTGGGTTGTTTGAATTGCTTAATTCTTAAGACTGGATCCAACATTTGCGCGTATTAAGCAAATCACGTCATGGGGGATGAAATACTACTGAGGAACATTTTACATACAACTAATGACCTGCTTTATGTACAGTTCATTATTTTGTTAAAGTTCTCCATCATTAGAGTTTAGCTTCTTGTTATTTCTCCCTGGCAACAGCCACAGAGAGCAGAAATCAAAGAGCAGTCAGTTTGTATGAAGGTTTATCTTCGCGGTCAGCCCAGTTAGTCAGGCTGATACTTAATGGGCAGGCAGAGAGCGAGATTAAATGAACGGCCGGTCAGGAGAGGATATGGCATTTCTCTTCTACTGTGCGTTTTTGAATGTTACTTACTGTTTCTCAACATCTTCCACCATGCGGTCAATGCCGTCCTTTGTGGGGACATGGGTTCCGTGGATCAGGCTATTTGATGTGGGGTGGAAGTCCTCACCACTGTGGAGCACCAGCAAAGGAATTAGAAACGGCATAACCACAGATAATGACCATTTTAACATACTTTAAACTGACTTTTCTATTCCATCATTGTGATCATGGCCATCCTAATGAGAGAAGATGATGTGGCTTCGGGGGAAAATGAGCTGGTGCATCCTTCACAGTCCTGGCCTTTACGGGTGAAAGACCTGCAGGCGCTCTAACTCTTCTTCCTTAGCGTTCATGCCTTGTACTGTACAATCTTTAAATTATTTTGGGACTGTGCAGCTATGTCAACAATAACCCCAGGGCAAACGAGGGGCTGCGTAAGTGAACATATAGAAAATGCTTTGTGCACATGTGATTGGTGAACTCAAAGATGATTAGGCCAGGCAAATTGTTATGATTCATTTTACTTGACTAGAAATTTCACAGTCACGGTCTTAATACCAGAGATGTCCTCATGTATCATTTTTACTGCCCTGTTAGTGGGAATGCACAAAACTCTAATAATGTCAGAGGACATTTGCTCTCATGTTGAGCTGTCTGTGTATCTAGATAAAGTATTAAAAGACACAAACTGCCACAGCAAAGGAAGACAAAGGCTTTACTCACCATTCCTCCCTCTGCCTTTCGTAGCTTTCCAAGTCTGGTCTAATCTGCTTGGTGAGCCTCTGGTACTGTCGAAATTGGGCCTCGGCGTAACCTGTAGTACATTGTGTGAGACGGAGAGAAAAGGTTTTTGACTGCGTTATAATAACCGGAACAAACAGCAAACAGGCACAAGACTCAGCAACACAACCTGCGGCTGGTTAAGGGGGATGAAGAGGCAATGCCCATCCTCCCCTTCCTCTCTTGATGCCCCTCTGGTGATAATTTTCTCCCCAGAGGTTTTAATTCAGAGGAAGTTTTGATGCAACAGATGGCAGCCATATTTAGGAGACACAGTACAGTCTTTTTTTCAGTAGATTAAATTGGGAGCAGTTTGAGATGATTAATATTCCAAGGGGTCCTTACATGCAACCAGTATTGCTCTATACCCAGTACTGTGTATACTCAGGCAGTGACATTTCACTGGGAGATAAAGTGAGAAATCTTCTCAAACGGTCACATGCCATGGCACAGCAGAACAGAATCACGGTGTGCCACTTGTTTCCTCAAAAGTAAACTGTATTAAATTACTATTTACTAAATTAACACACTGAGGTTCTATAGCGTGACGGGGGGGTTAGCGATGCCTAAAATAAAGCTGTTTGATCCAATCGCCATTTGCTGACGTGACTATAACAATGACTGCAAACCTTAATCACACGAGGTGAATGTGTAATTGATCCATGCTAGTTGCAGCACGTGTTGAGAAATCAAAAGATGGCAGCCTTATTGTTCCTCCTACTGACACAAGGTTGAAAGTTCTGTGTACATGCTTATCTGTGAGACTAAATGGGAGCCAACATAATGTAAGTGCAGGACATTGTGTCATTATGCCTCAAACTTGGGTGTTGGTTAAGGTTCTGGTCAGATGTGAAATATGATCCAGGAAGTCCAGTAGGAAGAAACAAATTCATGCGTTTCAAGACGCATCAGATGCCAAAAGATGGGATTTTTATCACAGCGCCAACTATTTTATCTTTCATCACGATTCAACAGCAGAAATACAGCATTCATATTACATTGTCTGCCTGCATGTATTTGATTGGCCAATTGTGATCTTATATTTTGAAGATAAATTAAAAACACAAAACTGACCAGGCTGACTGACTGTGACAGTGAGTGATTTACTAATGAATTTGTTCATGATGACATGTCTCACACCCCATAAATCAAGTGCAACCAAAGAGTACACTGCAAACAATCCATGTCTGTCTTCACTGGAGACCCTGCCACCAACCTGCAAATCCTGTGTCTGGGTTCTTCTTCTTCTTCTTCCTCTCCCACCGCTCCGCATCGTCAGCAGTGATTTCCAGCAGTTTCACTCTGTCATAGTCCTCGCCTCTGTCAGCACATTCCTGGAAGCCAAATATTCATTTTTTTTAATAAACACAAAGCACTAAATGTATCAGACCAATTGATTTGATATTACACGAGTAAACGTTCTCTAGGTTGAGTTTGTGGCAATATTCAAGACTTACAGGTGGAGGTTATTGGGTTATCCAAGAGCTCACACTGAATCATTATTATCACAGTGAGTAATGTTCTATCACAGCACTTTGCCTTAGTCGGTGCAGATTTACTTTATCAAAACATTTAGCACCCCTCCTCTTTAGCAAACTACAACTATCCTTAGCAATAACATTATGGTGCTTCAGCTTCAGCATGTCACATATATGATTAGATAGCTATAAGTCTAGTTGCTGACACTGCATCTCTGTCTGATCTGTGCTTCAAGGCACCATACATTTCGACAATCTGGTCATCATACTGAACATGCACAGTACTTTACCTTTTTCTTTTGATCTTCAGCGAGCTCCCACTCCAGTCGGGCTTTCTTAGCCTCCCAGTTAGAGGGGAGTTTCAGCCTCTTGTCCTCCTCCACAACCTCTTGGTGATTGAGCTTGCGTGCTTCATTCTGCAGTGGAAAATAACACATGTTGTACAATAAGCTGTAAGCAAGTGTGTCCATCAGAAATACCCATCCAAGCACTCTTGAGCCGACACTAAAACATTCACAGCGCTCCTGTTTTCCACAGTTTGCCACCACCACATAGCCAAACAACTTAGTGGCTACACTAGAAAACCAGTTTTCCTCTATATGACGTTAATGTGGCATCAGGCAAAGATAAATAACTCACCCGTTTGAAATGTAACTCTCGAAATTTTCGTAGTCTCGCTTCTCTCTTCTGGGACGGAAGATTTTCAGTCGGCTCCTCTCCAGTGGCTGTAGCAGACTCCTGAAAGTAACGACAGTTAGCTGCCACTATCTACTGAAAATACGACACACAATGAGACTGTGTAATGGTCAACTGTAGTCTATCACAGACGACATAGCGGTAAGTATCTGGCAGAAATAGGCAGCGAAGGGAAGGAAAAAGCTGTCCCATAGTCTGTGACTAGCTAACGTTCGCTAATTAGCACTCGCTAACATCGGTTAGCTTAGCACAACAACACGAGCTTGTAAACAACAAGTGTGGAACAGACATCCAACCTCCCTTAAACATCACTCTCAATGGAATCATATTAATTGGCTGTTATCTGCCTACAACATCAAATACATCAGGCAATTTGACGTTAGAATAGAGAAATTACTCACCCCACTACAGGACGCCATTGTTGTGCTAACGTTACACCAAAGGTAGTTTCTAAACCGTCTCTGGTTACACGGAGGAAGAAGAGCGGAAGTTTGACGTTCATACCGGATATTACGATCAAGATAAACGTAACTGGTTCGATTTTTCTTATTTTGTCAGAAAATATTTAAATAAATACATGTCAATTTTTAATCTATTCGGCCATGTTCCTCCAAACATGACCGAATACATTAATTTGAAGCATTTTCTGCAAAATAATGATTGAAATTACACAACAACAAAAAAAACCCCAACAACCTTTCAGCCTTTTTTGATTGCCCAATTTTGCCTAATAAGATCACCTTACAGTGTTTTCCTCTGAACTTGAATATTCCTTTCTTTTAATTTCAGAAATACGTCACTCATCAGTCACAAATCTTCATCCTTAGAATCAGTGAAAAATAATTTCAACATCATTTTAATTATGTGAGTTGTACTTTCATACATTCATATGAAATAAATCTTTTGTTTTTTATCTGATGTAGACAAAACCTTTTGGATTTTGCTATTGTAACACTTAGCTGTAGATGCTTTGTTTACAATCTCAAATTACAACAGATCTATAACTTATCTCCAAATTATTTACATATATAACACGAAGTTCAGCTTCTGACCGTTATTTTCCCTTTTTTATGAGCTTGTGCATAGTTCAAGGCTGTCATTTTATGTTTTAAAAAAGTGCAGGAGCAGACAGATCTAGCGTCCTGTAAGAGCTAGGGAAAACAGAAGTAACTACATGAAAAGCAACGACAAGGAAGCTACACATGCAAATTATATGAGGACAGACTACACATTTAAATATGTGTTAGCTTTTTGTCTAACACAATCAGTATTACTATAATATTATAATAGTACCAAAGAGGTGGTGTGTATCACAAAAATGAAATTTACTGGTATAATAGTATAGTTACTTACGACAAGTAGAACAGTTAATAACGATAACTACTGATGATGGCCATGTGAAGATATGTGGCCATTTTGCAACATCCGATTCACCCTATGGTCCACTTCCACTTGAGATGCTGTCATACACACTGCTAAGAAAGTCCCTCCATCGATCCACGGCCTCAACAGTCATGAGAATAGATGGAGATTTTTTTAAATTATGTAATGTCAAGGAAGTTTTTGCATCTTTGATCTTTCAAAGCGCTGGAAGCATTTCCTCGTGAGCAGATGATATTTTGTAATTTACCACAACTCTTGTAAATGACTTTTCACACAGAACAGGAACGGATGTTTAGAAAGTCTTTTCTGGAGATATGCTATCTGACCACTGGCAACCCTGCTGCAGTTTAGTGTCATCGGTCAAATTATTAAACATAAAACAATGTCAAACCTGTCATCACAAGAAACTCATAATTATTTGCTGTAATGTTGCATCAGCTGTGTGCATTTCAGATCTTTTCATCGTGGCACTGTGGAAAAAGTAATTGCCAGGAATCTTGTATTTTACAGTCACGTCTTTGTGTATAATTTTAAACCAGGCCATCTTGCTTCCTTTTGAAGTTTAAATTCATTGAAAAATACTGTTAGACTAATGGAAACTGGTACGATGCACACAGACAGCAATTATGAATATGACTGGAGGTCATACTGTAAGAGGCATGAAAGGTCAAGCATAAAGTCATCAGTGTGCCACACAGAGAGTCTGTTTAGACTCCCCCAAACTCAATTGTTATGGTCATTTTTTGCTACGGAGAAATCTCCATGTATTACCAATCCATCTTAATTTCAACCATAAAAAAACACAAGTATCAATCAGGAGTCTTGGAACACAACCGAGGACCTCCAAATATGACTCTATGATCTGATCAGAAGACGAAAGTAAACACTTTCAAGAGCCATTTGAGCATGTTTGACTTGCCAAAATGTATGTGCTCCCTGTTTGATTGCATTATACTAATAGAGCTCTTTTGGAGGATGTAATTAAGTGGAGTTTATAGTCTTAGATTAAAGCATCCTCTAGATCACAGGCAATGTTAATGGAGTGATGCATTTTCACTGGAAACCAGATGGGAGCACATCACAACAGAACAAAACATCTTTGGCTACAGTGTAACGGGCAGGGCTCTACTATTGCCATGCAAAAGAGAAAACATCTTCATAATGAAGGACTCTCAAACGACAGTAAGAGAGAGAGAAACAGTAAAGTAACCGGAAAAAAAGAGAATGAAGCATTTCCTCTGTATTTAATTCAAATGTACAATGACAGTGTGCAGAGCTACATGAGCATGATGTTTTTTTTCTTCAATAGTTGTTAATGTCGACCACACATCCTTTACAGTTCTCAGGTATTCTCATATGTATATATACATATATATACATATATTAACTACACTCCCCTAACGGTGCGTTCACTCACTGCCCAGGAAGCTCCGACATGTTTTGCTTGGACAGAGAGCTGGTTAGCAAGAACGTGCGTATCAACAATTGTGACTTCATGTTTAATGTTCATGTCATGTATAAACCCAAGGAACGGTATAGCAGCTTCCATTTCAGTGACAGTTAACGGGGATTCAGATAATTGAACAGTGTTTGGGGACCTGCCACACAGAACAGACATTATCAGTCATGAGAATATAGAATCTTTGCACAATACAGGAACATCAGAATCTACAGTATGTGTGAATATGACTATAAGTTTAGGCACATATTGTAACAATACTCTAGGTTTGGTTAAGGCAAAGGAAAAGGAGTCGTTCTGTTCATTAATGTGCCAGTGCACGTCATGGGCACGATAACTGCTTCATAAGTTACAGTAGAGATTGGTTTGATCTAAATTTGAAACCCAAACTGGCTTTGTGACGGGCAACGTGAGGATCTAAGCAACGGTGTCGTTGCCATTTAAGGGATACTGAACTTTAGCGCAGTGCGATGTGGATCTCACGTGTTGGGGCCACCCAAAAATGCTGAACAGCCACTACTCAATATTAACTTTTCCAGTGAGGCAAATCAGGCCTGAAATAGAGTAACATTATATCTGCAAATAAATTGCACTTTAGGGGCACATTCATAAATACAGAGCAGACCTCATGGTGCTTCAAACCATCTCCCATTAATCAAACCAGACATGATATTAGCTCTGTTCACTACATGTGAATGAGATACTATGTTGTTTGTACACACTGACATACAGTTAACTGGTGCTGTTATCTTGCTCTTAATAACAGTTCCTCTAGATAGCACATGGGGGGCAGGGCCTCTTGCTGCGCATGCAGCTGCTTCACATCTGGAAGTTAATATAAACATCATGGCCAATAAAATCATTCCATTTCCTTAATTACTATTCCTGTCATTTCCGCACTAAATGAAAAGTTATTAATTCAGGGCCAACACAAACATGCTTCTCCAATACGAGGAGCTACTCCTGAAGCGTCGCCACCCTGACTACAGGCCGCTGTCACTGGACTGGAACCACAAGCTCCTGCCTCGCTCTGCCAGTGTGTGTTTGTGTGAATGTGTTTAAGTGTGTGTGTGTATGTATAGGGGACGGAGGCCAAGGCGCTGCAGACATGAATGGAACACAAGATGGCGTCTTGTTTTCCATCTCATCCACATGTTCCCACTGGTGCCAGTATAATCATGACAGGCACAGTCCGTCCTGTTTCATCTCTCTCCTCCTCCCTCCTTCTCCTCCTTCCTCCTCCCCTCCTGCTCTTGTTCTTTTGCTGCTTCTCTGCGTGTTCAACACATGCCCTGCCACCTTTTTCTCCACCCCATTTATACTACTCTTTTCCCCTACATCCATTCTCTCCCTTGCCCTCCCAATCCTATCTAGTCCATGTTGGATAGCAGGCTTGTTAACATATAGGGTGATGAAAAGTCTTTGGAGCATTCAGAGAGCATCTGTCTGTAATGTTGCCAAAAAACCCACTTACTGCAGCTATGCATGAGCTAAGGGAGAAATTGCAATCTCTCACACGGTCATATGTCATCAAGCAAATCTTCAGCTGAAACATTGCTCACAGCACATCATCATCGGCCATCCCTAGTAGTCAAAATGCTTCCCATTGATTTCAAAGCTGCTGCTGCTGTTAGGCATATCCAAAGGGCATGGATGAATGGAGTGAATATAGAGCTATTTGAACAGGAAGTCTTGTAAAATGCCTCACACCAAAAGCATCTTTGTGTCAGCACAATGCCAGTGTATGTGCGCCCTTATTGAGCTTGACTCACCAATTACCATCTTCCCTATAGGCAAAACAATGCTAATATCATGTAGACCATGACGTATATATGATTGGACACGGTGCTAGCAGCTCTGATTCCAGCAGAAGCTATCCGTGGGCCAGGAGAGGAAGAGGATTTGGTGAGCGACACATATACTTACACAAAAGACGCATGCATGCACTCAAATACCACCAGTTTTGTAGTCAATGCTTTTGCTCCACCACACACAATTAAAGTCCCAATTAAAGGCCATTATGGGTTTTCCACTAGCAGCAACCACAGGGAGAGCAGCTCCACGGCCTGTACATTGCGGGCACACAGATGTCTCCTGAGTTGTCATCCAAAGGAACTCAGACTGATCCACAAACTTTATGATCATAATTACTGATCAAAATTAAAGTGCAACAACAATATAAACTCAGAGGACGCCATAAAAAAAGTTTGAGCGATTCCGGTAAAAGGGGCCAAGCGGGACTATCAGGGGTAAGTGTTTGTGAGATGCTCATCCTGAGGAGGAAAGTATACTGATATGATGACAAGCAGTGACTGAGGCCACTTTCTCCTACAGCCCATTAAACCCCCATTTACCACAAGAGGGAGGCATTTCCCTGATAGTTTACCAGAAATGTCAGTCCTATTAAATCTGAGTGGGAATATTAAATAAAAAGGCCACATTTTCAAGATTATTCTTAATTATGCAATTGTGTTTCTGTTTCCCATAACAGCAATCACCAGTAGATGCGAGTTCTCACCACAGATGAAAGCACAGGGGCTCCGTATCTGCTGTGAAGCATCCGTACCCACACTCAAGTTCAACACGAGTGTCTTCCCTTAAGCGACGCCCGAAAGTGTCATGGGTTTCCGCTACCGAGTTCCCATCCTCTTACCCAGTGACCTTAATGAGAGAGTAAAGTTCTCACTTGGCCAAACAATACGCTGTTGTAGAGGGCTGCGATAAGAGGTGGCCAGTAACAGCCTCTGGACATGCAGCTGTGAAGGCGAACTGTCTTCCCTATCTGTCCCCGGCCCGACACGCAAAATCAGTTGCCAGATCAAGTAACCTCACGCAGACACACACGTCGAAATGCATGTGAGTGCGCACAGTCACACGCACACACAAAAAGTGAATCCCATTCCCACCCAATTTTGTGCTCTGAGAACTAACAATCTGTTTAGTGCTAAAACTGCAGAGACTCCTTTCATCTCCAGTTCAAGGCACTGATGATCTAATTTCAAATCTGATGATGAACAAACCAGTGCCAAATATCTAAAACAAGTGTCAACAACAACACCACTGTGAACCGCTGAGTGATAAATGAGCCCTTTCTTCTCGGTCAGTATGGTTTATTCTCTGAACTATTTGGGGCTTAAAGAGATCTTTTATATTCATGAACAAACTTATTTTGTGAGGCAGAAAATCTTAATTTAGTCATTTTCAAGGTGGAGAGTGTTTTAGCCTGGGAATAATGTCAAAGTAGAAATTGCAATGTGAGAAAATGTAATACTTTGATAGAATTTGTATTTTACTTTGAACAAATGTTGTAACCATGACAAAATCTTAAATTGAGGTTCAAAGTGCATCCTTGACGTTGGAAATGGCAGCTGAGAAAGAAAACTCACCACAAGGCCCATTTAGTATCAGTTCTGGAGCTTTCAATTATGTCAAGATAGTTATCACATTTCATAAATAAAGTGCTCTGAAAAAGTGGAAAAAGCTCAGTAAGACAAAACCAGAGGATCAAGGTCACATCGGCAGCAGCTACATTTTGAATAAAAGTCATTGGAATGCAATCGCAGCTAACAATGGATTAATACATTTGGCTTAGCTGATCATTACACATTACAAAATCATACAACGGAGAATATTATGCACATATTATGCATATGTTATACACACAACAAAGAATGGTACTCATTGATGATTATTAATGGAGGCATTAAAGATTCATTATTTGACAGTCGACAGTGTTGAGATAGACCAGAAACATGGGGAGAGAGGAACATTTCGGCTATGTGCTATGTTCCTTAACCATTAGGCCACTACAGGGCACCCTATTTATTCTTTATGTTTATCAGTTTGTCTTATTTTATTAGTGTATGAGCTCCTTGTATGCGGCCAGATTTGTTTGTTCTTTTATCTGCTCTTCAAAGATTTACTGTAAGATGTTGTCTTGGGTTGCATTATGTTCTTCATGTTTTGGTTGATAAGAAAAAAGAAAACTTTGGTGAACTTTGACACGTACATTCTTGCCGATGACCGTCTTGACAGTGCTGACCTTTTAGGGACACAATGGAGGAAGCTATCATAATAGCTGTGTCACAGAACCTGTAAGCTTCCAGCACCACCTAATGCATGTGCAAGTTAATCTCACTGAGTCTCTTTTTGGTGTGACTGATCACTAAGGCAGGCAGGCAGGCAGGCGGCAATTAAAAGGCAACCAGAGGGTTATCAGAACAGGTATAGTCAGGCAGAACAGAACAAAGGACACAAACCTGATGTAACATAGACACCCTGGCAAACACTGGTTGTGAGCTTTGTGACCTTTAAAAACTGTGGGACTGATTGGTGATGAGGAAGCGTAGGAAGGTGAGGGAGCTGAGGCGGGACACTCAATATTGACAGCAGGTGAGGAATGGCAGGTCTGAGACGAAGGGAGAGGTTAGCATGCACACAAAAGTGATGAATCAGAACTCAAGGCAGAGGAGGAAAGAGAGGAGGACAGAGCCATGGCATGCAACCAAACCATGACAACCAAATACAATTAATGACAAAAGCAATTGCTGGTGTTAGAATAGGCTGAAAAAAAAAGTTTTTTTGAAAGTGTAAAAATTTCCAGTGTGGTATTGGCACTATTTGGTCCATCAAGTTATAACGGGTCTGTGGGCGACTCGCAGTCATTAAAACCAGACGCACACGTGGGAGCGCTGAACAGGACAGGGAAAACAATGACGGATATTCCAGAGTCAATGAACTGTCTCAGTTGACAATCTACAGTGATGTAGGGTTATGTGTGTGAATGAATGAGGTGTTTTCCCTAATGTGGGCTATAATCTGACCCTCTTGGGATGAGCAGGCAGAGTGCCGTGGAAAATATTCAGCGCAAATTCAGACTGGAGGTCCATTTTTACATCTTGTACATGCAGTGGAAAAGACCAAGAACAAACACAGAGGAATGTAGAGAAAGAGCAAAAAGGAGTATTTGCAGAAATGGAGGGATGAAGAGGAAAGAAAAGGAGAGCATTAGACTGAACATGCTTGAGCCATGTGTAAACAGAGTATATAGAAACCAGATATGGCCAATCCTAAAGGTAATATACAGAGAGAATGCGTTTAGCAGAGTCCATTAAAGCCAAAAGTCTCTGAGGGAACGCTTCTAGCCAGACATGGGACTCTGATGGAGGTAGCCAAGACACTCTAACTCCAGGTTAGCCTCTCACTCTGAGTAATGGACCAGGGTGTTTTCAGACTCCCATGGCCCCTCGCGAGCCCCGCCGAGCCCCCATGATGAAGTTAGAGAGGCAGCAGGAGCGCTACGGCAGAGAGAGACAATGAGCCGTGCCCGTCTCCTGTTGCTGTTGAATGTAATTTCGGATCGTATTGCAGCGGAAGCACAGCTGACAGAGGAGGAATCTATCGAATTCAGCTCAGGCATCACAATAATATTGAGTCTTGTTTATAAACACACATTCAGGATGCTTCGGGAGTATCATTCGTTTGAAAAGCCCCAGCGCTGAGCATAGAGCTTCAGCGTCCTGAGAGCAAACCCTGAAAGAGGTGTTTGAAATGGTGCCATTTGATAAGGCTGCTGCAAACTTGGATTGGGCTAACTATAAGTCAGACATTTCTTCTGTAGCATCTCATTTTAATAGTTACTTAGTCAGTTAACCGATTGACAAAGTCACATACTTTAGGAGAGGAATTTTATTTGTTGCTAATGTATGATACACAATTTGTGTCCACCACATGTAATACGTATATATAATTTCGTATTTGTGAACAAGACTAAGAGTCATGCTAGCTGTACTGTGTGACTGTACTTAGTAACTGCTAAATGCTAACATCAGTATGCTAACCTGCTCTCAATAACAATGCTAACATGCTGATATTTAGCAGGTATGTACTATGTTCAGCATTTTGTTTAGCATGCTAACATTTGCTAATTAGTGCTAAGCACAGTTCAGCAGAGGCTAACAGGAACGTCATTGGTTTATGATTAAATACTAAAGTATGGAAAAAATTTTTTATCTGATGATGGCTAATAAGAGATCACGAGTATTACAATTCATCCAGAGAGGAACATGAAATGTGTGTACCAAATTTCACGGTAATCCATCCAATAGTTGTTGAGACATTACACTCAAAACCTCATGGTGGCATTAGAGGAAACGTCAAGGGATCATCAAAGTCATTAGGATTCATCCTTGTAAATGTCTAAACACAATGTCATGGCAATCCATCTGACGGTTGTTGAGATATTTCGGTCTGACTGACACTGCCGTCCCGAATGTGGCTAAAATCAAGATCAATTAACCTTCACCTGACAAACAAGACAAATCCTCCCTTTCCTCTCTTGTCATTCATTGCGCCCCGTGTCCTTTCCTCAGTGGTTAACCAATTCTTGGCTCGTTCCTCCAGTGCGACGCCATTGCTATTATAATGCCATCATCCCAGCCTGCCAAGCCATAGAGAATGATGTCACTTCCACCCTTGGTCATGGTGGTTTGGTTTTGGCCACTGGTGCATGTGACAATTTGTGCCCTACTAGGAAGCCCTGAAGCTTCCAACTTGGCAACCATCCATGACATCCACACCCTCACCCAGTTTCACAGGGAGACACTCTCTGATGCAGCTGGATGTTTTAATTCACTAGAGAGCTTTTGACTATGCCCTTATAACTCGTGCTCACTTTGATACTTTCATGTTGAATATCCACTCCCTTGCCTTCTTTTCCCGTCATGCTGTACAGCGTCTCCACTCCTGTCATTTACCCCATGGCTTTGTAGTCGTGTTGCGAGGCGGAAAGGAGCAGGGCAGGGCAAGGCGCAGGCCCAGCGGTGGCTGATGTATGGCTTCTGGAGAGGAAACACAGCACAGGCGATGAGAGAATGTGGAAATGTACGCATGGCACGATGCCCGCTGGGCCCGGCCCACTCTGCACTGCGTTTAGAAGCAGCCTTTCTTATTGTGCCAGGTGGGCGGGGGATGAAAGAGGGCACTGGGAGGAGGGGGCTGGTGGGTGGACACAGGCCCGGGATCAAACACCAGAAAGGCAGTGGAGGGCGGTGGTTGGTGGTTGTGTGATGAGTGTGAGGAGTGGTCAATTGAGTGGACGATTTTCATTCATGTGTGATTAATTACTACACATATCAACCATGCATTTTATTTAGTCCCCCTCCTACAGTTAGTGTTTATGAGGCTTCCCCATCTCTGGTTTTGGAATATTACTGAGGCCCATATTGACACATTCATTAAAATGTGAGATGCTGTGTTTCATTTCCTTTTCTGATAACACGCAGAATGACACACTGAAAATAGATCCTGCACTGCTTCTCCTGTAGATGAACAGTTGTTAATGTGATACTTTAAATTGCTAGTCCATGTCTACTAGCAAAGCACATTCTATGAAATATACCACTTCTTCACCACGACCACTGTCTGTAATTTGCCAGTCAACAGCGTCACTGTCCGAACTCTGATTCTGCATGTTGTATTTGAGGTTGGGAATTTCACATACATACTTGCAACGTGACTAAGAGCAGGGGCAGATGCTTTTGTTGTCCCCATAGTGTCTCATTATCCCAAGCCCTTCCAGCTCAGGCATGTGGGTTCTCGGCGGGGAACCCCAGCCCAGAAGTGGCGGTGAGGATGGGACAAACCAACCACCACTCACAGGCTCCGGCCGGATGGGGAGGGAAGAGGACGACACTCGTCATTTGGAGGTTTGGGTCTGATTGCTTCCCCTCGTGAGGGACTTAACTGTCCCCGCTGGGAATGCGGTCCCTTTTACACCCACGCCTAACGACACGGAGAGGGAGAGTGAGGTGTAAAAATACAAAAATAAGTAAGAAATACAGCCATGAAGGGTGAAGCTGACAGTGCAAAACAAGGTCACTAAGTCAAGTCCCCAATAAAATATGTGTGAATTCAGGCTATAAAAAGAGACATACATTATATTGTGGAAATGGTTTGTGAGAGTGGGTACTCATTATGGTGGGGAGGAATTTAGAGGAATTAAAATGATAAATTATAGGTCAAAGGTGAAGCTGTAGCACAATTTTAGCAGTGATAATATTTTTATATCAACAATGGATTGCATGACTCTATCTCTGAAAAAGAGGTCACTCATAGTGATGAACTTATAGAGAATTGTCACCAAACTCTGCAGTTTCCCTCAACTATTCTGAACTGTATAGCGTCTTTCAGCTCACAGTGTTGGTTTTCAGGTCCGAAAGTTTTCTGTTTTGGTTCGCCCTCACCGTTGTCATGTTTTGGGCTGCAGAAGCCAGCCGTTTCAGAGAAAAAGCCCTAACAACCAACTGTACCCTACCTGCCTAGAACCGAACGGCAGAGAGATAAAGTTAGCCACTAGCTAGTCAACATAGTGGAGCATTTAGCTAAAAAGCCAATGTTGTTCCATATATTCTAGATGTTGAAAAAGGCAACTGTTTGCAAACAACATATCAACATAAAAGGTATTAATATGTAAGTGTTGTGTTCACAGCTTGTTTACGCTGCCCCAAGTGGACAAAAGTGACTGCAGGTTTAAAATGTGCACATTCCAAAAAACCCTGATGTTAAAGTGGCGTTAAAGTTACATGCATGACAGAAATGTCAGTGTCTGTCAATGATCGAAACCAGACATTGTTTAGGGGGATTTCTGGATACCTCTGAAATTCAACCACGTTTGAAAGCCGACCATATTTCATAGAGAAACCCGTGGGTTGGAATACATAATCAATGTAATTTTTGTCTTACTCTGCTATGTGCTCTCATACCCTCCTCACCCGCTTGCCCACTCCCTCGTTTACAGTTGAATGCAATCGCTTTATTGGCTCAGTCGTTCCTGTTCTGAAGCGGTGGGGCCTTGCCAGTCGTCGTGGTTACTATAAAAACTAATCATTTCAATTTCCTTGTATCTTATTTCATTCATTTACTTTAATCACAGTCTATGGGAGGCGCCAATGTTTCCCCATGAGTGGCGTCTGCTAAAGAGAGCAGAAATCTAGAGCCATTTTCAGCTGGCACTGGGGCAGAGACATCCATACTACTGTATTTAATGACTGTGCTGGAGTTCAAGCGATTAGAGCTCATCTTAGAAGAGCTGCGTGCCCTTTTGATCTTTGAATCCTGCAAATGAAGTCAAGGGGAGAGACAGAGACGAATCACCTGCGGTTTTGGAAATCATTTAGAACGGACTGACTTTCCAAATTGATAGGGGGTGAAAAAGGTTTGATCTTTGCTAGACCTACAGCTTCAGATTCCCTATCTCTATCTTTCTTTCTGCAAGTGTGTGTGGGGTAAAAAAAAAGAGAGAAGGATAGGATTTCCCAAAAGACTAATAGATGTGAATTCTTTCAAACTGAAAAAAACAAATGCAGCACTAAAACAATGTAAGCATGAGGCCCGCAGCATGTGGACGATTGTGATCACTGAACTGCTTGGCACTGTGGCAGTCCTGGGCCAGCGAAGAATTATGGCCTTCGTCTGCTCCATTAATTAACAACCATTCAGACAGGAAACCAGAGCCAGCACTCCAGTCTGCTTTCATGTCTCATCCCATTTGCCTGCAGAAACCTCATTTTTCACTATTTACTGTATCACTTCCAGACTGATGATCATCAATATTGTGTAAATGAAGGAGGGGGGGCAAATCTTTTTGGAAAAGGTTTGAAGTGCATAATAGTTTGCTGTTGAAATATTGGCCTGTGGTACGTGTTGTTAATGAAACCCTCAGTGGGCTGTCACAGCGTGACATTAAAAAGGCGGCCTTGTACAGCCACACGTCCAGGCGTAACAATAATGAACCTCAGGGACTTTGAGAGCGGGAGAAAAGTGGACGCAAGTGTTTTATGATCTGGCAGCGCCGCGGACAAAGCAAATAATCGCCAGACACAGAGGAGCAGGTAGTTTCACTTAACCTCTGCTCAGGGCTGAGCGCCAACTTAACTGGAAGCACATGGCTGCAGAGCACATTAGATAGAGGGAGGGAGACAGAGAGAGACAGATTATTCCTCTTAACTGACCCACCAATTAAAGATCCTTCACAGTGCTGAGGTGTAAGACAGCGACCGGCCTAATGACACTGTTATCCCACAGTAGCTGGCCTTTTGCTGGTATATGTACGAGCCTACTGTAGACAGTTACTCAAGTTACCCTGGCCACACAGCAAGTGGTAACACACAAAAGACTTGAGGAAGTCACAACTCTGGTTGGTGCCTCGGTGTACCTGCATGGTCAAATGGAGGAGAGAGCATACATCTCGTGGACTGTGGTCTGCTGTTTACTGGATGTCTGTGGCCTGTGGCTTTGTCTCCCTCCCATTAGCGTGTTTGGTGTTGCTCGCATGCCGACTGGCCGTACGGTAAATGCTCCTTATCGGTCGGCCACTCCTGAGGGCACTGCAGCCGCAGAAAACCCCTGAGAGGGCGTAGGATGGATGAGGTGTGCACATCAGAGAAAGTGTATGTTCAGGCATGCATGAGCGTACACATATGTGCGCATGTATGATGACGTTACATGATGATATTGTGTTTGACTGTTTGAGTGCGCATGCTGAAGGGGCGAGGCCCGGCGGCAGTGACCATCCATCTCACAGGCCTGTAGCTGCCTGCCGTACTGCCCAGGTTAACTTCTCCACTGCCCAAGCGCCACTATCAGGTTCCCCCATGTGGTTCCACTTAGACCGCCAGGGGCTCCAGCTACAGTCTGCAGACAGCCTCTTAGGTCACAGGGCGGGAGCGGCGCAGGGAAAAGGCCCCACTGACTGGATATGCGGCCGGCTCGATAACCCACATCATGGCACACACCTCATCGCTAGCAACTGGTGCCTCATGGCCTCTTTGGTGCCTGACTGCCCCCAATGTGAATGTGTTTTGGCCCACTGATCATTACTGGGCTTCTTCGCTTACTTGGGATGATAACATAGGTCAAAGAAAGACAATCTGGTTGTTGTTATTCATTTTAAGATGGATGCATCAATTAAAAAGCAGATGATTTGTTTGAAATGCTTCTTTGACTTTAGTCAGACACAGCAGCAAAATGAAAATTCAAAGGAGAGATTTTGTTAAAGTCATGGTTTATGAGACCAATTCACAATTTGGTGGTGAAATTACAGCTTTCCTCTGACACACCCTACTGTATATGTTCCCAGCTCTTTCCGCCTGAGCACAGAGTCTCAGCGTCCCTCCTCATTGTCCCCCCTCCACCACTTACAGTCTATCACTGCCTGACAGTGCCCCAATTCCAATATAGCGCAGGACATTTGATACACACACCCCACCCTTAAAAACAAAAAAAAAAGTGAAAAGAAAAATATTCCTTGGTCTCCCTCCCTCAGTCCTGAGACTCCACTCCACCGCCATAACAGCAGGCCCTAATTTCTCTTTCCAGTCATGGAATATGATAATTTTCTTATTTGCAAGAAATATCAATTGCTCAAGGCGGACACATAATCATTGGGGAGGAAAGGAGAAGCTACCTGTGTAATGTGCTTAACAGGCTAACCCATTTAGCCGCAGGCGCTGTTTGAAAATGAGAAAGTGCTGATGGTCAAAATCAATTTTCTCTGTGTCCAAATTACTCCCTGCCCGGCTTAGAATTTCACCTAAATGGCCAAACCTTAAAACACTGATGCTAATTCTATCATATTAGAGCCTGGTCATATAGTTGAAGTTATTGCTAATGCTATTTTGCTGTATTTATTGATGTAGCAAGATGACTCGAAGGCTGGGGAGCAGAGAGGTCTGTTACTGCCTTTGTGTTTGTGTGTGTAAATGCATATCAGTACAACTCAATGCATGCACTGTGCACACAACAGTTTTTTAAGATGTTTGCCGCTTATGGGTTCACAAATCTCATATATCATGGCAGAAAAAAAACATATCAAAATTGTGTTTTACTTATTATACAACATTGAAAGTTTCTTGGTCCTTAAACAGCAGATAATCATCTTTATTTTCAGAGGTTCTTTGTTTCTTAGTAACTGCTCAGAAAGGAGTTTATTTGTAAATGGTAACGTCTTAAGAAATCTCCTGACATTATGTGCTAATTACAGCGAACATGAACAAGTATTTGATTAATACTGTTTCACATTTCTACGAAACAGCCATAAAAGGAAATAGTAGTTACACAGAAAGTGGAAGAGGTAGGTTTAGAGTTCACGAGAGGCTATAATTTAAATAATAATTTCCTAATTAATTATTTTGGTAGTAGATAATAATTTCTTGGAAAATGTTCAGCAGTACGTCCCTTGCTCTTCAGATTTTACGAGTTTACAGTAGCGTAAGCCAACCCTTTGGTTTCCTCTAAAGGAGCTGCGGATGTGAGATCAGTGTACCAACAGGTCTGTATGAAGGCTTTTGACCAGCGAAGTCAGCTTGTCAAACAAGAAGTTTGTCCTCCTATGTGGTTACATCTACAGTTTCACTACTGACTGAAAATACAATTATCCATTTCTGCACTCTTAAAGGAAAAGTTTGATATTTTGTGAAATACAATTATTCGCTTTCTGGCAGAAAGTTAGATGAGAAGAAGTTACAGCTAGCAGCCGGTTAGCTTAGCTTAGCATAAGGATGGGAAGCTCTGTCCAAAGGTTACAGAATCTGCCTGCCAGCACCTCTGAAGCTCACTAATTAAAACGTTACATCTCGTTTGTTTAATCCGTGTAAAAACCAAAATGTTTAAGGGCAGAGCCGGGCTAGCTGTGTCCCCCTGCTTCCAGCCTTTATGCTAAGCTAAACTAAGCTAATTGTCGTCTCCTGGCTTTAGCTTCATATTCAGTAGAGGACAGATATGAGAGTGGTATTGATCTTCTCATTTAAGTCTTGGGGGAATGAATAAGCATATTTGCCAAAATTCAACAGTGAGGGTGACACACCTTTTTCCACTGTGGCTCCCAGGCTCTGGCACTGCCTTTCTATAGACATTATACAGCAGTCTGGTCTGTCCTCTGAAAACCTGCTTGTACCGACTGGCCTGTCATTGATGTTTTTGTGTCTGCAAGCTGTCTGTCATTTGCTTTGTTTTTATTAATGACGAGTGAGGTTTGCTCTCGAAAGGTGCAACAGCATTTAAATAAACTTCACTTCACCTACATGTGTCAACCAATGCACCTCTGCCTCAATTTTTCCAATTATGAATCCAGTATCCTGACAGTTCTTTGTAGGAAAATATTTTAGACGCAAATTGCTTCTTAAACAGCCTGTTATGAACTCAATCAAACTGACCTATTTTATTTTCATGTAACTACTATATAATTACTGGACTTTTCTTAGAAAGTTAAATTAACTGGGAGGCCTTTACCGACTGTCCCCCATGTACTTTTACTCCATTTTCAATATAATAACCATATAATAATAATGGTTCCAGGAAACTTACTTTTTCAGGAAAATTACATGTAAACTCCTTTCTTGAAATGTTTAGGAAATGGAACCTGGAAGCTGAAGGATTACCTAATTGTGTCAAGCACAGTGTGAGGATGTCGTTGAGTGACAGAGTATTTATGTTCGCAATGTCAATTCATATATCTTAACATTCTGGATTTACATATAGACTTAAATCAAACCGAAGTTACCATAATCCTTAATGTTTTTAACCCTCTAGTCATCTCTGTAAGAATAAAAGGTGCCACAATTGAGCAGCAAGTGTGTTTATCATTAAAAGCATAATTAAAACTTGAAAGACCCGTGTTGGGACTTGCAGTTTGCTTATGATAAGACTTGCCTTGGACTTGCTTGAAAGGAGAATTTGCTTGAGACTTGCTAGGACAGACCTGACTGACTTGTCTTCCCCCAAAAGACAAAACAGCTCTGGTCGGGACTATAGATCTGTGGATTCAGGGTTTGGTTGGCTTGTGGCCATGGCCCGTCCACCTGGGCCAGCCACATCATAAACAACAGCTGTGTGTCAGGTCTGCTTCTGTATCAACATCACCACACTGGCCACTGGCTGGAGCCACACATAGGTATTATATCCATGAGACTTCCTGCTGGAGGACAGCCCTCTAAACACACAGGCCACTGTCCAGGAAGTTAGGTACCCCACTCCGAAACCAAGACCTTAAAGGGTAACTACAGAGGAAAGAACAACTGAGAAATGTCTGTCAATGTGTGTTCTAGATTTTAAGATGGTTTCAATTTGCTGCTTCATAATAATTAATGGACTTCAACGAGCCCATGCCTCCTCACACTTTTTGGCTTGAGATAACATATCTGTAGCAGCTCTGATTTATCTGCTCAGCCATGTCCACGGCTCAGAACGCAGATCAGCCTAATAACCTTTGTCAGCTCTTTAGGCGTGAAGAAGGTATATTGTAACCATTTGGGCAGAAACGGGCCGGCTTTCCCGATATTGACTCAAACACACTGAGGGGAGAAGGAGGGGAGGCGCGGAATAAAGTGACACTAATGGAACATTGATGACAAAACAAGGCGCGCACAGGGACCACTTTCTAGCATTTTTAATTCTTAATGCCGCCGCCTCAGGTTTCAGCATGTCTTGGGCCGAGGCAGCTGCTTGCGCCCGGGCGGATCTGGCGCGAGGATTAGGATTTCTTCGCGAGGAAATGGTCACGTGATTTACTGTTGCTGGAGAGGCGCTACAGGTGCCAGCGCGCGAGCAGGGAGGGATAAGATGACCAAAAACTCGTCTCTTTGTAACCACACCACGCTGCTCACCCCGCTCTGGAATCAGCTCTATCGTGACTGGGCTGAGAGACCGGAGCGTCACCCTATACTTTGAAAACACACTTTGATGGCAATTAAATATTAATATGGGGAATCATAGCCTGAGAGCTGTATCCACATTACATGGAGCATGCAAATCGCTCCAATCAGTGAGCCAACTGAAATAGCATCTGGAGAGCTGTATAAATAAGACTATGGGTATCTTTAATATCATTAATACGGAGTAAACCAACTGCGGAGGGAAAAAATAATATAAAACTGGGAAACAATTACTGTAATGATCATTATTTTGTTTTAATTTGCAAGGGAGCATGCTGTGGCGTAAGGTTATGTTGACCTTGTGTGTGTGTGTGTGTGTGCGTGTGTCAGAGGTTAACATTAACAATTAAACATAAAAAGCTGATAATGGTATGACAGAAGGGCACTTCTTCATTAGACTTAAATGTCAAATTAAGAGCATTTCAAACATGTAGGCTACAAAGAGAAAGGGTGGAAATTAGATATAGAATTCTCTTTTTCTCTCTCCTCGTCTCTGCTCCACACAAACACAGTCATCTGCCTTTTCTCTTGGTTTCTCTCTCCCCTCCATAATCAGGCCTGGTTTCCTCCCAATAGGAAAACATCCCTCTTTCCTTCTTGCCTGCGTCTGTCAGCGATTCTGTGTGGGCCTGCACTCAAGTCAGCCCGTGGCCAAAAATATCCCCCCATGGCTCCTCCGAATGGGACAGGCCACATAGACCACAGGCACACAGCCCTAAAAATACAGAGGAGCTCAGCCACAGCTCCGCTCGTTCATTCATTAGCACTGAACGGACTGCGGAGCAAACAGAGGGGAGAGAAACGCCGGGGCACCAGGAGGCGGCTGTGCACACGGGGTGATGCAATGTTGAAACATCTCTGTCGGTGTGGAAAAACAATGCCTGTCTACTACGAGACAACTTCAGATCTCATTCACGCCCAAGAAAAAAAGCCCCTCTGCCGAGAGAGCACAACTTCAGATAAATGCCTTCAGATTTCCCCCTGAAGACAAAAACTTATTCTTGCTGCAATTGAATATCGTAGCGTTGGTGGTGGCGTGGGAGAAATTCATTAGAAGTCATAAAACTGTCTCACCAAGATGACTGATAGCCCTCTGGCTGCTCTCACAGATAACCATCGTCTCGTCACATAGTGCCACCCATTATCTCCCCGATTTGATTATAGTGAGAGACAGAAGGTGAGGAGCGCGTTTAATTGCAGCAGCATTGTTTAATAAAGTTATTTGTCTGCATTCCTCTCCCGCTGTTCGGTACACTTCCCCACTGTGTGTGATGCCAACATCGAGTGCTGGGCGGCTGCTTGATGTGTGGGCACCGTTTCTTACACATTCCGTTCCTCTAACTTGCCAATAGACGGGACAGGCCTGGGCCAAATCACATGATGTGTGTGTGTGTGTGTGTGTGTGTGTGTGTGTGTGTACAGTATGAGTGGAAGAGTCTATTTGTGTGTCTACATTTGCAAAATATGAATATGTTTTCATGGAGACTGAGTTTATATAGATGTGTTCTGTGTTTGAGTGTGTCTGTGTGTGTAGCAGAGAAAGCATGCTGCATATTTGTGTTTTTTAAGTGTAAGTGTGTAAGAGCGTGTGTGTGTGTGTGTGTGTGTGTGTGTGTGTGTGTGTGTGCATGTGTAAACAGCTGGCAAGCCTGCCTATGGTGCTGTGTAAACAGAAGTGAAGGTATTCTGGCTGAGGTTACGAGGTGGGTGGGGGGGGTGTGCCGGGGCTGAATGAGGCATTTAGTGCTGACAGTTAAAAATACCCTGAGCGGTGCTGCTGCATCCACGCTGCTCACCCCCCACACACACTCTTCCCTTCAACCGCCCATTTCAGGCCTGATCTGGGTTGCGGCCTAGCATCCTAAACCTGATGTAAGATAATGGTTAACCAGATATATGAGTCCTCCTACACATGAAGGCATGTGGGTTCTTTACGGGCATGAAACAAGTCCTTTGATAGTCAAAAGTAAACAAGGCCTTATCGTAGGCCAATGATGCTGCATCTATCAACACTCAGCAATATTAGAGGCAGTGGATGGATTTATGGGTGCGAAGGCAAAGGGTTGATATTAAAACCTGAGCTCCATAAAACAGGTCATATCCCAGCTCCCACGGAGCAGACCAAAATGACTGAATACATCAATAAATAATATAATATATTACATAGAGCTTAATTAACCTCAACTCAGTTTTTTATTTCTTTCCTTTACCATCAATGCGTTGATAAAATAAATTAAAACGTAATTTATTCAAATAAATTAAAACCTTCTTTTTCGTCTTTCACTGGCTCATATTACTTTACCTATTTTCTGGGGTCCTGGCACGTATTTAATCATTTATGTACTTCCTATTTTCCCCATCAAATTTAAAATAGTCTGAAAGCTTATATGATAAT
Source organism: Enoplosus armatus (assembly GCF_043641665.1). Classification (NCBI taxonomy): domain Eukaryota; kingdom Metazoa; phylum Chordata; class Actinopteri; order Centrarchiformes; family Enoplosidae; genus Enoplosus; species Enoplosus armatus. The sequence goes on from NC_092194.1 coordinate 6,347,049, forward strand.
GAGATAGGCGTGTCCATGTATGGCCAGGGCAGGAATTGGTCCAGGTTCTGTGTGTTCAAAAAGGCTTAACTTTAATTATTTCTTTAATAATATTCTAAATTTTAAAATGTATTGATGTCTTCACTTTTGCTATATTTTGTTTGGGGCTCCATACTGCAAATGTTCGGAATAGCTGCACATTTTCAGAAGTCATAATTACCTGGAGTTAGAGGAATATACTGTAAATTCCCACTGGCTCAGGCTAGGCTGCTTATACATTGGGACTGAAACAACAACTTAATTTCACTGATTCAATCTGGCCATTAAATCATTTTAGTCAGAGGCAAATGGAGAGCTGTTTGCTGTTTATCAGGCTGAAAGCCTTCCTCTTGCTCATTTAATGATAGCATTACAGTAATATAGGTGTTTACGATAGGTGTGGGGCTTATTTAGAGTTAATAAAACATTCTCTTTCCTATGTAATGAAGGATGCTGTTTGACATAAGTGCTTTTTGTTTGTTCTGTTTGGTCTCAAGTGTGAGGAGAGGACCATTAACTTGAGACAAACATTTTTACCAGTGGTTTGTGAAAGCCTCTGAAATGTACGGGAGGGAAGGCACTGATGCAACGTTTCTCGCCCATCTTTGCTCAACTCGGCAAGACGGTGGGTGTAATGGCATTCTCAAAATTAAATCTTTTAAAAGCTGAGGGGACATAAACAGAAAAATGAAAGACATTTTCTATAAATTTCACGTTGTACCCAACAGCACAAGTTAACGTGAATTTAGAGGGAAAATGTTTGACGCATAAAGTAGCCTGTGAAAGAAGGTTCTGATACAGTTAAGGTTGGGCCTGGATAAAAGTGACTCAATGACCCATGTTCACATGATTCATCAACATGAAACTCAACAGCACCTTTTCAGGGAATTTGAGATAAGGCCAAGTGTGGTCGACTTGCCAGTCAAGATGAAGACGTTGAAATACAGTAGGTGGAGCTCTAGTAGAGAGAAGGGACCAGTGACTTTTTACTGGGGAGAGGGTTGGTAGAGGGGATATGGTTGACAAAATATAAAACAGAATGTGTGTTTTTGTGTTAAATTTGATAATGTTCCCCTCGGGTTTCCAGGAGCCCACGGATTGGGCTGAGTGCAGAGCGCACGACAGAGCTTCAAAAAGCAGCTATTTAAAAGTCTCAGTTAACAGGACCCTCTAAACAGCCAAACCGCTTCAAACGTCAGCCAAACAAGATCCACATTGTTCAATGGCATGCCCAAAGTGGCCATAACCCAAGCACGGGCCCATAAACAACTTCTAATTGGTTTAATTATCATATAATTTTAAAAATATGTTTTAATATAGGGTCTATCCTTTTATTTACCCAGAGCGAAGTGGAAATAAGACTTGGGCCCAGTAACAAATTCAATATGTTCATTATGTAAACACCTTAAAGAGCTGGGAGAGAGAGGGAAGGAGGGTGAAAGAGAGAACGAGTCAAAATGTAAATAGAAGTGGAGTTTTCATTGAAGTGCTGCGCATATGCAAAAAGACTTAAAAACTAAATGTTTGGTGCTTTGCAAGATAACCCAAACACGCTGATGGATAGATAGAACAACGTCCAAAACCACTTCTGTCTTTGTTGCTGTTTTTCTGAGAGAGCTGACAGATGATGTACAGAGGAAGCCGAGCCGTGTGTTTCACAACGACTGCTTCCTTCCTGGAGTGAGGTTCGAGTGGTATAGAGGGATAAGAGAGGAGAAAAGGTCAAAAATGACAAAGAGGCCGTTCAAGAGAATTTGTCAGCTCCTCCCTTCAAATTGCAAGCTGCAGAGGAGAGTAAATAAACCGCCTGCAGACCGCTGACCCCTAATCAATACTCTCTCTTTGGGCCCTGGCTGTTGAGTGTTGACACGCAGAGGCCAATACGTGCCTCAAACACTGCCCCAGCAACGTGTGAGAACACACTGTACCACATTCACAACACACAGGAATGTTCAGCATGTTTACTTTAAACGCTGCCTCATTGGCAGTCTGATGTGGATCGCCACAAATTTCTGCTTGGCACAACAACAATGAAAACATGCAAATGAGATGGCAAAACCCAACCCTGGTCATGTCTGTTCATGTCTAATGAGTTGGGAGCTGTGGTTAAAATCAGAACACCTATTAGAGAAATACTACATGGGGTTTACTCAAGTGTGTGGCATGTTTTGTAATGAAGAGCTGGAGGGAAGTAAATTTCACAGTTGCAGAGACACATTTGCAAATGAACCGAGAATTTGTGTTATTATTTCTGCGCTAATGACTTTTAAACCTCCAGGAATCATAAAACCTACTGAACAACTGTTGACTAAATATCATTAGTGGCTGTCAGTTGTGCTTTACTGGACAGATGTGTTTTATGTATTATATATTACTAATATATAATCTGATATTTATATATTATAATACTTGTGTTTGACAGCGATTACACACAGCAATCTTACATTTCTACTGGATTATACTCATAATATGCTGAACTAATTATTCACTCTTTGGCTATAAAAGCTTCAATAGTTAGCTGATGTTTTATTGATCCCAGAGATAGAAAAATCATAATTCATTAAAGGTACTGTGTGGAGTTTTTTGACCACAGGTGAAAATGGAGCAACATTTTCGAGAGCAGGTCCCCCGTTTCGGTCGTATCTCTACTATCATACACACAAGGATGCACATGTATGCGCACAAGCACGTGGGTGATTCAAGACACATTTCTGTCGACGGCTTTATTTCTATGATCAACCAACAATGTTGGTAGTATGCCAATGAACACAGCAATATGCCAGCAACAAAACTGCTAGCTGATGTGAACGCCAACGTACAATGCAGGTGTCAAAATATAAATAAAAAAATAGCTTTTCATGAGGAAGGAAATGCATTTAATATATTTGTTAGGCCTCAAAGGTTGGTGAGAAACAATGTTACCTTGTGGTACCTTAAATCATGATTCTTAAACAATCAACATTTTGAGTAACGTTAGCATGATGATGCTGTACGTCAGGGTACTCAATGATGTCAGTTACACAGCAATATCGATCTAAAGTTAGCCAAGATTAGCTAACATTAGCCAATAAACCAATAAGACAGTAAGCTACTGGTCATAGCAGACCATGGCTGTATCAGTAAAACCCCTGAATCTGTAGAAATGAGCTATACTGAATTTTATTGCCTCTGAATGCAACTTTTCATTTGCAAGAGAAATTGTGCAATTTCTGTTTTCAGAAGTTATTGCTATAAATGAAGGATACTCAGTGTAAATCATGGAACAGGCTGCAGCCTGCATGACAGGCCCAAATCTGGAAGAGTATTTCAGGGTTAGTGTTGCATCACTGTGTAACAGTGGAGACCCGTAACATGGATAGTTCAGAGACGCCACTTCGCCTCCCTTGAGACCAAATGTTATCATGCCAGATTTGCGGCCTCACAACAATTTTAGGCAGCGCCAGAATGAGGGATAAATTGCTTTGAGTCATCGGATTCCTATTAAGGAAAATGTTTGCGGAATGATTGGCGTCGATACCAGAACCACTTTTAAATGGTCAGAGAAGATGAAGGGGGAAAAAGCGATTGAGGCATCAGGTCTGTTCCAAGACTAAATCTGACTGTCAACAATGTTAGCCTGTGATCTGGCCCTCCAGAACGACACACACTGCACGCCATGCGTTTAGGAGGGGAAATGGAGTAATAGCAGGAACCTGATAGTGTTTAGATGGTCAATTCAGCCATTCAGCAGATCCAGAAATTTTCTGCTTAACTGCTGAGGAAGACCAGCGCTGTTCTCACTCTTTTGTTTAGTATGCACGTGACTTGAGGATTAAGGCAGATTGTTTAGTTAAACCAACAATTACAGCACAATGTTCTGTTTATGTGGGATAACTGGGAACTAATAGTCGCACCACAAAAGGAACACAAATGCATGCACGCACTGATGCAGCTTTATTTTGGAAGCCCCGCACATCCTTCTTGCTTTGTCTTGGGTGAGCTCCGAAACGTGTGTTTCATTTGCAGCTTCGACCTCGGGATCACGTCATAATTTTCAAAACGAGTTCACTCCTCATTAGAAGCGAGAAAAGTGACGGAGCGACGGGGGGCAAAGAAACTGAGAAATAAAGATAAATGGGACTTGAGGTAGAGAGAGAGAGAATCAGCGAGAATGAAATAGTGGTTCGGTTGATGTGAGCCGAATGACAGGCGCTGGGACACGAATGTGAAAACTTAATGGGCCTGGCCTCTGAAGTGGGCCTCCCCAGTAAAATGAAAAGCCTGTGGAGCTGGCTCCTGTGATGGATGAAGCGTTGTGCTCACCGGGCCCTGACAGATTCTGGGAAAGCGCTTGAGCCGTCTCCGGTCCTGATAAAGAAATAAGAGGAGCGCCAGTGCTGGTCGTCTCGCGCCTGAGGTGACAGAGGAGCTTTAAAATGGTGGTGGATTTTCCCAGCCAGACTGCCATAGTCTTCAAAGCTGAACAACAATAATGTGATTTGCTTTGCACCCTTCTTTTATGACAATTATAGGATCAATACTAAATATCAAGAGCCATAACTAGAAACATGCCGGGGCTTGGTGGTAAAGGTGCGATCCTTCTAAGCCTCTGACACAGCTCTCATACCTCTGACTATTGATACAGAGACTGAGCCCATATCTCCCTATCACCCAGGAGATGTCTTCAGTCTGGTTTCTAATTGGTACCATCTCCTCTCAGAGTGACATCACTGGAGTCGTGGTGGAGGTGATGGGGACCAGATGGTGAAGAGATGGTGATGAGCCACTCGTGAGTCTCTCTTTTCTTCACCGCTCATCCATGTGGTTTTCTTTTGGTCCTTTGCTTATCTTATCTGACAGATCCTGTCGCTGTCGCCATCAAAATGTTTTTTTATTGCCTTTGGTTTCCAATACAACTGCTGTAGACTAAATCAATATGCATTCACTTCAACTCGCACATCCTTCATGGTGTCTAGGATTGATCGTACAAGATCAGTTGTGCTCTCATAGAATAGACTGAGTGATTTGGTCTCAAAAAGATTGTTCTCTGATTTTAGTAAAGTGGCTTGTGGTGGCTGACTCCTTCTGCAGACCTTCGACCTCTAATTAACACCCCTTCTGTCCTCCCCTTCCTCCCCCCTCTATCATTTCCCAAACGTGGTCCATTACAGCCACAGTAGAAAGCGTTGCTGTCCCAGTGAAGGTCGAGCCTCTTCAGCCTCCTCACGTTTGCACGTACAATCACACACAGGCGAAGACACATTGATCCTAGTTGCTGGTGTTCATTTCAGATTCCTGTTAGGATCCATCCACTTCATTGATTTAACCATCTCCTCTGATTAGGCAATTGAGGGGAACATACCAGCGTTCCGATGGGCCTGATCAGGACGACTTGCCCCAAAGGACGGCTGATAAAAAGAGAAGGAGAAAGTGTAAGAGAGACCGGGACAAAAAAACGGACAGAGGCCGGAGTTGACCATTCCCTAAACCTGGTAAAATTTTTACTCTTGCGTGGCACATTTACGATAATAATTTTTGAAACAATGGGTCTTTGATTTCAGACAGCATGGCTTCTGGTCTGTAGCAGGCAACAGTTGATTCTGCCAGCTGAAATGACGACTGCATTGGCAGATTTAATGAGCTGTAGCTAGCTTTCTAATTAAGCTAATGGTGGCTCTGTGAGTTGGTTGAAAAAAGGCTGTCTGCGGCTGCCTTTTTAACGTTTCCAGCGGACTCATTGTAAATGAGAATCTTAAAAGGGGTCTTAAATACGCACTTTATGGCTACATATGATATAATGCTAAAAGACTGAGGCTGCGGCTACATGTCCCATGCAAAAAGTGTGCATCCTCACCAGCTGATGGTCCATGGAAATAAAGAAACACCATTGTCTTGTTTTGCAGTGTAGAGCTGATGATAAAAATGTCTCTGTTTCGCACAAACATGAATGAGAGAAAGGGCTTTTAGGGTGAGGACTAACCTATGTGTTTGACAAACTATCTCGGATAATGCTGGCCGAACGTTAAAGTGTAAACTTCCCAAATCCAACAAAGAGCAGGACTGAGCTGCTAACGTTACCCTACACTCTCAAAGCATCCAGGACCGGCTTCCACTCAGCAGGGAAATACCACACAATAAATGTGCTAGTTGTAAAAGGGGCTTTTTTTAAAATGTAACCTGTAACCCCATAAAGTTAGTTATTGATGTACTCCTTGGCCTTAGAAGTAACACTTGGTTACTACTGTAGGCAGTAAGCTAGTTAGCCGGATATGCTAACAAGTGCAGCTTACTTTAGAGCAGATAGACACACTGTTTACTCCGTTCCTTACATTTGTGTTTTGGCTTTTGGAAAGGCTAAAGAAAGACGCCACCCAAGTGCTGAGCATCACTAGTAGCCTACTATGTACATCGCCTTTGAATGTGGAGAAATCCAAAGGCATGTCGTGCCTAGTTACGGCTGCTAAACTATGATTAGAGAATTGCTGTTTGGAGGATTGGTTTACTAAATGATTAATTAGTGATAGACGTAAAAAGGATCAACAGCAATGCTTGTATTCCTACACTGACTCAAAACAAAGGATTTGCGGTGTACACAAAACATTAGAACGTGTTCTGCTCAGTGATTTCCGACCCAGAGGACAGAGTGCAGACACAAAGCCCGTCTGTGCCCACGACACAGATCCCATGCAACGACCTGGAACTGCTTCTAAACACACAGTCCAGACCACAGAAGTGGATCCAGTCACAGGAACAGAGGAAAACTGTCCAGGCATTCTTCCTTGTCTGTGTCAACAATGACACACCTCTGCTCCGGCTTGTCCCCTCCTCCCTCCTGCTGTCTTTAGAGCACAAAGAGAGAAAACAGGCCTGAGTCACACTGTAAAGCCAAAACACTTACAGTCCCAACTGCTTTCATTCATGGCGCTTCACTGTCTTGTTCAGTCCTTAATCCCAGTTTTGCTTGGGCTCTGCCTGTCTCTCTTTCTCTCTCCGGTCCCTCTTGCTTTCTCTCTTCAGAGGGATAAAGCAGCAGTTGAAGAAGTAGCCCACCCTAGGGGTTGAAAGCTTGTATCCCATCCAACCCTGAAAGCTGTTTTCACTCAAAACATTGTCAGCGTGCCCAAACATGTCAGAGGAAGTTATTTGTAACAAGGGGGATAGGGAACTATTCTTTAGATCTGTCATCGGGCTCTGGAGAGGAAGCTCGCCGCTCACTGGCCGCACGCCTCCGCCGGCCAATCAGAAGGCAGGAAAGAAAAATAAATGGGAGGCTCTGTCCCTAAAATGGACAGCTCACACCGGCGGTTTCATCATCCTCCTGGCGAGTCAGCTGCAATGGCAACAGTGTCTCTAAGAACGTTTGTACTTTCTATTTTCCCTCTCATGTTCCTTCACTCTCATCCTTCCCATTGGTGACCACTTTTAAACACAGCACATGACACGTCATTTGGTAGGTTGGTGTGGTAAAAATGACTTTAAACAAAAATCACAGTGCATTAGATAATCAACAAAATAAAGCAAAAGTATATTGAAAGCATTATCTCATAACAACACCGCAACTTCCAACTTTTTCATACTGCTCTTCATATGCACGTGACCTATGACATTGCACGGCATTAGACTTTCTGGCCTCAAATACATTTTACTCTGCACCATTTGTGATGGAGCTACCTCCGTGCCATGAGTCACTGCAGTGCGGCCAACCAGCTCTCTGGGCGTAAAAAAACAAACTTTATTAAAAGATCATAGGCACGAGGGCCGACAATAGGAGAAGTCATCAATCAAAGGTGAAATGGCTGCCATGGCATGCGTGGCGTGGCGTGGTGGGAGGCTTTGTTGGAAGAGCATCACAGAAAATGACTCATGCTTTTCCAGATTTGTCAGTGCAATTCCCTCACGTCTCCTCCTCCCTCATCAGGAATGTCACAGCAATCGGAGAAAAATATCAGTGGCTGACTGTTGATCACAGACAGAAGAATTGATATGAAGATGAACACAGACATATGCAAATGTTGCACTGTACAAATACCACCTGGCGTGCTGAAACAAGCAACGAGTGACACACCGCTCGGCATGCACGCAAAGCTTAATTCACTGCTACAATCATCTGCAGGCACACACGCATGTGCCCAATCACAGTAACACACACGCACACATAGAAACTCCCCTAAGGCAAGCTGTGCCCAATCAATTGTTGTAACCATTATTCAACATATGCGGCTAATTTGTCCCTGCCAATTTCCATCATGGTTGGGTGATGGCCTACAGAGAGAGATAGAACAAAGCCGAGGCGGTCACATGACAAGTCCAGACCAAACCATCCCAGCCACAAACACACAGGATAAATGTCAGCACTTTGACCAATCCCGCCTCCCATTCTGCTTCTATCAACACACACCAGAACAATAAATATTAGCAAGGATAATGGTTGTGCTAGAGCGAGCAGTGCAGTAATGACTGAGGCTGGACACATCAAGGTTTGCCAGGTAGCAAATGTGAAACGTCTGATGTTGCACTGGAGCCATTTAACTACATTAACCCAGTTAAATGTGCTGGAGCCTGTGGTTGGCAGAATATAAAGAGAAGAGTCACTACCTCGTCCACACACATTTGTCAATGCAGGCGGACAGACTGACAGACGCATATGCGCACGCACACATACACACAGGCTCTGTGGGTAATAGCGGCTGCATGGGTGTTAGAGGGGCGCCACTGTGGTTGGACTGGGCTGTCTGGGAGCATAAAGTGGCCTTCTCATGGTTCCCCACTTGCCTGGGTGGTCTGACACTGGTGTTGGTGTGTGTGTGTGTTTGTGGACGGGGATGGACATACACTGGTCCTGCAAAAGGTGAGATGAGTGAGTGTGTGTGGTTGCAAAGGGTGGCAAGACAGCCTGGGCAGTGCCCACACATGGAGTGCCACAAGTCCCACTGACCATCCTATTAAACACACACACACACACACACACACACACACACACACCCAGCCCTCATCCATGTGGAACAAATATTTTGACAGGGATGGGTAGACGACGGGGCGTCTCCTCTCTCTCTAACTGTGTTACTTCTGGTGTTAGGCCGGGCTCAGCACAGGATGGCCTCGGTATGCCCAAACAGGACCTGAGGAAACCTCAGCCACTTTTAGAGTCAATCAGCCCCCCCACCAACCACCAACCCCACCCCGACGACTCTGGAGGCAAACACTAACACTGAGCCATCAGACGGTGGAGCAAGGAGGACAGCAGATTCCTTGGGTTTCTAAGTTGTGGCCAAAAGGAAAAAAATAAACATTTTCTCCTTCCAATGAGATTTCAACAGGCTGATATACTGCCTGTCGCCCTTCCAGTTACATTGAAAAAAAGTGTCATTCTCTCTCTCTCTCTCTCTCGCACTCACTCTCTTATAAGTGCCAGACTATTTTGGTTTCCCAAAATATTTTCTAAGGCCTGAAGAGCTGCTTTTATATATCTGTCACCCTTGCTGTTTGAAAGTGAGAGTGTCAGCTGAAAAGGACCATTCAGTGGCCAGAATCAAAGTGTGTTGGCCATGTGAAATGCTTCTCTATTGAGAGGGAAGGCCACCTCAGTCCACAGAGCTAAATTATAGCTTCACAGCATCTAATGTCCGTTACCTTAATCACTGGTGGTCATGTTTAAATGAATCAAGCCATTTGAACGTCTGTGTAAAACAGAATAAACAAGGCTGCTGTCGCTTTAAATAGCTCTCAGCTCTCTTTCACCCATTCTCTACAGCAGAGAGTGACTCAGTGGTTCAGCCAGACAATCATCAGTTATTTCCATTTGATGCTACTTTATCTCTTCTAATCCACTACATTTCAGAGGGAAATATTGTGCTTTTTAATCCTCAATCCTACATTTGTCTGACAGCTGTAGTTACTAGTTACTTTGCAGAATAGGATTTTTCATCCAAAACACATGACTTATGATCAACTTAACTATGATATAAAATAGTTAAAACTAGCTCCATCCTAACTAGACTTTAATGGTCTCTGTACAAAAATACATAGAACATTAAAACCCTGCTCACATGTTTACAATTGCGCTTGTAATGGGAGTATTTTTACATTCTGGTATCACTGCTTTTACTTAAACCTGCATTCATTGAATTTTATTACAATAAGCTGTAAACACAACATTAATATGTCATCAACTTATTAAGTTTTCACACCCAGCAGACACCAAGCAACATTACTATTCATTTGGAGCCGTGTTTCTTTTTGTCTGTCTGTCGTTTGGTGCTGGGTAGGTAGTATACAGTGAGTTTATCAGAGCTTTATCAGCTGCCTGCTGTGGCTGGAAACAACTCGGTGACACTGAACCAAAACATTAAAGTTGCAGGCTGTAAAATCAAAACAAATAAGCTGAAAACACTAAAGCGCTCTATAGAGCTCAGGGGAACTGCAGAGTAGGGTGATAATTCTCTGTGGGTTTGTCAGTATAAATATATTAATTAATATTATATATTATATTTGTAATATAAAATATTGATTAGTGCACCTTTAAGTTAACAATTTTTTCACTGTTGTTTCACTCAAACAAACTTCCTCAACTTTTTTTCTGGACCCGGTTACCGTTTTTGAAGGACATTCTTTACCCTCACTGTTGTAAAACTCTTCGGCACATTAGACAAGATGCTTTGTTGTTTACATGTTATTTCTCTGCCTCCTCCGTGCATGCAGTTAAGGGAGCACGATTCATTATTGATCAGGCTCTTTCCAAAAGTCCTTATTGAGTAATAAACAGTCGTTCATAGACAGTCGGTGCATTAGTGTCAACAGGAGCGCCAGGCGGACAGCAGAGGCCTATCAGTCACCATCGCTCCCAACGTGACGAGACTGATTATAGGTTATTATTAAGCTGTATTGATTACTGCCAGGGGGAGCTAAGTGTGCTGGAGAGAGACTGTTGAACTGTATAGGGAGAGACTTTTACAGCTCCCTGCACTATAGTGCACTGTACAGTAGTAATGCACACTATTGGACAGTTAAAGCAGCTTACAATCTTTGACAATAAACACAGAGTTTACTCGCATGTTTCTAGCATTATATTATAACGTGCAGTTTCATGAGCAATTTTCTCCCTGGGCCTATGTCAGGGAAGTCATATTTACCATCAAATTCCATCAGTGGTTTTGAGCTTTTATCGTCACAATAATTATGGCTGTCCATTTATTGAATAAGCTTTTGAAGCGGTAGCACTTTGAGATGCCAGAGCCACCCCAAACACACCACTTTTGGGGGCAGAGGGAACAGCTGACAGGCTTTGGAAGCCATGTGGGTAACCTACCCTGTGCCACTCTGTCCACATACACACACACACAAACACAGAAAATGGACAAACACATACACACACCATTCTCTCCTCCAAACCAATCATTATACCCATCCTGCCCACAGCTTGAGAGTCCTCAGGTCCACAGAACATACTTAGCTGTGGTTGAAGAAGCACTTACATCCACTCAGCCCTGCCATTCCCTGCCCAAGACGATGCTGTTCTGGTGGGGGAGATCTTCTTTTACGAACTTCCTGCGATCGTCCATCATCCCGCTAAAAAGAAATGGGTGGGCACAGTCTCTAACCTCAAGAAGAGCCTAATGCAAGGGGCCTTTCTGGGCCAGCTCCTCAGCCACCGTTGCATAAGAATTGATGCCGTTAATTATTAATGCTCCATTGGGTTTAATATTTAATGGTGGCGACATGTAATTTACACTTACACTCGAGAAATCATGGGGTACAGACCAAAATAAACAAGTGTATTTGTTCCAAAGAGTGGAGGGGGGTGTTACATGAATCCTATCCGGTGGGCTCTGATTTCACTAATAATCTTCCCGGTAAAATAGCAACTGTGTGCTTGATTTGATTCATATTGGAAAAGTTTGGAACCAGCAGATTTTAATGCACCATTTATCAATGAGAAACCCAATCAATAAAATTAAAAAGAAAAAAAGGCCTTTTCGCAAAATTGAAACCCAGAAAGGCAGAATATTCATCGGTTTATACAATACTGCTTTTGATTAAACTATTATGTATGGCTACTATTTTAATACCTCTGAGCTAAAAAAATAAAAATCATAATAAATATTAAATATATACAAGTAGCATGTGGCATAAAAACAAAATAAACCTGTGGCACTGGACTACAGTTTCATCTTCTGGTCTAACATCTCTGCATTACACCCACCACAATCCTTCTACTGCAAGGTTGCATAATACCAACTGTCATTCTGTATCCAGTTATACTGAGGTCCCATTTATCTGGACCACAGATAAACAGCTGTCTGTCACGGGGCAGGGGCTTCAGCCAGCGAGGCTTCAGCACATTGCAGAAACTCCTGTCTGTTTGTTTCTGATTCAACCGTCCCTGTATGCCAGTGACTCTGCGAGGCTGAGCAGTGGCAGTAACCAGGGATTTAAATGAGGTGCTGAACTTTGAGTTAACACCTTTTAGGGTTACTGATGATGTGAACATGTGTTGTGAATTTGGGAGAACTGCGTGCTGCCATAGGAGAGCAGCAGAGTGACCTCTGACACGTGTAACACCTCCTAATTTGTCCTGAGGAGAAGTTAATGAGGCCTACTGGGGAGAGGGTCATTAAAGTGAGAGCACTGAAGGCCTCGCTGACAGAGACAAGGAGCCTGTGTGTATATATGATGAGTTTATGGAGTTAGGAGTCATTTAACGAAGTTTGTGACAATAATATATATATTTTAAAGGGGATCGTTTATGTTTTTTTCATTAACATAACTAATTATGTGCAAAATGTGATATATATACAGTGTTAGGGACTGGAAACCTTCATATATAAGGATTAGGCACAAAGGCATGTGTAATACTGTCAAATTATGAACAAAAACTGAACATCATAAGCTCAACAAAAGCAATACTTACTGCTGGGCTATTGCAGACTGTATTCTGCTTTGCATGTGCTCATGATATTATGTCCACCCCTACATGTATCAGGCTGCAGGTAACAATACCACACAGTTAAATGACCTCCTTACAAGTTAAAGTCCTGCTTTTCCAAATTATACTGAAGTATCAAGTACTTGTTAAGCAGAAATGGCCTCTGTCAGTGCTATATTAGTTATTAGTTGGTTCATTATTATTGATGCACAAACATGTGAGCCGTACATTAATGTTGCAGTTGGCTGAGGTAGAGCCAACTTTATCAAATCTTAATCTGTTGTAGTGTAGTGAATGTAGTGAAGTAGAAGTATAAAGTGGCGCCAAATGGAAATACTCAAGTAAAGTACAAGTACCTAAACACTGTACTTAATGTAAAAATAGAGTACTTGAGTAAACTGAGATGTGTTGTGTAAAAATAATAAAACATTGGCTATAATGACACAATAAGAACTCCAATGTGTGTGGTACAAAGTATGAAATACAAATTAGAATAAAAGCTGGTGTGGCTCCAAGGATAATGTGCCAATTAGTATCCCATCATGCTTAGGGAGTGTCTTCTTCAAATGGTGTCCCAGACAATGGTAGAATCTAGGTCGAGGAACATGTCATGCTGATCTGGTTGGTTGTGCCCTCGTTGCTGGTACATAACTTGGCAGGTACATATACTCTGCACGTAGTAACTGTGTATGTGTCAGTACGCACAAGCATTCACGTGTGTTTTAAGGTGTCACAAGTAAAGGATAAAAAATAATGCGGCACTTATTTTGTCAGATGAATAGGTGGATAACACAGAGCAGAATTTACTACTAAACTCACATGTTCAGCCATCCGTTAGGTCTCTAGGTCTATGATCATACGACTTTTCCTTAAGTTCACCTCTCGTGCACCCGAAGCAGTGAAACCACACCATATGCTTCCAGGGCAGTGTGCTTACCACTGATAAACATTCCTCAGACTGTGGTGGAAACAGATTTTTTTTTTTTTTTTTTAAAGCTGCTGTGTGTGTCTTTGTCAGCCAGGAGCCCTTGACTACGACCGAGAAGGAATGCATGTAAAGCTGAGCAGCTCTGAAGGGCCCCTTTTAGCTGCTACACCACTGGAGGGCACTGCTCTGTCTGCCTTCACACAGAGTGCTCTTTGTTGGGAGATGCTTTTGCCACAGACACTGGGGAAGATGAATAAGGACAAAGTGAGGATATATTAGATATTTGCTGCATCACGTGTAATGAAAGTTCCAAACTTCCCTCTGGAAATAGGGCCTTGGTGTTATGTACAGTATGATCACTCAAAGATATGAGATCCATGCAGGCTCCTTTCTTGAAGCACAGTGTTTACTACTTTATTTCCAGTGCCAGTTCAATTCTAAATACCCCCCAGATTTGAGATTTTGATAAAACTGTATATGTAGTAAGCTGGTGATAAAGAGGACAACCAAACACGTTTTTCATTATCAGTGTTAAAGGTAAAGGGTGTTTCTGTGGTGTAAAGTACTTTGCACACCAAAACGAAAAACAACAACACACAAATGCCACACAGCATGAAGCCTCCTCTACCGCAAAGCTTGCAGCCATGTTTTTCTATTTCCTATTTTTTCCCCCCTTCTTGGGCAAACTGCAGGAGGGTTGCCTACACTGGAATGCTACCGGGTTTGAGTTGTTTCAAATGAAATAGTTTGGCCTCAACACCTCCGCCCCCTCTAGCCACAATGTCACAAACACTTACATCCTTGATGGAGGGAGAAAAAAAGCACAGTGTGCAACGACAGTTGGCTGCGATAAAGTGCAAAAAATGAGGCAGCTGCAGAGCCGGAGCAGATCTGCTGACTCAGGGTTTTGGACAGCTAGCACCAATGCTACAAGTGCTACTGCAGGACACTCCTTGTTTGCTGGAAAAAAAGGATTGTTGAGTGGGTTGGATTGAAGAGCACTAGCGGTTAATAATTACAGAAAATGACAGGATGGATGTGGAAATAAAGTGTGCGAAATTGTGTGTAATATAGGTTGAAAGGCAATGGTGAAGAAGAAGAGTTGGCATGCAGTGAAGAAAACTGATGAAAAAGAGAGCAAACTCTAAAGAAAAGGACAAAAAGAAAAGTTGGAACGTCCATCAGAGACACAGTAGTATTCTGCATGACTGATAGCCCTTAATCGGAGGATATGATCCAATGATGAAGGTCCAAACCGCCGGCAGCCCCGCGCGCCGGGCCATGCGCAGCGCTACGAGCGACGCCTGCAGAAGCTCTGGCTTTATTGGAGGTGGGCAGACGTTCAAGTTTTTCTTTGACGCTCCACCCCGCAAGCCGCTTTTATGGGCCTGTTTACTAGCATGGGCTTCCAGAGATCTTTATCCAGTGCGCCTTTGATTTGCCAGAGCTCTCATCCCACATCCCATATGCAGCGGCAGAGACACGGGCCTTTCAAGACGCACAAATAGAAATCTGGCAGTCATTTCACAGTCAGAGTTTTTTTTTTTGTCTCTTTCCCCCCTCTCTCTGTTCATTTTATTCCTTATACCCCCCCCCCTTCTGCTTCTCCACATCTTCAGATATAATTACGGAGGCTCTTTGCAGATGTTCCTTCTTCCCGTTATCCAGATTTGAGGAGATGAGTAGAAATGTGATGTTGCACCAACAGAGGGGACAGATAAATTCACTCTGGACTGCAGCCACGCCATTAATAAAACATGTTCCTCTCGTATAAACTACAAAGAAATAGTAAATAATAAATAGAAATGGCAAGAACCTCACCACGACATGCAGGCAGCAACAGGATATGCCAGAAACTACAGCATAATGTTAATTGCATTTATTTCCTATGACAACTGCTGTATTACAAAGGCTTCAGCAAATGCACAGCAGCTGGAGCCGCTGCTGGGGCTTCTACTGTACAATGTAGGTGGTCAGGCCCTTACTGTACTCTGCACAAGACACACAAACACAGTAAAGAGACAGTTCTTGGTAAGTCTGCATTAATTAGGAACAACTGTGTGCTTTTAAACTTTTCAAAGTGAGGAGATGTCAATAGAGAAAGCAATTTAAAACCGTCAACCCAGACCAGAACAACAAAAAGACCGATCACCAGCCAGAGGAAAACTGTCAAATAAGACAAATATAGGGTCCAAAAAGAAAAGTCAACAGATGCACTGCATATAGCTCTGGACCAAGGATGACCATCGGACAGGGTGCAATTACCCTGCGTTTACACAAAAACACGCTAGCCGTGACATTTACCCATTGTTAACACCAACCAACCAGCCAAGCACAGCTCCTCCCGCGTGAGGAGAGAAACCAGACCTGACCAGACGAGGCCGGAACACCCAATCACGACTGGCCACAGCCACCCCTGTCACATGACCAAGGTCAACAGGAAGTTTCAGAATGGGAGAAATAACACAGCGTTGTGCAGGTTTAGGACACCTGTGAGTGAACCTTCCTCTCCTATTCCCACTCTTGTTTCATTTGCCATTCATCAAAGTGCCAGAGAGGCAGCTGCTGCGTCCCAGGTTGTCAGACAGGCAATCCTCAGGTGTGCCTACTCAGCGGCTTGGTGACAGCCAACCTGAAAGTTGCCAATTTTAAGCAAAGAATATAGAAAATAGAAAGCTGTGGCCCCCAGCTGGAAGGAGGAAGCAAGGGAGTGAGTCTGGGCAAGAACACCTCTCTGTGGAGTAATTCATGAGCTGCCACAGCCCGGCTGCGAGGTGTGATTTGGCTCGGAGCGGGTGAGGGGTTCTGCATGGCAGAAAGAGGCAGGAAGCTCTGACTGAGGGAGAGGGGGTCAGCAAGTCTATATAACGGTTTCCGAGAGAGAGAAAAGTTTAACTGAAACACAGAGCCCCTCGCTCGTAATCCTCCTGCGGTTTCCTTCCTCAGCTCCTCGACCCCAAACCCCCATGCAGACAACCTCCCTTTTACTGCTGCCCTCTAACCCCCCCCCCTCTCTCTCCCTCCTTCAGTCTCTTTTTCTTTCTTTTTCTTTTGTGGTATAAAAAAAAGATGATGCGTATTCGGGTCTGGCTGTGGCCCTGGCTCTGCTCCATGGGAGGAGATGCGGTTTCTCCAGCTGCTGTGAATCCTGCAATGAAGGTCTGTGCATGAAGCCATGCTTAATTTGCGTGGTCGAGGCTACGATACAACCCCACCACCACTTCACGCCAACATCTCTCTCAATATTCTCTATCCCTCCACCATCTCTATGTAATGTCACTCTGAAGACTAACTTCTTTTTCATGGTTTCAGCTTCTGCTTTACCTTCCTGTCTCTGGACCAACCCACCTTGATGAACACAGTACTGTTACTGCACTGGCCTGAATATAAGACTGGATCTTTTTTTGGATAATTCGTCGAAAAAAGTGAGGGTCGTATTACTTTTGAAGACAAAGATCGACATTTTGTGTAAGATGCTTATTAGCTTTTCTTGCCGAGTTAGATGAGAAGAATGATACCATTCTCTTATCTGTATGGTAATTAGGCGGTTAGCCTAGCTTAGCATAAAGACTGTAAACAGGGGGAAACAGCTAGCCTGACAAATCCGCCTACTAGCACCTCTAAAGCTACACCTTGTTTGTTTAATCTGCACAAAAACCAAAGTGTAAACCGACAATTTGTCGTTTTATGGCGAGTTATGCCGGACTACTTCTTGGCCCTGAGTTGTCGCCAGGACTATACCTAGTTAGCCCAGTTCTGGCTGCGGGAGTTTCTGACAGCTTGTGTAATGTGCTTTGCTGTAACAGACAAGTGAAAATAATAAGAGAGACCAGGATGAATCATCTGTCAAACAGCCAAGAATTACAGGTGTCACGAACGTTATTGCTCAAAAAGTTAAAACTGCTAAACAAAATCATTCAGAGCACATTCAAGAGCCTGACAGTGTGTGAGTATGACTAATTGGTGGGATTTACATTATGCTTTAATGAAAGTA
The DNA here is from genome assembly GCF_043641665.1 of Enoplosus armatus. Classification (NCBI taxonomy): domain Eukaryota; kingdom Metazoa; phylum Chordata; class Actinopteri; order Centrarchiformes; family Enoplosidae; genus Enoplosus; species Enoplosus armatus. The sequence continues at coordinate 6,364,890 of NC_092194.1, forward strand.
TTGCATGTTTCTATTTTACAAGAGAAAAGGCTTCAGAGATGAGGACTATCTTATCCTTGGACTAATAACATCTCGGAGGAACCCTTCTCGATACAAGTAGTCTGAGGTTGTCAATACGATAATTTAACTTTACATTTTTAGATTGTCAAAGCAAAGGCTCTCTACGAGTCCAACTCACAGTATAATCAAACTAAAATGAGACTATGGCTGAAAAAGTGCAGAGGAATGGAGCCCTTTCATGAGCTGAGACTCTGCCATGTCCAGATTTAAGTCCCATTTACATCTCCCACACTAAACACTGCCTACTGTACTGATCAAAACATTACATAAGACTGGTGTGGTGGTAGGTTAGGAAGTCTGGCTGGGATCCAGTGGCTTTCTAGAGGCCCTGGCTTCTCTCTGTACATTAGCCAGAATATTAAAGGAAATGCAGGCCGCCGCAGGCTCCACTGCTGTGGTTTGCCATCAGCCGGAGCAAATCTGTGTGTTCCAGTGGCACACTCTCTGCCCGGTCTTGACATGAGGACTGTGTGTGTGTTGTGGGGAGAGTGGGGGAGACCATAGGACAACTGCGTGACCACTGTGTTCTGTTCTGTGTGGTCTGTCAGCAGCCGGTCGCTATAGTAATACACACTCATTACGTATAATAGTCACAGAGACAAAGAGGCAGGCAGATGTAAAGGACCCACACACACTCTCACACATTGTCATGAACAGACGTTCCACTCGGGCCCCTGTGTTCACGGACCATTAGTGTAGCCACAGTGTGAGCTAATCGGTTGTGGCAGTGTTTTGCCGGGGGACCGGCTGGGTGGGACAGGTAACGTTCAATTACAGCCCCGCCTGGTCGGCACAGACGGAGACAAGAAGACAGCAGCGGTGCGTTACCAAGCAAACACACGACACACTCTTGCAGGAGGATGTGAGAGTGAGTAGAAGTCCGGGGAACCAGCCTTTCCTCTGGAGTCTGAACAGAAAAGCTTCCCACCTCATCACTGCTGTTTTATTTCAATGAATGCCACCCAGTGTGTGTGTGTGTGTGTGTGTGTGTATGTGTGTGTGAGAGAAATGTGCCTGTGTTCATGGACATTCACACATGACTCAACGTATATGTGTGTATTCGTATTTAATAGTTGAACATGTATGTGTGTGTGTGTGCGTGTCTGCGGGGGATTGTCTCTTAATATAGTTAAGCTGTGAAAAACCCCAAAGTCCTTGGCGAGGTCTCACACACACTTTTTCTCCTTCCTCCCTCTCACCAGAACCATTTATCAGAGCAGAACAGGGGCAGCTTGCGTGTCGTAAGCCTCTTTGGAGCCACAAACAAATCAAGCAGGGCTCTCCATCAAATGAACTCCCCACTCGACTGGCGGTTACATAAAGGTTTACTCACTCGCTGTGTAAGAGCATGTTTCAGCGGGAATGGCTTCTGATTGAATACATCCATACGTACCAGCGCAGGGGAAGAAAAATGACTCACAGAAGGGGGGTAATTGTAACTTTTCTCACTTCTCCATATGTCAGAATATTCAGGAGTTTTACGATTATGACTGATTCCTTTATTTAAGTGCAGGTGGAGGATCCCTGTTTTTTTTTGGAGGGGGGGGGGTGACAGGTGAGAGGTGACAGGTAATGAGGTTAGAGGTCCCTGGCTGGAATTGGATGATGTGATCACAGTGTATGGTAGGCATTTTACCCACTAGGCCATCAGGACACCCCAACTGTAAACATTTTTTTTACATTTTTACAGGTGTACTAAGTTATATTTTGCTGTCTCTTTCCACAATATTTCTATATTTTTTACAGACTCCCTTAGCTACACACTGTGCACTATGCACTTCATTTCCTCAAAATGCAATTGAACATCAAAGCTGCATTTTAAGATTTCCAGACATTAAAAAAATTCAACATTAAGTTGCTGTATTTGCTGGACAACTAAAACATTCTAAATATAGAATTTCCTTTAAAAGTATTGAAAAAAAGGGCACCCCACTTGTTCACCTGGTAGAGTGTGTACCATTGAGGCAAAGTCCTCATTGAGCGGCCCGTGTTAGATTCCAGCCCGGGCCCTTTGCTGCATGTCATCCCCTCTCTCTCTCCTGCCTTTCCCGCCTCTTTCGGGCATTCTACCTTTATTGAATGGTGACAGCGGCAGAAAAAGTCATCTTTAAAAAAAGAAGATTGTGGAAAAAAACACAACTATGCTAATCTTGTGGTTCCGCACCGCTTCCACAAGATTCCATTAAAGTGCCATATCTTACTTACAATGCCTATTAAATAGAGCTAGCTAAATCAATGATTCATGAATTCATCATTACGTAAGTAAACAAATGCATTATTTGACATTTCTACATCAACATACTGTGCCTGTCTTTACAGGAAACCTGTGGTGTAAGTATGAAACTCATTACTGTGTTTGCAAGGAATGTGTCTATGCACAGGCGGACAGACACAAACACAGACACCACCATGGCGACACAACAATAATACAGACAGCATGCACCATAGCGCCGGAACAAAAGAACAACCAGGGCAGAACTGTGGAATGCTTTCATCCTTATTAGTTTGTGTTTTGAAAATACAATTTGTGTATTATGAAGGACAAAAACATCAGGCAAAGTTGAACATTTACCTGTCAAGCTCAATCTCAACAGCCTTTTAAATGAATGCCCCAACTAATAATCGAACTGATCAGTCATTGTCCAGATACAATAAGGCCTTGGGCTTTACCACAGTAGTCTGATGTGATTTCCTTTTGGACTAGAAGATTACTAATCAATATCATCAGCCTTCACCCTGCCAACCCTGACCAACCCACTCCCTGCAGCTAACAGGAGAGGCCTTTGTTGTGCCGTGACCCCCTTCACACTTTAATAGCACGGCCATTGCTGACCGTGACCACAAGGGCCACGAGGAGGGACCATTCACAATCTGGGGGTCCGCAGCCTCGACAAAAGCCCAGGTCACTGCAAAATGCGCAAACAGACGGAGCTCGGGGTTGAGCCTTCTGCTGTGTGGTCGAGCTACAGCTGGGACAGTCACTCTGGCAACTTGACCTTTACCTCTGGACCTTACCGTGGCTTTGGAGGATAGAGAGGGGGCAGTGCCCTGCACTGACTCCTGTGACTCTATTGGTAATGGCATTGATTGCTGCTCCTGGACACGAGGACTTGTGAGTGTGTGTTAGCACACGGGCATGACCGTGAGTGAGCGTTGCTAATAAATGAAACGAACTCATGACCTTGATTTATGGGGACAAGATGGATATTGTATGGCTCTGTTGAGTATTTTGAATGATTCATGGTGATGACAAACACTCACAACATCTAGGCGTAAAATCCAAAGAACACAGTCCCTTTGGTCCCTACACCCTCTCAGCTCCATCTCACACCCCTCCCTTGTGGAAGACAAAGGGGCTTTTAGGGCCCTGATGAGGATGCAGTTGGAGTCATGGGGTGATGAGTTCTCTCCATCTCATCTCAATTACTGCTGTCATTAAGGCAAAGGACTTTGAGGAAGAGGTAGCCCAGAGTGACACTTACAGTACACTTAACCTCTGTGAGAGGAGATGCTTCTCCACTAGAATATATAGAAATGCTGGTTGAGTTTAAATTCTGAAGAAAGAAATGTATGTGTGTGTGTGTGTGTGTGAGTGTTTTAAATTTAACAAATTATTTATTTTAACAATATATTAGTTGGTTGTCATATGCACACTAATCACTGACACTGAAGGCCCAGAATTCATTGATGCTAAAGTTCATCAACATAGGATGGCTTGACTATAAACCAACGATCTGGAGTATAAGTGTTTGTCTAAACGATATGCAGTAATTTGAAATGAAGTGTATACCCATCCATAGAGGGCCTGGTCTCCTAGGGCCACTAGTGAGCATTAGGAGAGGTCCACAACTCACACTACGCATGAATATTTAAGGACACACTGGGACTCTTCCATCTGACATCCCAGAGGGGGTGAAGCAGGCCCCTATATCCTCACTCCCACCTTATTGCACTTTTCCTAACCCTGACCTCTGTCACCTTTCGTGCACTTCCGTTCTGTCCCTTCCTTTGCTTCTTTTTCAATTGCTCTTTTCAGTTCCTCTTTCTTTTTTTCCACACCTACAATTTTTTTTTCCTTATCTTCACATCTCACGCTTGCCTGCTGTCTTCTCGTTCTGTGGTTTCTCAGAGCAGATGAAGGGATGAGCACTTGTCTTCTCCCCTCTCCCTCTGCTCTGCCCAGCCAGCAGGCTGCCAATGCGTGGAGGAGATTGAGATGCGGTAGACGAAGCGGCAGCTGGTTCTTCTTTTGCTCTAATCACTCCCAGAGAGCCGACCGTGGTTTGATTTGGTTTTTTACAGCCCGGCCTTATTTTTCACATCAGCGACGTGAATGCCCCCTCCAACCCTCCCCCCCCTACACTTTTGATCAAATTTGCACCATATGCCTTTGAAGGGAGATGAACCGACTGGCGGGCGTGCTTCTCTTTAACTCCCGGTGCAAGTGGTTTGATCAGGCCCCAGCCCTGGTGGGGGCAAGCTCTCCAGTCCTGAGACAGTATTATGTTCCCAAAAATTGCCTGACTGGAGATAATGAAGGCCTATGATTTTTTGGAGCTGCGCTCGCAGCCAGAAAGAGAAGGAGACAGGGACTTGACTGAGGACGTGCTCACTAGACCGTTACTACCAAATCAACCTCCAGAGGTAGAAATAGGAAGATATGGACATCAAAGGAAAGGCCACATACATCTAATCACCTCTAGCTTGATGTCTGTCCTACACTTTCCAATTCTCTCTCTCTCTGCTGCAGCCAATGGGATTAAAAGAGTTTTATTTCACCTTGAATTACCACTGTGCGCACCATGTAGTGTAATCTATATTGAAAGACTTCTGGGAAGAGTTTGGCCAAATGGGGAAATGAAAGGAGGGAGGGAGGATGGTGGGCTGATTGCTGAAATGAATGCTGCGTTGCCCCCATATCTTTGTCCCAATGAAATCCTTCCCTCCTTCAGAAGGAGAGCCAATCAATGCCTTTATCAACTGTCTCATCAGGCCGACTGGCCAAATTATCCCTTGGCAATTCACAGAGTGACGCATAGTTTGCGTAATCAGGGAGAAATCAACATCTAAGAAACAAGAGTATCCATTGGAAAAAACAGTGAGTAGAACAGTTAACTGAAGAAATGGCCAGCGACAGAAACAGATGAAGAAGATGATAAAGACCCGAAGTCAACAAATCACAACCTTTAAGTGTACACAGGTACTGAAAGATGCCTTATTACATTGACAAGTGGTGTAGCAAAACAAAGCTAGATGCATTTGCAGGTGAGCTTGAAAAGACAGATGACAGAAATAATGTTTAAACTACCAGACAGCTAATCCAGTGGCGTTGGATACTTTCTCCTCCACACGGTTGGATCATGCTGGCTCACACACTGAGACACTGTCTGTATGCTTACTGCCATGTGTGAGTGTGTCTGAGACCTATAAAACGATTATCTGACAAATCAATAAATGAATCTGGTGCAGCAAAGTGAGTGTATGTGTGAGTTTTATTACACCCATTCTGACATTTTTGGTAAGGCTGAAAAGTGCTTAAAAGGTCAACTGCAATAACATGTCTTCTCTCCTCCTTTGCCTCCTCCTCCTCCTCTTCCTCGTCAGTGGCACCCAGGATCTGGTTCCGCTTCTCCACTGGCTGTCACAGAGCTTTCCAAACAGCTGTGGAGGTTTAACGGCTGGAAAACAATAGCTTGTGTCTTTTCTTTGGCTCACAGGCACAAGCGTCTCTTGGCTCCGGTCCTTGCTGAAGCAGTAAGTGAAGAGTTAAGGGCCTTGAGGGGCAATCGGTCTTTAATTACTTGGTTGAACAGCAGCAACGGGTACACTGATCAAGAGGATAAAATGTTCTGTTAAGTTGTGCTCTCCTACATTGCCAGAGATGATATCAATAGGTGTGTGTTGTTTGCCTGCTTTTTGCGTGCATAAATCTTATTATGTTTAAAGAACATGTCCCATCCTGCCATGCGCAAGTGTAGTTAAACATCAGCTAACGTGCTAATTGGCTGTTCTGACTACAGCGGGGCTGGGAATCATTGATGAACAGTAATGAACAGTTCAGAGACACACTGTAACAGATGAGTTTGTGTGTGTGCGCAGAAAGCATCTTCGATATACTGCATGCAGCACGCCTATCAGCAGGCCATCACTATTGATTTATTAATGCTAGAGAATGCTGCTGCGCTAATTGAATTGAGATCCAGGAAGTCAGTTAATGTAGCTGACAGCGATACAGGAATTTAATCTCCCCAGTGCATGGAATTATGACTCTTCCCTATCTGTGCTGTCAGAGGGATAAATAGTAAATCAATCTTCTCTACAATGGGCCCCACTCAGAGCTTGTGCAGGATGGATGGGAACAACCTCTCTCTGTCTTAAACCATCGACAATCACTACTCAAGTTGTTCAATTGGTTCATTGTCTCATCCCTTCAAAGATAAATCAAAGTTTTGGAAAAGGCTGCGGCCCAGGGCAGATGTAGTATTCAAACCCCATAATCATAAAACCTGTCATTATGAAAAGACAATGTGCTCACTATAGCCAAATCACTTGTAACCCAATAGTTTATAGCCAACTACGTTGTCCAAGTCAGGGCAATCACTCTTATGCTACACACTTCAAAATCCACTTCCTGAAGTCCAGTCCGGTCCAGCTGGTACTGCGCCATCACTCCCCACCACTGTGCGCCCTTGAAACAGTCAGCCGACATCAGCGTTTCTATGCATAAGACCACCACCACTATGACGACCACTACAACTTCTTCGAATGTCAGAACCGCCGCCGCAGAGAGCCTCCAACATAAAGTCATTAATACAGGCCCGGTTTAATGTATATGTGTTTGCACAGCTGCTATTTAGCTGCTGTCTGAAGGTAAAGGGAAGCTGTATGGCCAGCTCTCTGACAGCAGTGTGAGGAGGACTGTCCAGAGGAGCTAAAGCACAGACGCTGGCAGGCAAGCCAGGCAGGGGGCCCAGGGCCAAACCACTACAGTGTACTCAAAGGCACCACCACCCAGCCAGCCAAGGTGTGTGGGCCTGCTGGCTGGGATCGGATGACCATGGACAGTCGGCGTGTAGATGCGCACACACTGTATATATATATATATATATATATATATATATGTGTGTGTATGTGTGAACCAGAACTGACAAAAGGCACAGAAGCAAGTCAACCAAAGTGATCATAAAAATGTATGTATATGTATGTACCCAGAGAGGACACATATAGCTTTCCAGATGAGAAGGTGCAATTTAGCATAGAGAAGCAGAGATAAACAGAGAAGGAGATGAGGCTGAATATATTATATTTATAATATAGACTAACTGGCCAGGCAAGGGTAGAAAAGAAAAACATTTTTTTTTTGCTCTTTCTGTTTCTCTTCTCAGTGGTTAATGGATACATGAGTTATATACAGTACTTATTTTAGTCCCTTTAATCATGAGCTTTTATCGCATGTTCTGCCAAGACCTTCCACCAGTCACTGGTCGCGCCTGCCAAGAGAAATGAATGAAAATGTAGAGAAACCAAATATTGTGGAGCCATGGCTCAGAAGTCAAAACCAATCTTTTTCTTCCCTTTGAAGAGCTAAGCTATAAAAGAAACACCTAACTGGGACCAGGTATTGTGTTCGCAGAGTGTGTGGATGAGAGACGAGGAAAACACTTTAATCGGGTTCAGTGATATGCGAAGAATTTGTGTGGTTAATATTACCTGGCTAATGCTTGTGCAACATAAGCTCATATAAGCTTGCAAAGACAAAACAAATGGCTGTGTCAGCATTTTCAACTCATGTGGCTTAAGAAGAGAAGAGACAACACCATTAATCATTTTCCGACATGCCTTGATCGAAAATGCAAAAGTAATTCTTGTTCTAGACACAACATCTACTAATCACAGAGTCCTCGAGAGCTGGTTCAACGTTCAGATAAATGAGAAAACACCCAGTCCAACACAGTAAACATTCCCAGAGGTCCAACCCACTGCAATGATCAGAGGTGTCGACCATTATGTTGGTGTGTCCTTAATGGATGGAGAGCCTGCAGAGTGGATGAGTGTCTCTGGTCAGGTCTGATCCATAGGCCGCTGCATTAGATGGGGCCAAGGCTGCGGCCACTAGAGCTCTCAGGCCTGGAGAGTAGTACTTAATACTCGGGAGGAGTGGGGGACCTTCCTGCCCACAACGTCCTACCCCGTGCCCCCTGGAAAACCACAGCTGACCACCGGGGCACTGGGAAATGAAACCGAGGAAACCACGGGCCAGGCGAGAGCAGCACGGCAGTCGACACCGAGGCGGAAAAAACAAAGAGTCGGGCCTTTTGGCGGCTTGGTGGTTGCCGCTGATGGACGTATTAAGATATTAATTGCTTTTTGACGTGATTTTGTTAAGGCAAGAGGGCAGGCCTGCGGCTTCTCACACAATGGCCAGTATAATGGTGGAGAGGCCTGACGGGGCAGAATGAGTCCGGCACCGGGCTCCAAGCTGGAAGGGAGAAATCTCACAAGAGGGCCCTGTTTACATACACACTGCCTTCAAAATGATGGCTATGACAATAGTTTTAAACATCACAATAACATTGACATAATTTAGGAGGTTCATACTTTTAAAGATTTTACAAATTTTCTGATTTACAATTCTGAATAATTGCAGAAATGAAAGGGCAATGAAAAGGCAAAGTACAGGTGAAACAAGGATGTGGGCCAAAGCCAAACTCATTAAAGTAGTAGTTCAGCATTTTGGGAAATGTGCTTACTCAGCTGTAGCCAACAGCCAGTTGGCTTAGCTTAGCATAAAGACTAGAAGCGAGGGGAAACAGCTAGCCAGCACCTCTAGAATGTAAAAACGACAGAGCCAGGCTAGCTGTGTCTCCCTACTTCCAGTCTTTATGCTAAGCTAAGCTAACCATTTCCTGATTCTAGCTTCATATTTAGCATACAAACAAGTGAGTGGTATCAATCTTCTCGGCAAGAAGTTGAATAAAAAAGTCTAACTAATCCTTTAATTCCTGGCCCAATGAGATAAATATCTACAAAGTCACAATGAATGAGCAGACGGTGCACTGAAGGCTAAATGCGTCTCCCATAGTAGACTGGCTTAACCCCACTGAGGTGGTAGTGCGTCAGCTGGGGGTGCAGCCTGCGTACACGACAGCAGACATAAACAGCAGCGCAGCAGCCCTGACGCAAGGCCACGGCCTCACACACACTCAGAGAGAGGCTAAGGTTGCACTGGGAGAAGTGAATCACCAACCCCTGGTGATTCAGGACACAGAACCTATACTTATGGGCTGCTGTGTTCGTGAAACTGTACTCTGCTGTATGTGTGCGTGGGAGTGGCGTGTGTCCGATGCATATGCGTATATGGCGCAGGCAGCTGCCAGGGGATGGGCAGGGAGCATTACCATCAGCATCTCTGTGGATCAAGGAGAAGCCCCCAGTAATCCTGGCCTCTCTCCAGGCTCCCACACACCGCAATTAGGATTAATCCTCCACTCCTCCCTCCAACCAGCAGAAGAACAGAGAACATTGGAGCGAGTGTCTGTGTTTGTGTGTGTGTCTCTATATGGGTGTGTGGTGTGGCTGTGTGTGTGTGTGTGTGTGTGTGTGTGTGTGTGTGTGTGTGTGTGTGTGTGTGTGTGTGTGTGGGGGGGGGGGGGGCAATTAGCCAACTTTGTACTTGGGGTGGAGATTCCCCCCCTAAAACCGCCAGACGACCACTACGCTGTGGGACTGTGGGATGGCGCACACGCACTCGCAATACACACACACACACACACACACACACACACACATGCACTTGAACTATGGAGGGAGGGTAACAAATTGACCAAAGTGGTGGCGAAATAAACAACTGTTTGACCAGTGGCCACATAATTGGCTGTAAAGCAGGAAGAGTTCTCACTATCTGCAGGGAGTTTCTCCACAGTATATATCACCACAGGATTTGTCATCATGCAGACATGTTGTTTTATTTTTTAACAATTCTCGAACACGTGTTCTAATAGTGCACAACTTTTAAAATTTTTTTGAAACAGTCAGGAGCAGTGGGGTGTATGCCAGAGTGGAGGATGTGAAACCTGATGTCAGTGCGTCTGGAGTCTCTCCGAAGGTTAATTATGGCTTTCACTTGGTTTGACAGATTACCAGCAAACAGCTAAGGTGCTGCTGCTGAGTGCAGATTAAACATCTGCGGGGCAAACACAGCCCACAGGGTCACTGTGCAGAGGCTTAGCACTGACAGGAAATATACCCAGGTGTATTTGAGGTGAGGCGGGCTTGGCTACAGGACTTCTTGAGCGTACAACAGATCCTCCACACTAAATTACAAAATATGCAGTTTGTCATTGCCTTCTAAAGCGTTTTCTGATCTGACCTGAACAAAGTTGTTGTCAGTGCTTTTCCCTACAAATGACTGTTGAACATGATTCATATGACCCTTGTCTGATCTGTCCTCCATGGTTAAGGTTTGGTTAGGTTTAAGCACAAAAACTACCCGGCTTAGAATTTAATGGTCTGGGTTAAAGGGATACTCCAGTTTAGTAGTTTTGCACTTCCTTAAAGTCGAATTGAGACATCATGACTTTTAGTATCTTGTATTGGTCCGTCGGTCGCACATCTCTTTCAAACCCCCCCGTTAAAAATGTCGAGTCTCCATCCAAAGCGAAGATAACCTTGATGACAAACTTTCAAACTTGGGAAATTTCCCTCCAGAGCCACAGAAGACATTATACAAGTGTTTTCACAGGCTCAGTGGAACTCCTGATGGGTAAACTGAACTTTGTGTAAAAGTCAAAGTTGGGGAAAATTGTGGTCATGGTTAACAGAAAATAACGTTTCCTGACAGCAGAAAACTTAAAATGAACCGTGGTCTCTCGCGTCCAAGACACACACTTTGTTGACCCATCCATCATCCATGTTTTGTGGCACTAACTGCAACAACATCACGCTACTGACAGATAAGAGACCTTTTTCACAGCAGCCATTTTGACTTGTCATAGCAGGGAAAGCACAGGTGGAGTTACTTACATTAATAATGGCTCTGTTCCATTAAGTGTCCCAGGAAGCCTCTCCAGTGGGCCAACATGCACAATACCAGGACCCTGGACCTGGCTCACCTAAATGGAATTGTCAGATAAACGTTAACATAGGTTGTTTTAGGGGCTTGAACAAATGGCAAATGCTGCCGTTTTTTATTGGGAGGGCATCAAGATTTTGCTGCACAATAAGATTATACTGTATATAAAACTGCTTTTCTTTCATTGCTGCTGATCTGACGCTTCAGCTAAACATCTAATCCCACACGTACATAATTATTCAGTTTGAAAAAAATGATGATGGAAGTATTTTATCTCTGACCTGTGGTTTTCACCGATGTTGTTTTTTTTTTCTTAAGTGCCAGAAGTGGTTTGCTCAGTCAGCTGATTTTTGGCAGTAGACGTGAGGGTCGGTGGGTGTTTTAGCAGAAGTGCCAGCAGGAGATGAAGAGGGTGGAGATAGGTGTCAGGGTGGAAGGCCTGTGACACACCAAACCTCAGAGCTCACGCCTTCACAACTTCACAGCTGCCTCAACTGACCACTTCCACACCATATAGGAAGCAAAGATATACATTTCTGCAATATGTGTAGAGGCTGTTTTTACATTTACTCACTTCTTGATTATATTAAGGCAAATAAACACTGCAATGCTTCCTCTCAAAAGAGCTGCCGTGTTTACAACTGCAATACTTAAAAGCTTTACAGTTCTGAAAAAAAAAAAATCCTCTAGCAATTTTCTATTAAACGATCTCTCCCACACAACCTATTATGGTATTTCCCTTGTAATAAAAAGTCAGGGAGTGCAAAATGTCCCCAATAGGCAGCTGCACGCTACAACTAAAGCGTCAAAATCATTTCCAGACTGCTCCGCTATGGATCAAGGCGAAGGAGAGGCACAGAGAGAGGAAACCAAGGCAAAATAAATTAATTGCAAATGTATCGTGGAGGGGGGGCAAAGGGGAAAGATTGGGGCAATTTATCTGTGCTGACGGACGCAGACAGGACCCGTAAGCTGACGGCGAGAGGATGGGGAACAGCATGAGGCAACTGAAGAGCAACACAGGTGATGAGGTGCACAGATCCAACCAAGTGAAAGATGGGAAAGAGGCAGCAGTGGGGTGTTACATGGGCAGCTATGTTTGAGTGCATCTGAAAGCCGAGGCAGATCTGTTAATCTTTAAGAAAGCTGGCTGCGGGGGGGAGGGAGTTTGATTTGGGCTGTGGCTGTGACAATGATAAACGGCCCGGGGAAATAGGCTATGGAGATCAGTCAAACACCTGCCCTGCCCTGCATGAGCCCCACTCACAACTCAAACAAGATGCAGGAGCAGGAAGTGCAGCGTGCCAGCTCAGGAGGGAGGAGGCCGCTCCCGGCCACCGCCACTTCTCCCTTTGTTGTTTTAAAGCCACAAATACACGGGGCAGGTTTATCAATACCAAGAGAGGAGCAGGATCCGTCTGACATATTTCAATGCAATAAAACGTGTGTTAAAAAATGTGTAAAAGTCCATAATTCCCTCAAAATTAAATTATTTATTTATTTCAATAAAGAGCAATTTGAAGGTTATACATGTCTTTATTTTTCTTTTAACTTTTTCAATATCAATAAATTAATTAATTAGACCAACGACAAAGAAAACTAAGTAAATCTTAATCTTTAAATAAAAGTGTCTTATGCTGATGACAGAGTGATCTATACTCATATCAAAGCATGAACAAACTGCTACTAAATTAACTATAGCTTTTCAGTAACAAGCACATTAAACCACAGTATAGCCTTTATAAACACAGACACAGTAATGATAAAACTATCCAGAAATAATATGTTTTAATTTCTTACATCAACTTGCTGACTTTTTCTCTTCAGATGTGTGTCTGATGTATAAATGTATTGGTTCTTAGCCTCAGAGAAACACAGAGACCAGAGCTTCAATGAGAAGTGACAAGTTGCATTCAGCAGGACATTCTTCAGTCCTTTCTAATAAAGTAGATGTTGGATATTTTTATAAAAAAAGTGCAAAGAAATTACTTCACACTAGTGTGTGTGTGTGTGACAGTAATAGCTCTGACTGGTTCGTGTGACATTTACTCAGATTCCACAGGGTTTATGGGTCTCAGTGGAACAAAATGTTTTTCTGCAAATCAGTGTTGGAGTAATGAAAAACATGAAAGATAAATTCTTGAAAAAAAAGGTGGCGGTGGTGGGGGGGTTAGCACTGTCAAAAAGGCACCAACATGGAGGAGTGACGCTGGTTTTATTGATACATCATCTCTCAGAAGAATAACCATGTTATCTGTGAGCAGCGGAAAATATTTGACAACAAGACCGAGTGCCAAGCTGCTAGAAATGAATCTAAATAGAGATTGGTCCTTCGGCAGCATACATATGCTTCTCTGTTTTTTATTTCCTCCACTGGCATAATTCTCGTAAAGCTTGACAGCAAATATTATTCTGTGTTAGAGAAAGTTTTATAAGCCTTAAATGGAATCAGGCCTGAAAATGATGCACACTGGTCGTCTCATGGGACAGAGACAGGAAGAGAAAGAGAGAGGATGAAAATATATATACGGTCCACATGACTGGACAGTAACATTGTTCCCTGTCGCTGTCTGTTTTCAGAGACTCCAGGAAACCCTGAATACACAATGCGACTGACAATTTTCACATTTGATTGTTGATGGTTGTCTGTCTCTCTGTGTCAGTCCTGTCATAGACTGGCGTACCCCGCCTCTCGCCCGACGTCAACTGGGATTGGCTCCTGCCCCCCTGCGATCCTCTAAAGGATAAACACGTATAGCTAATGGACGGAATTGCTCCATTGAAAGGTGTTTAAAACTCAAACAGCATCTCCTCTCCTCCGACATCCTCTGCAGTAGACAGACCCAACAGACCTGCCAAAGTGAATTTACCTAGTAAAGTGAATTACAGGGTGATAAATGATACTTTGGCAGCAGGGCAGTAAAATGCTGAGAGAAGCTAAATACTAATGTGATTTGTCAAGGAGTTTATAAGCTGTAAGTGCTGCGATGAAATGACTGCCCCCTTTGGAAGAGATAAACACGAGGGGAAAGTCTTTGTTTTGCAGCCTAATCGACCACTGGGAGGCCAGCGGAGAGGAAATGGTTAACATTTACTGTTGCTGTTTACACTAGTGGTTGTGCACAGAGAGCAGGGACAGTGCTTTCCTATATGGTAAAGCAATGTACTGTACTGTTTAGCAGAGCGAGAACATCTTAAGACAGATACTAGACTGCTGATGTATGGACTTCTTATGAATCAACATTTTCTGGTTTAACCTCTTCATTTCCATATGGGAGGTCTCTTATATCTGGGGAAAGTAGATCCTAAAAATATCTCCCTAAACTTGCCCCAGACTCTACCCGACCTACATGGACGGGGACACACACACACACACACACACACACACACACACACACACACACACACACACACACACACACTATCACTGTGGCTCTGCTGTGTTATGCTGTGGGAGGCTGAAGTGGCCTTTGTGGGCTGAGCCGAATATCTCTGTCCACTCTGGCAGGGCCTCAGAGTGGCTGCTGCCGGCTGCTGCCTCAGCCCTGGGCACGGGCTGCCAGCCGGCCCGCCGACCAACCTCCCTGAACCCCTGCCAAGCTCCTGACGCCACCCTGGGTGGTCCCTCTTCATGCGGCTCTGGCAGGGCCCTGCTCAAATCGCCGCCCCCCCCCCCCACCTCCCCTCCTCTCTGGCTCCCTCGGCAGCCGCAAACAACCTCGCTGTGTTCCCAACGTGGAGCTCCACTGAGAATAAGTCAATGTTGCAAGTTATATTTTTATCGTAAGGGAGGATGTGGATGTACTGTATTTTTGAGGGTTTTGGAGACGTGAAAAGTGAAAAAAGAATGTCTGTAGGCAGGGATGTTTATATTTAGTCTGCATATGAATTTGTGTTTATATATTTACATGCCTTTTTGGGGGTAAACGTGTTACTGATGGCTAACACAGACTGAAGGGAAGCAAAGATGTCTTCTTGTTTCAGTCACATCAACATCTGGATGAGTTCCACAATCGTTTTCCTCCTGATCTAACTAACTCTGTCTCTCTCTGTTCCCATCTCTACCCTTCTGTCTCTCCCTTAGTCAATGAACCACGACCAAAAGTTTAAATCATCAAGACACAGCACTGAAATCATCCACCGGGCCGGTCGCTACGCAGGGCTACAGTGATGAGTTGGAAACCGACTGTCAAATTACACGATGAAGACTTGAGATTCTCCTGTTACAGATATCACAGCAGGCAGCCAACAAATCAAGGCTGCTTGAGCCAGAACGGCGCTCCCATTCCCCGTCTCCCTGCTTTGGATTTGGGAGTCATGTTCCCGGGGAGCTCTGGAGGTAATTGTGCCACGCTCCTACACTCCCCATGACCCCCCCCCCCCACACACACACACTTTTACTGCCGCCCCGCCATAGAAAACACACTCCCTCGCTCTCCCTCAGTCTGTCTTGTCTCTCTGTCTCTCGTCCACAGATGCATGACTCCTGCACCTGATTGCGGACGATTAAAATCATTAGAGGTCGTTAGCAAGAGTCACTTACAGCTAAGCTCGCTGTGTAGGTTGGGTGGGGTTGGAAGGAAAAAGGGGGATAGGATGGATGTTGCAGGAGGTTGTGGGAGTGGGTGAGGGTGGGGTGTCAAAGGAGAGACGAGCATCAATCTGATCTAAACGAAAGTATTACGAGCTGCCAGACCCCAAATGCACATACAGGCGCAAATACCCATCTGCCCCACCCGTCCAACTCCAACACTCACACACACACACACTCCAAAACCACCCAAGCTGCCACTGATACCATCAGCAAAAAGTCTCCGAAGAAAAGCGCCAATGTGTGTATTAGCAGTGTGTGTGTAATCACAGGGCCTTTGGGGACCCTAATGGATTAGTACACTAACACACTGTCAACTCTGGGCCAAGCTGGGCCTACACTTACACACAAAATGCTAACATTGTCAAATGACACAATCACTGTGCTGGAAAAGTCCTAATTGCCCCCGTTAGACATCAACAGAGGACTTCATAATACTCAAATGACTCATTTTGGTGCCCAATGTTTTGAGCCAGTTGATTAGAAAAAGGCAACAATACAAACAGACTATTTACAACAAGTGATCATCATCAGCTTTATGAAAATGTACTCGCTGTCAAAAGTGTGTACAACCGCCTTATTTTGAACACAGATGCAACACAGATGTGTTTATCTCAGTAAGTTACGGCGATAACTGCAGTCGGTTAAAGCAGCCATATATATTAACTTGAATGTACTTGAAAACATGTTGCCGTCAGGCCGGTCCTATCTGTCTGTCAGTGACTGGAGGGGCTGGACAGCTGTTGAAGCCTGTGCGCAATGTGAGTGGATCACCGGGCTGTAAGGCATGAATAATAGATGCTGTTTATGAGTGTATGTTTTCCATCTGACCCCTGGGTCTGCAGCGAAAACTGCAGCAGGCCTCTTAAGGGGCTGAAGGAGAAGCGGGAGAGCGAGAGAGAGAGTGAGAGAGAGACAGATGAAGCTCGCCCAGGGAGGTGATGGGTCATTTAGTTCCCAGGGACCCCCCATCAGCCATCAGTGACATGTTCAATCAGGGCTTATAGTGTTATACACAGAAAAGTACACACTTATCTGCTGCCACCGATACTAAACAGTGAGTGCTGCTTTTACACAGACGGCACTGCAGGGAGACAATGCAGCATTTATGCTACAGCGAGCAGCGCCATGAAAGCAGCCTTATATTAAACCCTGGTGTGTACACTCGAGGCTTTTCCACAGATATTAACCTACAAGATATGTAACGAGTTTTTAATATGACTCTGACACATATCAAGCAGCCACACACTGGATATGTTCAGCTCTTGTGTCGCTGCAGCGGGAAACACGCTGAGCAAGGAGAGAGAGATATTTGGGGCTCCAAATATCACAACTTGATCATTAAAAACCATGGCGAGTTCCCTTCGGTAACAGCGTTCTTGAGAGCCCGCTAGGGCCTGACTAATGAAGGTCAGGCCTCTGGCGCAGGTTGTGAGGCCCAGACAGAGGGGTTAACCTGCTTCTCGCTGCTTGCAATTAGGTAAGGCAGCCCAGAGCTGCTTAAGGGGCTGCAGGCCTTACGACTCACACAGCTGGCCCAAGTGGAAGCCTCTCCCTTACACTGTTCCTAATGACACAGGGGTCAGAGAATGTGTGTGTTTTACAAGGGTGGTTACGGTCTGTGGGTCCTGACAGTACTCTCACATGTTGAGAGGTTTTGGTTTGGGGATCAAGAGTAGAGGAGGAAACAGAGGGGTCGTCACAGCCCTGATCGCTGATGTTGTAAACTTTAGTCGAGCCTTGAACCCCCCCCCCCCCCCCCCCGCTATCAACTCTTCAGCCTGTCAGACGTCTTTACCTTCATCTCCCGTGAATGTGACTTTGTTGTGAGGTTTGATAGTAAAGTTAGTGAAAGTGTACCCCATGCTAAGACAGACCTGTGGCTGCAGTACCACTAGGTGGCATGGTCACTTTGAACACACACAAAGCAAACCACTAAAAAATAAAAACCACAGGCGTTCATGTGTGAGGCGCAGCATTGTGACTTCTCATCGTGTTCACAGCCTGATGAGTAAGAAGTTCTGCAGTGTATCTGATTGATAGACAGATAACAGCTGACACACATGAGGGGTACAAAAACATCAAGACAGAAACTGAAGTTCTTGAGCATTATGTGGGGAACAGATGCTGATCAATGAGATATCTTTCTAAATAATACACTATATATGCACTTTGACTATCTTTGGCCTTTGTGCAAGCAGCACGGTGTAGTCATCAAAGGATGACATGTCTTCAAACATGCTCACTGTGTGATTAGAACCTGCACATTCAGCAAAGTCACTGTGTCAACAATTCTCGGAAAAACGGGGCAGATGTTATTTTGGTGCTTTATGAAATCACTAAGAGGAAGAATGATAAATAACAAAGATAAAGGTATGTGTGTGTGTGTGTGCTTATTTGTTTGTGTGCTTGCGGAAGGATGTGATGGTGTGTGTGTGTGTGTGTATCTGTATATCTGTGAGCATGTCTGTGTGTGATCACAGTTTTAGCCTGCTGAATAATTCAGTGTCCCCCCAGTGCGAACACTGACACTATAACTGAGGGGAGCCATTAAAGATCCATGAGGAGATCATTACAGGCCGCTGCCCGGCCTTCTCCTCTGCAAGCCGCCCCTCCACTTCCCTGGGGCAACTCCCTCTCCAAACAGTGGGGCCTAACCCCTCAACATGAGCTCACTCTCCCGGCCCTGTGCTGCTGGAGGGGCTGGGGGGGTCAAAGGTTAGCCAAGCAAGGCATGACCCGCGGCACTAATGCACTTGTAACACTTAAAAACACTTTGGCGAGAGTTAAACAGAACACGCTCTCAAGGAGGACCACACAGAGGGCCCGCTGACTACTCTCTCCTTTTTTTTCCTTTTCCCCTCACTCACTTCTCGGCCTGCTCTCGCTGGTTCTTTGGCTGCTCTTCGGGGCCAGGGTTAGAAAAAATTGAGATGTGGAGTTGCTGTCTTCCTTTCTTTTCCCCTTTTCTGTTTTATTTCACAGCAAACTGACACACTTTTGTTTATTCAGTCCCATGCCTTGGACTCAGATGTCATAAAACAACACAGATGATGTTGGTTGCCGTTTTCAGAATTAGGCAGTAAGCTACTATGTGAACCCTAATGTACTGCATTGTGCATTAAAAAAAAATCATAAACACCCAAAATACATAAACGTGTCTCAAAGCACTCACTTCACATGTTCACTCTTCTCCCCTCAGTCTCAAGAGAGACTGTTATCGTGTCATGTGAAAGCATCAAGCACACTGCCACACACAACAATTAGCTCACATTGGAGGTCCTTCTTGGTGGCAAATCCAGTCAGGCAAGAGTCCCCTGCCTCTGCCCGGCATCACACAGGCTGATATTGTAAGTCCCAACCACCTCTGACACACACTCGCAGCAGATTGGATTTGCTTGCACTGTAATCGTGTTGGTCCGAAAAGCTGACTTTTCCTTTTGGAAATACTGCAAGCATAGACTGCATTTGCTGATGTTGTGTGAAACCTGTTGGGGGTTAGTGGTGGGCTTTATTTACATATTCTCATTGTGTGACTTGAACTGGGGGTGTTTTCAGTGTCAGGTAAAAGTTGAAAAATCAAAACATTGGTACACTTAGCATCTTCCGAGGTAACCCCATGTAAACCTCTACTCCTCCTCCATTTCCTTGAATGCAATCGTGGTTATCTGTTGTTATTGTAAAAAGCCTCTTAAGCAGGTCAGGCTGGTGTCACTTTTTTTTTACTGATGGCTGGGGTCACAGGGTCAGCCAGCCACCAGAATGACAGCTGTCATTTGACTGATGCCCCTCTTCCCACCAGGAAGTAGAGGTGTATGTGTGTGCTGGAGGCTGTGGAGTGTGTGGTTAGTTGGCAGGTCAGTGGTGGGCCTAGAGTGGTCTGGCTCCAGCCACCACGGAGCTCTCAGGCAGCAGTGGCAGCCCAGAGCACTGACAGATAGAGGGCATTATCATTTGTTAAGTGCCCCCTTTGCCTCTGGTCAGGAACACTTAACACTGCCTGTGGTCACTAAATGCTGCTGGACTGCCGGTAGCAAGGTAAAATATTCATTGTCGCGGAGTGGTGGTTTTCCTCTGCACCAACACTAAAAGCCTGGCTTGGTTTTGTGTTTTTAACCAGGGCCCTAAAACCAGGCCGCACAGGAGTGGCCTTTTACTGGACAATGTAATGGACCTCAATAGGATCTACATAGCTTACCACAAAATCACAGGCATTGAGAAGATTTAGCCACAATGTGGATGGAAGATCTGTAAAATACAGGACAAATACGGAAAGAGCTGTAATTAAGAAAAGTGACATTTCTAAAAGGAAAAGCCTTTGTTTAGTAGATTTGACATCAGCAACATCTTCACAAAATTTGACAATTTGCAAGCTTGCATCAAATTGTAAGCTAACATAAGCGGGCATGGTTGGATTTTTGGTCAGAGAACTGATGTACTTTTGGAGGGGGATTTTTTTTTTTACTCCAAAAGTCCAAGAAAAAATTGCATTTCATATTTAAGTCAGCAACCTTTGACTTTTCCCTTTTTCATTGAAAAAGTGAGTCACCGGTGGTACGCTTTCATTTGGAAGATGTTGCCACTGGTAACCTTCATGAGTGCAGTCACATCTCTGACAGCAGGGGACTTCCAAGAAGACCCTAGCAGCCTGTCCCCTCTTTAACCAAACCGCATGGCATTTACAACTGTGTCAACACACTGGAAAAAAAAAATGAGCAAGTGTACTTTCTTAATGCTGACTTGTTGTTCTGAGTGTGCTGTGGCCGCTGCCTGCAGCATTGTTGGATGTCAAGTCACAGAGTAGTTGAACAGGCCCTCCATTTTGCTTGGCTTTAATGGGGTCGACAGAGGAGCTCCCACCTGTGGCGAGTCTGGCATTTAGCAGCCCATAAACTTCTCCCCCTCCCTCTCTCTCACTCGCCGCTCCTCTCTCTCAGCTGTGCACACACTAACACACTGCAGTTCGTATCAGGTGCTTGTTTCCATGTGATCTGTTTCCAGTTTCGTCTTTGTCCCAGTTCGGCTGCAGCCTATGGTGTCTGAGCACCACAGAACCGAGTTAGAGGCGAGGGTGGTTTCTCCCCCATTCGCCTCAGACTGACTCCCTCTTTGGCTCTCGGGTGGGCTGAGGCCTGGGGGTTGTGGGGTTCTGGCTGAGGGGAGCCCTACCCCCAAGGGTGCTTGGTGGCATGCTTGGTCAACCTAGGCGCAGCTCACAGGAGGTTTGAGGCCAAGCAGAAGCCAGGCTGTGGCAGGTGTGGCTATGGGATATGGGAGGAAACAGCCACACTCATAGCCACACACTGCTGCAAGATGCAATGCCTCCTATGCTCTGCAGAAGCTAACATACTTATGCATTAAAATCATTCACATGGAAATGGAAATGCAGTTTGCAGTGATGCTGGTGTTTACTGATGGCTCATTGTTCATGCAGGTGCACAGATGTATCTCTCAGATGAAAAGAAAAACCAGAGGCATATTTGACACACTCAAAAACAATGACTAACTGCAGAGGAAAAGGGGCCAGAATATGACTTTTACGTAACAGAATCTCTGCAGGATCAAAAAAGGCATTTGAATAGCATGTAAAGGATGGCCTGGCCTACAGTGTTGTTATACGTAAGTCAGCAAAGGGAATATGTTGGATTTATTACCCACTTCAATCATAGCCTGCAGAAAGGAATGTAAACTGAAACAGAAAGTGTCCTTCATATCTGCAGAAGACCAAAAAAAAATAGAGAAATGCAGCGTTGAAATTTCATCTGTGTTGTAAGATATTCTTTTCCAGAGACGTCGGGAATGAGCCAGACAACCACGAGGAAGGGAGTTACTTTGCAGTTACACTGAGCATTTTTAACCAGTGTTTGATAATGATTTGTCATTAGGTAACCTACCAGTGGGAAAAAGAGTATCTGAGTATCAGGAGGTCAGGAGGCATCAAATCATTGTAGCGCAACACCACTCAAACCGCTCTTTGTGTTAAACCTTCACGGTTGTGTAAGTTCTGGTGGATTTATCACATACATACTTCTTCTACAGTATATCGGTGCAACCTCAACACATGCAACAAAACTACAGGGATAGCATTTCACAGTTAAAGACACGGTGAGGTTGGTGTGGTTTGCCAAGACCAGGTGAGACCTACGCCACTGTTTCCATGGCAGCAGACGGACACAGTGACGGCAGAGATGGTGGCTGGCTCTCCTCTCAGGGAGAGCTGCTGGTGAACTTGACTTTTTGGGGAAATGTCAGACAATGCAGGAATGCTATGTAGTTTGCAGCAATAACGTGTTTCTGAGAAAGGCGAGCAGGACGGTGAGGGCAAGTCTGCCAGTTGCAACATTAGAGATTTATCAAGTAGCATCTCTTTGCTGCAAACTGACACGTCTGTTTTTCAATCTGATATGTTCACTCATGCTGATTCCTGGTCTAATTCACATGTCAGGGGACATCAGTCAGGGCGTCTGGTCATAGGTGTCACCACTGTCATCAGTATTAAAGCTACATTCCCACGCCGGCCGACCGTCGTCGCAGCACAAGGGCCGAGTCACGGTCTTTCTCATGAAACCACGGTGATGGCCATCAAAAAACCAACAACTTCCTCAACACGCCGGCTCACTTCCGCCTTCTGCATGTGGGGACCTGCCGTTACCATGGTTCCCGGGCCGGCATTTGCGTGCGAGCAACTTAGACAGCTGTCTGGGGTTTCACGCACACATAACAGGAAGGGGCTGGTCGTACTTCTCAACCGTTTCTCACTTCTGCCTTCTTGATTTAGGGAAGGCTGGGGAGACGTGCAGACACAATACACAGCGACTGTGCAGCTGTGGAAGTCCACCCCCCCACATAAAAAAAAAAAGAGGAGGCTGCGTACAAAAATATGATACAGCCAGAGTGATGCGTAATGGTGATGATTCATTTTCCTCAGCACTTCTGACCAAACTGAAAGTAACAATTCTCAGTTAATATGCTGGAAAAGTTTTATGTTTAGCATTCAGACACAGACATTTCAGCAACAGTGTTTGAATGATATCATGCATAATTGTAAAATGCAACAA
This sequence comes from Enoplosus armatus, assembly GCF_043641665.1. NCBI lineage: Eukaryota > Metazoa > Chordata > Actinopteri > Centrarchiformes > Enoplosidae > Enoplosus > Enoplosus armatus. Next base: position 6,387,670 of record NC_092194.1, read on the forward strand.
TTATGTAATATAAAACAGCATCGTCTGCAAGTGTAACATCAGTGAAATTGCTCTCAAACACGTCTGTTGTCTTGTGTGGGTACATGGGAGCTTGACGCTGAGGCCGGGCTGATCACAAATGTGGGTTTGGAAGCAGGTCTACTTTCCTCATTAGCATAATGGAAACATCCCGCTAACAAGTGAGACGTTGTAACAACCGCAAGTGTTTAATGAGGTGATTCATATCTGCCTCTCATCTCCAGGCTGTTGACCGTTGGCTTTTGACGACTGTGCAAACAATTAAAAATACTGAATGAGACTCTTTCTTTACTTGTATTTAACTAATCAAAGGTTGCAGGCTCCAATGGAGAGAGTGCCACTGCTTGAACCTTGAATATGACTAGGGTCCTGCAGGATTAACAATTACAAACATGCCCATACAGATCAACTTTGACCTTTAGTGACTTGAAGTGTGAAAATTGGCAGCCAAAAGTATGAGAGACAACCACAGCTCTCTTGGTTCAAGCACACAACGTGATGTGCTTCTCTTAAAAGGAAGGGAAAAAATGAAGCTGCTGAAATATCAGGGTGCCAAGTAGGTAACCAAGTGTAAATGTTAAGCAACCATAAGAGTAGCCTTAGCTGCTCAGTGGCTGTGGGAAAGTGCATAGCATGGCTGTCGCATGGTTAAGTCTTTCTCAGAGCACAGAGTCGTCAAGCCACAGAGAGGCAAACTATACTGTAAACTCATACCGGAACCCGTCTGCGGCCTGAGCTGCGCCAAGGCAAGTCCTCCCCATGCCAACCTGTCTCTGATTTCACTCAACTACAGCAGGCAGGTCTGCACTCTGCATATAACAAACAAACCTAAAACACATTCACACACACTGAAACCTTTCAGCAAAATGTAAAATCCCTCAACATATTCCTATTTTATAAGCAAAAGTTTAAAGTAGTGAAAGGTCGCGGACATTCCATCGTGAATATTTTATACTATGGCTTATTTTGAAAGGGGATTCAGGTTTCAAATGATGAATATCTCAATAAGTCAAACTGGATTTTGTTTTTGTTGATGCTATTTTTTTGTTGAAACTGTATTTGCATAAAGCAGCTGTATCACTGGTGTGACAGCAGCGTAAAACACAGACACAAAAGAGCCACGAGCTGTGAACCGCAAATATTAGCTTTGCCGTCGTGATGTCTCCTTATCTACTATTATTACCTACTATCTGTTATGGGCACATATCTCTTTCCTGTGTATATCTTGTGTAATATATAATAGCCCTCAGGACAAACATTATTTTGAATGTGTGCAACAGTATGTCAAATCTAGCAGCATCTTCTGTGTAACACACTGCTGGTGACGCAACAGGACGAGTCATTCCCATACGCACATGAATCACAACAGTGACAGCTTACTGAAATATCAGGAGATGTATATACTTTGACGTTGCAGTGGAAAAGTGTGTATGGGCGTGTGTGTGGGTTTGTAGAAACCACTTTTTGGCTTTTTGCTAAATTGTGGGGTACATCTGAGCAGCGTGGGATGTTGTTACACACTAATATATTTTTCTCAAATGACTTTTGTCAGTAGTTTCACTTGTGTCTTCTGGTGGCTCTAACTGAAAGGAAAATGAGATTTTTCCAATCAACCAATCCACAACTGCATGAGGTCAGATCAGGACTTTGACAATGGCTAAATCTGTGTATTTAATGTGCATGTGTGCAGGTTTAAGTACTTCGTCTCTGTGACTCAGATAGCACGTAGTGGTTTGTGTGAGGGTGAAGCTGAAGCCTGTAGCTGTGTCGAGATGACTCAACTTAGCAGAACCTAGCCAAGAGTTCTGGGTAAAGAGGTTTGGCTAACCAACACCGTGAGAATGTGGCAACATATGTCCTGTTCTGTGGCAACATCAGCCTCGTTCCTGGTCTCTCTCTGCACAAGGCGCAACAAAGGTGTTACGCTGCTTTAGAAAGTATTTATGAAAGTGAAGATACAAGCTGTTTGTGTAATATGATATTAAAAATATGCCTTGCGTTAAATCAAAAGAATGGGGTGAGGAGTAATTAGATGACGTCCCGGGTGTGGTAGTGCATCACTCATCAGTAGAAATTCTATCAAAAGAACCAAAAAAGAAATCCCAGCCGCACATGTGACTCACAATCATTCCTGATTTGTGGGCGATGCATCGCCATGAGCTGAAAATAGTCACAATCAATATTCTCTAGATAAGTAATCTGCTATTTTACCACATTATAAAAGCTATTTACACAGTTTGAGTCTTGTTTAGCCAAGCTTCACCATACCGCACCCATGCCCTGTGCCCACAGATCTGTGCTGCTGCTTTCAAGCCAATAGGCCGCAATCATATTCACCTAGGGCGTCATGTGACACTGTGCCACCATGGGTCCTGAGCCAAGGCTGCGGGAATGGCAGAGCACTATCTACTCCCACTCCAACCATTGTTTCCCTTTGTAGTGAGCCCGCAATAAGCTCCTCATGTGGGTTGGAACGGGGCCTTTGATAAAGCCAATGCTACTTTATCCTCTGATCTATCACCTGCTGTCTGTAAAACTGCCTGCCGGTGTGTTTATACAGCACAGTTACATTTGAATATGACAAACACAGGAGTCCACTGTGGAGACTGCAGACAGGAAACGGGACAGATGATGCTCTGTTGTGTCAGCAGCATGTACTTTTGCATTTGACACAGTTCAAAATGTATTTTGAAAATAGCAGAATAAAGACTCACATGAACAAAATTGCAAACACAAGCAGGCAGACTGCACCAATCGCGTATACACTCAATGCACTCAAGTAGCACTACAGCGGAAACCAAATCCCCCTAGTCTTGTCACGAAATGCTCGTCTGTGAGCGATATAGAATAGAAATTATGTTATAAACACACACACACACACACACACAAGCAGATAGAAATACAGAAAAAAAAAGAGACAGTTCCTTCTCGGTTGTCTGCACAGCAAGCAAGCCACCAACCACAACCACAAAGCCCCAGTATGTCAGCAAGCACCTGGCTATACACCCGCTCCCAGACAGACAGCAGACACACACACTCACACACACCAATCTGCACATAAGCACCCAAAGATGCACACTTGGAATGGAAGAAGATTCAAAAAGCACCTGCTTCCTTCAAAGCACTGCCATATAATGTATATAGGTGGAGCAATGCATGGATCGCAGTGGGAGTCACATCGTTTCTGTGTCGTGTGTGTGTGTGTGTGTGTGTGTGTGTGTGTGTGCGTGCGTGTGTGTATGTGCATATGTGTACGGATGAACCCAGCAGCCTCTAGACCTATTTACAGCAGTGAGCGTGGGAAACAACATCAGAAGTGTTGTCTTCTAAACTGAGAGAGCGTACCAAAGCACTATCATGTGTTACATGTACATGAAATATAAACACGCTGTATATTCCTCTGGCTTTTATAATTGTTGGATCATTATTATGTAAGCGGGTTATGCATATCATAGTAATATATTCCATTCACAGTTTTTATTTCCAAGCTAGCAGAGGTGCCACACATTTCGATAAAGGCAGACAGCTATAGGCATGTATCCATATATGGACAAATACATGTGTAGACGTCTGCACACACACAAACACAGACACATAAGCTAGTCTCGGTAGATAGTAAGACAGATTCCGTAGATACAGTGGAAATGTTTGCCAGCGTTGAGATAATGACACACACGCAATCACGTGCTGGCTGAAACCAGCATGTCACAGAGGACGTCTCCCTCAATCACCTCTACACACACCGCTCACCCATCTTTTAAAAGTTTTATAGCAGCGGAAAATACATTTGGACTTGACTCGACTCGCTCGATGAATTCACTGCATCACTGTATTGTTCCTTATCACTGTGAGCACTTTGTATTCAAGGCGCAAAAGGTGTTAAAACCACACGACCAGCGTGGATATTCACTACTTCCTCATTTCCACGTTGGTCTCCGCCAGATAGGCAATGAAACCCAACAGATGTGACTAGCATTATTATCTCAAGTGGAGTTATCTGCCGCTTATCTGATGCCCTTTTTCTGTTTAGAGATGTTTTAGCAGGCGGACACCTCCTCGTTCATCATCGCTGCATATGAACAGAAATGTTTGGAAACAGTCATATTAGTCATAAATGACAATGAGCATGAATTTAAATGCAGTTGGTTGTTTTATTTTGTGTGTGTGTGTATGTGTTGGAGATAAACAGCAGGAAGTATTACTTAAAGTCCTAGACAATTTTGCGATTACAACAAAGTGTATGACATTACATGCAACCCAAAGCTACAACAGTAAAACATGGTGTTAAGTTGTCTAGTGAACTTTCTGGTCTCACTGCCTATTCACAGTTATTTTGGAATAATTCATGTGTTTCCAACAAAGAAATCACATCCTCACCAAAATGATCTTGTTTCTTTTTTTTTATATCTTATATAATCTATTACATTACAAACTCAATTCTGAATTGCCTATCCTTTCTGCTAAGGATGCTAATCTTAAAACGATCGCAAATCTACATTTTAATTTTTAAAAAGGCTAAGTAATTTCTTAAAAACAGCTGAGCACTGTAGATTTTAGTAAAAGTGATTCAAACAGGAGTAAATAGTGTATTTGTTTGGGACTTTCAGCTGCGGATGGAGATCTACAGCACAGAGAAACAAGCTACACAGACTGGTTATACTTGTTAGCAGGATCAATTCACTGCTGGTTTGGGTATTGTCGTGGAATTTGTATACAATAAGAAAAAAACTGTGGCCACAGAGATGGAGGCAATTCCTAGTGTCCAAGTGTTTTTTTTTGTCTGACTTCTCCGTGCTTGAGGTCAGAAACACAGTAAGCGTCATTTGCTGCAGTTTTCAAGGGGGAAGATTGTCTTCATGTAAACCAGTATGGTGTCTATGAGGCAAGTAATTGAACATTTAATAAATTACTATTTTCTTCTTCTTTCTTCTTTTGACAAACATTTCTAAATGTTTTCATAGGAGTGAATTGGACCCAGACCTGTTTGTAATCCACTCGACCTGCATTTCCTTCTGTGAATAGTAGCACTTCAAAGCCTGAGGAGCCCCCTCCATATCAAACGTCCGTCTGAGCAGGAGATTCATTAGAGGCGGTCTCAAGGTGCTCTTTGACACTATGTAGCATGCATGTCTTTAGACTGGGGGAGAGCAGTGTGAGAGGCTGAGTGAAGCAGGTTTATGCTGTATACCTACTCTGCTGGTGTGCACCCTTGAGCCCCACCAGTCATCCAGCCTGCCAGCCAGTCCAGGGGGCCTGGGATGCATTAGAGGCCAGGGGAGAGGCCGCCCTGAGTGGCCTTCATTAGGAGCAGCAACCCCCCCACCCAAACACACACACACACACACACACACACACACACACACACACACACACACACACATTCTCCTCCCACAAAGGAAACACTGTATGTCTCCCTCAGAATAAAAGCCAGCCCTGGATCATAGATCAGACATGTGTAGCGTCTGCTGAGTCTGGTTCTCTCCTAGTGAGGAGGGCCCGCCAGTCCCGCCGAGGGATTCACACACACACACACACACACACACACACACACACACACAGACAGCGCAGGCATGCATTGCAATGGATGACAAAGAGCAATGAGCTCCGATATTAAAGAGCACAGAGGATGAACGGGGAGGCAGCGAGAGACAGGGAGGCTTGAGAGAGTGTGTGTGTGTGTTCGGGGAGTTGAGACAGTGTTAGGGGCCGTCAAGGGCGCCCTGTGTCACCATCACCTCATAAAGCATCCTAATGGACGTCGCTCCTATTTGTCAAAGAGAGAGACAAATGAAAGAGAGGCAGTGCGAGGGAGGGGTGAAAGAGAAAGTGAGAACGACATTTTGGAGAAAAATGGAGTGCGCTATTATGTTACTGGTTTTCAAAAGACTGTAAAAGCTTAAGCGCATATGCCTACATTTAAAGTTACACGGACACACACGGACACAAGCTCACACATGCGCTCAAACATAACTGTGGATTTCCTGAGCCCCCCACCCCCTCCCGTGTTCTAGTTCAGTAAAACCCACGAGGTACTGAAATGTGTGGGCTGCCATATGAAAGCAGGTCACTGCTGCAAGCACACAAACACACACAAACAGAAATCAGTGGCAGAGAGTTGGGGGGGGGGTTCGGGGGTGCTGCCCATCACATCGAGCCACAGAATCCTTGGTAAGACAAACATGCACTTTTGTATTTGAGCATGTGCAGTGTTACTGATAATGAAGTGGGCACATATCTGCTTAATATATAAATTGACTTGTGCACTTCACAAGATGTGTTTTCATTTTCACGTGGCCGTTTGATGGCAGCAGCTTCAAAGCCACAATAGTTATGAAATGTGTTTAAGATGAAGAACAACATCACAACTAGATTTGTGTTCAACAAAGTTACAGTGACCAGACCTGTCAATGTGCGCACATGAGCATGATTTGAAATGACACACTGGACAGAAATTGCTTATCAATTATGTTGATTAACCACAGTTCGTCTTTTATGTTCATTAATTTTTATTGTGTAGTTTTAATGGGTAACACCAATATTTCTCATGTTGTTTTTTTTTAAATAGTAACTTCAAAAATAAATAATTTAAATATTAGTGTTGTTGTTTTTTGTTTTTTTTGTTTTTGTTTGTTTCACATGTGAGCAAATCTTAAACCACACCACTAATTTGGTGAAACCTGCTGTATTTTCAGTCATGTGTTATCATGCTGCAGACTCACGTTATGTCTCACATGCTCTGGTTGGTTATTCTGTCTACATGAGACAGTCAGGTACAAGTTGTCAAACTGTTTGTGAACGGGACATTTTAAAAAGTACATTTACATTACGTACAAGTTTGAGTAAAATGTATATGTAAATAACAAAAATGTTATTATATATACTGATATAACAATGAAAAGGGGAATTTGGCCGGCATAATGAACACTTTTACTTGTGATACTTTTGTGCATTTTGCTGATAATTCCTCTGTACTTTTATTTATTCTAAATGTAGGGATTTAACTTGTAATAGAATATTTTCACATTGTACTGGTGCAATTTTTACTTGAGTAAATGAGCACAAAACATCTTACACAACCGTGTAACTCGGCAACTTAGCACTTCATTTACATAAAATCTTTATACTTAAGTAATACTTACGTAATACTAAATTACTTCAATTGCTGCAGAACTACTCGAATTACAGTGTGAAGACAGGCCTTTGCATGCACACTGGACATATGACTGTTTTCAAGCAGCAATGAAGCGACACATGCTCACACGCACACAGTGTCTAAGTAAACCACTTTGCATCTGCTGTACAGGAACATCCTGCCCCACACAGACTTGCATGCTTGCAGGCTCGTCTGTCACATCCAAAACCCATGTCTGAACCACAGGAAATACGTACAAGCGCACACATAGACACGCACGCATACACGCACAGGTAATAAAACATGGTGAGAGTGGCAGTCTGACACACTAACTGCAACTCTGCAAAGCGAAACACTCAGCTACTCAGAAAATGCACATTTCTCATGAGCTGCATTTCAGCGGTGACGATCAAACGGGGAAAAGCAAAAGAAAAAAGGACAACACTGCAACATTCCACCTGTGTTAGCTCAAGAGATCCTGATGATGCACTGAGGTCAATGGGATCAGTTGGGTTTGTGGCAAGACCATGGTCTGCTCTATTCTGGTCTGGCTGGGGCTGAGCTGTGTGTGTGTGCAGCGTTGGGGCATTTGGGGTAACTGAGGTCTCGGGTTTACGGGTGCTTTTATGTGAGGCTGCAGCACTTCACCCTCCAGCTGCTCCGTTGCCATGATGTGGTGCCTCTGTGTACCTCAAAGCTGAGTGTAAATTTACCACTCTGGTGAAGACAAGTGGTTCACAAAACACACAGGGACAATGTGATAAGCATTGTGAACCAAAACATGATAAAAACTTGAGGGACTGCTTAGTTTGTTTCATCACTCATCGTCCTGATTCGATTTTCAAAGTAAAAGCAAAAGAATGCGATGCACATTTAGCACCCGACATGTCACATATGTTGTGTCTTATCACCAACACTTGGAAGCAGCATTATGTTATATCTAAAAACAAAAAACAGATAAAGGGAGCAGGATAAATCCCAGATTACTAAAACTCCCCAATGGATCCACAGGGCCATTTTAATCCAGGTTAGGTTTGCTTAAGAACTTGGAAATTGCTGAACAGAATTATGCTATCTTGAAAAAGTAACCCAGCTGCCTCAAAATACTGATACTTTTGTTTTTATATTTGTGCAACTGTTCTTCAGCTATGTCACCCTAACTTACCATTTTAAAGTACCAGAAATCAGATAAAAGTGTCAAGAACTGGACAGCCTAAACTGTAAGCGTAAATTCTTATCAAAGCACAGATTACTTAACTTCACTTGTTCTTTTTTGAATAGCTTTATTTAAATACTGAAATCATTATGATTGAAGACTGATGTGATGCTGCATAAAGGTACAAAGGAGGAACTATTTGACAGCCATAAATTGTCGAATAAGCCGAGACAGCTCATTTGCCAGTGGTTGCGAAGGCTTTGAATCGACCTGCTGTAAAGGAAGCTGGATGCTCGCTCTTTTTGTTGGCATGGTTTCTGAATAACAGGAAGAGCTTGGGTGAAGGGGGTTGGATGGAGGGTTTACTACCTGTAAACATGGTAAATTTGTCTTAAAGAGCTGCAGCAGGTGCCAAAGGTACAACGCTGCATTAAAGGAACACAGCTTCATCCCTCTCTCGGCAGCTGCCACAATGTTATGCACTTAATCATGATCTTCAATCTCATCTGTCCTCACACGGCTTATCTCCGATCACTGTTCCTGACAGTGACCTCTGCCGTGTCGACTTACTCCATAAATATCCACGTTGCAGCGACAGCGCTCCCGTATCAGACTTTCTGTTGTCTCGGCCCCCGCCACAAGTTACCGTACACATGTAGCGCTCCTCTTGAACTCTGGGATACGGCCTACGCAGTGTGTGTGGCGACATGGCGCTCCCGCTCCCCTCCTCTCTGTGTGGTTACCACAGTCAAGTCTCCATGTCTGCTGGAGCCAATAAATAAATAATGGGTCCGGTGATCACCTCCAACCGTAATACTGCACGCTGAAACCACTGCATCTGGGAGTGCCTCGCTTACAATGACAACAACAGAAACACATGTGACACACACGTGACACACACGTGACACACACGTGACACACACACACAGATTAATGCCGAGCTGGTTACAGTGAACTAATACAGCCGCAACTTTCTAACAACTTAGATCTCTTTAGAATAATGGCTTCAACTGTTCGGATGTGTTTTCACACCAGTTTATGGTTTATGGTAGTTTAAGTTAGGAATTTTTACATACATACATACATTTTACAAACTTCGTCTTTGAGGGTGACAGTGCTTCTGAAAATTAGCTTGAGAATTTCCAGAAGAAATCTCTCAGTAAAAAGTGTCTTGCATCAATATGATTTATATTTCTTTTATGTAAAACTTGTATGTTAAGTCAATGAAGACTCTCTTGCAATCTGTTTGTACATCCAATCTGTGCAATGTTATAAATCATAAGAACGGACTGTGCTGTACTGAAAGTGGACAGGAACATCAGTCAAAGGAATGAGCAGTGTAATATAATTAGAAGAAAATGGCCAGTATGAGGTGTGAGTGAGCTGGTGGGACATTGGACCCGTGTTTGCAGCCCAAAGACGGGCTCCCATGGCCTACCCTGGAGGCAGGCAGGACCGTGGTGTTTGATGCAATGACGGCCACTTCATTATAAAAGCCTCCTCAAGTCCCACGCTGCATTCCACGTTTATAGGGAACATATGGGGAAGCCTGCAATTTTTAGACCACAAAATAAGCCCCTTTGCAGCTGGACGCACGACCGCACTGGGTCCTTTTTGCCTCGCGAGCCACACCCGAGAGGCGTAGGACCACTGACAGTGATTAAACCACCACAGTTTTCTCAGCAAAACAGGAGTTATATTAAGCTTAAATACAGGGGCTTGATAAACAAGGCCTGGGCAGGGGAAAAAAAGAATTGAGTGAAAGACGGCCACAATGATCTTCAGACTATTTTCCCCTCACGGTCATGGGCAGCGCAAAGCCATGAGATACATTTCAAAACATGAAGCAGATGTTTACCTAGACAAAGAAGCAAAAACAGAGCGGACTGAGGACCGAGAAAAAGGCCTTGACTCCAGCGCTTTCTTCAAATGTCAAGTTCGGCCTACACAACAATGGAGCCAATTCCCATTCTTGCACAATGCTGTGGGATGGTCCTATATTTGTTTTGCTTTTTCTCTATACCTCATTGAAAATCCTGATCCAACATCTCTTACCACAAATGGACAAGAATAAGGAAACTGACAATAATCTGAAACAGTCTCTCCTTGTGAAAACAGCTAGCAGGAAAATATATTACACACTTAAATAAAATCTGAAAAACAAAACATGAATTATTACCAGAAACATGTCTCACTTCCACAAATGCATGCACGTCAAATGATTATAAACTGAAACAACCACAGGCCCCTGTGCTGTGAATACCAGCACTCTGCACTCTCGAGCATCCCCTTTTCTAAACAAACACAGATGAGAGCAGACCAGAACCCGGCAGAGACCCTCCACTCTAACTGTAGATAACCTGAGGAAAAGCACAAAAAACAAACATCTTACAACTACCTAATTATTTCTTAACTAAAGAATCTTAAATATAAGTCAGCACAAAGGCTCGGCCGTCACGTCCCTGGCAGAGAGCAGAGTTTCCCTGAGGGCCTGTGTGACAGCACTACCTCTTGTTGAGCAGAAGGACACAGAGCTGTAATCTGTCCCTGGGCTGGCAGGCCAGGGCCAAGGCCATGTCGGGAGGCAGCAGAGGTGTTAGAAGAGGAAGCCTCGCTGTGTATGAGGTTAAGCCAGAGGCCTGTAGTGGCCGCGTGGACGGACTGATAAAAGCCCTGGGGCCGCGGCTGTGGCCTCAGCGTTCGGCCACACTTGCCGACACGCCGTGTCATTTAGCCTGCGCTGCCGCCTAACTCAACGGCAACTGCTCATTTACAGGGCAGTGCGGGCTACCAGGAAGAGCGGCAAGCTCTCCCTCACACACACACACACACACACACACACACACACACACACACACCGAACATGGTACTGTATATACACATACAAACACATGCTGTGGTCCATGCAGCAGTTTTGTCCAGCAATTAGCAGAGGACAACGTGGGCTGACATCCATACACAAAACAGCGTGAAACAGCACAGAAACATGCACACAGCTACACACACACAGGTTTCCAGGGAGAGCAATTGGGTCACATGAGTGACCAGACAGTGGTTTGGGTCTGTTGTCCCACAGCCAGACATGGTCAGTGTGTCACTGAGAGACAGGAGAAAGGAGAGAGGAAGTGTGGATACCACAGGTTTGCAAATGCCAGTGATTTGAGCACTCACACACACACACACACACACACACACACACACAAACATGCAGAGACACACACATACTCGTGTAGTACTGCAAGATTGTCAGGTTAACAGTCCCACAGCAAACACTTAGTCTTTCCCTGACTGCACATTTATCACTCTGCTCGTCGGTTAATTTCTGTATGAATCTGAAGCAATATATGAATCATTTCCTGTTTTTCTCACAGCTGCAGAAGAAACTTTCAAATAAATAGCATCAAAACTACAGAAAAAGAAGAGGCCACATTGGTATCAAATCAGAGCCTGCGAGGCTGATACTGTACCAGTAGTAAATCAACCTAGAAAATGAAAAAATGTGAAAACCACAATCAGGTTAAATCGCTTTGCACTTTCAGAGGGGGGAAAGAGACCTCACTTGGCCACAAGGGTTCGTTTTTTCATACTGCACAAGGAGGCTCAGGTACAAATCACAAATATATTGTAAAAGTAAATGTTTTTATGCAAAGCCAAGATAACTTGAAATAAATGTGTTAGGGCGTGTTTAAATGAAGGTTCAAATCAAATATAAAAAAGATTGCGATAGAGTGCCAAAGAAAGAGAAACTATTAATGAGCGATGGAGGATATAACCTGAAAGATATTGAAACAGGAGAATGGGACAGGACAGTCGAGCAACTGGCAGCACTGCTTCTAATGAGACTAAGATTATGATACTATCAAGTGGTAAGTGAGGGTGGAGGTTTTGCAGGCCCAAAACCACCGGTTCTTCCAAACACAGATGTGCTGTGAGTCAGACAAACATAAAACTAGCACAGGACATACATACACAGTCAAGGACGACATGCTCAGTGTTGTTCTGCAGTTAGAGACACTTTCCTGTCTCCCAGCAGCGGCTGAAGCCACAGTTATCTCTCATTTTCTCTTTCTCTTCATCTGAATCGCTCCCGTCTTTTCCTCTCTCTTGTGTTTGTGTTTGGCTTAATGCATTTTTAAGCCTCTCCAGCTCCTCTACGGTGGTTTTAGTGCTCTCTGCAAACCTCAGTGAGCCACAGTGGCGCAGGACGCTGCCTGGTTTGAACTAAAAAGAAAATAGAACGTTTCCAAAAAACTTGGACGACCAATGAAAAGTGAGAGTGAAGACGGCGAGTCAGAGAAGGAGAAGCATGGAAAGTAAAAAAAAACCCAAAAACGAAGCAGTGAAACCAGAGAAAAAGCAAAGACGATAGGAGAAGAAGGGAGGGAGGGTGAGAGGGTGGGAGGGAGAGGCCCGGTGACCTCACGTGACATGTGACGTGGGCTCCACCACTCACGGAGGAGTGTGTGTGTCTCTGTGTGGAGGATGGCGAGGAGGATGCAGATAGACTGTGGCTTTTTAGCCTTTTACTAGCACTGACGCTCCAGTCAGGCCACCACCATCGTGGGAGAGAAAGAGAAAGACAGACCACGCTATCGAGCTAGCTGGCTAACCTCAGACCCTCGGCCCCCCTGCGTGACAGAGGACCACAAACCCAGCCCTCCCTCACCGGCCTGCTTCCACCACCCGGGCTCAGTTCGGTGGGCCCCCTCTCATCTCCAGCCCTGGTGAGTCCAACTTCGACACCTGGACACACAACTGCTGCTGTTGCCTCTGTTGAAGCTGCTTCTCTCTCTCTCCCTCTCAGCTGCCTCCTCTTTCTGCTTCTTGTTTCCTTTCTCCCTCTGACCCTCTTCTACCCACTTCTCTTTCAAACGTCTCCTGGTGCTGCTGCTAACACATGCTGCTGCTCTGTCTGCAGGCTTGTGGCTTGGGATTCCTGCGGTAGTCACAAACCCTAGATTCTTGGTTGCAAACGGGCTCTGAGCTCCAGGAGTTTTGTCCTCTCCGCTCTCCTTCCTTCTCTCTCTCTGAGCTTCATTTGTGTGTTCCAATCCTCCTTTTTTTCCCTCCCCAAGGTTGGTGGAGACCGACTGCAGCGAGGGCTCCTCACAACGTTCTGGCTTCCCTGTCATGGCATCCAACAGCATCTTTGACTCCTTCTCCAACTACAGCAGCAGTCTACTCAGAGGTGAGTGCTGACCCCCCCCCCCCCCCCCCCCAACTCATTCACCCTCCTCCCCTCCCCTCCCTCCCACCCTCTGTCCAGTTGTTTTGAATGTGCAGCTTTGTCAGTTTGACCACCTGTTTCTTTTGACAATGTGAGAGCTGGGTGCTTCTCGCAGTGTGTGAATCCATCTCTCCCACACTCAGACGTGAGGGAGGTTTCACAGAGGAGGATCTGATTTGCACGGTAGCCCTCATCCAGTTGACTGATATGGCCCTTAAATGCCTTTGCCTCCTCCGCTCCCGTGTTTTCTGTAGGCTTGATGGAGTAGCGCCATAATGGGATTCTCACCACAGACATTCATTATCAAGTGAGACTCGGCGCTCTCTCTGTGAGAACACGAGCTCAGAGGCTCCATGTGACTGGGCCCTTTACTGGAACACGGCAATACAATAAAAGAGCAAAGAAAAAAAAACATATTAGGCTCTCTCACTCTGCTTTACTTCCAGGAGGTACTTTTGGTCTGTGTGGTGAGGTGAGTGCACTATACTTGGCGACGCTAAACGCCAGCCTCAATGAAGAAGCCATTTGTTGCCATGGCAATTCCAATCAGGCAGCTTTTACTTGCAAACGAGGCTCTTAAGCGCGGAGAAGTGGAAGAAGTTTGAAGCGTTTACCTGATTTTAACTAGAATACTTATTGAGTTTATTCTGTAAGTGATGATGCACCTCTTGACAAACACTAAGTGGTCCTGACACAGGAGTTGTTACTCTGATGGCGGCCATGGGACTCAGTTGTTCCCACTGTTTGTCACGACCGCTGAGACAGCCACCGAAAGGCAGCAGAAAAAAAACTAAATCTCTTTCCCAATTAAGGCCTCGTTGCAGTGTTAATTAGAGACAGCCACAGGAGAAGCACTACCAGCTCCAAATTGTTTGCAGAGTATATCTTAAAATCTCTGGAGCCTCACACAAACACACACACACACACACAGTCAGACACAGACATTCGAACACACACACACACACACTCAGTACATCTGTGTCTCACATGAGAACAATCCTCTGATATCCTCAGTGGAACCGCAGTGACAGGGGATGATGTTCCAGTGTAGCTTCTACAGACACCCAGGCATTTATAGTTTCCTCCTGACAAGGCTCAGCCCCCCCCCCCCCCCCCCCCCCCCTTCTCTTTTCTTCTCTAACCGCTGGATCTGCATCCCTTTATCTCCTCAATGTTTACAGATCAGAGTGTCACTGACTTCATATTTCATACTGTCTATCAGACTTTTGAGCAGTTTTAACCTCTAACGTAATGTGCTTTCGGGTGCCTGATTTTGATGTTTGAACCCTACCAGAGCAGTGAGGCATGGGACGGGCTGTGAGACAGTAGGTCGGGGGGGTGGGGGTGCTGTAATCATCCATTGGAAATCATTAGTGAATATGCAATATCCTTTTACAAGTCGTTCTGTCAGGAGACTGAAACTGAACTGCTAGAGAACAAAAGGCCAAGAGTCATTAAATCCTCCAGTTCAATCTGAAAGCATTTCAAATCGGGACTACCTCATGTAAGCAAAATACCCCAGCGGTTAGTTTAACAACTTGCATTACACAGGCAAAGCAATTTGGCAAGTTTTCCTTTTTAGACTCAAATCAAACTGAAATTAAGAGGAACGGTTACAGAAAATCAGGGTGACTGTTAAATGTCTGGCCTCTCGAGCTCTGGCTTTAATACTGTGCGACATGAAGCTTATGGAAATAATGTATTCATCAATTCAGAAGTCAGCAAACACTGCTGCAAGCAACGTCTTCCTGAATTTCAAAAAACAATTCCTGATAAAAAATAAAATGATTTAGATCTCATCTTTTTTTAATCTTGCTCACTTGTCATTTCATTTATAATGAAAAAAGCATTATCACAATACAAACAGTCTGTGCTGAAGGTGTTACATTGGCAACTTATACATTTCAGCCTGTCTCACAGAACAGACAGAGAACACATGTAAGCATGTGATGTGCAACATCAGATGCACTTCGCGTGAGAAGCGAGAGGACGCCTCACCTCAGAAACCTCAGTCCTCCGCTAAAGCTCAGGGAGACACACACACACACACACACACGTAAAACATATGACACATGTACACCAAGTCACAAAGAGAACAGACAGAGCAGTTGTCGTTCTCGTGGCGTCCGGCTCGGCATCGAGTGCGAGAAAAAGCTAATAGTCTGACATTTAGCATGTTCTGAGAGAAAGAAAGAGAAAGAGAGATGGAGAGCTTCATGTCAACGAGGCGTTAATCTGATGCAGACTAACAGTGCTACTGCAGTTCACTGATAATAACCACAATGAGGCTACACCTGCTAACCCTCACATAGCAGCACCACTGTTTCATCAGAAAGCAGCGTTTCTGAGACACTTAAAAAAAAAAGGCAGTATAAGCTCCAAAAAAAGCACCGGACTTTCCCCTTGTGAAGCAGAATTGTATAAACTTTATTGAGTTTTCCGATCCTGACATATTGGCAGTGTCTGCATCAGGTGGGGTACCTGGTTTATAGCAGCTGTGATTGGGCCTGTGTGGTGGGTCATATCCTTGGCTCAGTTTCTGTCACCACATTTCCCCTCCACTTGGACGGGCCGCCGTGTTCCCTGCAGGCTGTTTTATACAGGGGTCCAGTTTTTTTTTTTTTAGAGTGTTACGCTCTTGGGAGCCAGCTCCCTTTGTGGCAGAGAAAAAAGGCCCCGGTTTATTAGGGTGGGAATGGTTTTATATGTTTGGCTTATTGCGCTGCATGAATGGAAGTGAGGGTTTGTGTGTGAGAAACGCGCCATGCCTCGCCACAGTTGTAGCGAGGTTATTTTGGAGGATTCTGGGAGGTGGTCTGGTTTGTTCTACAAGTTTCGGGGAGGGAAAAGCCTGAGAGACAGCATGCACAGTGTGAGAAAAATACACTTTAAAATGCATCGATATGAGTCATTCGCAGGGGATAAAACTCGAGACGAATTTCAAACTAAGAACCACTGACAAATAAAAAGGCGCTATACAGTAGCTCAAAAAAGAAAAAGGCTATAAATTTTACAGAACACATGGCCAACCTCTGGTGAATTTATTAATAACAAAGTCATATGGTGAAGATTTCTTTTTTCTCCTCTCTTAAATTAACATGCTTGATTGGAGCCCGTTCAAGATCCTGCTGAGTGTGAGGCCCCCTGAGTGACGCCAAAACATGAAGACTGGGCTGAGCGGGCTGAAATCTGTAACCAGATATTAAGAGTTTCAATATTCTAAAGTGAAAGCAAATAATAGAAAACTCATGACAGCAACAGAGCGGCGAAATCCTGTCTCCAATTTAGCCGAGTATAATATCTATTTATAAAACTCTGAAGGCATATTGGATAGAGGGAACGCTCTGGACTTGATTAGGTCTGTAAACGTTTTTGGAGGTACTTATTTACTTTTTGGTCCGTCTCGCCGTTTTCACCGTCTGTCAACACGACTTTATGGGGAACACTTTCAGGGGTTGCCAGTGAGATGGCTTCCAGGTAGTGTGCATAGGGGCATGCTGATTATGCGGTCGACTAATCCCAAACCTGCCTCCGCCCTTGTGTGCACGTTTGGCTCAAACCGCCACGCTCGGCGTTGTGTTGGTCAAGGTTAGAGTCGTGCTAAGTGCAGTAGTAAATACAATTTTCTGGTGGTCGGCAAGCAACCGCAAGGGACAGATTCTTTTCAGCCAATCTGATAATATGGATTTATGCTGTAAAGGTTTCTCTAACTGAGGGGGAAAAAAATGTTCTGAAAGGTTGAACAACTTCTTTCAACAAACAATCCAGGAGGGGGGGGGGGGGGGGGGGGGTCTGTAATTCTGCTGGAAAGTGAACAGTAGGTGCGTCAACTCCGAGGCAGCATCCAGTGAGGAGCGAATGTGATCTGAGGCTGGTGTCAGGCCAAGCAGGCACGACGAAATACTCGGCCCCCTTTAACACAGTTCATCCAGAGTTAGTCTGCATGTTAAAACTCTGTGATCTGATTATGCATGGCAGCTGTGAGAGCAGTGAACTCCCATTCACTGAGGTCACCCTCAGATGAAACAAAAAAATATGTACCATAGTCTTACATGATAATTAAATAGTGGCGGTTGATAATAATTGGTATGAAATGACACAAATGTCCAGATGTGACGTAAGAGGAATTTATCATGTCTAGACCAGCTTCTTTAACTGGGACCGTCTGAAGAGAAACAGGAACCAACTACATGTAGGCAGGAAAATATGCAGACTTTGAAAATGCTCGTGTTATTGGATAACGAGGTGGAAATGATCGCAATATAAAATTCTTTAGCTTGATTTTTTAAAAAGTAATGCCCATACCGGACGAGGCTCTTCTATTTCTATGACTCATTTCTTTACGATTAATTTGCTTCACTTACGAGCTGATAATATTTCATATAAACCCTTAAGTTAAAATGATTAAACCCACATCACTGTTATTAGACTCTTCATGATCTCATTCGTCCTGCGCGGCGGACGACTAAATTAAGGAAAAGCCTTTCTCGCAATTTTCTGTTTTTTAAATTTTGTTTTAAACCTACGCCCTAAACCACAGGCCAGCCCCACAGCTTATTACATGGTAAGTCTGGGATAGTAGAAAAAACACAAGTATTATTGTAAGCTAATTTATGTATTATTAACCTAAATTTATGCAGCAATTACACTGCTGTATGGAATTTGCTCGCAATTGTCGGCAAAGCTGGAAATAAGATAAACAAGTGAAAACCTGAAATAAAACATTTGTGTCGTCACCGGTTCAGTTTGTTTTCAGTAACTCTGGCTACAATTAGAGAGCTGTGACCTGAGTTTGACTCAGATGAAGAAGACTTATTGTTTAGACCCCTCCCTGTATCATTAAACAGATGTTGTCAACAACATCCTCTCTGTTGCAGCAAGACGGAGGAAAAGCAAAAACTGCCTGTGACTAAGCACAACGTCGAGTGCTGTGCACTTTTGTTTTTAACATTACAGTTGCATTCTAACCCACAAATTACTTTAATGGGCGGGCATGGGTCTGGTCGGCAGCACATAAAATGACTCAAACTTATGGAGATCCCACATGTTCTGAAACATATCAGCAGACAGCAACTTTTTTACATAAGATGGAACCCAGGAGGAACAGAGGGTTTTATTTTATCATGTGTGAAAGTTTAGCAGAGATCTGAGGCCCAGAGGAACTCATTCTGTCACCATCAAAGGATTAAAAGGAATGTTTTTCACAGATCCATCCTTCAGACTGAATCTTCACGTCATTATGAGCAACTTTAATCATCCTTATAGCCTTTCCCTCTTCCCATAAGCAATAAAGAAAAAACTTAATTACGATGGAGGAAAAATGCAGATAATGATAGGATGTGAGGAGCTGCAGGCTACGAAACGTTTTCAGATTCTCTATTTTCCCAGAATTTTTTTTTCTCAACTTGTTTACATACAGTTAATTGTCGTTGCTGCAATAAAACATGTTTTTGGGTTGCTTCTTCCCTCCCCTCAAACATAACTTTAACCACAGGGAATTGATTTTTGTGGAGACAGCATTTCAAAAATGGGATTTTAGTTTTCTCCAGGCCTATTCATTGGGGTGTACAAATAACTGACTGTGCTAACTGCATCAGTAATGGGCCACTTAATTGTGCTTTTCGACTCAGCACTGCAGAAGGGGAATGCAAATCTGAACATTTAGCGTCATCGTTTCAACTAAAAGATGGGTGAAGGAACAGGCATTTTGGGAAATAAGCATACTTGCTTTCTTGCTGAAGATTAGATAAAATAAAGTAATAGTCACTGATTATCAGTTAAATGTGAACCAGCAGCCAGTTAGCTTAGCTTAGCATAAAGACTGGGAAGAGGAGGAAAAAGCTAGCCTGGCTCTGTCCAAAGGTAACAAAATCTGCCTACCACCTCAAAAGCTTGCTAATTAACACATTATGTCTGTCTTATTTGTTTAATTCGCACAAAAACCAAAGCGTGAAAATTACAATTTATGGTTGTACGGGGGTTGTGTGCCGGACTATTTCATGGACAGATGCAGAGACTTCTTGAAGTGTATGCTGGCAGCCTGGTGACCGCCCGAAGAATGCCCATGCCCAGCCAAGAGATAGTCCCACTCATAACCCCACGTAAAACTGAAAATTGGTTTACATTTAAATTTTTTGCCCCAAATATGTCAAACTACTTCTCCAAGTTAAAACCTCCAAATTAATTAAAAATGTATTATCTACTTCCTCCTCAAATGTTACCCACATTTCCATATTCTAATCCTGTGCTGGCTTGTTCTGCGACATTTCTACATTATAAAGATTCATGCAGAATTTACAAATTGATCTATTATCCCTGTATTGTAGCAGGTTTTGCCCTCAAGTAAACTTTAGGGAGCTTGTACTTTCTCTACAGCTGCTCACTTCTGTATTGACTCAGTAGGAAGCACCATGCCAGGGATTCCCCCTCAGCTGTGCAGCAGAAGTGGCCCCATCTCTTCTCCATAGTCTGTCTGCTGTGAGGTCAGTCTGTCTGCTGCACATACTCTTCTCACGGTCCCAGACGCAGCCGTCACGAGCACAGGCGCACAGAGAACTTCAGGGTATACGCGTGCAAACTGCAACACATATACGCTACATGTACACACAGAAGTACAGTTTTTTTCCCCCATGCTGAGTAAGAGAAGAGCACTGCATGTCAACATGATGACCGTGACGTTTTCTTCCTCTAAATGCTGTCTGACCTCACCGTAATAGCTGGTCAGGACTAACATATGGTCTCCCGATGCCTTAGTCCGGCAGAATTACCCACATGGTGACTAAACAGCAGAGGACTTAACTGAAAAATATCAGTGAGTGCTTTCTTGATTTTATAAAGTGCCAATTTGTGTCTCGTGCTTAAAGAAATATTTAAACGACTACTGTGTACTGTGGTTGCTCTTGCACTGACAGGACTGAGACTTTCTCACCAGTGAGCATTTCCTGTGAGATACAACCTTGTTGAATTCACTTTCCACAAAATCTAAGTGTGACCTAGAAAGGGACTCTCAAACCTTTGCATGTCAAGGAACATCTGTTGCACTAAGGAGCTTGGTTTTTGCTGTTAGAAATGAACTGCTACATAATTATATAACTGTTTGTAGTTATGGCAGGAAGACAACATGAACTAAACAAAATAACACTGAATTTAAGTCCTCAATGAAACGGGGAGCCCTCTCAGCTCTCCAACAGCTAGCTGTGCTAACACTGCCAACCTGGCAGAAAGACGTGTGTTAGAAGGGCCTGACGGACCTGAACACAACTTTTCCCCTTTAATCAGTGTGATGACATAAGAGGCAGACAGCGAGCCAGTCATTCAGTCAGTATAGAGTTTGATTAACCTAATCACCAGGCAGTCAGGCTCCAAGCTGCTGATTGGGTTTACAAACGCTCCTTGTCATCGTTGTGTCATTAGCTCGTTGTTAGCCGTGGCCGCCTTGACGTGGAGCAGCGACGTGCTGCGCCTAAACACAGCAATCAGAGGATTAGTGTGCAGTTACAGCAAAGCCTCACTGGACGCCTCAGGCTCTGAGTCAAAGAGGGGAAAGTCCTGCCTTACTATGCTAGCTCTACGTGGCCAGGGTGCTAACTGTACATGGGCAACGCCACTGCTGATTAGCAATGGAGATGATGAGAGGAAACATTCAGTCACTTCGGACACACGGGTTTCCCCGGTGGTTGGTTTCCCGGACTCCAATTAAGCCAAGTCATTGACTCAAGCAATGATTTGAATGGAGGGACTCCATTGAAAATAACTTTTAGCCTCCAATTAGGTTTGCTTAATCTAGAACTGGGAATCCAGCCCAAAGACATCACAGCATTGCATGCAACACAGTGACTCTCTGCAGTCGCTGCAGAAAGGCTCAGTGACTCTTGGAGAGGATTCATTTTCTTTTGACTTTATTTGAAATCAGTTGGAATGATTGACAATCATCACTTACTGTGCAAAAGATTGGATTTATGAGGGGTGACAATATTATGTGTCTAAGTGCTCTCCTGAGCTCCTTGGCTTGCAGGCTGAGAGTCGCCACACCCTTGTTTCCTTACGATGAAAAGCCCTGAGGGCCAGCCGAGTACTTTCCAAGAGTTGTCTCACGTCTGCAGAGGAAAGTGGCACGGACACTTGTCAGGAAACCAGCACCGGGTTCCTGCTCGAATTTGGTTGGATTTCTGCGGTGAGTCAAATGGTGCTCGGGAGGCTGAACCCCCTCTGAAGAGGGAAATAAATGCAAATTCAATATTTGGGGGCTCTTTGAAGCCCATTTGCACTTGAATGAGTGTGACAGAACCTGGAATGACCCCTGTTGAAAGAGTCCCTGAGCAGCGATGAACAGAGTTGAAAGGGACAAACACTGATGACAATGGTTGAAAAGTTGGAAACGTGTACATGCTGTGTACTCGTGTGTGTTCTCATAAGGCTGTGCTTGAATGTGTGTGTGTAGTGGTGTTGACTAAGACAGTTTGTCTCCTTAAAACCATTTGAATGCCAATATACAATGCAGCTAAGAACAATACATTTGGGACAGTGCCTGGTTGGCAGAGCGCTCTCTGACTTGTGTTTTGCTGGTTCACGTTCATGCCATTCATTTCATACGTTACATACCTCACTGTGTTCCTTCCTAGTTAGAAGTAACAGGGACCTAGTCTCAAAAAATAAAAACATGTGGCTTTTGTTGCGGAGAGGAATGAACAACAGCATTCCATGTGTAACCACATCAAAGGTCCCCCTCGCCATGGGGCTAAATGAGGGCAGACTGTCCTGCTCGCCCCTCCTGACATGGCTGCCACTAATTAACCAGAGATCTAAAACTGACACTTCATCTTCATCACTTTTCCTCACGTCTTCACTCTAATCTCCGCAGTTTTTAAACACGCATGGCCTCTCTTTGGGTTCCAGCGAGAGGGGACAGCCACACAACAAGCACAAAGGGGCATTGTCTGCTGGTGAAAATGTGGTTTACAGGCTCTGCTATAATGGCTTGGTGGTTGCTGGAAGCCATGCGCACTTCCTAATATTCGACTCACATGCGATTTCATTTTGAGAAAAGACTGAGCTATGGGGCTTTGCCTTTGTGTGAGGGGGACGCCTCACAACTTATTTTCTGAGCCGACAGGCTCGGGCTCCCTTACCCCCTCCCTGCTTTTCACCCCCTCTTCCCCTCTCTGGTGGCGCTACTATATTTGTGTGGGATCTCTAGCGATGGAAGAGTAGACACAGGCTGCGTTGCCAGTCAAACGTGTTCGGGCTGTCAGACTGAACGGCTTCCAGCGCTGCGATCTGTCTCCTCTCCTCGTCAGTAGGAGCTGTTTGATCTGACAGAGAGACTCCATTAGAGACACAGGGAAGTTCAACTGCTGGGAGGTTGGATGGCTTCAGCAGTCAGAGTAGCAGCCCAGAGAGGAAAAGGTTTGCACACACAGTCTGGTTGCAATCTTGGTGTCTGTGCTGTGTATCTATAAATGTCTCTGAGTATTACTTGTCCGTATACTAGGTGTGTGTGGTTACACATGGACGAGTGCAGCGTAAGAAAGCTGGGCAGACATATTTCGGGGCTCTGTTGGGTAAAGGGGTGATGACGCAGTGGATAATGATATCATAAATGTGCGGCGCTGCTGAGCTGCAATGACAGAGGGAGAGAGAGAGATTATTTGCCGAGGCGGTTAGAAGAGCAAGTAAAACGGGCTGTCTTCTACAACACACACCATAGTTTACCCTTGGTCTCACGGTGGTGATGACCTCATAAACCTGCGCTGCAGTCAAACAGAGTTGAGTAGACGCTGGTGTCAGAGCGGTGAAATGATAGACAATGGTTTGATAAATATGCATCAATGGTTCAGCCACAGACCGTCACTACACTCCCTTCATTTAATGTGGCTACAACTTCCACTAATCAGGAGGAACTCTGACAAATGACTCAATCTCTCCAAGACGTAAGTAATATTAGAGGATTAGTGTTAGACGCGGGGTCATTTCATCACCTGCTTGCATTGTGTGATAGCTGTTAAGAAGGAGCAGGGAGAGTGACTTGATGTGGCTCCTGTGAAAGATTCGTCTCCTGATCTGTGGGTGGCAGCTGGGCTCTGGCAGGGCTCTGGCACCGGGGCTGCATGGCAGTTAAACTGTCACTGGCAGGAACTGTAAATCTTTTGCAGAAGGTGAATGCAGCATGACAGCACCACAGGTGTGTGTGTGTGTGTGTGTGTGTGCTTACCAGTCCCAAGTTTGTCACAATACTGTAGTTGCTTGTCTGTATGTCTTTGTCTCTCAGCCATCCTGAGAAGCAGTCTCCAAACGTTTAGCTGGACACATTTGGCAGAGTCAAAGTGAGTCAGGATACGCTTGTGTGTGTGTGTGTGTGTGTGTGTCTGTAGGGGGTGGGGGTGCTGTCACTTTGGCAACGCAACTGCACATATTGCAGCGATTACCACAGCGGAAAAATGTTTTTCTGCAACATGCAATTACTACAGATTACAGATTGCCGTCCTTGCATCAGAAGCTCTCGCTAGAAAAGGAGAAGCACAGTGTGTTTGTGTGTGTGTGTATGTGGATTTGTGTGCGTCGTTACACACAAATAGACAGACAGACACAGAGACAAAGAAAGATGAGAAATGATTATAGCTCACACTAAAAACCACAACTGAAAAAAAATGGGGGAGTTGACGTATTTATGGGACTCATTTAGATTTAAAAGTTATACTGACTTCCAGGGGTAAATAAAGACCCTGGAAACAAAATACAATCTGTCCTTCAGAGAAATGAAGAAAAGTAGAGCAGGGTACATTTTGTAGGCCTTTGTCCATCATCATTGACATTATGAAAAACATACACTGATGTCTTTGTGAAGTACACAACCCTAAACGGCACAAGTCGTATCAATTCTGGACTTTTACATTTTGTTCCAGGTTACAAATCACCATGAATATCAAAAAGCTTCCTTCAGGTCACACTAAACAATATAGCCCAAAAAGTGGTGCCCCGCAGCAAGGCAGGGCCCTATTTACAAACCCACCAGATCAAAACTCAACCCAAAGTGCTCCTATAATAGCACTGGGGCCTTCTGGTGAGCTTTCCATCCAATGCTACTTTTAGTGGGTTTCCAAAGAATAAACAGGCCCGGGAACCACATCACAGGCTGCTGACTGTCATCGTTGGGTGAGTGTACCCGACGGATGATGTGAGGGCGGAGCGACCATGACACTGGGTTTTACGGTGAGCCCCCCCCCCCCTCCCCCAACTGCCTCGGGTGTGGTGTGTGCCATTGAACTACCACTGAAAGGACAGGGAGGGGGCCTGACCACGTTCAACCCCCAAACGCTGATCACAGTGAACCCATCAGAGTGTGTCGCTGTGCCTTTCATGACTGAAGTGAGAAAGGATGCATTTTATTGATGATGAGTTCAACTTTTCATTTGTGAGACAAAGACTGTGTTATTTATTCTTTGAAAAATGACACAGTGTCCCTTTAAAGTGTCATAAGTACTCATTCTGAAGAAAAACTGCCGCTGTGCAGAAATTGTATTAGATTGTAGTGCTGATGCAAGAAGTATGTTACTGTTGCACCTGGTTTCGACAACTTTATAGGCAATTAGGTCATGGGCTCCTGGTTATGTTTTAAAATGGGGTCGCAA
Source organism: Enoplosus armatus (assembly GCF_043641665.1). NCBI lineage: Eukaryota > Metazoa > Chordata > Actinopteri > Centrarchiformes > Enoplosidae > Enoplosus > Enoplosus armatus. The sequence goes on from NC_092194.1 coordinate 6,412,830, forward strand.
ACTTGGAACGATACATAATTGTTGGAGGTCTGGGGGTCCAAAAATGTTTTCATTTAAAACAGATTTCCCGCCTTTCTACACCATTTAACCTCTTGGACTAAGTCAGGCGTTTATGTGTGTTTACCCTCCATCACATCCCAAATAATAAAATCAACAGGGCTAATGCAAATTATTAATAAAGATGTTACACTTAAAAGAGACAACTCTTTGATTCGGCTCCTCTGCGAACATCCCATCTCCACAGCCGAATCCGGTCCGGTCAGCGAGCTAACGTTCGGTGGGCAGGCGGGCAAAGTTAGCTAGCGCTGACTCACAAATTGGTTCAGCCTTTCAGCAGCAATACAATCCTTCTTTTGGCTAATTTAAAGTTTGGCTGGAGTCAGTGGACCAAGCAGGTTCATTCAACATCCACTCGCCTATCTGTTCCTTTGTTCTATGTTTCTCACCTTTGTAAACAGTCGGACTCCTCGACAGACTGTGACTGAACCGACTCAAAGCGTGGTCCAAAAAAAGTGATTTTTGTGTGAAGTTTATTTTTAAAAAGACAAAAAGTGGGGTAGCCAAACCATAACTTTGCTCCTCCTAATTGAATAATGGGGATGCATTTGCTCCGCTTGCTCCATCGCTCAGGCGCTTATGAGTTTGGTAGTTTAGTCAAGTGCTTCCCAACCTGTTGGTTGGCCCCCCTCCAAAGGGTCACAAGATAAATCTGAGGGCTCATGAGATGATTAAAAATGCACACACATTTGTATTCATGTTTTTAACTATTCTCTTGTCTTTGTCTTTTTAAATTAAATATAGGATATAGTTTTACCGCTGGGCATCTAACAGATATTTAATTGAAACCATCTGAGAAGTTTAGAGGGGAAATCTTCATTCTTTGGTGGAACTGGTCGCAAACCAAAAACATTGGAAACCACTGGTCTAATCTTTAATAATGTATTTTATAGGCTTATCATATTCATTGTCTGAATGTAAAAGCTTAATCTGAAAAGTGACTAATGCCTATACGTGTCAAATAAATGTAGTAGAATAAAAAGTACAATATTTCTAAATGTACTCAAGAAGAATTATAAAGTTGTATAAAATGGAAATGAAGTACTCAAGTAAAGTACAAGTACTTCAAAATTGTTCTTAAGTACAGTATTTAAGTAAATGTATTTACTTACTTTGCACCACTGCTCTGGAGAATTGGAGAACATCGAAGTGGCACCACTACCAAACTCCTCCCATAATTTATTCAATTTGAAATGAAGTGTCAGACACAAATACATGCCTGGTATGTTTGAAAATGAATGTACTCTTTAAAAAGTCCATTTACATTTAGCAGACAGAAATAAAAACATAGTTGGAGTCGTCCCCCAGCAGCCATTATGCTGCTCAATTGATTCAGAGGGCTTTTATAAGCCCTTGGCTCCGCTCTGCACCTTTTATAAAATGTAAGCAGAATATTAAAGATGCATGAGATCAATGTGCTCATTGTCTCCTCTGGTGACTGCTACATCTCAACTCATCACGCTTACATAGTAATTAGCTGCTGGGTTTGGAAACGTCACTATCCTCTTCATCGTGTTTAGGATAATATATACTCCAAACGCCTTCAAGGATCTGGAATCGGAGCCCGACACTCTCATGAGTTACTGGATATGTAAAGTACAACGAGGGGCAAATTATAGAAGAAAACTATAGAAATTAAAATAACATTTTTAGGGTCATTAAGAGCAAAAACAAAGTTTGAATACACAAGTGCATTCCAGTGATAATTAAAACAGACAGTGACAGACAGCCCGGGTGGAGAAAAAATAACATACAAATTTATATGATCAAAATTGTTCAATGTGTTTCCTATTTTCTTGTCTGAACATCAAAATGGACAAAAATGACCACCAATTGTGATGTGCTGACACATCATGTAATCAAAATTTGAGAGAGAATCAGGCATCAGAGCAGCAAGAGCCCAAAACCCAAACAGTCTGTACCCACTCACTGTTGTTTAAAAGTTTCTCCATATACTTGTGTATATAAACACTCCAACGCTAGAATATGATTTGGCTTTGAGGGGACTTGCACAAATGGCTTTGGTGACTTACATCATGCTCAGGAGTCTAATCACAGACACTCTTGTCATATCAAGCAGAAAAAGTCCATTTCATAGCGAGCTACGTCTCAAAAAAAGAGGAGGAAAGGGTAAACAAGCCCGGCGTTCCACAGCCACCGCAGAATTCATCATTCATACAAAAAAATACCCCGAGCCCTAAAGTAGAGCTAATTTAATCCGAGAGGAATAAAACTCCATTTCATAGAAGTCGTCCATTCAGAACACTCATATTTCCACTGAGCAGAAACCCCCGGCTGAAATTCGAGCAGACACTTTTCGGAAGGAATGCATTCGGTGGGTTGAGGGCCAAAGCTTGCCCTGTAATTTGTGAATGTACAGAAATGTGTGACCGCCACAGCTCCTCTAAAGATAGAAATCTTTGTCTTATGTCATCGCCGAACCTCAAACTATTTCTAATTGCCCCCATAGCCCCCTTTTCCAAATGAATAGCTACCCATCCAAAGGCTTATGTGTGCAAGTCTGAAAATAGCCCGGGAGTTTACAGAGGCTAATAGATCATATTCAGTAAAAAAAAAAGAAAAGAAAAACACTTTAAAAGGGATCTCCATGTATCTGAGACTGTCCCCATCTTCAAAGTGACTTTTAAGTGGCACTGAAAGCAGTGTGGGTGGCATTTAGAGTCAGGTATAAGTTTACAGACCCCAAAGGCTTCTCTGCTAATGGGGATCATACTCATATTAGTTTTTACAATCTGACTCATTACACATACACATAAAACCTACAGTAAGCGGGGTTTCCTTTGGTTTCCTACTCACAGAAGAGGAAGTGCTTCTTTGTAAGGACTCCAAGGAACTTTAGCATTAGTTAAACATCATCTTGTGCATTCAGAGCCGTTTGACTGTGGTGCTGATTCATGGTGTCTTTAGACAACAAACCATTTTGTGATACCACAGGGAACCCTTTCTTTTTGTTGTTATGAGCGTTCATTATGCTTCAGGTCAGGAGGGATGAAGGCAACCTCTCTAGTCATACCTTTTCACAGAGCAACCATCAGCACACAATGATGTGATTTCTTGATTTTTATCTGAAGGATCCATTTTCTTTTCATCCTCGAATGCTTAAGAATCATATATGCTGAGGCCTATTTGAGGTGGGTCCGGGGGTTTCACATATCCTCCGCGAGTTCTGTCTTGATTTCAGGCTCAACCCACCCGGATCATTAAAAATCGTTCAGGGGCATGGCGGGCTCTGTCCTCGATGCCTGTGCGGCTGAAACTGTAGAAACTGCATGTTGAAATGCAGAGGTCTAAATGTGACAGGCGCCCGGAGCGTACATTACGGCTGAGCGGGGTATAGCTGGGGCGTGTGGTCACATATTAATAATGAACTAGGGCAGGAGCACGACTAAAATATCACCAGCATTGTCATTGTCCCAGTTGAGCTGCACTCAAAATAGAGGCCGCATGACAGGCGATCTGATCAGAGGTGATTTTTTGCAGTTAGGATTGTGAGGATTTCGCTGCTGCTTCTACATGGAGTGATTTGAGCTCAACTGTGGAATAAGCTTCTGCCATTTGGGGTTCACCTACATGTTCAAGTCAAAAACACCAGAATTTAAACACATTAGGCCACAGAGCATAAGGGCTTTCTCTGGGACTCTTACCAAGGAATATTTCTGTTGTTGTCTACACTGAGATCACGATTGAAATTACTTTGTCACCATAATTTAAATATTTTTCTATTACTGATAGGTAACATTTCTAAAGTAAAATGGTGAAATTGTATTTTTTTTTTATTTAATTTTGTTGGTAACCCGTTTGAGTCACCACACCCACCTGAACCGCTGTCCTAGATCACCAAAATAACAAGCAACCACAAAGAAGGAGTGTCAAGAGTGTTATTCAAGCTGATAGGTTAATATTTCTGTGACCTAAATAGAGAAAGACTGAGGGAAAAGAAGATAACATTTTAAAAAATTAGAAGAGAGACATTGAGAGAAGTTTTGATGTGGATTTGATTTATATAACTAATGTTTAACACTTTCTCGGGGCAGATAATTCAGATGGATGCATGTATATAAACTTAGGTTTATACTATACTATACTACAGGTACTATAGATTTTACTTTTCCTACACAAGTGTCAGCACACGCTGCATTGACACAACACCACTGATATTGTGAGGTTTGTGGCCAGGTTTGATCCCACATAAAACGCAAATTGTGAAAATAAGCTCTAATATTTCTGTAATTAGGAATTGTCTGTTGCTTTGTGTTGAACTTTTCCAGACTTCCCTCTGCATCTCTCTTTGACTGTGGCTCTGATTTAGTGTGACAGAGAGAAATTAAGGGGAAATCTGAAGCCACTCCGATGACTCCTCACGCCACTTAACTGCACTTAATTTACTCGCATGCAAGTAAACAACTTAAAACCCGCCACACACACACACACACACACACACACACACACACGCAGAGGCGTTTTTTTTTACTATTAAAATGAAACATCGATTTACTGAATGCATTTTAAAATGCGCTTCAACGAAAATCCACGTGACTTGTTCATATTTGTTTTACTGGCATATTTCCTGTTTGCATGAATTAATTTAAAACATTAGTTTTTTTTAAATTAGGTTTCTTTGACCATTTTAATTTATTTGATCAAAGCTGCCAGAAATGTCTAAATTAATTAAAAAACAGTGAAGTCGCCAAATCTTTCATAATGTTTATTATCAAATTAATATTGCACACAAGGTAAACTTGTATACAGTATTTTAAGAGATGTTTGAGAATGTGCCTATTGCATTTACAGTGGAAGACACGACACAATGAACCAATGGAGCCTCTAAATGTCATATTTCGAGGAGGAAAGCTTAACTCTAATCCATCACACGGCTTCACTGTGCGGTTATTAAACGAATAAATGTCAGTGCTTTCATAATAATTACATTTCTCAACAATAATTAAGATTATTGTGATTCAGGCAGAAAACCAAATGCAGATGTTAAAAAAAGAAAAAGTGCTTCTTTCGACGACAGAAACACCTCACTGAAGGAATTCGTTTAACTGATTTGGCGAAAGTCGAAATTAATTCAGATTTCCGACAATCTCAGAGGGCAGATAAAAGTTTCCTTCCCTCTGCAGATGTGAAATGTCTGCCTCAGACTGTCGCAGCTGACAGCGATTGAAAAGGCAAATGCGCCAACTAGTGTCAGAAAGCAGCATGGCGGAGGGTTTGCAGGGTGTGCCGTCATTTGATGTAACCATCAACATTTCAGGTTTCTAATGAATTCAGCCTCTGGCACACACACACACACACACAGACAAACAAACACACACTGATTACTCTGTTGCACCGTTTGATGTGCATGAAACACACTTGCCTGGTTGCTTTAATGCTCTTATTAATTCAGCTCAGTCAATTACAGTGATACGGATCTGTCTCACCAACATAATTTCACTTTGTGAAAATATTATTTACCTGCTGAGAAGGTGTAACGCAGATATAATAGCTTTTCAAAATGAATAAATGATCGGAAAACCGCAGGCCTCTGCAGTCTGCAGATAAATTATAAACAACAGCAAGTAAAAATAGGCCAGTGACAAACCAGTGTGACGGGGATAAAGGTGCTCATCTTTCACTTTATTATATATTATTTAATCAATTAAACTGTCTCCCTGGAAGGCGAATAATTCATAACAACACACAGGTTGTTTTGCACTGAACCAGAGTCAGTTATTTTACATATTTAAATCCATCACATTCAACATTTTACACATTTAACAGAGTTTCTCGCTCATACTTACTGGCTATAATTTAAAAGAAATGTACGTCCAAATAATCATCTTTTTATACAATTCTGTAAAAAAAATAAATTAAAATAAATAAATAAATAAATAAAAACGTGTTTCTCCTTCTTAAAAAAAAAAAGACCTTATACCTCTTTATTCCTCTCTGCATCACGCTAACGTGCGTCTGTAAAAAGGCAGGCAGAGAGAGAAGCACAGATAGGTATCAATAATTCAGCTGGTGTGTAACAGCAGCGCAGGGCTGGAGACGCAGCACCGGAGAGTGTGATTGGTCCGGTGAAAGCCCAGCCCAGCTGATTCATTGGTGGAAATCATCTCCGCACTCCCGACCACTAAACACTAAAATGACTCGGGTAAAATAATATCGCGGCACTCTGCACTCCGTTCAGCCTCGCGGCTCCTTCTCTGCGCTACAGGATAACTTTAAAGGAGATTCAACAGGAGCGACAGGACAGTTCCTCTTATACCAGAGTAGCGTTGTTGTTGTTGTTGTTGTTGTTTGTGTGAGTGTGTGTGTGTGTGTGTGTGGGGAGGATCCAACGAGGATAAAGTCTCAAGAACTTCAACGCAAGAAAAGGACACTGATGTGCTTCAGCGTCAGTTTGACTAGAGACATTCGGGTTTGATACATTCAGTTTTACGGGGTTTTTTTCCCAGCGGAGTCTGGTGAGACCTAAAGAGGCGTCTGGCAAAGTTTGGCTGTTTAGTCGAGACCATTTAAAAACAAAAAGCTTAAACCGAGAAAGTCAGTCAGCTGGATTGTCTAACTTTTTGTACCACGGATTACTTTATTACTGCCGACAGATTGTCACCGATCGGCAGCAAATGATTTAGGGGATTCACTGACTGATTTGAGATTTCCAAGTGAGAGCTCCAGTCGTCTGTGCTGAAACTGTCCGTCAAGTGTGCGACAGGTAAGAGTTCAGCACTGAGAGACTTTGGAGACGTGCACGCTGTTTGCTGAGGTTAGTGAAACACAGAGCCACCCTGATGTTCCTCGGGCTGACACATCCTGTGCAGATGATCTAGCGCACAGTTTGCTGTGTCTGATAAGGTAGCGAGGCTCTCTTCTTCACTCAGACTTAGTGCGCTCTCGCCTCCATCCTTTGCGCTCTCACGCGGCGGACTCCTGAGACCATCAGCGTCTGGAGGGAAAGAAAAACTGTTTTTCTCCCAGAGAGACCCTGCTCCTCCAACTCAACCCAGTCAGGTGGCACTGACCCAAGCTGTTGTGATGCATATTCCCGTAGAGCCGCCCACCACCAGACGGTTCACGCCGCCCTCCACGTCCTTCCCCTGCAGTAAGATTGGAGACAGCAACGGGGCCATGGCCACCCCGGGGCCCCTCAGGTCAAGACCGGACACCAGGAACGTGGTGGACGTCCTGGCGGATCACGCCGGCGAGCTGGTCCGGACCGACAGCCCCAACTTCCTCTGCTCCGTCCTCCCGTCTCACTGGAGGTGCAACAAGACGCTCCCCGTGGCTTTCAAGGCAAGACACATGGCTTCTAATTATCATTTATTATATTTTCATTTTTTATGACGCTCATTGCGGTTTTCTAACTGTGGGAAATGCACGAGAAAAGACCAACCAGATACATTTTAAGGAGAATTTAATTGCATTTATTTATAAATAAGAGTGGGCTCTGGAAGATGTGCTCGTTTGGTTTCTGAATGTTGTATTTGTGTAGGATATTAAATGATTAAAACGTCGCTATGAATAAGCTCTGCCTTTATTGGCTTAAAAAGGCACCGTCCAGAATAATAACATCCTCAATAAAATGATTACAGAGAAGAGGTCTGAAATTACAAGAAGTCTGAGCAAAAAGATCTGAACTCAAATATTTATTTTTAGATTTTTCTGTATTATATATGATTTTGATGCTTTCTAGGTAAATATTCGAGGTTTGTGTCAACATGACGCCTTGTATTGTCTACATCGTGTTTGTGGATCAGATCCGATGAGAACACAAGGAAATAAATAACTTTATAAATAATAGCCTAGAATTTATATTTTAGTGTCCTTAGTCTACACCAGAGGGTCCACCTCACGGACTCTCCCAGTTGTGTGCTTTATGTGATGGTCTATTGTTGACAGTGTGGTGAAACGGTGGCGATATTGGTGCTTAATATTATGGGAGCCGGATGCGGTTTTACGCGCGCAGTGTGTACATTTGGTTTGGTGACCCATGACCGCCCGCTTTCTCCGGTGCAGGTCGTGGCTCTCGGTGACGTCCCCGACGGGACTCTGGTCACCGTGATGGCCGGCAACGACGAGAACTACTCGGCCGAGCTGAGGAACGCCTCCGCCGTGATGAAGAACCAGGTGGCCCGCTTCAACGACCTGCGCTTCGTGGGCAGGAGCGGACGAGGTGAGCTGAAACTCACTCTCTGTCTGTCTCTCTCTCTGTCTCTGTCTGTCTGTCTCTCTCTCTGTCTCTCTCTCTCTCTCTCTCACACACACACACACACACACACACACACACAGGCCTGCACACATGACATTTGGAAAAGCGCTTATGATAATATAAAGGATCACATTTCTGGTGTAACGACTGACATCTGACAGCATGTTATTATTTTTTACTGAATGTGAAAAATGACTAAACGTCCAGATCACCAAATATGCAGCACAGACGCACAGATAGGAAACGCTGGCCCGTGATACTCCTTCAAATATAGCTTTTAAAATATATTGTTTTACGCCAGTTGAGGCCTGCTCTCTGCTGTCTATCACAAAGATACAAGTCGGGAGTCATTCAGGTGAGACTTTGCCAGCTGACGTCCATGGGTGTCCAACATCTGGCCTGCGTCACGGTGAACAGTCGCGATGACTGTAATTTTCTTAATCCAGGGGAATACAAATAATGATCCACGTTGTGTCCCGGGGCGCTATGTCAAACAGTCCCCGCCACCAAACAGGCTCCCGGCCTAATGCCTGTTATTTAGCATGGGTATTGTTTTTAATTGCCGTAATAAAATAAAACAAAAATCCCTCATCAACAGGATGTGATGTTGCGGTTAATGCGCAATGCCCGCTGAACAACGTTATTGTGATATTGAGTAAAACAAAACCTCTCCGTTACCAGGAACAAATAACAACAGATCCTGGACTAAAAATATTTTTAAAAGCCTGATTGTTCACGACACATCTTCCAAGCAGAGGAGGAGTTCCCACCCCCCCCCCCCAGGAGCCTCCTCTGGCCCTTTCGTCGGCCTTTTACATTCCCCTTTAATGTTAGAATAGCGGTGGTTTGGTGAATGGGGAAATGGGCCTCGTCTCCAAATTAAAAAGTAGCCAACACCTTTCATTTCTCTAGTCAATTACCCCACCCGGAGGATTCGTCTTCTTCGGCTCTCCTCCCACGCAGTCTCTGTTTAACAAGAGATGCCTTTCTCAGAGCACCGGACCCGCTGCATGACGCAGCCTTCCTCCCCCTGCACGGACTCTGGTGCAGAAGGGAGCAAGAGCCAGCCTTGTTGAACAATAAACTATCGCTGTAAACCCAATCTGGAACAAATTCGCCCAATAATCTAAATCATACCCGCAGTCAGGCCATCAACCACCACCATTTTTTTTTTCTTTTTTTTTTTCTTCTGTCCCTTAATTCAAAAAGCTGCAGCGGGACAAAAGCCGGGGATGATTTGAAGTTGAACAAGCGAGGTATTGTTGCAAACAAAGAGAAAAGAGTTTACAGATCATTCGGGGAGGCTATTTATAAAGTGGAATGACACGTCTTCCATAAACCTCATGGCCGTGTTGCTGTGCTGCAGGAAAGAGCTTCACTCTGACCATCACCGTGTTCACCGGACCGCCACAAGTGGCCACCTACCACCGCGCCATCAAAGTCACCGTGGATGGACCCCGGGAACCGCGCAGTGAGTACACGCACGCACACGCACACGCACACTCTCACGCCCACCGACACTGCTATTGTTGTTGCTCAAGTGCATTGTGGTGTGATGTGAATGTTGCAGAGCCACCCGGTGAGAAGCAGCTAATCCTCGTTCTGAAAGTGGTGGGTGTCAGTATCTCTACATGCTAGAAGAACTGCATGAGTCATATATGCAGATGTTATATGTAAATCTGATACTGTGATGTGCATGTCTGATAGTGTGTGTGTGTGTGTGTGTGTGTTATGCATTCATCACACTGTGGAGGTAACATTTTCACACAATCACATGTGCAAAAGTTCGGTTTCCACTTGATTTGCTGTGGGATTAAGACTCGGTTTTGGGGTTGAGATTAGAGTTAAAACTAGGTTAAGGTTGGGGTTAGGCATGAAGTGGTTATGGTAAGCCTCTAGAGGATGAATGTAGGGCGGTGCATTGTCCTCACAAGTATACAAGTGCAGGTCTGTCTCAGTGTGTGTGTGTGTGTGTGTGTGCAGCAGGGGAACAGGGAAGGGCCCAGTCAGAGGAAACTGTAAAGCATATTAAAGCATAACCCAAGACCACTAAGAGGAGCCGAGTGAGTCTCCAAGCCGCAGGTGGCTCAGCTCAGTCGACCCCCCTGCCTCCTCCTCAGCCACCCCTCACTCCTACCTTCCCCAGAGCTGGTCAGAGGGGCTGTACCTGACCGACCACATAAGTGGCTCGTTGATTTAACACAGGGCAGACTCTGGCCACTGTTAGCCCTGGCAGGGAGGCTCGGCGTGCTAAAGCTGTTAGCGCCGCCGTTCAGCCGCAGCTACATTCTCATGTGGTTTAATGCTGCTGGTGTGAGGGATGGTGGAGAGTAGTGTTACTCAGATGAGTCAGGGGCTGAGGGCTGGTGGCGTATGAGCCCGCCTGTATGAATCTTTCGTGAGGTCAAGGTGGGATAGAGGAGGTGGGTACGTTTTCACGATCTACCTACAGAGGGGTCGTGGTTTTAATGGTCCTGGAGTGCTGGGTTTTAGAGGTCTCTGAACAGGCGGATAGCTGAGGCTTGTGCTCATGTCTGTGGAGGGGGATATTTGGGACAGGGTGGATTTAGCCCAGTCAAAACAGACCACAGCAGGGGAAGAGAGAGTGGTAGCAAGTGCCACATGAGGGGGGATATGGCTGGCAGAGAGGGAGAGAGTTGAGGCGCACACAGAAAGGGGCATCGTCACCCCCCCACCCCACCTGCCAGGCTGGATGCTATTTGTAGAGGCCTTAAAGAGAACAGTGACTGCACAGGAGGGAGGGACTAGATAATAATAAACACAGTGCGTGCGTGTGGATGGTTTCAACTTGATCGTCTTTTGTCAAAAGAAAAAAGAAAAAAAAAAGCCCAACGTGTGACTCTGTGCATAAACGGGTTCTCATGTGCGTCTGCGAGCGTCTCCGCCTGAAATAACTGTGTACATTAAGGTTGTCTCCTGTCTGTCTGTCAACGTGCTACGGCTCTGGCTGAGGCGTCAGAGTGGCCGTGCTACTTTTACACTGGCGCTGGGTGCTATAAAGTGACACTGTTTAATATAGGGCAGGAGGAATTTAGGGCTCCATTAAACTCTCTTACACGGTGCTGAGAGGGAATTCATAGAATGACAAAGTAAACTTCGGCAAAGGCTGATTTTTTTTTACATGCATCAGTATGATTTCAATATGTACTAACTAGAACCTCCTTCAGCGTAACCCTCTGGAACCAGATATTGTTTGATTTGTGCTAAGTGTTAAGATGGCTGAAATACTGAGTCAAAGCGGCTCTGAAATATGAATAATACATCTAGTTACTCCGCAGTGAAAACAGATCCAGGAAAAAAAACAGCTGATCACAGTTAATAGAATAATCATTTGGAAACGCAGCACATTTATACTGTTCATTACATTGGTTTGAATGAGCTGTCAGATGCGAGGCTGAGATGAGGTTTCAGTCCAGTTTAGTGTATTAAAGGACTTGTAGCCTCAAAATAGAAAATCACTTGCGAGATGAGATAAAGGAGCTCTCATATTTAAACAAGAAGCACATTCTAGGAGTATTATATCAGTCATGTCCCGGCACAGTCAAAGCACAGGAACACACACTACCATTCAGACATTATTAGGGCCATAAAAATAATCACATTCTTCTCTAACCACAAGGCACCACATTATATCGGCTGTATGACGTTTAGAGCCAAAGCAGAGAGGCACTTTTGCCAACACATAAAACTAACAGCATTTTTTCATTACAAATGTCATCCTCTGAGACAGTTATATATTCCAACGCTGCTTTGATCCCAGTTTTTTTAACCACACAACGTTGCCTGTACGTCTCAGCTTTATCATTCATAGAGTGCAGACAGCCTGAAGCCAGACTTGGCCACGGATGTGCTCACCTGTCCGCAGGCTGGCAGGCTGCGGGGGCCCAGCCTGCACATGGCTTTACAGGCTGTTTGCGTAGGGCCCTGCATTTGCATGGCTGCCAGCAGAGCCACGGCAGGAGTTGGCACTGAAGGGGGGGGGGGGGGGTTATTAATGTTTACTGATCCAGTCTGGAGAACCTGACGGACAGGACTGCAGCGGTGCCTCGCCTGAGGCATGTGTAACAAAGAACGCCATGCCTTCTGAAAACACTTGAGCAGTAAGATAGACACACACATGGGCTCAAATATGTACACAGATGTAGTTTCACATGCCCCCACACACACACACACACACACACACACACACACACACACACACACACACACACACACACACGTAAATGGATATAAACACACAATGACAGCTTTCTGTTCCTGAACAGAAAGTAGGCTAAATGTTTTTGCTAAAGTATTTTTGTCTCCCTTGCTGCTGATTTCCTCATCACACATCCGGTATTCGTCATCATACCCCCCCCCCCCCCTCCCCAACACACACACACACACACACACACACACACACACACACACACACACACACACACACACACACACACACACACACACACACACCCCGATATATCTGTCATACGACATTATCGAACTTCTGCTGAGGCCAAACTGCACGCACTGAAAACTCTCCCTCCACTTCTGTCTGAGCAGCAGCTTTAACAACGTGCCACATCCGAGGACGACAAGAGAGAGAGAGCATGCCAAGCTAAAAAAGAAAGAAAAAGGAAAGCAGATGACTTAAGTGTTGAGACCCTCCCTGTTTGTCGCTGCTATCAGATGCCTCCGCACCACCGCTCACACACGTGGTGCACCCTGCAGGGTTATTTGCACCAATTAATCCCACAACTATATTTTTGGTGCCCTTCTCACTCCCTCAACTTATATATGACATCAGCCGCTGCCTATTTACCCACGGCGGTGGAGGGAGGAGGGGCTGTTTGTATTTCTGTATCTCTTGACCTGAAATGAATCAGTCCCAGAGAAAAAAAAAAAGATGAACTCACCGCAGGTCAGGCTGGGTCAGAGAGATCAGAAAAGGGTCGGATATATTTTGAGCTTGAGAGATGATGTTCAGAAATAATTAGCACAGCGGGATTTGTGTCTCCTTTTTTAGAGCCTGAAAAGCATTTGAATGAGTGAACATGTAAATAAAACACTTTCACAGAAAGTTTGTGAATGTGTAGAAAAAAGATTTGTGCAGACAGATATCCTTTACAGATGTGTAGAAAAGTTTTACAGTACACTCAGAAAGCAAATTAAAACTTAGAATTACGTCAAACTGTCCAGCCAAATCAGCTAATGATTCTGGTAGGCATTTATTATTTATTCAGAATTGATTTTTAAATCAAACTCTTGTCAGTACCCACCCAAAGGTCTGTGGGTTGAGGAGGTTAGAGAAACTGAAAGGAGAGACAGTCATTTGCTGAATGTATAGGATGTGGAGGCCTGTGTGTACGGTGCCTCGGTGAGGTCAAAGTGGCAATTTGTTGTCTGATGAGACTTGGAAATGATACACATGAATACACCCTAACCACAAGTATACAGTGTACATGCAATACCTGCATACATTCAGATAAAGCAGCTTGCACACCTTCCCACCCATAGGCCCACGCATCCACCGAAATCACACAAGTGCTGTCGTGTTTTGTTGCCTCTATTTGCTCGGCTGGGTGTGTTCGCACAGCTCCAGGAGGAGAATGGCAGGCGTTAGGGGGGGGTGGCATGGGTGGGTGGGTGGGGGCGCGGGGGGGGGGGGGGTGCATGTTGGAGTTGGCGGGTTGATTCTATTTGCATTTGGCACACAGACTGTACAAAGTATGCAAATAGACAAACAATGACATTTGCTGTGTTATTTTTCCTGTGATATTGCAGTCTCTCTGCAAAGCCAACAATAAGATAGCATGCGTGTTGTTGGGTATGTATTTGCGCGTGCAGGTGCTCAGTTCATACACCTGCCAGGTGCGTCCATCTCTTGAAGCCGGCCCCCACGGGCCACGCCCATGCTCCACAAATCACATGAAAGGCTCACCCTCGGTGCGAATTGCTCTCTCAAAGGCAACTTTGATGTTTGAAAATGGAGATGGGTGTCTTTGAAAGAAAGGCCTACAGGTGTATCAGTGCCAGGGAGGGGAAAAACAGTGGCATGTCTGATGCTGGGAGACATAGTGGCCTATGCAAGCACACAATCACACAAACACCCACATAAATAGTGTCTAGCCTCTACAATCAAACTCATGACTGCCATTTATAATTTCGTAGAGAAGATAGTCTTCCTTAATACCACTGACAGATGGGAACAGATGAAGATGAGATTTTATGTCTTCTTCAGAGAAATGACACTCTGTGGTGTTGGTACTTCTTGGAGGCCGTCGACTGCGGCGTTCCTCTTCCCTGGGGTCACTCCAGATGCGTCATACTTGGTCTCAGTGATTAGAAGTAGAGCAAATATTGGCCAACTGATAAATCCACTGGAATGTGTGTATTGAATAGGTTTGGACTGGTTTCAGAGAGGAACTTTGTGTGTTGGAGACAAAACATCCACAGCATTCTGAGGTCTGAGGCTTGTGATGGGTGGGAGGATGAGGGCAGTTTCCTCCGGTAGTCATGCAACATGTCTGTGTCTTAGAGACGAGCAATCACACCCCACTGTTAATTATTTTTGTGAGACATTTCTATGTGTTTTTATGTCAGATATGAATGAATGCGGGACTGTTGCTGCCAGAGTCATTAAAGCATGATAGGACAGACATGAAAGCATCTAATAATATAATCAAATTTTGTTGTGGGAGGGTAAATAAAGGACTGAGATGGAAGCTAAGACCACTGTTGCCACCTTAACCACATCTAGAAGCTTTGAGGCCAACTCCCTTTGAGGGCTACACACACACACACATATGCAGACACAGCTGTTGGTAATCCTACTTAGGCTTTTGTACTTAGGCTTTCCTGTGAAAGCAGAGCTAATGAGTCTAAATACCTCAACTAAACAGAGATTTAAACAAAGAAATACATCCATTAGTCTTATTACTGGCACTCCTCTTCTCCCCTCGCTGCCTCCGTTTTCTCTTCGGCGTGTTTCCGCAGCGTCAATGCACAAGTTTCTGCTAAAACAGGAAAAAAGAAGAACATTGTCTAACATTTAGAAACAGCGCGATGTCTCCTCCTCGGGCCAGATGATGACTGTCGAGACACACGCACAATAGCCTCGGGGTGAAATGCCCTTTCTTTTTCCACTCAGACAAAAATTTCCACCCTGGATTTGCTGACGCCAGATAGAACAGCAGGGCGCAGTAGGAACTACCGAATTATTTACAGAGGCCCCAGACAGCGCTTTTAATTCATTCTGATGATGCAAGTAGAAGACGTTTTCTCAGAATCACTGACGAGCTGGGCCAACGTCGCGACTCAGCTCTCTCTCTCCCTCTCTGTCTCTCCACCTACTGCCTACACACTGCCCTCTAAACTTACCAGCCAAGCGTCTTTCCTGTTTACCTACCTATGAAGGGAAGTAAAATGCCCACTCTGTGTGTGCTCACTCTTCCTTATTTACACTGACCCATACAGGAGGGAGCCATTACAACCTTTCAGCCGTAATTCAATAAAAGTTCCGTTCTGCATTTAGAAAAATAAATGGCCCATGAGTGGAGGAATATTTTCTCCCCCGCTGCATTATGACAATAAACTGTTTTCTGTGTTGGGGCAGTGGGGACGGGGGTGGAGCGGGGGGCGGTTTGTGGGAAGAAGGCACCTGCTGGTTACTGGAAAAGACGCTGTGTACCACCACCCTGCGGTTTTTGGATATTTATTTCTTCAGGCCTTAATGGTTAGGAACAGTGAGCAAATAATAGGTGTAGCGAGGTCTTTCTTTTGCTTCCAGGAGCGGAGAAGGTTGTAATCCTCTGTGTAAACACAGGAGGAAGTCTTGGCTCTTCAAAATAGGCTGGAAACATCACAGAGAAGGAGAGGTCAATCGTCATTACCTCAATACTTAACTGCACAAGTCCACTAGCACGATAACCTCAGAGAAAGCAATGAAAGTGAAGTATGTTTATGCCTACACAGTGGAAAATTCACACATTTCACATTTCACACATTTACTTTGACCCACCTGGAATATTAATTGTCATTCTGTGGAACTGTGTGTGCGAGTTTAGGGGCAAATGCAATGCTTGTTGCACATTATTGTGTGTGAGCTAGTATGCACGGAGGTGTGAACGCGTAGCCGTTTGACACATCTGCTGGCGTTGCATTGATGTATGTGACAGCGGCAGCTTGCTTTCCTTTCCCACAGCCCTGCGAGGCCCCCACCTTTCCCCCGGCACCTCGCTGCTTAGAACAACCTGACTACCACGTACATGCAAACATGCATCACACACAGCCATGCACAACAACCCCATTCACCATTAGAGTCAAAATAACACTCTCGATACGGCTTCCTTTGCTTTAATATGATCTGTCACTGGTGCCAAATAGGCCTTCTGTGCTCGACAAGGCCAAAGCAGCACTGGGAAATCTAGTCAGCAGGCAAGCAGCCAAAAGGGCCTGAAAAACAGCAGCGCTCATATCAACCCCAACACGCCTCAACTCCCCAACTACAAGACAGTTACACACACACACACACACACACACACACACACACACACACACACACACACACACACAGTGAATGGTGGGACAAAAGAGGGATGATTGCTCTCAACGTGCTACGGGCCTTGTTGTATTGTTAGAGAATCCGGGTGCATTGGGCCTGATTTTGGCACCCCTTCACTCTCTTTGCCTGCCTCAACCTGCCTCGCTGTAGGGCTGTCCTCGTGTGGCACTGCTTCTGTTCCCCACACACACACACACACACACACACACACACACACACGCTCAAAGAGCTTTATCCCCTTATCAGAAAAGGAAGGCTGCGCTCTTTGCTCAAACAGCCTCATGTAGCAACTTCCGCTGTGAGCGGCTTGTTTCAGGCCTGCGAGGGGGATTTTCACACTGCTGACGTCCCCAGAGACAGCCTGATGCATCTGCCTGAGGGACCAGACGATCCCCCAGCTGTGGTCAGAGAGGGTGAACTACAAATAAAAGCGTGCCAAAACTTTTGCTGACCTTTTCCTGAAAGCTTAGACGGACATAATGTTTTCCCAAAACCCCCCTCGCCACTTCGTATGACATATACAAGAAATAAATAGTCTGTGCATTCAATCCATGGTAAGTCGTAAAACTTAATGCATTAATTCTGAAAGTGTTGCGAGAGTGTTATGTAAATGAGTATAATGTCTGTGTGTGGCTAGCATCGACTCATTTAGGCCCAGACGAGACAGCCACAATCACCAGCCAAGGGTAAAACCCACTTCCTTCAGGGTCAGCCTCAAAACAAGAACTTTGATTTGTCCCACAGTAAATACCCAACTGTGTGATTGGTGGCCTTGGGAAACGCGGTGCCAAATACACTGCTGCAATGATGCTTTCTGAGCTGCGCTGCATTGCCAGTAATAGAACGAAAGGGGAAGTATAAGAAAGAGTGGCGGAAAGAAGCAGGGTGGGAACGAAAAAACGTAGGGGGTTCAGGTCTGCTAGAGAGGAGGAAGAGGAAGACAGGTGTACACGACTTTGCTCAACAGATGTTGAAACGTCCCCAGTGTCTGTTGAGGGCAAACGGAAGTTCGCTCGCAGGCAAGTAGGCCTCCCTGCAACATGTGTTCAACTGTCGCTCCACATTGCACATTCAAAAGTTAGATAAGGATGCTGCTCTTGTGTTCACATCTTTTCAACACTTAGCTTTCGATACATTAACACATAAAGCGCAGGCTTACCTTACCCACGAGGAAAGCTACATGCATTGCAAGTTGTGGTGCTATTGTCTTGACTCATCAATGCAAAGAAGAAGCTCATCAAAACATGTAATAACCTACAGAAGAAATGTCACAGCTGCTCTCACAGTAGCCTTCATATCACAATCACAAATGCTCCGTACACTGCCCAGACATTTTTGTATGTAATCCTATAGCATACTTACATAGACTTTACGGTCCAGACATAGTTTTCAGTGTTAAGTGTGATACCTGCACTCCAAATCAATTCTAGTCTGTTATCAGGGGCCTATCAAGTCCATTTATACGTTGAATACAAATATTTACACTTCAAATATATTCAGTGCAGACTTGGGCCGGGGCCAAAGCACGTATTGCCCTTTGCCGTCCAGATAGAGTTTCACTTTGCCCCTGAAAAAGCACCCAGCCCTTTACTAAAAAGAGCTTGTGTTTAATGTGTCTCCCTCTGGACGGGAACATATGTTTCTTTCTTTCAATGGAGACAGAGACAAACAGACAGAGAGACAGAGAGGAGAAGTAGAGAAAAAAAGTGGGGGGGGTGAAGGAAGGAAACAGGTCATATTGGGTGATCATTCAGCTGTGGCGTTGGTGTTTAAGGCCTGGCTGTCACCTCACTGAGCAAACACTGTCTCTGTGTTGAGCTGATATAGGCTTTGTGGAGGGAAGGCTGGGCAAGACTCGGTGGAGTTTGCTGTTCTGGTCTTAGAGCACCGGGTGCAGGGTTATGAAAAATAACTTTTCACATCACTTACCCTTGAACCTGTCTCCATGAGCTTCAAAGCACGAGCGCAAAAGAGCAAAGCATCTCAAGTTATTCTGCAGCAAAGATAAAACACTATCAGGAAATAAAAAGACACACACACACACACACACACACACAAAACAAAGCGGAGCTGAGAGCGGCACACCCATTTCTTCAAAACACAACCATCGCCTTTCAGTACATCGTTAATACCAGACATTTTATATCAAGCATTTTATTTGTTCTTCATAGACTTCCATAATGCTTTCAGATGATGCGACCGCCACTCTGAGAGGAGGCTAGTAAATCTACAACCTTTAGCATCCATTTCGGCTCTGGGTGCGTATTGAGCGCTGCTGTTTAGGCCTCATGTGTGCATTGGCCCCCATCTCCCAGCTCTATCTTGTGGTTATGATATCATAGAGAGAAAAACAAGGGCATTCTCTCCTAAGTGCACCCTGACACATTAAATATTCATTCGACCACAGAAACCCCTCTGAAATGGGGCTGGTGTGATGGCACCCCTCTGGCCCCCGGACCTGCAGAGTAGAAGTCAAATGTTGGCGGTCAGGGCAGACACACTGTGGCTAAAGTCCGGGTCAACTGGCCAAAGAGAGCACATTAACACAAGGTTTAAGTGGAAGACACAGGTCGAGTCTCTCTGCTGCAATCTTGCAGAGATTGTAATGATTTAGAACTTTTCTATAGTGAATAACAAGGGAACAAATCCAGAGGCAAAAAGTTTAAAAGGACATGGCTCTTTTTTTTAAAATCACTTTTAAGTATGTTAACTCAGAATCAAAGAACTCCTGTGTGTCCAAAAAATTGAGACTGAACAGTAATTTCTATTAAGAAAATGGAAAAAATAATCTTCAAATAATTTAGCACAACAAGCCTCTGAACTTGTCACAATTCCTATGGTAGCCACAAAGTTTTAAAAGACTACAGTGCCTTGTTTAATTCACATGCAAATTAAAAGAAAAAAGTTAAAAAGTTAAAGTAGCTACAGTTAAAAATCAATGCTTCTCTCCTGACAGGCAGTATCCAAGAGACAAAGGCAGAGAGGAAAACAGAGGAGAAGGGGAAAAGAAAGTTTCGAGCCGCCTCCCTGTTGATTAGTGGTGTTAACAGTAACGGTGGGCCCCGGGTTAATGAGCTCCAGGCCTCATTTTAACAAAGCCTCCGCTACCCCCCGAAAAATTTGCCCTCTCACAGCCCACTAAACCCCCTACCGGAGGCTCTGAACAGTGTGTCGCCAAATGCAGCCCTTTCCCTGCCAACTGGAACTGGGCCACGGGATCCACAGCTAGGTTCAAGTGTGTGCATATGTGTGTGTTTGTGGGCAGCTGAATGATCACTTTCATCCCTAAAGAGCTAGCCAATTCATCTTAGACCACCACTGGCCACAGAAAAACTGACCAATTATCATTTTTTTCCTTGCCGTCTGTCTTTTTTTTTTCCAACCAAAGAGTGGTGGGATGTATCATTTCCCTGACCTCAGCCGTTTGAGGTGGTGTAAATCTCTTAATAACTACACAAGGACACATATAGGGGCTATTTTTGGAGGGCTGCTTCCCCTGGCCGCCCCTGCTCTGGCCTGGAACAGACAGTAGCCACAGTGTCTATGTGGGTGATGGAGCCTGGACCTGGCACTGTGTGTGTGTGTGTGTGTGTGTGTGTGTGTGTGTGTGTGTGTGTGAGAGAGAGTGTGTGTGTGTGAGAGAGAGAGGAGGAGAGAGTGAGAACGCAGGCTTTCATTCCTTCCATCACAGTTTAAAGAGGAGGCAGACTGGCCACATATGAGTGTGAATAAAAAAGATATCACAGAGTGTGTGTGTGTGCCGGCGTGTTTCCGCCCAGGACATGTCCCTTTGTACCTGTACGGAGCAAACTAGTGGGCCGGTGGGCGCACGCGCACGCGCACACACACACACACACACACACACACACACACACACACACACACACACACACACACACACACACACAAGGTGCTTTCCTTTGGCGTTTAACGTCCTAATGCTCAGGAAAACAAACAGCTGGAGAGCAGCAACAGAAGTGCTGTCTTTGCTCAGACAGATTAGTCATGACTGAGTCTCTCCCTTTCTCACACACTCACACACGTAAAGTGCAACTGAACTGTTGATCAGTGGGTGTGAGTAAAAAAAAAAGTACCCATGTACTCTGTGCTGCACTTTGAACGCAGGAAGCCACTGAAATCTAAATCCCTGCAGTCCAAAGTCAGACATTTCATGCATCAACGAGCGCCTGCGTGCCCTTTGTGTGTGTCTGTGTGTGTTGAGGGCCGTCAACGCTAGATATTTCTATATAGTTTGTAAAGAGAGGATGGAGGGGAGGTGGTGGGCACAAACAAATGGACAGAGCGGTAAACGAGGGGAAACTTTACCCATGGGTCAACCTCCGAGGGAAGATATATTGCCCATGGGTCAGTGGAGAGAAAGGACGGGCAAAATCCATATTGGTCCGTCTGCCTTGCCCCCTTTATATAGTGATAAAATATTCAAATCCAGCCATTACTTCACATTAGGCTACTCTGTAGAGATGCCAGGGAGAAAACCACAGAATGTATACATGCTGGTTCACACACAGTTTTGGTGCATTGATAGTTACATTAAAATCTCTTCCTCCCCATTAGAGGCATAGCCCTCATCCGGACTCATGTCTGACATTTAAGGTGTGTTCACATGTTGAGCATGTGCATGTATGCGTGTGTGCGTGTCTGTGTGTATGAACATGTGTATTTGTACATGTCTGCCTACATGTGTGTGTGTCTACATAAAAAGGCAGGGGGGGGGGTTTTCTTACCGTCTCCCTGAACGGGAGATCAGAGTGATAAGGGCGCTAAGTGTGTTGGTTAGTCTTCTCAGGTCTGGATAAAAGAGATGCAACAGATATGCTTCACTTACTCAGTTCATTCGCACCTCCTGCACGCGCACGCACACACACACACACACACACACACACACACACACACACACACACACACACACACACACACACACACACACACACACTCAGATCTATGAAAACTCTCTGTCTTTCTCTTTCTCTCTCTTTTTGTCCGTTATGTTTAAGACTGATGACTATATGGTCTGGTAGCCTTGTCTGGGTGTTTCCTTCTGACTAAGTCCTGTGTCAGACCTGAATGTGTGTGTGGGTGTGTGTGTGTGTATGTGTGACAGAGAGGGGTGGTTATTGGGTGCAGATTTACTCACTATTTATAGTTTTTTAAGCAAGATGAAAATAAAGAGCCCTTCATCAGTTCATAGAAAAGTCTGATGTCACAATTCAGTTCATGATTTCTTAGACTTCAGTGTTTCGGGGAAAACAGAATTCCTCAAGCAATCGTTTTCAACCACTTATGCTATCGTTATCTGCAGATGACGCGGCAGCAGGTGCAGTTTGGATAACACATAGTGTCTAGCCAATGTATTTCAAGGTCTGCTAACATTCAAATAATATTTTTGTATTTGGAAGTTGAAAACATGGTGACAATGTCTCTCTCCCCCCTTATATAAATTCATCCTGTGTGAGTGTTTGTGAATTACAATGTAGGATATTGATGGTCCACTCAGTCCAAGTCAGTTTTACAATAATTACAGTACAAGACAGGCAAAGAGAAGTTTTGTGCCAGGGCATGTCTACCTGCCCGGCTCCATTAAGAAATTTTGGAAAACAGAAAAGTTTTCCAATAGGACTCGTGTTACTGTTTTTGCTATTTTTGTACAACTCTGGAAATATAAAGTGCCATTTTGTGCCATTTTCCTGGTTGCGTAGGTGGTAAATTGGCATGTCCTTGATTTCTCTCTTACCCGTCCTCCTCATGTCGCTGTTTCAGGGCACAGAGTGAAGATAGAAGACCCCCAGAAGATGCAGTTCTCGGACAGGCTGTCAGAGATCGAGCGCTACCAGCGGAGTATGCGAATAGGCCCAGTGAACAATAATCCCCGCCCCATCCACCAAACCCACCTCAGCACCACACAAGGTGAGGACCACTGACACATTCAGCCACAAGCAACCTACATCCTCATAACCAAAATCAACAAAACTGTAAAATCAGCTCACATTAACCGCTTTTACTTAGAAGCAAATAACTCCTTTAATAAAGCAAACATATTCAGTTTCATTTGGCCAGAGGGTAAGTAATCCGTAACACAAATCTGTTCTACATCAACACAGAACATGAAGTTCACCCAGCATTAAACTAAGCCAAGAGCCCTTCATGTGCATTTCCTCCACAGGGGGGCTTTCGAGTTCTGTTCCACTAATCTGAGAGCTGTTATATGTGTTGGCCATCCGAGAGGAAGCTCATGTCAGTTCTGTCCCCGGATGCCCTGCGTTGGTGGGTCCGGGCCCCACAGCGTGCAGGGTTGAGTCTGTGGCCAGGTGGCATGGCGGTTGCTGCCAACCGAGCTTGGCCTGGGTGCTGAAGCTGGCCTCCGCACACTACAGCCTCAGGAATGTAACAGCCGCCCGCTACCTTGGCAATCACGTCACTCTCAGACTGGTCAAATGTGCGGGGGCGAGGGGGCGGAGGGGCTGAGACTCAGAGTGAGGTGGTGCGATGGAGGGGAGGGGGTTGTTTCATGCATATGTGTGTGCGCTGTGGACAGCTGCGTGGGTGATGGTTGGAGTGAGGATGAGTGTTCGCTCTCCGTCATATGTCAGAGCCTCTTTAACAGGATGCCATGTCTGGAAGCATGCAGACTAAACACACACACACACACACACACACACACACACACACACACAGTGTCCTCTCCCACCCACTCTCTAGTTCTCATGCCAGCTAATGAAGCTCATTACCTTTGTATCAGCATGCTGTTGTGTACAGGAGGGCTTGTTTAGGAGCTCGTGGCCGTGTGTGGGTGGAACTCTATCAGTGTGTATCACAGCCATACACCGGTGTTTGGCCTTGTGCTTAGCTGAGCCAGCACTGAGTCACCACTATGGGCCTATCTAACAGCTGACTGAGGAGAACACAGGGTCTTTCACCCTGCACCCCCAAGTCCTTACTGCTGATATTGATTTTGTTCCCTTGCACAGCCTGTACCGAGGAGAAAACATGTCAGCCATTTTAGAAACACCACCGACCACTTACGCTGAAAATAAACACGGTGCAGCTTCAACACAATACAGCCACTGTGATGATGATTTTCTGATGGTTTCGAGGCTGCTGTGAGCTCTGTAGGTTGTCTGCCAATAAAAAGCCCCCCGCAGCTAAGCTTATACAGGGGAGCTTTAAGTTTCTGAGGGCTGACTTGAATACGGGAGAGGAGAAGGGGGGTGCTCTGGTCGGCAGGGAGAGGTGTACAGACTTGGTCCAGACAGCAGACAAAGAGCAGCTCTTTGCTTTGCTCTCGTCTGCCTTGCACAAGATTAAGGCAGGAATTAAGAGCGTCATTGGTTTGTCAGGCTTCAAAGGGCTGTGATGTTGCAACACACACATGTACAGCACCATACACCGGGAGCAGACACAACACATTAACATCAGTTGGAACTGTCAGAGACGGTAAAGGCCTTGAGCTTCACGTTACAGCTGCCAGCAACTGCAGGCCGCCTATAAGAAGTGTGTGTGTGTGTGTGTGTGTGAGTGAGACAGACGAGGGGAAGGGCTGTAAAAACCACACACCTTAATCTGTGGTATTACCATCATGACGGCATACCGCAGGGCAAGAGTGGTAAAATAATTAAATAACAGAGCAGAGGGCTCTTCTCCCTCCCACCTTGTCTATCTGTTGGAGCGTCTGAGCAGCAAACTGGAAATGTACGTCACAGCACACATCACACAGAGCGCTCCTGTATGTGTAGGAATAGTGCACAGACAACAACACTGCAGTATCACTACAGTATTACAAGCGGAGCTCAAACATAAATAGACTTGTTGTAATAAATCCCATTTAGAGACACAGGGAGGTGTTTACATATCAACAGAACACACGTCTCCGCTTTTGGCAGCCCTGCCAGACGCTGTTGTATTTTGCAGATACTTTAAATCCCGGGCCCTGTTTGTTTGAGAATTGCCGGGTGATAGATCGCCCATCAACACGTTATAATTAAATGGATTCCCGTCTTGCTGTTACAAAAGATGTTTTCCACTATCCGCGGCTGGAACCTTGCATTTTCCCCCTTGAAGACGACTAAATAAGAAAATACAGTGTCATCTCCTCCTAAAGCCTCCTTGCTTCATTTTGTTGTCTGAGCTATGAAATACTGTCTCAGTTTTCTTGTCAACAGGACGTGTCTCCAGACATCTGCTCAATGCTAGCCTGGATTCTTAAATCACACACACACACACATACACAGAGGATTGCACCATAGGCACATTGAAAATACAAAACACACACACACACCTACACTATTCTGTGCTAGTGTTGCAAGTTCTCCGCTAGTGCCCCAGACAGACAGGGTAATTAAGAGCTCATTACAGTGCATGCAGTGACAAGCTTCCTGCACGCTGGCAGACGCTGCATTCGCTGCTTGTTTTTGTTCCTCTGTGGCCACAGGTAAGCCTGGTAGACATGTGGAATGATTCTCAGCAAGGGCGGAGGGAGTGTGTGTGTGTGTGTGTGTGTGTGTGTGTGTGTAGTTGTACAAATGCGTGGTTCAACTAGCGCAGTCAAGCAAATCTGACACTCAGACAATCAAGTACTAAATTGTTATTCTGGTTTTCAAAACCTCAAGTGAGGTACATGTGTATACTATATGTGTCTGTGGGTGGCAGCTTTTCTCTTCCTCTGATACAGAAGGTAGTTCATCCTTTAACATCTAACCGTGACATTGCATTTATAATATACACACAGTTCTTTCCACTCTTAAGAAAAGCAAACACATGACAGAAAATTTGATTGTGCAAAGTGGAAAACAGATTCCAGTTTTACCTTGTTCCATTTTAAATGCAGACAAAACTCAACAAGCCCCTGGCACAGCCTCTAACAGACAGCCGAGACGAAAGCGGCTCTTTTAACTTAAATGTGTTTTAACAGTAAGAGAGGGAGGGGGAAAAAAGAAATACAGCAGCAATTTAATCATCCAAAAAAAGTCCTGGCACTTTTGAGGTGGTATCATTTAACATGTTATTTGTTCCAACACCTGTGTGTTCCTCTCTGAAGATGAATATCAGATACTAGCATAACGTTCCGCCATCAAGTCAAGTGCTCAATGCTTTGATGAGGGCCCAAAAGTGTGTGTGAGTGTGTGTGTACAAGTTTCTTTGTGAATGTGAGTGTGTGCCTGTCTGTCTGAACGTGACACATGTGGTGATTTTATGAAAAAATATCAATAGAATCTTGCACAAGTAATATATTACACACTTCATTTTTTAAATGTACTCAGCAACCATCCTGCAAATTCTATTTAAAAAAAAAAAGAAGCAAACCTTCTCTATTAATGACACTTTTACAAATGCTGGTACCACTGGCTTCCTCCGGCACAACTGGCACACGTCTGCTGCAGCTGTGCTTTGGCCCTCTTGTTCAGTACGTTCAGGCTGTGGCCTCTGGACTGGACTTAACGTGAGAAAGTCCTGTTTGATGGAGGACCAGCCCGATGCGGCCGTGCCCCTCCCGCCTCGTCCACAGTGACCACACTGTTTACTCCACATAAACAAGTTGGCCGGCCCCCCAGGTTCGAGGCGGCACTCGGCTACTGCCGCGGCCGAGAGGCTCACACTAATTCACACATCCAGAATGACATGATCAGCCAATTAGAAGCAAGAGCGAGACAGGAAATTAGCACCGTCAGGTAGCTGTGGTGTGGACTTCTGAGTATAGCCGTCACGCTAGTTGGGTTTCATGCTCATTTCTGCCAAACCCAAGCAGGAAGCTGGCCCTCTGAGGCCAATACAACCAAAACGAGCAGGAATCTGGACCAGTCCTTTAGACACTCTGTTTTACTTCTGCACTCCACTATTTACATAATATGTCAATGGCCGCCACGGAGTTTATTTGTTATGGTGCCTGAAAGCCTCACTTGTGGTTACTCTCTTTTTGTGACCCTGAGATGAATAATTCAAACTGAAAATGTTTTTGTTCTTCAACAAAAAAAAAAAATCTTTTGAAGCTGACTCTTTGGTGAAAAAAAAAAAGAAAGAAAAAGAGAAGTGAGAGCAAGTTGTTTTTTACTAGACTCAACTGTTTGTGTAAGTTATAATTTCACATCAGAGTCGGGCTGAGTTTTACATTTCAGCAATTACAGAAACTACATGTGTGCCATGAACAGTCTCTATTGAGTCTGGGGAGAGGGGAAGGGTGGGAGGACGACGAGCTCTCAAAGAGAACATAGGATTTTTCAGCCCATGTGTTTGTTTTTGCTCACGTTATAAGTGAGGGCTCAAAAGACATATCAAATGTCCCACATAGCTGAGCCAAGGCCGTGTTCCTCCCCTCTCTAACACACTCTCTTTCTCTCTCCTTCCCTCGCTGGCGTCTTTCTTTCTCTCTTGCTTGCTCTCTCACATTCTCTCCCCGTTGCGACGCCTAAGGCCTAAGCGAAACAGGAAGCCAGCACAAGGACCAGCATTCACTGTGTCTCAATGACACGCTTCATTACGGCAGGCGCATTACATGTCTCAGAGGCGTTTCTGGATCCGGAGTCACGAGGATGGATGCCATTTTGGCTCAAACATCTTCTCAGCCACCCCTTTCATCTACACATGCACTTCAAAAGCAGTGCATGTGTTTATTTGTGTCCTCCCCGAAACTACACTGGCACCACCCCAAAGCCTCTTATTAGTGACGCGGTCGCCGCTTCTTCCCACTTCAGCCCCTGCCTTCCACACTCCTCGGCTCCGCCCAGGGGGCTGGTCCCCTTATTAACAGGGGTAATCTGTGCCTCTGGTATTGACGTTGTCTGCTGGCCAATCAAAATATTTGAAGGAAATGTTTATTTTCTTGAGCGAATCGCACCAGCTGCTTGGAAGCCTTTCTGAATAAGGCCATTTATGTGTAAGAATTTGCCATTGTGAGGCATAGTGCAGGACCTCTCAGTGACTGAGTGCTGATTTGGGCCTTTGCAAAGGAAGTGGAGGAGCTCCAGGGGAAGCACAGATCTTACACATGCTGAGCCCAGTGCAGCTATAGGTGAACAGCCCAACGCCACCCCCCCCTCTCTGCTCCTGGCATCCTTCTCCTTCCTAATTGCCACTACAGGAGGTTAGGAGTTTACTATATTGCGGTATCTCAACAGCGGAGGGCAGAGTCATAGCAATACTCCATGGCTGACTGCTCCTGCCAGTAAAAGTAGAGCACCATGACAAAGTAAATATGCAGGTTTCTGTCTTTATGATGAAAACATTTATGAATATTTGAGGAAAAAAGTTTTGTAACACTGTTCAGAGGCATGTAGACTAGACTTCTGTACTGCCCATGTCCACAGAGCTCCGTGCAAGTTGTCTTGTAACAACTGCACCGTCTCAGACCAAGAGCAAACAGCCCCTGTTTGTGTCAGCCCTCCTGCGGTGTGGCCGCTGAGTGTGAAGCAGGGTCCCACGCGCTGGGCCAGCAGGTCCTCGACCCTCCTTCGCTTCCTGACAGCTCGGCTGGACAGGCTAGCAAGTATCCTGCACTTCACAGGTCCCCGCTGCCCCTCCAGTGTCTCGCCTGAAAGACCCAAAAATATCTCCCATGCACCCATCAAGCATGTTTTTCCAGGCCTGGTCTCACTCTGGTGAGAAAACCACCCCTCCTCTTCCCAGTCTTCACTGCTCAGTCAGCAGAGGCCAACCTGTGACAGGAAGACACATCTCCAAACCGCCAGATGTCAAGACAGTTTTGACAAGTCTGTCATAAGGAGTTTTTTTGGGCCATGCTTTAGACTTCTAAGGCACAGTTAGTGACCCGTTGTACACATATACAACCCACACACTTCCACAAAATACTAAAATGTTGCATTCCCACATGAACACAATTCCTCCTCTGACTTATTTGCAATAAGTAGATTCTAGTGTTCACCTATTGTTCATGTTGTGTGTTACACCAGCCCTGTGGCAGGAGCAAATGGACACCCCCGCTCTGAAGACATGCAAGGTGGAGGAGGACCTGAGACCATGGCCAGGTAAGACACTGCAATGCCCTTCTTCCTAACTGTTTTACTATGCCACAGATTTCTGTGTTACTATGCTTTTCCTCTCATAAGGCACGGCTTTCCCAATTTGACCCCAAACTTGAGGAAAGTGCTTATTTGTGCATATCTGTGCATGTTAATGAGAAAATTGTTTTCAAGGATATTTGTTAGTTGCTAAGGCATAATCATAATGTGCAGCCCAATCAACAGGCAGCATCGGGGTGAGATCACTAATAAGCAATGGCCTTAATTACTAAGTGTGAGCAAACTATAAAAATACAGAGGAGATAATTGAGGCACTTTGGACTGCCAAAGGCAGTTTGCACGTTTCAAATGGTACATCAAGAAGAACATCTCAGAACAAACTGAAGATTTCCAAACAAATCTATTTTAATTAGTAGACACTCCAACAGCCTTTCAAATTGAAACAAACAATACTGAAGAGGAGAAGCGGGAAAGGCGGGCATAACATTGGGTGTGCCATTCGTTGTGACAATTTTGGAGTCTGTTTCGTTTTGCCCGTAGGGCCCTACTACACCCCAGAACATTCCTAGGACGCCACCACCCTGCCTGCCTTCTTCTTCTCGCCTCCCTCCCGCTCCCTCTTTCTTTTATTTGTTTCTTGGCGATTTGGACCTTTGCTGCTGTCTGACAGCCCCCTCAGTCTCCTCTCCTATCCGTCCCCTACCCAGAAACCACCACACCACACCAGACGTGCTGAGTCATCCACTCACACTGTGATGAGCACACACATTCAGACACACAGACAGAAGAAAGAATAAAAACACTTTTAGATTTGGCTCACTGAGCTTGCTCTCTTACGATTCAGCAGATATAACACAATGCCTGAAGCAGAGTATTGACGCCGGGGAATTACATATTTACATATGTTACTGCTTGTGCAAGGCATTTTCTAACCAGAGATTCACTGCAGAGCAAGACACTCATGATGGTGTAAAGAATGTGGCTGACAGTGATGGCTAGTGAAAGCATATGTTTGAGACCTTACAGCCTAAACTTGAAATGCCAGGACATCTAGACAGTAAAGACAGAGATGTCAAAAAGTGTAATAAATGATGATGCTACTTGTGTTCATAAACCTTTATCCTTACAATAACAGTACACGTGGTCTAGGGTCAGATAAACACACATCACGTCAGTGGCTTCACGAGGAAGTATCATATCTCTCAGAGAAAAAGATTTACTTAACAAACATATTATTCATGTCACCTTGCTTGTCGATGCATTAGGAAAATCTCAGGTTTTTTTGCAATCACAATCTTCCCTTACCCTTGCTTGTATTGCATGTCACAAGTTGGGGACATGCAAAATCCTCTGCGCTCACATGATGAAGCGCCTAACATGGATGAGGCTTTGGGGCTGTTGACCATGGTGCCACAGAACAGAGGTGATTATCATTTGCATTCGACATGATGCTCCGGCCCCAAAGCCTTGCTGCTTAAAAAAACACCTGGAGATCATTTGTGTTCATTTGGGTCTCCTATTCTTTGGCCTGCGCAGCGGCAGCGGCAGCGGCAGCTCTGCCCTGGTATGGTGATGCTTTGTCATCATCACCCTGTTATCAACAATGACTGCTCATCCTCATGGCATCCACTGTTAAAACCACCCAAATAAGTCTATATATCAAAGAGAAGCTCTCTACTTCTGAAAGGAGTTGCAGCGCAGCAATCCTTCTTTAGGGACCACAAGGTTAGAAAACAGACTCACTGCACAGCGCAGTGTGTCTTTAAGTGGAGCTGGACCAGCCTGGGGTTTTCTCTCTCTCCCTTTCCCTCCACTTATTTGCCTGAGACACCATTCCCTGGGCGCTGGCCGTCACAGTTTGCATCAAGCCTGAGTAAACATTTCACAGGTGAGCGCCTGGATTTGCATCTCTCCATCGCCGGCCCACCACATGCGGACACACGCGCATACACGCATACACACACACACACACACACACACACACACACACAGGACTGTGCGCACAATTACACACACAGACGTGACCGCCTCAAACTTGCCCTTATGTTAACAACCAAAATCAGTTTCTCCCATACGCAAATAAGGCAAACCTCCTGTCATATCTGGGTTACACGCTTGACTGTGGACTAGTGGACTTCTTGAGCTAAGCAGAAAGGAGGAGGAGGACTCCACCCTTAGTGTTGCAGAATTAAATAAGTGCGTGGCACTACGCTTCAAAGCTAGAGGAGGAAAGAGAGGGCTGGAACACTATGTTCTCTATAAAAGCCCTGATTCCCAGCTACCCGCTTCATAGACTGGGAACATCACAGACAGCAGACCGTGCCAGCTAGCCCTCTGGGGTCCATCCCCTCTCCTGTCCCTGCAATTTAGTCAACACGTTTCAGATGAGCCTAATGGAGATCATGTGTGGTTTTGGGCTGTAGAGGTTACAGGCAGCTACTACTAGGCTCAGTTAGGAAGACCCTCTCTGCCAAAGATACACCACGGTTACCACAGCCACAACAGCAAAGCCTGTACTTACACTGGGTGGGGGAGGGTGGGGATGCAGTAAGGTATGCAACAGGGTTAAGAGGGAGAAAAAGCAGACTGCAAAACTTTGCCCCTCAATTACAAAACAGTTTGTTCAGCCCTCTCCTCCAGAGGGAGCTACTGTGCTGCAGAGAGTTTAAGGTGGTAGCAGGCTCCTCCTGGCCCAGAGCCAAGAGCTTGATACTGCACAAGCCCATTAAGGTGTTGTGATAAGTGTCCAGTCCAGTTTCCCCTGACAGAACACAGGAGTCGATCCCCACCGCAGTTTAGCCAACACGTTTCCACCGACTCCAATTAAATGGAGATCATGTGCGGGGTGGGCTGCAGCAGCCAGAGCCATCAAGTCCCCACGCTACAGATCCCCTCCCCAGCCCTCCCCAGCTTCACCCTGAAGCCTAAATTTAGCACAGACAGAGAGAGATGAAGGGACAGACAGAGAGAGAGAGAGAGAGAGAGAGAGAGAGAGAGAGAGTGCAAAGGCTTTTTGGGAGTCCGGTAGGAATTAGTGGGCCGACTCCACTTCACCCGAATCAACAGCAGCTGAAGGCTTGGATTTTCCTTGCGTGAAATCAGATACGCAGCTCGACTCCGGTGCCTGGTAGACTCTGGAAAAAGAAACAGCCCCCCCACCACCACCAAACTCCCTCATCCCAAAAAGAAGAGGAAATTCAACTGCAGAAATGTGTTGTAAAAAAAAAAAAAGAGAATAGCAGGGGCCGTGGAAATTGCAAAGGAACAGTTTTTTTTGTAGTTGAAAATGGACCCAGTTCTCCAGACATAGGGAAAAGACATTTCAACAAGACTGTGGCACGCAAGTTTGGCATTCTCCCCCCTCAGGGCTGTGGCGTGCAAGCGCTTGCTATTTCACAAATACAAGCTCTCTTTTCTCTGCCATCCAAATCCACATTTTACACTTGCAGTCATGTGGGCACATTGGACCCATGAAAGCCACATGCGGACAAGCAAATACCCATGGACGGAGGTGTGTGTGTGAATGTATGAGTGTGTGTGCAAGCAGCAGGTGTGGATGGAGCGCACTGTTTGTTGACATCAGGTATGAGGAACTCTCCCCTAGTCATTGTGGCACACAACCAGGTTAAGGGCGTTTACAGCGCCAGAGTGTTTCGGCCTGGCTGTTAGCCACCTTAGCTTCTTCCAAAATATCTGAGTGTCATGTGCACAAAGACACAACATGCTTAACTTGTCAGGCAAGAATTATGATGCAGTGTTTGTAAACCCAAAACAGCTATGGTGCGAGTGTGTGATTTACCTGGATTTTTAGTGACCAACATAAAAACTACAAACTGACCTGAGAAGACGGAAATACAATAGAGGTTTACAGACTTCACTCATAAAACTGATATAATATCTTCTAACTTACATAATACAGCAGAAATATGGAACATAACTGTTCCTGTGCCAGATCCAAACCCAAACACTACAGTAGGTGGCAGCAGGCAGCGCTCAGAAGTCCTACAGAACTGTGAATGGGTTCAAATCCGAAGCTCAGGATGTAAGCCAAGCCAAATCAGCCAAATAATACTCCTCAGTTAAGTGAGAGGGGCAATGTGGTGTTTGACTTAAGGAACTAAGTTGGTGACAGTAGCGGCCCCAAATCTCAGAGAAGCAAACTGCCAAGCAATATTTCTATTTCCTGTCTCTCAGCTGAATAAATTAGAACGTGTGCAGTGAAATTGAAGTCCTAACAGCTGGGTTCACAGAGCTGTGTTACCTGTGAGATTACACTTAGCAGTCACCTCTGACAGGTCCTGGACTGTGATACACATTAGTTGAGCAGATATTCGCACAGAAACACTCTTTTTTTTTTCTTTATTTCTCTTCCTTCCTTCCCTCTTTCCTTTCATTTTCCTTCTCTGTCTGTCTCTGATTGTGACCGTCTGCCTCTGTCTGCCTAAGTATGATTTATGATGAGTTGCACAACAGCGCAACAAGCCGTTGGTGTTTATACAAAGCACCCCTCAGCACTGACAATGCCTCTTTTCATTGCTCTGAAAGACAGAATACTGTACGTTGCGCTCTTGAAGGAGTGGTAGGAGGGCTGTGGCGAGGGGGCCTTTTCATAACTTCAGTCTTGTGCACAGGGCTGTGGGGTGATGTGCTGTCAGTGTTTGATGACTGTTATTAAGCAAAAAAATGTCTCAGTTCATTACTTTGAGCAAACATTTCCATGGTCAGGCATATCGCAAGAAATCTGAGCTCAGAATTGGGGGTTTGGGGAAGTTTGCTGCTCTGGAGATGAGGGTTGTTTTTTTTAGAATAATAGAAAATGAGAAATCTCAGAGGCCCTTGTTTCATAATCACAACAGCAGTTTTCATTAATGGCTGAATGTTTGTTGACTCTCAACCTTTTGTTTCTTCGTTTGTGCCAACAGGGACTACAGATCTCTTCCAACAGAGGACCAGCTTCCCGTCCCTGTCGCCGCTGACTGACCCTCGCTTCTCAGACCCTCGCATGCACTACCCCGGGGCCTTCCCCTACTCCGCCAACACCTCCAGCACTGGCATCAGCGGCCTCAGCATGTCAGCCTCTTCTAGATACCACACCTACCTGCCGCCTCCCTACTCAAACAACCAATCCCAGAACTTCCAGTCCAACTCCTACCTGTATTACGGCACAGGCTCTGGATCCTACCAGTTCTCCATGGTGGCGCCGGGGAACACCGGGGGCGAGCGCTCCCCCACCCGCCTGCTGTCCTGCTCGGGGGCCACGGGCGCCGGAGGGACCAACAGCCTGATGAACCCGGGCCTGAACACCCAGAGCGAGGGCGTGGAGGCCGACGGCAGCCACAGCAACTCCCCCACTGCCATGAGCTCAGGCCGCTTGGATGAGTCCGTCTGGAGGCCTTACTGACTGACAGAGGGCTAGACAATCAGAGGGTGCGGGAGAAGTGAGGGAGGAAGAGTAATGAGGATGATGAACAAAAAAAAAAAAGATGAACACTGAAAGAAAAAAACAAACAAAAAAAAAGAGAAATGCTGCATGTTTGTCTTTTATTTCTCCGGCACTCGCTTTAAAGACTTTCTGCGTTTTACCAACTCTCTCAAGACTTCCATGTATTTTGTAAATTTTGAGTAAACTCCTGCACTGTGCTACAACATGTACTCTTAAAAAGGACTATAAAAGCCATATAAGTTGAGATGATGTTCAGCTGAAACTGTAAATAGACCTGAGGGTAAAACCAGGGACGCCATAGTAACCTTTCAGGATCATTTGGTGTAAACAGGTACTCATTAAGGACAAAAGACAATGGCGGTATGATCGATCAGTACAGCTGAAAACCACAGCAGACAGTTCAGACTCCCCTGCTGGGTGGAGAAGAAGCAGTCGGACAGGATGTTTGCTCCCCACGTGACTCCGACATCCTTCCAAGGCATGGCTGCACTGCTGTAGCAAATCGGCCCTTTTAAGCTTTAATATCTGTAAAAATTTGCAAAAATATTGTGTCAGTTGTGATCTTCAGTTGCATCCAGGGCTGTTTCATGCGCTCACAGTACTTATGCAGTACCGTATTGCCTAATTTATTATCCAAAAGGACACATTAGCCTTTGGTGCTACGGTATGCGGTGGACGTTTCGACACAATCGCTGCATCTTTGAGAGTAAAGCATTTTATCTGTCACATGTTTAAGAAATGAATTCTCCTCTGCTGTGTCATCGGTGTGTCGAGTTTCAACAGGACAACGGCTGATGTGTGGAGGAATGTAAAAAACTAACAGAGGGGTGTTTATTGGTTTCTTTTCCTGCAGGAATATTTAAGTCCTGTTGCGTCTACTCTTCAGTTTTTCTTTATATTTCTCATCAAGCCTTTTTCTGGAAAAAAAAGCAAGTCCTAGTCTGGTATTTTTGAACTGGATGACACCGTTTACTTTTGATATTTATTTGAGCCAAATTGTGAGGAAATGTGCGCATATACCCAAAACTTCTTAAGCATTTCTCTCTACCTTTCCTTTTTTATATATATATACAGTATATATGCCATATTTTGTTGTTAAGTATAAATTTGGAATTTGTGTAATATATTGCTACTAAATTATAAAAAACAAAACCTTTAATGTAATTATTTTGTCTTCCAAATGTAGCTTTGATGCACTAAAAACTTTTATTCCTTATGAACCACGCCCAACAGATTCTGTTAGTGAGATGGTGTATCTAGAGCCGTAATCTTTTAAACTATTTCCAAATTGCCTTCCTGCGCTAAATAAGCCAGTTGCTTCATTTTTTGCACTATGTTTGAACTTTAATTTCTCTTTTTTGGTTATGTATTTACGGATATCTGAAACTCTGCCGAACTAAATAATAAATATTCCTTCACATATATTTGCTGAACACACTTAAAAGTGTCCTTTTAAGAAATCCTTCACCAAGTTATTAATGATTTCATGATTAGACACACACACACACACACACACACACACACACACACACACACACACACATTCCTGCACCACAGGTGTGTGTGCACATTCCCTGTGTCCAGAGGGCCTTTTCCCTGCAGGTACACATGTGATCCCTGGATGAGGAAGAGTGTGAGGATGAAGGGGTAGAAGGAGGACGTTGGGTCAGAGTGGTATCTTCTTACCAACACCAAGGGCAGTTATGCAAAAAAACCTTCCCTTGTTGTGCACAGGCCCCTTTGTTCTATATAATCAGTGAGAGCTTTGAAGCCTTTATGGCCCTGATTCTGTCTTTTCTAGTCTAATTTACTGATCACCAACACCAGGGGCTCTGACAGTAGTTCATACGCCTGCACAGATCATCTGGGTATGAGGTGTGTAAAAGGCATTTATAACAGGTATCAGGTGGCTAATATTTACTGAAAAAGTCCTCCACAAGAAGGAAGCATTATGACTTTGAAAGATGGATATTTAGTTGCTACAAAAGTGAAATTTAATTTCAAAGTGAATAGTGATCCAAAAAGGCTTGCATTTGCAGCTCAGGTAAAAAAAAATAAGTTATGCAAGGTGTTTTGTAAATCTCACATAAAGACCCTCTGCCTTATTCCTCTTTTATTTTTTTAAACAATCCGAAACAATGCCTCATTCCTATATCCCTTTGATTTAGAGGAAAAGCATGTCTCCCTGCTCTCTCCTCTGGAGCCTTTATATGGTAGAGGACCTAACTTTATTATGGGCAAAAAGAATCATGCAGCTAGAGAAACCACGTGTACTTATATTTGTGTGGTTCCTTCAAAATAAAAAACCAAAGATCTTCACAACTGCCTGTAATACTGTAAGGATGTTAATGATGGGAAAGACGTGCGGCAAATGAATCATGTCTTGACTGATGTCTAATATCATTCTTTATGCAAAACTAGGAAGCCAAAATGTACAAGTGAGTTGCATTTTTATTGTATATTGGATTAAAGAGCACAATGTTACTTTTTTCTTTGTGTTTTCTTTTTACAAGATGCCCCCTTTCCTTTTCATATACCAAAGTGTTCATTCATCTTGCTCCTTCTTCATTTCTTTTTATGCTCAAAGCATGTATATCTGAAACTGATATGTTAATTTAAGAATCTCATCTATGTATGTAATGATATCGTTAACGCTTCCATATTGAGTGCTTGTAAAGTTTGCGGATAATGTAGTTTTTAATCATTTTAATTAAAAAACATGTGTCTCACTTTCGCCTTCACAACTGCTGTTTGTTTAATAAAAATGACTTTAAAAAGTTGAATTAAAAAGGAGCTTCAGAGGAGAGTTATGACAACACATCATTTTTCTTTCAGCTTTAAAAGGCACCACCTGCCCTCTTGAGAAAAATCACACCCACATTAGATTTAGGTTCAGTATTTAAGGCCACATTCTTCTACATTATTCGCTTTACTATAAAAACAATTGCATACCATGAGAGTTCTCTAATTTTGAAACTCAATGCTCAAAAGTCTGGATTGTGGGGTCTTTTATGGTTTAACAGGGGGAGGTGTTGAGAGTGAAAACGTTAAACATGCAGGCACAGGGTGTAATTCACCTCCAGGAACCCAGACAGCATCACATCAGCTGACAAATGAGCGGACAAAAAACACGAGAAAAAACAACAACACACACACACACACACACACACACACACACACACACACACACACACACACACACACACACACACACACCATAAACGTTCATGGGACCCGATTTCATGCCAGCACATTCTGATCGACCAACTTCTTCTTTAGCCTCATACAGTAAATGCCACACATGCCACTGCCTCCATCTCGTAACCCTGGCAGTTCATTGGAGGTTCGTTCCCAATAACCCGCTTTAATAATTATCTTCTTCTCTTCCATTAGTGAGACTCTCGCTGGCTATTACCCCACACTTCTCATGGGTTTGAAAATGCCTCAGCTGTCAGCGCGGTGGTACCCAGAGCGTAAATAAAGCGTAACTCAGGAATCCAACACCGCCCTGGCAGCCTCCATGTTAGTGCACGTCGGCAAGTTGTCACTTGTTAAAAACAATACAGGAGAAGGTTGGAATGTCGGCTCGTCTTTTTTACCAGCTATGTGGTTGTTAATTTATGCGGCGCTGATGGCATCTGTTTGGCCCATTTGAAGCCGAGCCACAAGATTAAACATTCGAGATGCTACCTTGTCGGGTGGTCTGATTTCAGATGTCTCATGTGGTTAACCTGAAATACAATACCCACAATTCCTCACTCTTAAACTAATGCCACCTGTTGATGTACCATGAAAGGGCTTTCACTTCTGAATGCTTTGTTTTTCTTCTTCAAATTATTCACCCCTTTTATTCTCCCTGTTCATACTCTCCTGTATCTATACTCCTTCCTCATCTCTTTTATCCTTTCTTCTCATTCAATTCTTTCTTTCTTTCCTCCTGTATGGCTTCTGCTGTGTGTGCGTCAGGCCTTCTATGGGGGCAGTGTTGGCAGAACAACAAAGCCTCAGGACGCACACACGCAGCCTTGATACACACTGTATTCAATTAACTCTGCGCACTCAAAGCATTTCCACACACGCACAAGGCACTCGCGCACACACACACACACACACACGATCCCCTGCTGACAGATCTCACACCACCCTCCACCCAGACGGCCTGAGCTCCACTTCACAGTGTGAGTGTATGACAGATCTGCGCCGTCTCAAAGGTTCCCGACTATCTCCTCCAGGTCTCATCACTGAGTCGCTCCTCGCTGATCCCCCACCGCTCAGGAAGCACAAAGAGAAGACGATAAGCTTTCAATTAGGCCGGGCTCAGGGGAATTTTCCAGCTGTCTTCACACACTCTGTGAGACCCGACTCTCTCGTCCACATGTGGGGAGCAGAGGAGCTCTCATCTGGCTCCGTCTTTGTCATGGACATACATGAGCCGAGCTGCCTTTTTTCATCTCCCCTCTGTTCCCGCTATGCTGTTCTTCTTCCGAAAATTGTAACTCTCCAGGAAAGAGGGAAAACGTTTTCCTGGATGAGGCTGCTCATCTGGATGTAATTGCAGTCAAAGGCATGATGAATTGGTTTATAAGACGACATAGAAAATTGCATTTTAAGTGGATGAAATATAAAGAGGACTGGAGCTATGATTGTGAACGTCACAGGAAACAGGAAAGAAACGCTAAAACAATGAGAGTCACTGAAGAAAATAAATACTTTTTCAAGTCAATCATTTGTTCTGATGAACAGAACAATGTCTCTTCATTTTTCTTGTAACAGAATCGAGCCTTGTCAGCTTTATCTTCAATGAATCACGGAGATGAGAAAGATTAAAGCACTATTTATAAATTCAAATGAGAGACAGACAGAGAGATGCAGGAGACAGAGAAAAACAGAGCGCAGAGAGGGAGTGTTTTGGAAAGAGCACAGAATCGTTAAAACCCTCTCATTTCTCATGAGCACAGTATCCCCTCTCGCTTCTGCGGTACCTGCATACGAAACCCATTAGGGCCTCTTCTGCAGCCGCTGACCTCTCCTCCCCCAAACCCGTGAGAAGGAGCGGGCTAGAACTGGCTTGGTTTGGGTGCCTGGTACATGACCAGAAGTCTATTTTCTAACCAGTCTGGTGGTGGGAACAGAGGCTGCCGTCCAAAATCAGGGTTCCCACAGATTGACCGAGAAATACAGGGGCCAGGGGCTAACAAACCGCGAGAGCTGTGATGCAACCATTCTCACACTGACGACTAGTGCTGCCTCGCTGACAGGGAGCGGGATGTGGAGGGAGAGATGAAGAAAGAGAGAGAAAGAGAGCTCTCCTAGTTCAGAGGGATCCCAGTGAAGGTAGTTTCTCATCCATGTTGGGTCTACAGAGACCGCTCTGTGTTACGATACACCAGGCAGCTCCCAGTTCCCACAGTGGAGCACCTCTCCACGGGGCTAGGGCTGGGCTCCCACTCAGGCCCAGAGGATCTCTTAGCTTACAAGAGGCACTCGCAGAAACAGTCTCACTATCAGGTCAATCTAGAGAGCTGCAACCATAACTTTAAGGTCACTATCGTGTGTGAGACAGAGTTGCTTTGCGATCCTTAAAAGATTGAATGTCACATGATCTGAAAATGCCAAACACAGAACAGCAGCGCTGCACGATACACACAAGTTTAAGATTAACAGAGCTGAAGCCATTGGTCACTTCATTGATTAGTCGATGGACTGTTCTGGTAATTGAGCTTCTCAGTTGTCAGGATTTGCTGTTTTACGTGACTGTAAACAATAATTACACTTATATTGAGTTTTCACGTTTGTTTACACTTATTTCCAACGCACATTTACCTATTTGAAGAAACGTCTTTCTGTTAGTTAAATCTATCAATTTGCAGATCACGATTTGATCAAAAACATTCCTCAAAGAAACACATTTCTACTGGAAGTCAAAAACCATTTCAATTATCTTTTTTTTAACTATCTATTTTCAGAATGTGCTTTTTGTTTTGCTTTTTTTTGTACCTGCGATTCCAAGAAATTCACAAGTGCCCTGGCAGACTAGGTAGCACTCATACAAAGAGGCATCCTGCTAGTGCTGATGAATAAAGGGAAACGCTCTGAACAATCTTCTGCTGAACTGAGTCGCCCACCCCCACTCATCTCGTCACAGGAAACCAAGACATGTCAGTGAGTCACTACCAGAAGAAGGCCTTTATACATTTGTATGTAGAAAGGCAACAGACCGCTGGTTAGAGGGTATTCTGGCTGCGACCACAGCAGCTAACTTTCATTTAGATGCCCTAACAGCTTGGATTTAGATTCTTGTCATTGCGTATTGACCACAGCTCTCTGTGTCTAACCAATCTGGCCTTAATTTGATTAGTTAGTTAGGGACAGAAAGTAGAACATTTGATATGAGAGGATAATAGCTCGTAGGGTTTTAGGGTTGTTCGTTGACTGGAAAAATGTAATGACATGCTTTTCAAAGTTTGATTTAGATATTGCATTTGCAATTTGAAGCAAAACATGTTTTTATTAAGAGAGCAGGGCAGCTTCCCAGAAACAATGCTAGCTGTTTCCCATACAGATTCATGAGAATTGACACTTTTTTTTCTGCCCTTTTTTTTTCTCACAGAGAAAATCTGAATAACGATCTGAACATGCGAACACTGCTTCCTCTATAAAACAGGAAATTAACTCACACACACACAAAGAGCACTGTAGCTCTCTGCCAGGCCCCCCCCCCACCCCATCACGGTGGGGTCCTGAGTGGAGGGGTGGGCAAGAAGGGGAAATAGGGATCCCAGTGGACCAGGTCTCTGTTCACTTCCTGCTCAAGCAGGGGAACACTCTAAATTGGAAGTTCACATACACACTTTCTATCTTTCTATCTCCCTTACTTTTTTCATCCATGTACGCAAGTAGTGAGTGAAATGAGGATGATTGCTCAAGTCTGTTTTGGATCACGTGGGAACATGAATGGCCATTAAAAGCTTGCATCATCCCTTCCTTTCTTGTTCCCACTAGCAGCAGCAAAGTCAGATAAACGTATGTCTATTGTATTGTTGTTCATTTCTGTCTCTAAGTCCGTCTATAGTAAATGTCACTCTGAGATCTGACCACCAATCTGGATGACTCATATAATTTCAGCAGTGAGGGCTCATGTGGCTGCGAAGAAATCTGTGAAAACCGCTCCTCTAACCCATAAACAGAGCGACAACATTAAAAACACGTTTTCATTGGTCCTCTCAAGTGACAGCAAACACAAGAGCTTCACAAGAATGTGTCTGTCCTCATCTTTCTTATATCATCACTCTTTCCGAAACAGTCAGTGTTATTGTTGTTGCTATTTTGGCACTTTGATCGTAAAACATTGTCATCAAGACCATCAAAGCCGAGTGTGAATAAATCAAACTGACACCCAATAAAGTGTCAGCTAATGTTATCGTTAGACAGGTGAGGTGACTAAAAGCCAATGCTTTGGTGTTTCTGTCTCCAGTCTGCACTGTGTGTTTGTGTGCGTGTGTGTGGCAGTATTACACACCCCCGTGTCTGGCCGTGGCTGCCCCGCAGGCCTCTGCTAACCAGTTCCCATGGATCCACTATAGCGACTGTGGACTTCCTCGGGGGACACCTCCCACTCACTGGTTTGTTTTCATCCTTAATGGGAGATATCATCTTACACTCTTTATGGTGTGTGCGTGTGAAGTAAACAGTTTGTGTGTGTGTGTGTTTCTTTTCTGTGCATGCACCTGCACAGACAAAGGCATATCATCGGGTATGAGTGTGTATGCGTGTGTGTGAGTTTACACACAACCATGCAGCAAAAATGCTGTCTGTGTGCTGATGTACAGACACCAGACACCTTGATTTCTCCTCCTTTTGTTTTTGCCCATGAGGCAGAGAGGAAGATGAAGGAAGAAATATATCTTTTGAGTGTCTGCTGGGGAGCATTCATATTTAGGAATAATTGCTTTTAAGTGCTGAAATATAACAGCCAAATGGCCCGTGGAACAAAGGG
Source organism: Enoplosus armatus (assembly GCF_043641665.1). NCBI lineage: Eukaryota > Metazoa > Chordata > Actinopteri > Centrarchiformes > Enoplosidae > Enoplosus > Enoplosus armatus. Next base: position 6,455,094 of record NC_092194.1, read on the forward strand.
GGCTTGTGGGGGGATGGAAAATGAAGCATTTACATTCAGGGCCTGGTAATGAGGGGGTTTTCCTGAGAGATGACAGCGAAGAGGAGGATCAGAGAGACACAGAGGGAGAGAGAGAGAGGTAGAACAGAGAGAATACATCAGATCAGGGGGTGGCAGTTACAACACTGATCCCAGACAAGCCTTTTGGCTGTAAAGATGGCCTCAGACTGTGACACACTCTGGTCGAAGGATCATGCATACAAATACTTTATCCTCCCCCAGTTTGAAGCCTACAGGTGTTTGTGCTTTATGAGAGGCCCTGTACCGTAGCTCAGCAGGGGCTGCAGCCGCAGAGCGAGCCAAGGAGGATTTGGGCTCTGGGACGTCTTGGTGTATTCAGCCACATTATGAGGTGTGGCCTTCTGGCAGGCCGCTCGCAGCAGGGCATGGCAGACCTGAACATAAACACAGTCTGTCCTTAAAAACATCCATCAAACGGGTCCACCAGGGAGCAAAACCCATCAATCTCATTCATTGAGACGGACATAGAAACAGATTATTGAGGACGCCGAAAGGAATTATATCGTTTTTTGGTAGACGTTTAGTTGGTAAGGTATACCACTGCCTCTGGATGTGTTATTTAGATGAGGATGATATTTATTGCTGAAGCACTAAATCAAACAAGAGATTTCTCCCTCTGTTTTCTGAGAGGTGCCATTCTACTCTGCTCCACAGTCACCCTGTATTTTGCCAAAGAGTGGCCCTGCAGTTTCCTTTTTGTGGTTTTTGGAAATGCCCCCACTTTTCCGGCCCTGCTCCAATTTTCTTTAAATACAACCGTAATTGGTTTGATTTCCTACCTCCGGCCTGGTGGGGGGGAGGGTAACGAGCGGTGGTGGGAGCTAGTGAGGGCCAAGCAAAGGGGGACCCAGCCCACAGCAGGCGATCTGCACGCTTGGGTGGCAATACAGTTTGGACTTCAGTGCCAGCACTACTATTTCCCTCGTTTAAAGGCTGTTTATGGGCAGATCCTGGAAGCCCATCAGTGGAAACTGACATAAATCAGCACAGAAAAGGCACACCAACACACTCAACCACACAATATTTAGAAATGTAGTTTCTGATACCTGAATGTGTCTGAATCATGAGCATACACACACCATAACTCTCCCCCCAAACCTTTCTCCTTTTGCCTCACACACACACACACACACACACACACACACACACACACACACACACACATCTATCACACCCCTGCCAAAAGATCTTGCGACATTATCACAAAGGCATTCCAGCCTCCAAATCAAAACCAGTCTCCTACAAAAGCCTTTTCTCTGTGATTTCTCTCATGGGCAGGCAGACAGAGAGGAGTGTGAGTGTGCCGCTCATCAGGCTGGCGTGAGTAATCAAAAAGGAAATAAGACGTAGCGTCTGGGAGAGGCCAAGCGGACCCCTACTGATCTGCAGCCAGCTCATTGTTCTTGCCTTCTATTGTTTCCTGCTTGGTTGGCAGACCAGAGAGCAGCCAGACAGTAAGAAGCCAGTCTAGATCTGTCCTCGTCTTGGAGCAGCTCTGAGGTATGCCTCAGGTAGCACTGGTGGGGAAGGGAAAATCACTGCCAACAAATGCACCGGTATAAGGATAGAATACAGATGAAAGGAGGGGAGGTGACCAAGAATAACGACATTCAGTCTATTATTGCATAATGTCATATTGGATCTAGTCTACCAAGAAAGCTACTGAGATTGAAACCCACAGAAGCTAATTAACGGCCCTTAGAGGCTATAGTTAGGGGCCCTTAAAGAGAGTTCAGCACTATACACACACACCTCCTGATCGCATGGTGGAAACTGGATCTGCACATTGAAAAGTCTCAGTCTGGGGTAGAAGAGGTGTTGATTTTAACTGTAACCAGCGGCAACCCGGAGCAGGACCTGTTATGGTGAGTCCAGGGCCAAACACAGCTTGTTAATATAGGATGGGGAGACAGTAGAGGAGTTTGTCTTCTTTATGATGGCTGGAAAAAAACACAGACGCACTTCCAACCAAAGCAAGATCCTGGGGTATGTGGTCCAGCCGCAGGAGAAACGGACCCAGGGGGCTTCCGTAGCTCAAGCGCTGGTGCAGAGAGAACACAGGGACTCTTCCAAAAGTGGCACAAGAGCACACGCACGCACATACACACAACGCGTAGAACTTCCCGGCAAGCGACAGTCATCTCGGTGGAAAAATATGGTAACCGATGCATTAAAGCCCAGGACTTTGAGGGATTGCAGGGACACAGTGGCATTAAAGACAGACAGACCAGGGGGAAACACACCACACAATATCCAGAAAGCAGAGGAGTTCGTTGGGCAAAATGGGTCAATGCCGCAGCACACACACACACACACACACACACACACACACACACACACACAAACAGACTGGTGAAAAAGAATCAAACGAATGTGATCTGGGCTCGTGTATGAAATACAGTTGGAGAAGTAAGTGTATATGTGCGTGTATTTCAATGTATTAGGGCATATGTGTCAACTCATACACATACTAGATATGTGCAGCCTCTCTGCGTATCAGAATGCCAGTGTGTGCACCATCAAAGCCAGGCCTTCCCGATAATTACAGCCATTTGAAACAGTGTAGGCCACAGTGCCTTTCTCCGCAAAAGAGAAGGACCTTGCTCCTAATAAACAACTTTTATAAAAACAAGATGGCTTTAGAAGCCGAACCAGAAAACAGCTCAACGACTAAAAAAAAAAAAAAAATTCCCCAAAAACGAACAAACTCTGCCTTTCATGGCAGTTGAGGCCTGCGGTTCTGTTGCCATATAACACCAAACAATGCACTTCTAACCCCCATTCCTGTTGAGCCCCGTTCCCAGTGTCGAGCAATAGGTCTCTCCTCGTTAAGCGAACCGTTCAAACGTTCAGATCTCCTGGCACTTCTTCACATGTTTGTCAGTGTGAGACGGGTCTTTTACGGCACACAAGCCCAGGGACACTGCGAGTTTACGGGGTGAGTGAGCCACAGCTTTCACTGCTCAATCGAACAAATTCCCAAAAGTCTAAAAGCTAATCCGGCTCAGGGTTTACTGAAGAAAAAAAAACAGCGCAGCCAAAGGAGTGCTCAAAATGACGACAGTAAACCAGCCTTTTGGCTTTGTGATTTCGACTTGTGCGTTCCTGATGAGCTGACAGGCTGTAGAAGTAACACTGACTGTCTTATTAATGCTTAAAGCATTCAGACAGAGCCTTTTGTTACTTACTTAAACCACGCTGCCTGCAACGATCTAATGGAAGTCTAAAAGCCATTAGACTAGAGGGCTTAGCCAACACAAACCATGCACACAGGCTATGAAGGAGCAGCTAAGGGCAATCAATATATTCATTCTCCTCCAGTGTTAAAGCTGAATGTCAAAGCATCCACTATAGCTGCTGGCGAGTAAAGGAGACACTTTGGTTTAGAGCAGAGAGAAACCATGGGATGGAGGGCCAGCACCTGCAGCATGGGCAGATCGGATACATCCATTAACGTCGGCTGCAAGTTAATTGCCCCTCGCTCGAGGCTCCTCTGCTCAGTTGTTTCTACTGTACCTAATGCCTTCATTCTTTGGTTGTGCACTTCAGCTGCTTCTGACAACTGTTTTAAGACAGCACAGAACAGAAAGCCACAATCAAAATAGAGAGGAGCTTTAGTGTCAGTGGAGGCACGTGAGTCTAGTCTGTTGTCATTTTACCATGGCGACAAGGCAGGGAGGAGCCAGTTGGGGCATTTCTCTTTCACAGGCCTGGCCTCTGCAGTGGCTGGCATGAAAAGAAAGCCAGTGAGCTGGAGACGGATGGCAGAACCAAAAACTTCAAAGACCTCCTCTTGCTCTCTCTAGATGTGCTATATATCTCTGAAAGGGAACCTGCTAGTTCACTTTAGCACAAAGACATCCACGCACACTGTCTCCTGTGCGTGCGCGCGCACACACACACACACACACACACACACACACACACACACACACACACACACACACACACACACACACAAACACACACACACACACACACACACACACACACACACACAAACCTGGGATTATCAGCACACCCAACAGACGTTTCCTGATTCCTTTTTAAATAGGAACAGCATTATGGTTTGCTTATGAAAATGCACACATATAGACAACGTAGTATTACACACATACACGCTCAGACACAATAGCAAGCAATAATTCACCACATACCAGACAGATTATGCCCACAAGGTTTTGACACACTAACATAACATAAACTGCAAGGTAAATCTTCCTCTGTGCCGAGCTCAGGTGGGGGTGTGGCTGCTGACAGAGCAAAGTCTTTAATGTCTAATAGTTTTCAGTCACAGACAAAATAAGACACACCACTATTGTAGTCGTTGTTGTAGTCATAAAGAGACTAAACAACCTGGACAAACGCCCCTGGAGGCATGAAATACCTGATGTCACAAGGTGTCTTTCAAGTATGTTGCTGACAAGCACTCGTAGTTGCGCTATTTATGTTAAAAAACACTTACTTTAAGACTAACATCTCTCCTAACCCCCCACCCTAACACACACAACCTCCCTCATGCTTCCTGTGAAAAAGTGCTGACCATGTAAAGGAGATAAGAACAAACCCCCGAGAGAACAGCCACTGCCAGCTTTGAGAGTTCCCCTCTTTTAGCTCACTGTGGCTGACTACCCTCTAGTGGCAATCACAGGGAATAGCACTTCCCTCCTACTTGGATTTGTATCCTTGAACCCTCACTGTGCCTCTTTACCAGCCAACAGCCGCAGTTAACCGCAGCTCTGCCACAGGGTGTGACTGCAGGACCCAGATGGGGTGAGTGGCAAGCAGGGAAAAGGGAGTGAGGCAGCTTTTTGTGGGCCGCCCAAGGGGGTCCACCACAGTCCCCTATCTCCCCACCACAGTAGCCACCGAGCCCTGGAGAGAGAAAGCCACCCCACCACATTTTAATGAGGGCTAAAATAAACAATGTGAGCACACAAAACCCACCCTGACTGGTTGACTGCGGGCACTGGAGTGGGGCAGATAAGCTGGGCTGTTAGTCGGTGGTCTGGGAGTTGATTGGGTGGCTGATGCCACAATGAACTCCACTATGAACATTTGCAACGTTAGACCTTTACAGTGCTGAGAAATAATGAGTGACAGTGTTTGTCACAGAGGCAGTGTGCACCCAGTGGAGGACAGCCTCTTAAAAAGGACACAGCCTGGAGGAACAGTCTGTAGCCTGCCCTTTAATTCAAATGAACCACCTTTGAAACTGTGATGGACTTCACTTAGGGTCAGTGCACCCAAATGAACACATTTTCTCACTTACCTGTGATGGTGTCAAGCCATGCGGAGGCTGTAGTTTTGGTTTTCTTTGCCCAGCTTTTGAGATTTCCATCTGAGATTTCTGCTTCTACCCCAACACAAAAGGAGGAGAGTGGAATTTGAAATATGCTGCTCAAATAAAAACTTCATTTAAACATATCATATCGGGAACAACAACTACTTTCTATCAAAAAAAAGAATCACTATGAAAACAGTTCACCAGCAGTGGAATGTAAGTGTATTTACTCTAGTACTGAATTTCTGGTACTCCAGGTAACATTTGATGCCCTGTTCTAAATTAAACTAACCAACAGAATAAAACGCTGTTAAAATAAACTCTACCTAGATTAACTTCAACAATAAAATGCTACTTAAACATTAACATACAATAGTACGACTCTCACAAGGGTCATTATGAGTACAATTGATTGATTGAATATCGGGCCTCACAGTTCTGTAACAAAGGACACTGTTTATGGAAAGATGCGTCGGCTGATGTAGTTTTACATGTGATTTTTTAAATGGTGTGAGCACCACAAACAACAGCCTTGTCACCTGCATTGTATTGGCCTGGCAGCAGGAATCTCAGAGACACATGTCTACATGACAAGAATTATGAGAAAATATAGTTTGTGGAATTTGGGTGAACTTAAAACTTTAAAATACCCCTCATATGGCCCAACACGTGAACCTAGCCTTGACACCAGATGCATTGCCAAACTATTGAGATTCATTGCATTTGAACCCCATTTAGACACACCAGACACGCAGGAACACTCTCGAGTTTCATGCTTTCCTCCAGTGTGCCTGCCACTCCGCATCACTCTTAGCATAATGATGTGTGTTTCTGAGCTATCACACTATATTGGGCCTATTCACGAGCAACTATATGCCACCAGACAAAACGCCTGTGTCGCTGCCAAAAAAAGACATACAAGATGATGGGTGAATGACAGCTTGTACGACTTGAAGACGTTTGGCAAGAGAAACACACCTTGTTGGAGGGTCAACATACCCTCGGCGCTCTTGCTAACGAGTCGCAGACGGCGAGTTATTTAGAAGGGCGCGAGCTGATGCCAACATATTTTCAGAATAAAAGCCGACATTGCCGACGATGTAAGTAGCAGATAAAGGGCACGGAGAGCATTATGTGGACTGTGAGGTCTGACAGAAATGCCTGAACTTCACCGACATCCAACAACAACAACGCGCGCGTCGTGTGGGCGGTCCGAGCCGCCGTGCTAACCTCTGCTGCTCGGTGCTGATTGGCTCATTAGCACAGCTCGGCTACAACAATGTGTAATTATAATGGTGTCACATAAATTCTTTTGAAATTTTTTACGGACATTTCTCACCAGCCAACGTTAAGACTTCCCATGGCTGGGAAAGCACAGGTGGAGCTAATAGCATTCATTAGGGTTTGGTTCCATTCAAGTGTGGCAGTGTTGTGCCTCTGAGTCGGCACCTACAATACCAAAACTCTTCCACCGGCACACCTGAGTGGAACACTGCCATAATGAATGTTATTAGATCGTTTGCACAGTGTTTAGACAGCTAAAAACTTTTTATTTTGCTTCAAGGTGTGCCATGAAGCTCAAGCTTGGCTTCTGGCAGCTTGGCATCAGATATATGTTTCCCAATTTGAATCTGAATTGGCTGAATGCTGTTGGAAATGAAAACTTTCATGACCGCAAAATTATCATTATGGTAATCACCACATAGTATCAGTGCTTATAGTGTCTCTTAGGCGTTTTGTAATTGTTGTCACAAGATAAATCTGAGTGGTGACTACCGGGATAGAAGAGCAGGAGAGAGAAACATTTATGCTATACAAACTTCTGTTTATTTATTTTTCCCAGATGTTTCCTTAATCTTTGTGTTTTTCTTATGAATTACTAAATAGAATGGGCTCTAAAAGTTTTTCAAATAAAACAGTGTGTGTGTGTGTGTGTGGGGGGGGGGGGGTCACTCTTTATTTCACCTGATCATAATCCATGAACAAATGTGACATTGCTTTGCTATAAGGGGTCGCAATAAGTTTGGGAACCACTCTGCCTTATAGGCTACTTGAACTTTTTTTTCTTCAAAGTGAAAAGATGTATCATTTAGAAAAGAAAGATTTGTGTATTTGCACACCCACTTGAAAGTATTGTTTGTGGCCTCCTGTCTAGCTCCTCTAAAACCACGATAACGCCCGGCCTCAAGGGTACTTGTGCTTGTCTTAAATTAATAACGACAGATCTTGCCTGCTGGCTGCAGTGAACTTTGAAAACTGGCAAACTGGCAGCAAAAATAACACGTATCCTTTCCTTCAATTTAAAGCTGTCGAGATAGGGGTTAGATAATGTGTATGAATGGAATAAATATGGGCAAATTAAAAATGAAAAGATATTTCCCAACATATATTATTATTTTCAAATTGAGAGGATCCCAATACCCTTGCAGCCGTGGCTCCTCTACAAATAGGCCTGTGTGCTGTCAATCAAAGCGGTAAACCAAATACAAAGCAAGCTATGTAGCCACATCAAATGTCAGGTGCACAGAGTCCATATGCAAAGAAGGTTTTTCACACATTGTAGGTCCAAAACCCAGTTGGGATATCACTGTGTACTCTTGAGCGAGCTACTTTACCAGTGTAAATATTTAGCCAGCTGTATAAATGGGTGTTGTGTAAAACCTGCAAACTGAACTGGCACTGCAGAGAAGAGAAAAAGCATCGATGCCAAACAGAAAGGGCTCCACTGAGCTACGGAATAGTGCAAAACACACAGCTGATTGATTTACCTGTTAAAGAAAAAGGCCTGATGGCAAAGATGTTTATCAAGGGGGAAGAAACTGTAACCGGCGTGTGTTCATAGCTTAGCTGACTTGTTGGCTCCCTCTCATGGCGTGTAATATAGCCCTGCACTTTCTTCACACACACACACACACACACAGTCAACATGTTTGAGAAACAATACTCAGGCCCTCCTGGCCTCACCTTCATTACCCAATTACACTAATACACTCACCCTGCTTGTAATGACTGTGTGGTCTGAATGATAGCCAGCCTTGTTGTGTCTTCTCTTACCTCACACTGACACACACACACGTACGTCTGTCTGTTTGCGTGTGGCTGGATTTCCTCCTTGTGAATTACAAGTGGAGACCGTGTCTTAGTGTTCACCAGCAAGGGAGTCGAGAATGTGTGGGGCTGAAACATGACACTTTAATGACCTGGAGACCATCCAAAAACTGTACGCCCCCACACCTTTTTTTTCCCCCTTTCTCTTGCGAAACTTTGGCTGCAATCAGCCCAGCAGAATAGACTTGTTTGTGCTTTAGAACAGTAGGGAATTGGCTGAAAAACATCATCAAGCTGACAGCCAGAGGGTGTCTTCAGGGGGAGGTGGAGCCCACAGTGGGTGGACACCCACATGAGACATTCCTTGGAGACGGAGAGCCGTAAACATGCTTTGGCCCAGAGGTTCCCAAACTTTTTTGTGTTTCTACATTCATTTTCCCATTGATTTTATGAGTGAAATGTCCTCTTTTTCTGTTTGCTGGGGAGCTCATGGAGGTCCCTCAAAGTCCCGGGGCCCCCCTGTGGGATGTGTTTCAACAGGTAAAATGGCCCAAACATGGATTTTCCCCTGTAGAACAGACACAGATTAGTTTTTTTAAGACAGTGTGAGCGGATCAAATGAAACTAAATGTGACATTATAAATTCTGATTTAGGCCATTTTCATAATTGGTCCTAAAACTAGTACTTGCCTGATTTTAGTTTGAATAGTTACATCAGAATTCATGTGCAAAATGTTACAGTACACTGATGCTTGATGGAGGACAGGTGCAACTGGCCTTTTTTCACTGAAGACATGTTGACATGTCACAGGTGTAAATGGATTATGGCTAAATTTCATTTAGCTGCTTCTGCTTCTGTTCCTGGTATTGGGCACGTCAACTCACTGTCACACTGACGTGGCTTACTGGGACACTTGAATAGAACAGAGCCATCGTAACACCAAGTCAAAATGTCTGCTGTTATACTACACACAGAAGCATTTAAAACTCTCAGAGTGTACAGTGTATCTCAAACCATACAGAAAAAGATAGGCCACAATAGCTAAAAAACAGCGGACCAGTGGAATGTGTCATCAATGTCAATCCAAAGATAAGAGCCTTTAAACTAACTAAACTAAAACTTCTCAACTCAGCGTCCAACTTACTCTCGTGGTCTTCCTCAGGTGATGTAGTCGGTCATTTGTCATCTCCGTTTTTTGTCAAACCGGTCAAAAAAGAACCTTGGATCTCAACTAGAAAGTTAAAGACTACAGACTACAGGCTGCATGACATGCATATTTTACTGCCCATTGAGCCGGGCTGGTTTGAGCCACTGGAACTGAGTGACGACAACATTTATAATGACTTTTGTAAGCCCCCTTTTTTCCACTTTTCACTATTCTTTTTAAATGGGGGAACTTGCTCCAATTGGTATGGGATGTTGGTATGGGCCATGAACAGTAATCTAATAACATGTAAGCGGTAACTAGAATTGAGGGCCAAAGACAACCCAATCTCTTATGGTAAATGACAAGTCGGGTGTATAATGATACTGACTGTTAATACAAAAAACACAAGTCAGAATGCCAATAAGAAGTTTATTTCAATTCAGTCAATACTGTTAAAAAAAAAAAAAAAAAGCCTCGACATAGCTTAGATATTTTCTTTGTACGTCACACTCATGTCGTAATGAAATGATCTCGGGGAAAAAAAACCCTTCCTGCAAAACATCCGCAGAGAGAAAACAAATAAGGCAAAGAGGAGATGGTTTATCTAGAATTAAAATCCAAGCAGGCGAGAAATGGCCCAGTTTCCTCAAAGTTCTATTGAAATGTATAAAATTTACACATTGAATTCTGAGCAATCAAAACAAATATTTACAATTCTTTTTTATCAAATTCATTTTATAAGAAATGTCTGAAAAAAACCTGGCAAACAGAAGAAAATGAAAACAGGTTTTTTGCTTTATCCGCACTAAAGCACTTTTGGAGCTACTGTATCATAACATACATTCACTACCTTAAAGATCCATCTACGTACTGAAGAGGAAGTGACATTCGATCTTGATTTGTCATAAATATCTTTAGTGTCGCCTTTCCTGGTGCCTGACGGCACGTTCGTGTCCTTCACTCTGTCTGCTATGGAGAAGGAAACACAGAGTGTGTGGTTTCTTTTTTTTGACTTCACTAGCTTACATAGCCGGAGTCATCCTATCCACAGTGAGACCAGAATAATGTGCCCCTTTTTTTTGGTCTGCCACGTGTAATCCAAACTACCGCTACAGTCAGCATGACCAAAGTGAAGACTTTTCCTTCATGCTTTCGTAAGAGAAGAAAGCTGCTCAGCGTGTCAGTTTCTAAATGAACGTTTTATACGGCAATGTGGTGATCGACAAAAGGCCAGTCTAGACATCTACACATCCTTGAACATCTGTGAGCTACATGTGGTTGGATATTTCTTAGACCTCAGGTTAGATTTGTCCTGAGTTGTTGCTTCTGCAGCCGGTACAGGAAAGTCCCTACAATTCTAAGCCACAAGACTTTTGCCTGTTTGAGGCAATGAGGAAATCAGAGCATGGATGCCAGGTAGCTTTACCTGCAGTTACAATTATTTTTGATTTATTTTCAACATTAAAATAAAGCACTTGATATGTCAACCACTCAGGTTTGGATTAGCTTCTACTTAAACCTCTCAAATACTCTGAGCCAAAAAACACTGAAGCTTCAACACTGTTTACAATGCCTCTTAATAAGCCAAAAGACAGGGGAAAAAAACTGCTTCTCAGTGTTCGTTTTATAGCAGTCTTAGAAAGAGCTATTTCAATATTAAACAGAAACCAGAAAATTAAGGACAGCTCATGACCTCTGCCCTGCACGCAGAGAGAAGGTCGGTTTGAAGGTCACTTATCAGGGAGTGCGTTTGACGAAGCCCCCAACATTGACAAGCGCTGCTGATACATGTCTGGCAGCGTCTCCGGCGCCTCGCCATCTCGCAAACGCCTCACAACATTCATCAGCAAATGAAAAACAAAAGCAATTAATGATGAAAGGTGGAACAACGGTGACCTTTGCTGAATCAACTAAAGAGGTCTTCATAAAAATCAGAGAAAATGATCGAGGAGGGTTCATGCATTGGGGTTTCGCTCTAGATGTGGAGAGAAGGAAAAGAAGTCCAGAGTTTTTTTTTTTTTCTTTCTTTCTCGTGAATGAGCACATCAGTCCCGGTGCTGGGGAGGGTGTGTGTGTGTGTGTGTGTGTGTGGCGAGGGGGGGTTGTGTAGAGGGGAGGGATGGAGGGCAGAGGTGGTGATGGCAGAGGAGCTTATTTGACCAGCCTCTTGGCTACGTCTCCATAGGCGATCTCGATCTCCTTGTCACTGGGGCAGGTGTTGGTGAACTCCTCGCGCGTGTAGGCGTTGTTCAGGTACTTCCAGATGACGGTCATCTCTTTGGGGATGTCAAAGCCTCTGTACTTCTTGGCCACCACCTGGAGGAAGGCATCAGAAGCTATTCAATCTCACCTACTAAGCTACGAACTCTATAAACTCAAGAGCACCAACAAAATAGATGGGGTATTCAATCTTTGTGAAACACTGTGATGCAGTTTATAAGGACATTTCTTTGCCTTAAGAAAATGTGGCACTTTAACTAATAACTGAACAGTTGTTTTTGTCATTTGATAGTAATTAATCAGTAACTTGCCTTAAAATCAGTATAGTGTTATTTTCTTGATCTCATGCTCAGTGGCCATTGTGAGGGACTTCGATCAAAGCCAACCAGAGCTTAACCAGACTAATACAGTAAATAAAATTGTCTAAAAAGGTGCTTTATGAACATTTAAACTATCAACTGTTGCTACATTAATTGAGATAGAATGGTTAAAGTTAAAATAAATACCACGAAGTTGGAAAAACCATGATAAACAAAAAAAGACCATCACCAAGAACACTGTCACCCACTATCTACCTCCTTATTGTATTTTATATCATAAGCCTACAAGCTGAACTTGTTATTGTTATTAATGATTCAGTGATATTTAATGTATTCCGTTGCTCACCTTGACTATGTGCAGCTTGGGCAGCAGGTTACAGTCAGCCAGGGTCATTTCATCACCATCCAGGAAGTTACGGTTGGAGACCTTGACGTCCTCAATGCTGTTGTGATCGATCTCGTCAGGCAGTGGTGAACGGAGATACTCGTCCAGCTTCTGCAGCGTCTTCAGAAGCCCGCGCTCCAGACCTGCAAAGACACACAAGAGGCATTATAAAACTTTTTTTTTTTTTTTTTAATGTAAGTCGACTTTAACAGTGTTAAATTGTCATAACTTTTCCAGAATCCTCCTATTACAGCTGCGGCACCCATATGCTGATTAACCACAAGGGGGCAGCATTTCATCACGAGACAGGCCTTGGCTTTCATGGACATTGTGCACATTATTAATACAGGAAACAGACATGTCATGAACACCTGTTATAACACTATTACAATAGCAGTGTAATACAATGGCCTGGTGCGGTAACAAATTATTACCCACCACAAGTTTCAATGGATTGCATTTGATTGCACAGGTGTTCTACTTTGTCCTCAGGCTATATCCATCCATCTGTTTATCATTCATTAACAATTCATTCTATTGTTGGAAAATATGACACGAATGTTCGCTCCAGTAGTTCAACAGTTAGACTCGACCTGTTACTTCGGAGAGAACTTATCATTGAACCATGGGATTCAGCCTCAGACTCTGTTGACACAGCCTTGGCTTTCACATCCAGCTCACCACGGTTCAATATTTTCCCAGGGTGGACAACAGCCAACTAAAACATGATACAAAATCTAGTTTTTTTTTTTTTTTTTTTAATATGCTTCTAGAGAAACAATTCCACAAATTGTTTCACCCAGGATGCAACAGAATCCATGAGACAATAGACTACATATTTTCCATATTATTCCAATAGTTGTGATATGAGCTTTTGTCTTACAGCGTCCGGGGTGCATGAATCAAGAACAGGAAGGATGAGATTGTGAGCACTAGTTCATTCTCTGGATAGCTGCTCTGCGGTTTTCCAGGTGAGACAGGGATCACGAGGAAAGGAGGAGGCAGCAGAACAAAAGCTCTGTGTTCCTGCGGTAGGCTGTAAACCACCAATCAGGGCAGGGCTACCAATGTCGCCTAGCAACCAGAGAACTCTCCCTACACAATTGGAAGGTTTCTGGATCTCTGCTCTTAACCAGTGTACACAATCGAGTGTGTGTGTGTGTGTGTGTGTGTGTGTGTGTGTGTGTGTGTGTGTGTGTGTGTGTGTCAAAGACAGAAGCGACTTACCCTCGTTTGCGTCTGGTTTTGAGTTCTTAATGTATGCTGAAAACTTGGCGAAGATGTCCATACCAGCTGTGTTTGACTCGGGGTGTCTTGCACCAAGCTTGATGTACCTGCACACAAGCACACATACAAGTAAGCACATGTGTATTTATGTAGAGGTTAAGAGAATAATTCCATTTTTTCTTATTGTAAACAAACCCCCCCAAAACAACAATGAATTGAGTATTGTCTGTATAGACAAACCTGATGTAGCAATTTCTCTGTGCCACAGACTTCCACTGTTAAAAATATTATCTACTTAATACTAATAACTCCTGTTGAGTAATGTTGCTAAAAACTGCTAAAAACTGCTGTAGCAAGCTTTTTTAATCATTTTGTCTTAAAGGAAGTATATATTTGTGACCCAATTTGTGTCTTCAGTAGGAACAAATGGTCTTAGGGTTGAGACCCATAGACAGGCTGGGGAAGTCAGACAGTATTGAGAGACAGACAGACACTGTTGGTTTTGGACTTTTTTAAAAAATGGGGTTTGTTGACAATGTGAAAAATATAGAATATTGCAAGTAAAACATTTGTCTCAATGTAAATCTGAGCCAAAAAAACAACAGCGTGCTCAGGACAGCAGTGCAGTGTGTCCAGAGTTTAGCTGAGTCAAAGTGTTGCCACGGGGGTGAGAAAGCACTCACTTGGGTGGGCAGAGGACATCTTCAAGGAACTCCTCGATCTTGTTGACATCAGTTTTGACCTCGCCGTTGAAGGTGATGAAGGGCGGGTGTGTGCCCGGGGCCAGGTTCTGGAGGTCTGCAGGCTTCCTGGAAGAGAAGCGGAGCAACTTCAGTCGATTGAAGCAAACAGAACCAAGCCATGCACGCAATGATGCATGTTTGTGGATCCAACAAGAAAAAGTAGCTTCCATCCCCACATATGAGTACGATATGAAGTTACTGTAAATGAGACACAACATTCATAATTGGTCTGATGTTTCCTGGTTAACACACTTTATATATATTTCAAGCAACTGAGGGTGCTGTGGCTCTTTGACAGCCTGCTGCACTTTAAACCACATTTTTAGAGCAATCCAGCCCTCCTCCCCTCTCCAACTATAGCTGCCTTTAGCTGTGTGTGTGTGTGTGTGTGTGTGTGTGTGTGTGTGTGTGTGTGTGTGTGTGTGTGTGTGTGTGTGTGTGTGTCCCTTTCTCTCTGTGGCCTTCAAAGCAGCACATTTTGTACCAGATGTCTCTGGCAGGCGGATGACACTGACACACATAAACAAAAATGAGCATGTGTTGAAGGAGTAGTGTGAACACAACTGACTTGTGAAATCCACAGAACCCAGGCGCTTAAATCCCTTCAGTATAAAGACAACATAAACACACAGCAGTGCCTCAGAAACTGTTAGAGCCTAATAGTTTGTGTAAGCCAGCAAACAGTGTGAATCCTCTGTGATCTAATGTAACTACCAACAACATTGTCAATACAGACTCTTCAATGGGTTTTGGTATGAAACAGTTCTCAATGGTGGCTGAGGTTTGGGAAAAGCCATCTGAGGGCACAAAAAATGGGAAATGACTTCAACTCTTCGGCATGCGAAGGGGAAGTGGCACCCTCACCCAGTGATATCACCAAGGAGTGGGTAACAAACTGCCTTGAGAATCGCAGGCTTTCATCACAGAAAGATATCAAGGCGACAGCCTTGACCCAAGAGAAGACGTTAACTCAGGGAAGATAAAACATTTCGACTTATGGCAGTGACATGTGACATTCATGTCCTTCTACAGGCGTAGCACTGTTCTTCCATTTAAATACTACAATAAAAAGAGCCATAAATATGGCAAACATGCGCCTTCTTTTGACAGTGGCTTGATGTTTACTCAAGATTACAGACACTATATAGCACCGAAAGAGCAAAGCCAGAATCACTTGCTGTATAGAGAGAAATAAAAAATAAGAGCACCAAGTAGTCACTCTAGCTGAACAAAGGGTTGTTTGAGGAGTGAGGGGTAAACAGACACTGCTACGTAGGCGGACATCCTCCATTGCTTTTTACAGGATATCAGCAAGCTCTGTTTTATGTTACCTGCCCTCTGCCAGGGAAAATATATGCAAATATACCCAAACCTATGCACTCATTTTGAGAGTGCAGGCATGTGTCAAAACCAAATGACTAGTCAAATGGACACTGCTTTCCTCCTTTTAGCTGTATAAAAAAAAAAGCACAGTATTTATCAAGTACATCAGTACATTGTGTTTTGTCAGTCAGCAGTGGTCTCCATGTCCCAGAGGAGGAGACGCCCGGTGAGGAGCCAGACGCCACATGGATGAACCGCGCTTTGGAACAAAACGTCAGAGATCTTGAATCTCTGGTTTATATGGTCTTTCTTCGTCATGTGTGTTTGACTCAGACGTCCGTCTGACCATGCCTGAAAATAATCTGGCTCTTGCCTGTCCTGCTTTAGCGAGTGGAAAAACATGTAGGGAGCATTTAGATGAATCATACACACAGAAACATAGTGGGATTGGTAAAGAGCTTCTGGTACTGGAATCTGCACGTGAAAGCACGTTCGCCTGCAGCTGGGAGGAAAAATAAAATCGCGGTCCAAAATTGCAGAGGATCACCGTTTTCTGATCCCAGTGGTGAAAAATAACATGTTACCCACCAAAATCTAGGCAGGAAGTAAGCTGAGTGAAGAACCTTAAATAGCCTCTCTGGAGTCTGTATGTTTATTTTTCTCTGATTTTCTCCAGTCTGGGAAAGGGTCATGGGAAAACCAAATAAGCAGTGGGGAAGCAGCGAGCGTGTTAGAGGTGGGGCTGGATCAAAGTGCTACAGAGCCGCTAAGGCCTCTTTGGAAACGCCCAGAAAAAGCTGTCGGAGGTTATCAAAGGAGATTAATATCTTTTTTATCCTGGTTTAACAGCCAATGAAAGGAGGACAAGTGGCAGAAGAGGAAAGAGAGGAGGATGGGATATGGGAGTGGGACTCACCTCTTGAGGTCCACTGTGGTGACGTTGAAGACGACTCCTTTGAGCCACAGGATCATGAAGAGCCTCTGGGAGAAGGGGCAGTTCCCGATGCTCTCTCCATCACTTCCCGCCTTAAATAAACACACAGATAGTAGTTAGAATAGGAGTAGATCAACTATCAGTAATATGTTGCAGGTACCATTCCTGAAGTCTGAGTACACAAACGATGGCACCCATTTCTATCTTATGGAGACCATTAAATACAGGGTGGAAACGTCCCAGATTTATATCTCTGCAAGCATAAAACACTCGCTAGGAGACAAAGATCTTAAAAAAATCTGCAACAGGTTTCTACCACTGATAGCACTTGGCTTATAGCTGAGAACGAAACGGGGGGCCAGACAATCTTGATAGAGATCACATCTCTGTTGCACAAACTTTATGGCCCAGGGCATTTCACTGCCCTCACCCAGAGAGGGCCCATTTCAGACAATGACTCTTTCATACATTACAGGCTGCCCCCGAACGAGACTAAAGTAGGAGAGAGAGAGCTGACCCCCTTGTCTTAAATACTTCAGCACACTTTCCCTCCATTAATCTGCAGAACTACTGTCTAGGAGTAAGCGGAAACTATTGAGAGCGATTGAGACTGGGGCAGCCTCGTTTCCTTTTGTTTTGCTAGGCTGCACAAACACAAGACTGAGCAGTGGCAGCGGGAATGAGATCAATGGAAGTGGCGTGTGTCCTCCAAATTAATGGCGAATGCCCGTCGTTTAACACCAGATGAAAAACAGGACTGAGTTTTCAGATTAAAAACACAAGCTGAAGTACTGACAGAGCAGTCTGTCTCATCCTCCATGGAGCGATCAAAGTAACAATAGCAGTGAGGCTATGGGAGGGTGCTGCAAACTGTCAGAGATATCTCCCGTCTTCACAACAACCACCCATCTCTGTCATGCGCTCTCTTTCTTTCTTTCTTTCTCCAACTCTCTAAATCATCCTTCTCTTTGCTCAACTCAGAGCCATGTATGGAGTGAGGAGGTTGTAGCAGAGGACAAATATGGTTTGGATTCTACATCAGAAGGCAGAATAAGCATTTAATTTGATTAACTGAGCTTTGTGCAGTATCTTAATGAAATCGCACGCTAATGTCAGAGCCACCACTGTGAAGCTGGAATCAGATATCGTTCTCGTTTGTTTCTTTCCATTCATGGTGCATTGACAAAAACAATCTTTCTCATCATCTTTATTTTGTTTATCAAATACGCCACCAGACATATATCGCAACCTTTATCACAGACCTGGTGCAGAGCGACGGAGCTCTGCGGATACCAAGCCTGTTGAGGTATGCCACTCGAGGTGAGGCGGGCCAAAAAGAGAAAGCACCGTATTCATCTGCTCACAAGGACGAGCGCGGAGGTCATTCAAGAGTCTGCGCTCTGGAATGCACTTCTTCATTCAGCGCATTACTGTAGCAGAGCCTCTGTGAAACGGCTGAATATCGTTTGGGTTTTGTCTGCCTCTTGTGTCGTCAGTCACTCTCTCATTCCACACACGCTGCACTTCTCGCCTCTGCATCCGTCCTGCCGAGGTGACATGCAAAGTGTGACTATGTGTGTAATGCAAAAGACGCGCAGACAAATCAACTGTATTTTCTCCCAAATACTGTTAAGTCATTTGCAAAGAGCGCTGAATAAAAATACGATTCAAACTAGAGAGCATCTTGTGATGTTGACGCTCCGACCCATGAGTACTCAGTAGGCATTACTACATTATTACTCAGACATGTAAACACCACACACAGGCTCACAAGGTGAAAACAATAGCAGCCACACGCTGTCGCAGCTGGTAACCAGTTTTAATTCAACAACTATAATACAAGAATATTTGTTTAATATCAGAGATGCAGGTTCTGAACTGTCTTCAATGGTGGACTTTGTTCTGGAGTGTTCAGTCAGTCCAGCAGCTCCTTGCTGGTGTGGACAGGCCGGCTGCTGTTGTCCTCTGTGTGACGCTCAGTGGGATGGCTCTGTTTGATCTGCCTGCTGGCTCCCATTGTACTGCGGTTGTTTGCCCCCCCCCACCCACCCTCAGGATTCAATATCTGAAAAGCTTGGATTAGATCACCGCCTTTGTTCAGCAAATGAAAGTCCCCTATTCACCTTACATGATTTAATTCTAAAATAAAGCTTCGGCCGTGAAGTGTTGGGGGTATCGTGGTTCATGGCCATCGCTAGACTAGACTAGCATTAGCTGATCCTTAGGGGATCAAGAAGACATCAATGGGATGATTACTCCATTTTCCCCACAGCGCTACACCTACAGAGAACCATTCGGTTCTGGATCAAGGGTGGCAATGCAGCACAGCAACTGTTCCCATGGCGATGGCCAGACACGTATGACATTGAAAGCAGAGCACACAGCGAGGGGATTACCAATTCACAGGTAGACCGTGTGAAGTGAGCTCTCTGTCTGGGGAGGGACAAAAATGCAAACCCCATGACGCAATGTGACTTGTAAATCAAAAGATGTTTACTGTACATCAAGAGAGTGAGCTGCTTTTAAGCTGAATTCACCTCAGTTCTGTGTCTCGAGTGGCCAAGAAGAAGGTCACAGCAGCTGAGAAAGACATTTCACACTTTTCTCTCGCCATGGCAGTGCTCCTGCCCTCCTCAGTCTGCAGCAGAGCAGACTGCAGCTCTCTGCCAAAGACCCTGACAGCAGGGATCAGCTGCACAGAGAGATATTACAGGAAATAGGGAGGGAATTAGGTATCATAGGTAGTGCTAATGGGCATGAAGGAGAACAAGCAGTAATGGATGTTCCAAGTTGGAGGAAGAGGAGAGATAGCAAGCTTCAGAGGCTGTGTGCTATTTGGCACGCTGCTTGTTTTTTCCTCCTCCTCCTCCTCCTCCTCCTCCTCCTCCTTTATCCCTCTTCCCTTATCCTGGGCCCCTCTGTAGAGTCAGAGGGGGTTGGGCATTTGGGGAGGAGGGAGAAACTATTCCAGAAATGTCCTGTTACTCCCGCCGAAGAGGGTGCTTTGTTTAGTTTACACCATGACGCTGGTGAAGCTGCATTTCCGCTGCCTGTGACATATAAACTGCTGCGCTGTTAGATTTCACGGTATGGACTCAAGGGAGGTGGTCTTCTGCAATAACTCTGCTTCAAAGTAGCACCTTAGAGAATGACCTCAGTGGATTGATGAAAATTAGAAATTAAAACTAGATTTATATATAAAGCTTATGGCCCAAAACAAGTTTGAAGAGGTTTGGGACACCCCTTCTAATAGTCCCCCTCCATCCTACTAACACTTTCCAGAGTGCCAATATTATAGTGTGACATTCAGAAAAGGAGAACCTCCTATACAGCAACAACACAAAGTGCTTTTTGTTTGTAGAGGTTTAGGCACGTCACAGGTTAGCGGGGTGGGGGGGAAACACACTCCATTAAAAACACACAAGCCAGGCAAGAAGTGATTTGGAATGGGCCCTTATAAGGCAAGGCACATCTGTTGAAAAAGTCATTTTCCAAGAAGTAAACCTGCGACTTGATTCCAAATACAAGCAGCGTTCACAGGAACACTTGGCAGTGCCCTGTGTGTAGCCTGCTATTTTGACTCCTGTATCAGAAATGACTCACACCTTGCAGACGGTTACACCATCTTTCACAGAGATTGAAACACAGATTTCCCCGCGACGCAAAGCTGCTATAATAACGCTGAAGCATCAACAGCTGACTGTTGCCAACAGACTCTCAAGCTTTATTTAGGCTCAATGGATGGACTGTGAATCAACAGATGCCTATTTATTTAATGCCAAACACACACAGCTGCCCAGTGGAGGGTGTGAGTCATGCTCAAGTTGGACGTTATCTAGGAGTCTGTGTTCAGGACAGCGTGGCCCCCGCAGCAGCACAATGAGGCCTCAGTCAGTGAGGGGGGCAGCGGTGTCTTTAAAATACTTTTTCCTCACACACACACACACACACACACACACACACACACACACACACACACACACACACAGTGAGGTCATACCTCTTTATCACTTCCCCTATGACTATGCTCATGAAGCCACTGATGTAATGACCAACTTAACACATCTCAGGAGTAATGAGGATGATGCTAGGCCTTAAATAATTAGCTTGAACATAATCTGGCCTTGTATGCATTTGAATGTGTGTGCACTTTCAACAGTCTCAAAAGGTATCCTCTTCACAAGTCCAGTCCAATAACTTAATAATCTTACGAGCAGGCACATAAAACGCAAGAGCCATTTCACTCAGCCTCTACCTCTTTTATTCTCATTTCTCAGTTATTTACTGATATTTCTACTAATCTCAAGCATGTATGTTGTACAGCTCACTCATTATTATTTAAGACTCAAGCTTCCCTTGTCTAGACTGGTGATGTGAGATCACAGTTACAGTAGTCAGCATTCAAGGACAATGGATCCTGTTGAGGCTGGGCACAGTCCTCCCAGTCTCCGCTCACAGCCTAATTTTAGTAACATGGAGGCCCATGCCTTCCCCTCCCCAACACACTTCATATTCTAAATTGGGTGGGCTGCTCAGCAAGTTCAAGCCACACTCTGACCGAATAAGGAACTGACGATGTAACAAGCGCCGCAGCTTTCCTCCTCCTGCTCTGACACACAGCAGGAATGTCCGTTTGAAAGTGGGCAGCCATGGTAACGTCATGGCAACGCCTCTCCCGTTTGCCGGACAAAGTATGCAGGCTGAGCGGGGGTTAGGACTGTGACTAGACTGAGCAGTTGAACCGAAGCTGGCCGTTTTAGACACAGTGGTCTCAGTCGACTTTGCTGAACTGAAGGGAATAAGTTCATGACCCATATACTCTTTGTCATATGTCCTACTCCAAAGCCTGGTCAGATGTCAAGGCCAGCTACAGAACAGCAGCCACCTGGAATGAATTGATGCCTTGCTCAAGGACATGTCAGCAGGGTAGATATCGGCCCAGTTAGAAGAGCCCAGGTCGTCAGCATGAATTAGATTGTCTAAGCAAAAAAACTGAAGGTCAATAACAATATTTTTAGATTCAAGCTGCCAATATATTTTCAATGTTCACATGCCCGAACAAACAAGACAAGTATTCAGAATTTCAGGCTTCAGGAAAAAGCAACGAGGCTAAAGACGAGCTGAATGAGTAGGGCTGAGTATAGAGCTGAAACAGTCGATTAATCGATCGAAAATAAGACAATTATTTACTATTCACTTTCTCTTCAAGCAAAAATGCATCTATTCTCTGGTTGCTGCTTCTCCATTGAGAGGAGTTGCTGTCCTATGTCAGTGAATAGGAAACCTGAAGGTCAAGACCTCTCAATAGGTCACTGAGTTAAATCTGAGGGGTTCACGAGATGCTTACTGAAATAGAAAAGAGAATATTCTGCTACAAAATTTTGAATTCTTGTCTCCAATCTACTTTTTTGTGAAATATCAGATAGTTTTACCTTTTTGGGCCTCGAACATGTACTGAAATGAGACAAGAAGTTTAGAGGTCGATATTTGTAATAATTACACTGCCTTAAGAGGTAGTACATTTAATATCTTTAGACAAAACAAGGAATTTGATGACATGACATTTTCTGATATTTTTTAGACCATTTTATAGCGATCAGTACTAATACCAAAACAAAACTTTTTTTCGATATCTTTCTTTAAGGAATACAACTTGTTTTCCTACAAATCCCTTATTTTTCTTTCACAAAAGAAGGCAAACTTCTCATATATTAATTGTCCAAACACAAACAGCCTTTCAAGAACCTTTCCTAAATGAAATAAAGTCTAAAACTGGCAAAATTATGATTTAAATCATACAAATGACAAACAATAAGCAAACAGGAGTATGAATTCCGCCAGGCATCTGATGCCATCTTTGGGTACTCCAAAGTTTTCAATACTCAGTGCTATGGGAAGAATTCGGCCATCACTAAAAAGACATGATGTCTGAATGACTATAGCTTGACTGGGTGGGTAATGAGAGCTTAGTCTACAGAGGAGTCAGATCCTGCTGCAACATGGAAACGCCATCACATCCTTGGTGTGGCTCTGACTCAGGTTGACATCACTCAGTGGAAACCTCAAGACTTCCAGTCAGACACAGGCCTACTGTGCTGGAGCACATGAGAGCTGTCTAAGAACCACCAGTTTCTGTGGAAAGTTGGAGACTTAAGTCTAAAAGAGGCTTACTGCATGACCATGCTACGGCAATGACGTAAGCTCGAAGTCAATAATGTTAGAACTGCAGTATTTAACCTAGTGTAGAAGAAATAAGACAAACAGCCGGTTCAGGTTTCTGGAGGCACAGGACGGGTGTTTGGTGAGGAGTAATACAGATCCAAAATAACGGAAAAACAAACACACAGCCATGTGGCAGATCAGCATGAACCAACAATCACCCTCGCTCTGACTGTTGTTGCAAGTGTCTAACACAAACAACGAGCTGCATACTGAAACCGGCACCAGCTCCGACCCTCCACCCACTTGCACATTCGTAGACCCCAGGCTGATGACTACGGCAGACTCGTGCATTCCCACTTGCTCACCCGCACACACAAAACCCATACTTTTTTCATCCTCCCTGTTTTCCCCACATTTGCATGGGAAACAACATGGAAAACTGGCCTTCCACTAGTCTAAAAACGTCTTCAAAATATAATTTCTCTGTACAGGACTGAAATCATTCACTTTCAACCTAAACAAACTCTGTGGCAATTCCTTCGGGACAAATGTCTCGTCTAGACAGCTGTGAACCACCCTTTGGCACCAACACAATGCCAGCATGCTACTGCCGCACATCCCCGATACGCATGGCAGCAGAAGCCGGCACCATGGGGCCACACAAACACTGGCCTCATCAGTAATTCTGAGCAGACAGTCAGTCTCGCGCTCTCTGGCCACTCGCCGGTGGCGTCCACTCTGACCTGCAATTGAGTTGCCTTTCAGTACCAGTCTGAGACATGCTGCCTGGCTTTTCACATCATAAAAATCAAACATGCAAAACACTCAAGGAACAGCTCACGCACAAGCCTTTAAGTTTGCATGTGTGTAGACTGTATATTTATGTTTCATATTACAACATGTAATAATAATCATAAATGGCATATCAAACCAGTATTATATCATTTACTTGGAATTTCTGCTGTAGTCACAAGTCAAATGTTTTTATATCAATAGTCAAGATTAATTTCAGCCATAATCATGTAATAAATTATCAATCTTAACCCTTACTGAGCAGCTGTGATTGGGATGTGAACTTTAACAAGTGAAGTGCTCCATTAGTCTTCTTCTGCCTGGGTTTCAAAAGACAAAGAAAAGCCTTGATGGATATATATAGAGACACTTCGACACACTGTGCACCTTGATGAGTGGTGATGAGTTAAGAAAGTTGCCCCCGTCATCCTATCCTCTGTGTTCAGGTACTTCACTTTGGGTTATGTGCACTTCAGTGGGCTCTGCTATGAAGAACACAGCACGTGAAACACAAGCAGACTGGATCATGTTGAGACTGATTGAGTTACATGTGTGGCGGGGCAGGGCAGATTCTCCTCATTTAAGGGGGTCACACACCTCTCCTGACAGTGAAGATGATGTATGAGGAGAGTCACAGGCTCGTCTTTCCTCTATATCCTGATACTGGTAGGTTATAACTGCAGTAACCTGTACGGCCCTATTAGCTAACAAGTAAAACACACCACTCCACGAACTAACCAGACTCTCCGTTAGGATGATATCTTCAAAGTCTCATATCCATGTTGTTCTAGGGTGGCCTCACTTCCTGTTTCTTGAGCTCACAGGAGAAATGCCTCATTAGCCATTGGCTTCCTGGTCGGGCAGCACAAATGAGACCAGCTCTTCCTCAGGATACATTGGCACAACATGATTTTATACAGCACATATTTATTCAGACACAACCAGGAACAACCCAGTCTATATTCTACTGACAATAACATGAAATAGACTTCTGAATATTAATCAGAGAGCCCCTCTTTCAAAATTGGTGTAATAACACACAGCCAGATGGATTAGGCCAGTGTCCAGAGTCAGTCAACCAGACAGTAACAGCGAAGAAGCAGTGACAGGCCAAGTGCTGCACAAGCAAATTCACAGTGCAGAAACAACAGCTCAGGACTCTACAACAACAGTAACAAGCCATTAATGTTTGTCCCCTAACTCGTGATGCTGACTCCAGCGTTACTATAATGTGCTTGGGAAACATAAACTGCTCCATTGATTTTCCTATTTAAAAAAAAGCAATTGCCTAGAATACCACCGAAGAGGGAGAGGAATGGTTTAAGCTGAAAGGCAACATGCAAACAATAAGCAATTTATGGCTGAAATTCTGGCAGGTTAAAGTCTATTCAAGTAAAAACTATACAAGTCACACTTGCATGCAATTTCATACAACAGAATTGACTACATAGAGCACAGTAACTGCTGAAATAGGTCATTGTATTTCCATAAAACGGCACATCACAAGGCACAGGTCTGCTTGTCACATGTTGCAACTGATAGCACAATATGACATGAGCAGTTTCCCAAGGCCTGTTGAATAAACTGAAGAACAGAGTCATGTCTACTAAGAGTTTATGGTGTGACACATGAGCCATAACATATTTTCTCACAGTCAGGGAAGAGAGACTTAAATCTGAGCGGGCATCGTGATGTGTGTTCCTTCGACAGAGTGCTCCGACAATGTAGACCCTGAACATCCCTACAGAAGTGCTGCTTTGTTGGGACCTCTCTCCGGCATGTTGCATCTAAATGGTTCCCATGGGATTGTCCTGAAGGAAGTACACAAACACAGACCGGCTCTTGTGCCATCCAGACTTAAAAAGCACTTCTCCAACCATGTTTACTGGCTCTGCTCCTCACTGCTGGCAAGAGGAGGGAAGTCTGGAGGCAGCACAAGGCTTTGCAACCAGCAGTGTGACCTCTGCATCACTTGCAGCCAAGAGACACATACACAAGTAGAGATAAAGCTTGCCTGTTTCTCTTGACTCATCTATATTCTGTTCACTGTCGGGTCATACGGTGGCGACTCACTAGCATGCTTGAATTAATTCAGAGCAGCTTTGTAAAGCTGTGAAAAACTGAATGAAAACATAACCACACTCGATTTAATGATGAGAATTATGTACATTAGCAACATTAGCAACTGGAGAAGTAACACAAGACAACACCTGAGTGATGCCAGATAATTCCACATTATTACATACAGCTGCACTTTTCCATCCTGTTCAGCTTCATGTCAGGGTGATACATTTCCCAACTATCACAGCACATAAATACATCAGATTTAGGGTTTCATATTACCACTTAAGCTATGTGATGTGTGGAAGTGCCAAGTGAAACAGACAGGGGTGGATGCTGGGAAGTCATCCTGTCCAGCACAGGCCACTACTCAAGTGTGCAAAACAATATCTAATCTGCTCTACTGTGATGAGTTCAAGGGTCCATCCTCCCTCTTACAAAAAGTCGTTATATCATGCTCATTTGCAACTGAGAGCAATATAAACTGACAATGACAAGCTTCACCTCCACGCCCTCAAATGTGAGCACAATGTAAAGTGTTCCCATAGCAATGTGATGACTGTTGCTGTAAACACTGCAGGTAGAGAAGGTGCAAGAAATGTCAAAATATCTCTCAACTGGGACAGTCAGCTACTTTTAAGTGTTGTCACTGCCCAACCTGCAGAGACGCAGTGGCAACTCGTGTTCTAGCCGCATAATTAGTCAGCTTTGATATGTAGCAGTGCCCTAACAGATCTGACACTGCCGTGTGTGGAGAGAGCACACACACAGGTCGTTATCAGCTGTTTCCAGAGGTCCGGGGCTCGCAGCAGTGTGCCTATGGCAACCTGCATGCCTGCCATTGTCTCCCATGGCTGTGTTTAACGCAGCACTGCAAGAAGAACAACGGCGTCAATAATAGATGTGGACATGTCCGACGCTGGCACATAACACAGAGGAAAGGCTATCTCACACACAGACAATGGGAGAAACGTCTGTACAGTCCAAGGAGGGAGGGGCTGAGAGGGAAGAGTTGGCCACATGTGTAAACCTTCCAGGCCTGAGGATGATGTAACCTCTCCCGTAGGCTGCAAGAGGTAGTTAGGAGAAATGGTGCTGGCCAGTTTGTTTCCATCCATTCTGCCTCTACACTGAGGGGCCTGCTGCTCAGCTTCATCAATGCCTCACTACAAAAGGCTTCTCCTTAAGGAGTCAATAGGAACAATACAAGCAGGACCATGGTTTTTTGCACCGAATCTAGAAAACTGTCGCCCTAAAATCACAGCTACTGCAACTAAAGAGTACAACTTTTGCAGGCCTGAGCTAACAGTATCCCAACCCAAGATTACAAATGCACGATTTGATTCAATTTAAATAAAGTAGATTTGGCAGATAATCCATCCTTTATTAGGCTTACTACAAGTAACTACTCTCATATGTAGCATCTACAAATGCTTTTTCAGGACTGCAATCCACCATCATGATGAAGTATTTGCTGTTCTGGTCAGTGACACCCCACTGCACCATCACCCACACCCTCTCCCAGTCAATTCCCCCCGCTCCCCCTTTTTCTTTCCTCTGCCATTTTCCCGCCCTGCAGAGCAGCAGGCTGAAGAAAGGAAAACAGCCTCTCACAGCCCTCCACCATCGCCGTCATCACTGCTGAGGCAGAGACAATTTGATGCATGATTCACAGTTTCAGGGAAGGCAGTTGTAGAGCTGACCATCCATCAAGCTCCCTAATCTATCACCATATCTAAATGTGATGAATTGTGCTTTTTCCAGAAGGCAATGCTAACAGTAACAACCAGTGTCAATAACACCAGTACTGACAGATGCCTGCAACATACAGTAGCAATAGCCCACAATTCTCTTTCATACTATACGCAAAGTTAACTTGGAAAACTGTGCATCACAACAGCACCACGAAACTACTCTGTCTTTCAGAGATCTGTGATGGCAGACAGAGTGATGCCAAGGTGACCCAAAGACCAAACTCAACATTCAAATGGCTGCTTTGGGTCTACTCCAGTATCCTATTCATGGCTGGATAGAAAGAATTGATGCACTTCCAACATAATCCATCACTTTGTGTCGTAATATATTTAATCAATAAACTTACAAGCATGAAAATGCAACTGCAGCAAGTGAGCAAATGTTACAGTGTAGAATTGGCTGTCCCACTGAGCTTTTGTTAATGAATTAGCGTCCAGCTTTCAGCATGGCAGGCTCTTCTTTCCCGACGTTGGGGCAAATCCGCCCTGCGTATGACACTGCAGGCTCCACATGGCCAGAGTGGCAAAGACGGTTATGGATCTAAAGCCTAAAAATTAAACTTAAATGTGACAAGAAATCTTCTTCCAACTTTTCCATCAAATGTAGAAAACCCCGTGAGTGAAACACCAACGTATAATGTTAGCTAGCTAAACAGTTAGGTTAAGAGGTCTTAGCTGAACAAAAACCTAATTTGTACCGTTAACCGACAGACAGAACAGGCAACATTACGCACCCTTAAGGCAGAAATGAAACAGTCATCATCACAACACACTGATGTGGGTTTAGCCAAATGTAAGTTGCTCAAAATGAAAAACTTCTCCCATGCGACTTGTGGTGCGGTCTTACCTTCACAAACAGCTCGATAACGGGTTCGTTATCCGCCTTTACTCCGTTCTGCGGTACCGACAGCGACATTATGGGTGCTACTTTTTGAAGTTTTGCTAACAAAGATGAGTTTATTCTTGCTACCACGCCCGACTTAGCTCGGTCCTGAAGCCCTGTAGGCGCTTTTTCTCCCCAAGGAGGAGGACCCGGTGCTGGAGCCACAAAAGTCTATTTAGCAAAGCGGATAAGGAGGCAGCGGTGTCTGCCAGATACAACTGCTTCTTAACTGATACCGAGCTAACGTTGAGCTACAAACACATCGTTGAACCGTGAGGCTCTTTCCGCTGGCGGAGTAGTGATGATGAGGACGGGAGGGAAGAAGCAACGGGAATATTTAAAGCCGTGATGTCATCTGAAGCGCAAACATACGAAAATGTGGGAGGGTCTGAGGAGAGCAGTCTTGGGTTGGGAGGAGGATGAGGATGTCTCATATCAGAGCCGCTCAGCGGCAGCACAGGAATAATGCCTCAAAGTGCTCCTGTGGAGCAGATGCACTGATAGATAAATTCTGCCTTCTGTCGAGAAATAAACCATTTTAAAACCCCAAACAGCAACACCTTTTCCTTTAAAGAAGAAAAAAAGTAAATTTGAATTTCTTAATTCTTCAACTATTACATTTACACAGTTCCCTTTACATTCATTTGTTTTTGTCCTACTGTTCGTCTTGTTTGCTTATATACAGTGCATTGTGTTTTGTCTGCTTGTCCATGTTACTCACTAACAATGCCACTCAATTTAAGAAAAAAGAATACAGAAGCAAATCTAGGATGGAAAATTTCACTTTCATAATTAGCTAATGCTAGTGTGACAGAATGGAAAAAGTTTTTATTGATTTACAGCATGTTGTGTGTGGTAGGTTTTGACTTTGTGGGTGTCATGTCTCATTTTAATTAGGCCTCATACACACCCAGACACAGGTATTACACACCCAACTCCACCAGATGTAGACCTAGAATTGTCTACATGCAAACCCAATAACTGCTTTTTGTGTTCATTTCTTTTTCTTCATTCACCCAAGTTACAGTCCATGTTTTTACAGATCCCACCCAAAACACAAATGACAAAATCTTAGGAAAGCACACGTCCTATAAAAAGGTTTTAATTCTGAAAGGATGACAAGATGACAAGAGCCAGGGTTACTAAGTACAAATCATATAGCAGTCCCACAGAGATTAGCATGGTGCAAAGGTGTCAACATAAGATTTGCATTATCAATCCATTTGGAAAAATTAAAAGCATGTATCACATCAGATTGTTTGTCTTAAAACAAGACCATTTCAAAGTCAGAAAAAAACAGCAGGTTAAACAATGCCAAACACCTCTATTCAGTTACAATATGGGACAAGACATTCTGTTACAGCCTCTAACAGTGCACACAGCTGTGCAACTGTTTCCACTAATAAAAAGGCAATAGCAACAGTAGGTTACTGTATGTTGGTTTTTCTCTACACTCCATAAAGGTCAGTGGTTCATGCACATCAGAGACAATCACTGCACATGCAATCATTTCTCAATGGAATCTACTGTAGGTTGAGGAAAGTATTTTAAACCTGCCCAATTCAAACCTCTGAGCTTAAACCGTTTCCCTGCTCGACTTGATTTAAAATTAGGGACATCACAAGCTTCTTTACAGTTTAGATAATACACTAACTGACTAATCAAGCTCTTAATGAAACACACCCTTCAGAATGTACCAAACCAGTAAAAAGAAAACAAAAAAGACTCAAGATTTAACAATTTGTACATTCTAAAGCTGAACCAGGTTGATGACAAACATCAAGAGTGAGTGGAAAATTCAAAAGTGAGAAAGCCCCCCCTTTTTTTTTGTTTTCAGGACATCTGTGATGGAGACAACTGGGCCTTTCTCATGGAGCGCAGGGCTTTCTCTCTTAGGTGCTTCTCCAGGTCGTCCAAGCTGTCGTCTACTTCACTGTCTGATTCCTGAGAGAAATAAAAGAAGCATGAATTATATGTCTCTAAATGTAGCCTTCTGGACACAAATACAGTATGCTGGTGCATGGCAAACAACAAAATAACATCCACTATTAATATGTTCCCTGTTTAGCAGAAAGCAGAAGGCCTTTGAAGCTAAGATCACAGAAACAGACTTTGCCTTTCTTGACTCTCCATCTTCCTCCACACCCTGGTTTTCTTGTCCGTCTCCAGTCGCAGTGACACCACTCTTCTCCTTCTTGTGCTTCTTGTGCTTCTTGTGTTTCTTCTCTTTCTTGTGTTTCTTTTCCTTCTTCTTTTTCTTTTTCTTTCCACTGCCATCAACATCAGAATTCTGCAACAAAACAGGTTTTTATGAGGACAACATTGTGCTACTAAAGTGCTTTAGTACGACATCACGAGTGATGTTCAAAGCATCACTGTGCCATGGAGGGATTATGCCACAATAGGGTTCAGATTGCATTTAAGGATTCTCAGTATTCAAGGTCATTAAAAGTATGATAGAGATGGGATGATGTTGCATCTTTAATCTTCAAAGGAAAGCTCACAATACTGTATATCTGTATATAATTATTGAAGGACTTTTTGAGGTGATAGATGACAAGATGATGTTGGCCAATAATAATAATAATAAAAACATAATAAAAATATAGCATTTCTGGCTTACACAAATGAAAGGTATCTGAATGCAACCTCATCCCTAAACCAAGACCTAATTTAAACTGCCACCTGTTAGAGGACACTGGACAAAAATACATTTGTCACAAAGGCATGTGACAGTTCGTATAACGACCCAATGGGCTTTTTTTTGTGGCAATCTTGCATGTGCAAAAAATACTCAACATTCAAGACTCAAGTTATGAACCTGCACATATGCAGCCAATCTTAGACCATATTACTCAATAAACTGAAATGTCAAACCTTGCTTGGGGATTGGCTGCCGGAACCACTGCTGGCCTTCTTGGCTGGCGGTGGAGACGCACTGGCTGAGCGAGATGGCGAGGGGGAAGCAGATGCAGGGGCTGGACGTTTCAGAGCTGCTGGTTGAGGGGAAACAGATCGGGATCTGGAGGGTGCTCTCCTC
Source organism: Enoplosus armatus (assembly GCF_043641665.1). Classification (NCBI taxonomy): domain Eukaryota; kingdom Metazoa; phylum Chordata; class Actinopteri; order Centrarchiformes; family Enoplosidae; genus Enoplosus; species Enoplosus armatus. The sequence goes on from NC_092194.1 coordinate 6,486,478, forward strand.
AAAGGCTGGGGACTCAGAGATGGTCTTTGGAAAAGAAAATGGTGACATTGAAAAGGGGGACGGGACATGTACAAAATCAAATTATAGTGCACAAAAAAAATGACATTATTCTGACATAATCATAATGGAGATTAATGCCGACTGCCTTAATTACCTCTGGTTGTTGCGTGGCTCTGGGGTACGGGACACTCTGCGAATGGGTTTGCCACTGTGTGAGGGGGACTGCTGTCTCCGCTGGTTAGATGGAGATGTACTGAAGGTTTCAAAACGTCCCTGAGGACTGGTGGAACCCCTAACAGTGCGGCTGGCTGCTGCAACAGGAGAGCGCGTGTCCCTGCTTGGCCTGACAGAAGGCAACATGGGGCTCCTCCTGTGCCTGGGTGGAGATGAGGAGGTTGGAGGCGTGCGTCTCCTTTGAGCAGGAGAACCTCTGCGTTTGGGGGACCTGGAGGGGCGTCGCTTGGCCCCTGGAGAAGAGCGCTTTGTGGGAGAGCTAGACATCCTCCTCTTCTGTGGAGGCAAAGGTGAGGGGCTGTAGCGACGTTGGATAGGGGGAGAATATCGTCTGGGGGAAGGAGAACGACGACGGGGAGGTGGGGAAGGAGACCTGGGAAGGACCAAATTCAATTGTCAAAAAACATTTTTGCATAGTCAGTGATTAATATTCAAATGACACACCAGAGATAAAATGAACATGCCTATACCTTCGTCTAGGAGGAGAGGGAGATCTGCGACGTCGTGGGGGAGAAGGAGAGCGACGTCTGCGTGCAGGAGATGGAGAACGTCTTTTCCTGGGGTGTACAAAAAAAAACAAAAAACATATGAACAACGCAGAACATGGTCATTTTGTATTTTTGCCAAACATCAAGTTAAATCATTCCGATAAAAAGTGCAAGTACTGTGCCAAGTGTCTGACCTCGGGGAGAGATCCCTGTGTCGCCTCCGTGGGGAGGGTGTACGGCTACGTCTCCTCCTGACTTCACCATTTTTGGCACCTGGCCCTGCTGTTGCCCTCTTGGGCCCTTCGTCTTCTGAGGAGGAAGACCCTGTATCTGAAACCAAACCAACAGAGGACATCAACAACTGTTTTATTGCAGCCTTTTCTGTATGCGGTAAGGAAAACACACCAAGGTTGGGGTTAGGGCACAGCTTCAAAAGCCCATGAGACGATGAGTGCAAGATGACATGGACAGAGACTTGGTTAAAGAGAGAGGAGTTGGGTATAGGGGAGGACAGAACGGGGATAAAAACGCTTATAACCTGAAGACGACTGTCGATTCTGCCTGCGATACTGACGTCGCTGCTGCACCGAATCTGCTGTTGCCCCTTTCTCATTTTTATCCTCCTCTGAAATGTAGAGCATTGAGTGTCCCATCAGTGTTAGCAAAACCAGTGAAACAGACTGCCATGGAAAAGTTGCAGGTAATAGAGAAAAAAAGATGTATATCCCTGTGGCTTGACTTTTCATTAAGTTTCAATATGGCGTTGTGTGTTTTTACCATATATTTATACTACTATTGTCCCTTTTTTTAGTGTAAAGTCATGTTCATGTTCATAAGGTTTTTGTTCCCTCTGTAACGATACCCTATCTCGGATCAATCGGAACTATAAACAATCTCCATTTGCTACTGTCTCAAAAAATATTTTTCCCAAAAAAACCTGGTACTAAGCCAAATGTCTTGGAAATGTCTTTTCTGCACAGGTAGACCATACTTCTACCATTAGCTTAGCAATCTTAACTTTCAGTGCATTTTCACAAATAATACTTTCCATCGTAACCTGAATTTTTTTTGTAATGGGACATATTTTATACACCACGTATGGCAAGTTAACTGGCAATGACTCCGCCAACCGCCGTCATGCCCCTTCCTGCTGAAAACCAGGGCAAACTGACTGGTCAAAGTGTCCATTTCTGACAAGTGGAAGTGGCTGAGAACTCCATACGACTGGTCATCACAGTTTGTAATCCATGAAAGGTCATTATAGTTCTTTAAACAGACAGAATTCAACACTTACCTGACTCAGAGCCTTCAGAAGGTCTGGGCTTGGCATTATCAGATGGTGAATCACCCCTTCCTCCTTGTTTTCTCTTTAAACCTGAAAAACGAGGCACCAAGAACTTACTTACTTACTTTATTATAGCTCTTGAAATAACAGCGTAGTTTTGAAACCACACACACTTTAATTGCACCTCATTTGCAAAAGGAATTAGGAACATTTTAAATAGTGAAATCTAATTTCACGGAATGAGCCATCGAGCTGAAAGTGTGGTTGTCAGTATGAGACAAAGATCATACCAGATCTGGCAGGTGATGAAGAGCCCCTGCCCCTTCTGGTCCGTGGAGATGGTGATCGTCTGTCCTTCCCTGCAGGACTAATGGAGGTGTCAGGATGATGGATCTGTTTTCGGGGTGGTGTGCTAGATATTCTTTTCATTGCTTTTTTAGGTGAGCGAGAGCCGGAGGAGCTGCTGCCAGAGGATGAAGCAGAGCGAGAGCGCCTCCTGCAGGACACACAAACACATGAACATTAAGAGTTTCTTATCAAAGGAAAAAGCTTGTCCCACATCTTCTGTATGGCCAGGATCGACTGTGTACAACTCTAGGGTGGCCAGTAAAACACTAGAGTAATAAAAATAAGGCATAGAGGAACTAAGCCAGTAAGTCTTAACCATTGTTCCTTTAACCATTTGGTTGCTGTCACTGACCTGCGAACAGGGGAGCGTCTATGTCTGTGTCTGGAGCTGGGGGGGCCACGTCTGGGGGGGCTCCTCCGACGAGGAGACATTCTCCTCCTGGGACTCTGTCTTCTACGAGGGGAGTACGACCTGAAACATGGTAGAGAGGGAGAATTTAGAAAACTTGAAACTTTTTTCCACGTTTAAGAACTTTGACGTTAGACTTTTGAAGAAGACACCATAATGACTTAACATCACGAATGTCAGAAATTACCTAGAACGGGAGCGACGCCGACGAGAGCGGGAATGAGAACGAGAACGGTGGTGAGGTCTTTCCCTCCTGCTGTCCTTCTCCCTTTCCCGGGACCTGGGCCTTTCTTCTTTCTTCTGAATCTTCTCTGGTGAAGGTTCTTTGACTTCTATCACTGAGTCTGCCTTCACCACCTCCACAACTGTGTCACTACAGGCCAGAGAAAGCCCTTCAGGTTATTCTCTTTTTTTATTATCTAAAAACAAAACTACACTACCTGTTTCCAAACTACAGTAAAACAATTATGGATCAATATTTTTGTTTTTGATCATGACTGCTACACAAATTGATGCCCCTAAATTAACCCTGAGTGAAAGGACTAACATGGAAAACATTTGGACTCAAATATAACTGACATGCGATACAAAAAAACTAAAAACATTAAAATCCTGTGGATTCAAAACTAAAACTAACTTAAGGAGCAAATAACTACTAACTTTGATCCAAAGACAAAATGTAAAATTTAAAGCAAGAGAAGTATTCCACAAACCAGGTGGAAGAAGTTTCTTGGATGACTGGTTCTGGCATGGCTCTTCCTGATGCATCTGGCTCCGCAGGCTGCTCCAAAGGTTTCGCGGGCAACTGCATCAGGGGTGGAGGGGGTGAACTGCCACCAACTGGACTGGGTTTGCGTCTTGGGGAGCGTGAGGCACTACGTTTCCTTTCCCGCTTCACTGGCGACCTTCGCCGCGGTGACGGTGACCTTGTCTTCCGCCTAGACAGAGAAGAGGAATTTGTTTGCATGTTCTGTGATAAATACACAAATCCAACTTCTGTCCACTGATCTCAATACTGAAGACATTTTTTTTCTTACCTCCTTGGGCTCTTTGACTGGGCCCTCTCTCTGATGTCCTTGTCCTTTTCCTTCTTATCCTCATCGACCTTCTTCAGAGAAGCTAGTTTCTCCTGTTCAATCTACCAGAATTGCAACAATGGGGGAACAAACACATCAATATCCCCAACAATATATGTTCCATCCTGCAATGTTCATATACTGTCATCTGGGGTGTGAAATACAGTATTTCAATATTATTTTCTCTGTATATGATTCTTATAGGACATATTATTCACCCCGGTGAGAACTAAAGGGTGATTGAGAAATTGTGTACGCTCTTTCTGCCCAAGACATTGTCAGATATATTAACACCAGTCTTTTTCTGCTTGGGCGACTAGAACTTCCTACCTACTGTCAAGCAACCACACCTATAGCCAACAGAGACATTTTATCCAAGTTTACCTCAGGGAGAAGCTCACCTGTCTCTGTTTAATTTCCTCTTTCTTCTGTTCCAGAAAAGCAGAGGGGATGCCAGCAATGTTCTCCTGGGCACTCAGCAGCAGGGGCCACAGATCCCTCATGAACTCCCGGGCATTCTTCCCATTCAGGAAGCCTGTCAGGTTGATCTGCATCATCTTGCTATCCGGGTGCTGTAACACACACACGAAGGGGGGAGAGAAAAGACCATATGGCCATTGAAATAACGGAAGGCAAAATATCAGGGGGAGGTAGGTTCCCACAATTGGGACTGCCTACCTTCTAAACTATACCTGCGACTATGTAGTTAACCATACTCATAACATGTAAGACACTGACTAGAATATTTAACATACCTGGGTCCAATACTTGACTCAATAACCTATCAAAATAAAAGTGACTGATTTAAAAATCGTACTCACAAACTCATCAAACTGAGAATGCGAGCTAGCTGAGGGGAGACATATCTAGTGATATCAAAACTGCATGCAATACTGCTGTTATACCCATTTCTGATTATTTCCCAGATATACAATCTATCAAAAAAATCCCATAACACAAAAAACATTGTCATTATTTGATTTCCTCAGTGTTATCCCCACTACTTTACATTTCTGTGTCCCTACCCACCCCTTGTTCTCCGGTCTCCCCAGTCTACACTTCAGGAGTTAAACAAATAGCCACAATACAGAGTGCATTAAAACCCAACACTGCAAGTACAGTTCCGGTGTCTTCAGTGAGTCCCGTGGGATCAGTGGGCACGGAGCTCCCTTGGCTTGCTTCCGCCTCCCTACTGCTTGAGACTCAACCACCTTGAGCTTAATGTTATATCATTTATCTAAATTGCAAGAGACGAACAAGCAATAATGAGTACACAGTTACACAAAAAAGGAGTTTTATTTCAACAACTGATAGAATTATTGTGAGATACCGTAATCTCAATTCAATTACCCTTTCTTACCATTATGCAACAGTACCCTTTAAACTTAGCTTTAACAGTCTGCCCCACCCCCCAAAAGCTATGGCAAGCAAAAAATCAAATGAAAAGATTAAAAAAAATATGTTTAAAAAGTGCAATAATGCTGTCACATATACCATAAATACAGATGTGGTTTTTAGCATCTTAGGAGAATGAAACTCATTAACGAGGATTATACGCATAAATGCCAAAACTTGCATCTAAGTATACTATGGGATGGGATCCCACTAACAGTCTAATGATGGATACTGTGTGTAAATTACTTGGGTTGTTTACCCGCATAAAGCTTTTTTTCTATTTCCAAAAGTAAGCCTGTGCAATGGAAATTACCCATTACTCAGACATCCCAAGTGGTTTGACATATCAGTGGGGTACACAGTATGATAAAAAAAAGAAAACTCTTGGACATGATGAGTCTATTTGCATAACGTAGCCAATAGCCTATGGGATGAAGAGCATGCACAATTTAGCCTTCAGAAATTAAATACATAACATCAGTGGGGCTCAACATTACAGTTCTACTGGAAAGAGGGATTTTGTTAAGGTCAAAAACATGACCACTACAGATATTTCAATGATATTTCTGATTGAGTAACTTAATACCAAGCTGAAAAGTATTGTTTCTTAAGGTTGAACATTTCAAATCCGTTGCACATCTGATCACACATAACTGAGATGCTGCGTGGGGTCAGAAGTTTAATAGACTTACTACAGAATAACTCAAAATCTGCTGAAAATCTTGTTTTTGCTGACCTCCCGTGGTTGAAGTTCTCTCAACTTGCTACAGTGATGTAGAGATACACCTGGGATGTCTTCATGACACCCTCACATCACTGTAAGGTGTGGTAACAAGTGCAACCGAATACACTTATGACCACACCCAACAGAGATACAAAAGACTTGAAACTTCCTGTCAGAGGTCAGTAAGAATACTTTTCAGCTTGGTGTTAAAGTTACTCTTTAAAGAATGTAAAAAAGGAAATCCATTACTCTTAACAATAGGCTGTGGCAAATTGTTTAACTTCCCCGTTTTCAGCCTACAAGTCAAGTTATTTTTAGGCAGTTTAATAATGCACTGCAACTACCTACGGAGAATATGATTATGGCATTGTTCAGGTGTGTCTTTCACTGACATGATATTGGTGATCCCTGCATATAACTCACCTCAAACCAAACACTGCATCATGAAGGGAGAGTTGGGCTCAGTGACTTTGGGCTCAGGAGAGAGCTAATTAGGTGTTGGTGCTATACTTCTGATGCAAGGTATAACATCCATATTGGTTCAGGCCTTTTAAATCATAAATCACATCAATATTAGAAGACTGCTGAATAAAGGCACTTTGTCACATAACAGCAAAACATGGTTATGTCATTATAAATCAGTTTTACACCAATTGTTACTTTACCCATTCAATTTCAATTTGACTAGGATGTGTAATTATTTGCTTATATCCCGTCTTACTGAATAAGCAATGCCCTCAAATTTATGACAGTCTTGAAAAAACAAAAAACAAACATAATTAAAAGACATTACCTTCTCCTCAAGCTGGTTAAATATGAACTCTATGACGACGTCATCCTCGAACCCCAGAATCTCTGTCACTCGCTGCGTAATCCAAGGTTTGATGACTTCCAGGTTCACTTTGGTCATGTCCACCTAAGGGTGAAACAAGCAACCAATGGCACCCAGTTAGTGAAGACAGCCAATGATGAAATTACCTGAGGCGAGAGTGTCCACAGGGAGCTGTGTGTTTCATAGTTTAGTGCAATCAGAAATGAATTCCCACAGACAACAATGACTGGCACGTCACAAATGTATCCAGGCATTACACTTTTTAAAGGAAACAATTTATTTTAAACAGATATTAGTACTAACACAGTTGAAAAATATTGTAAATGTGGACGATTGTATACCTTCTTGTCCAGACATTCTGCAAATTTCAGCTGCTTCAGCAGTTTCTTCTGCTTGTTGCTGAAACGGTTGTCTTGCTCCGCACTTGTACCCTACAGAAAAAAAAAACAATCAAATTCTAGCTTGTTTAATGAAACTTGTTTAATGTCAACGTATGCTGGAAACAACTTCCTTGGTATTTGGCCAGCGTAACGTAAGCCTCACAGCACGAATTACTGATATCGAAACTAAAATATTGCATCAAAGTTAAGTTAGCAAACATGCTACTTGTGCTAACATGTGACGTTACGTTAAGAGTTTACGTATTAGTTTACACACTGCTAATGCTGACATAGAAACCAAAACACGGAGTCAAAGTAAAGCTAGCAAACACTGTGGTAACTTACATATGCTAACGTTGACGTTACGTTAAACACTTAAATATTAGTTAACGTTTGTTCACGTGGCCACAGCACCATGTTGAATTTAAACCGTCAAACTGAGTCAGATATGACATTGATACAGATAAGCTAGCGTTAGCCTGCTTAATCCTCCAAGGGAAACAAACAGCTAATATTAGCCACAGTCTGGAAGCTATCTTGGCCGACAACAGCGCTGACATGGACATAATATCCCATTAGTGTTGTTATTCTATACATATCTAGGTGTACTTATGCTAGCTAAAGTTCGCGTAGAGGTGGTCGTGATTACCTCACGGAGACAGAAACGATGAACCACCCTGACGCCATTTTTAGCCAAAGCTAACAAATTAGCAGCAGCTAGCTAACGTTAGATAGGTTGGTTCGTCTATTTCCTGCAAACGAGTCTATCTGCACATTAATGGAAATGCTATGGTGTGTAAGCAACATAGCGTTACACATATATGAACAAACATTCATGTTGTAAAGACGTGTAAACTCTGGAAATGGCCCAGTTGAAAGACGACTCATGTAGAAAACCAAGATTGTTTGTCATCAGTTGATAGACGAAGCCCTAACCGTGCCGTTTGTGACTGTATGGCCCTCCTCCTAAATGCATATAGAATACTGTTCTAAACAACGAAAATACATATCCATGCAACTTAACAGCAAGACACATAAAAGTTAGAAATAAGTTTAAATATCTTACGCGGAAGAATCCCGCGTCCATTATCGGAGAAATTTGATATTAACAGGCGCTGATGAGAAAGACGTGTGAGGCTCCGGTGAAATTTTAAGTGCCGAACCGGATGACGGGTGCGCCTCTTCAGGAAGCAACAAGCACTACAGCTACTGTAATGGCGAGGAGGAGAGGGATACATCCTGACCTCTTTATGAATAAAATAAAACAGTGAAAAGTTCTGCAACATTTTTTGTGACTTTAGTTGCACTAGTATCATCAGCATGTATGTGCGTGTACTAAATGTAATGTAAAAAAATGCCTTATTTCTGAGTGTTATAGTATTTTATAGCTTATATCATAGATTTATAATTATTGATGCATTCATGTGTGCACATAAACTGCTAGGTAGTTGAATCTATAATAATGCATCATATTTATTAGTCATTAATTTGTTGATTGTGTGTTTTGTATGTAAAATCTGAATTTGCAAAGTAACTAGTATTTATGGTGATGAAATGAATGTTGTGGAGTAAAAAGTACAATATTTAGCTTAAAAATGACTCTATATTCTACATGTAGACTAAATTAAGTTCAATAATTTACATGAATCACTGCTGTTTGGTAAGTGACATTTTTTTAATTCAAGGTCTGGTTCAAAGTACACTGCATTTTTTATACATTGTTTTCAAAAGTAATCTACAGTAAATAAGGCTTCATTTGTTATTGGTACTCATTCATAACCAAAATCACACTGCTGGCAAAAAAAGTAAAATAAGGACTTCCTGTTAGATGCCACAGCATAAAAGACTGCCTTTTAAAACAGCCAGAATACATGATGAGTCATTACAGTCCAGGGTTAACTGAGCCAGCCATTCCAGATGATCCTGGAATCAAAGTGTACAACAGATTTGTTACTCTAAATGTGCAACTGGTCCTTATTGTATTAGACATTTTAATAGACATTGTAACAGACTGTTGTGTCCATGGGTGCGATTAACATGACATTTGGAAATCTCTAAAGCTTCGGAAATAAATATTTTTCTGTTCCATCTGAGGCAACATACCCATGTGTAAAGTGATGATTATACCATGATAACAATTAAAAACAACAAAGATGAAGAGAAGGTTTGACAGTATATGATTCCCTGAAAAAGACTGAAATGTTTGTGTTTGAGTGCATGCGTAAGACGTCTCACCGTCCACTGTATATTGAGAGGTTCTGACTGAGAATTCCTACTTTACAAACAGTCCCTGGCACAGAGTAACGGAGGATACTGGTTGACAACTTGTGAAAGTGAAGGGAAAGGAAGTGTACTGTTGGTAAATGCAGGCAGAAGAAAAGTCAGGGGTAGGGCATTCGTCAGTCTTTGTGGAGCAGGTTTCGCTAGCTGACTGGCAAACCCTCGTTTGTCCTCTTGTCTCGAATGGAGCGCAGCATGTCTGACACCAGCTCCTCAAGCCCGAAGGCTGGTGCCCAGCCCCAATCTCTCCTGGCGTTGGAGTCATCAAACCTCACAGGCCAGCTGTCTGCTGCAAAGATACCAGCGAGATGACCACATTACTTCCATGGCATCAGTGTTAATTTAAGATATCAATCCCACTAATAATTTAAAAGTAAAACAAGATAAAAGGTTGGCTCAGATTTTTTGAAGTGGGGTTGTATGAGGTACTTATCCATAGTCAGTGTATTACCTACAGTAGATGGCAGTTGTCATGCCCTTAGTTTGGAGAAGCAGGCAAGAGTACAGGTGTTTGAAATCTGTGACCGCAGAGGCCGCTGTTGCACATTCTTTGCATGTGTGTTGTTGAAAATTGGCATGAAGAAGAGCATATGGTAAACTACTCCTAAACATTGGATTGCCATCACTCCCTGTCCAGTACATGTAATCGCTGGTTGTTATTGCTTCCTATGGAAAAAGAGGCAACGCTGGTGGATCATACTAACCACCCCAGGGATGGTATCTGTCAGGAGAAAAAATGTTTTAGAAACTACTGTTTTATTTCTATTATTACTACATTTGATGAAATTAACTAATAAACTGTTTCATGTGTTTATTTGTGCCTGCATGATTGAGTGACATTTGCATTACCTCATCTTAAAACTCTTTTAAACTAGGCCTACATTAACTTTTTTTTAACTGTTAACTGTCTTTGACTAGCATGTACTATTTATTTTACTGTAAGAAAACATGAACTCTGGATGGTTGGTGATGCAGACTGCATGTGAGAAAGAGTTCCACTCATGGCAGCAGTAGCTGTGGGCATGGGCTCACAGTTTACACATCTGCAATGTAGCGTGGGCTCTATCTTCCATCTTTCTCCTCTCTCTCTTTCAGCCTGTTCAGTCTCCATCTGCAAATGTTCTTCTTCTGTATACTCTGGTTCATAAAGGTCTCCATAATGAACGACATTTTGCCTGGCTCGCTCATTTTTATTTCCATTTATTTATCTTCCATAAACAGCTGATCTGTTGCATATTACAGTGCACGACGGCATGCGTAAGAATACAGGAGTTCCACGGTTGACAAGATTTAGTGCTAAAGGAAAGGGCTGTCTAACGGCAAGGTTAAGCAGTGAAAATATTCTAAATATAGCTTACACTTAAAACTATTGTTTTTTTTTTTAGGTGGCCAAAATATGTTTTGTTGCTGCCCCCGTCCACAGCAGTGCATTGCTTGGATCCCATTCCGGTACTCTTGTGGTAATACACTGACTATGCAAAAGTACTTCATATGACAACCAAAAAATCCAAACTCAAGTAAAAACTTGACACCCAAAAAAACAGATTTAGCTTTTTTCTTAAAACGTCACACACTTTAACATGTCATCTGTCATGACGTGAATGACATATCTCTCCTTAAGCAAGTGGGCAAATCATCGGTAATGTGGCAGTTTTTCTCATGGAACTTACATGAGAGAATGGAATTTAATAAAAACTGGACCCATTGTTTATTAGCCTCTATCAATATACTCTTTGAATGCAGATTTGTGTCATGTCAGCTAGACCCACATTTTGCCAATCAGTACATTTTCTTTACTTAAAACATTTTAAAGATGTGTGTATGTAGGTGTGTGTACCACGTGTGTTAAGCCGTACCGATGGTCTGGCGGACAGAGTCAGGGTTGTAGGTGACCTTGAGGTGAGGGAGATGCTTGCGGATTTCTTGGGCCACTTCTTCCGGAGTGAAGCTCATGGCGGCGATGTTGTAGGTACGCAGGGACAGCTGACACTCTGGAGCCTGCATGAACTCTACTGTGGCGCGGTGGCAGTCAGAGATATGCATCATGGGAAGGCGGGTGTCGGGACGCAGGTAGCACTCGTGGTGACCTGTGCTGAGAGCATCGTGGAAGATCTGAACTGCGTAGTCTGCGAAGACAGAGGTCCGGAGTGCTTAGACGGTAACATCCAGCTGATTGTACTGATTCTATGCAGATGTCGAGTGATGCAATACCTGTTGTTCCTCCTCCAGGTGGTGTGTTGACTGATATCACACCTGGGTAACGTAGGCAGCGGAAGTCCAGACCATATTTATGATGGAGATACTAAAGAGGAAGGCACAAAGAATATTGAGATGTCACAAAATCTATGTTTCAAGTATATGTATCCAAATACTATGTGCATGTGTATGTGTGTGCTTTAAGATTGACCCACCTCCCCCATCAGCTCTCCATGCACTTTGGACACGCCGTAGATGGTTCGGGGTCTTTGGACACAGAGGTCAGGGGCCGGGTCACGTGGAGAAGAGGGACCAAACGCTCCAATGGTGCTGGGGACAAAGAGGCGCAGGCAGTTCTCTAGGGCCAAGTCCAGCACATTATGAAGGCCTAGACGGACAGCAGAACACCAAAGTGTTGAGTTTGAACACAACAATCCCAAAAAATGTGCTACATGTAAATGGTGTGTGTAGTCAGCAGACCTGTGATGTTGATCTTGCGTGCCAAAGCCACATTAGCCTCGCCCACTGCACTAAGCAGAGCGCTGTAGTGGACCAGCCAAGTGATACGATTATTTACAATCAGTTCTCGGAGAAGTTTGTAGTCCAACACATCAGCGTATACAAATGGGCCTAATGGGAAAAAAGAGAAGAGAAATAAGTTAAAAGAAAACTAGTGATTTAAACAGCAGGAAAACAAGCTGTACATTCGGTTAAGTGTAAATTGGAGAGGAAAGTAAATTGTGGGAGTAAAACTGAACACACAAAGTAAAAAAGACTTGAATTTGGTTTTGCATACCACTGCTGAAAACATGAGGTGGAGGCTTCTTAATGTCTGACAGGATTACATTCTCGGTTCCATACTGTTTCCTAGACATTAACATAGATGTCATGACATTCAAATCTCCAACATTTGGACCAACTTTAATGTCTCAGGAATTTCTACATGTCTCACCTCAGTATCTGCGCGAGTCCCACACCTAACTGCCCAAGACCACCTGCATACAGAGACAAATATTTTATCTGCCCAGAGAAAACAAGACGATGTTTGGAGTATGTTTTTGGTGCACTGCGCTTTGGCTTTTTGTTTCTTCCAAAGCTTTATCCTGGGACAAAAAGTGATAGCAGGCTATTATTCTCCCCGCAGTCACTCATTGGCTCTTTTATGTCACCAGCACTGTCTGTACGCACCCTATTGTGATGAGTGAAAATGGGGTCCTGTGAAAACAACTCGAAAAGCCAAAAAAAAAAGGGCAGCACATGCGTCTGTAGTATTCCACTCATGCCATTGATGCCACAATATGAATCTTCCCTAAGAACACCATTGCATTTTATTTGGTTTAAACACAGAATCTGCTTGGAAATGGTCTGAGTAACTCCCTTAAGAGGCACCCTTCCGCAGGGCACTCAACCCCTATTGTGACTGCTCTGTGGCCAACAGTACAAAACAGCTGCTGCATAGTGAAAGTGGTAGAAAACAATGGCAGCTTCATCGGCTCAGTGTTTGGGTGGCTGTGGAAAAGTCCATCTTTCCCTGAATAAATAAACGTCAGGAGGAAGAAGCTTATGAGCTCATGACAGAAGAAAAATGTATTATTACCTGTGATGAGGACCCGGGGGTTTTCCTGAGGAGGTAGGGGGCTGCAGGTCTCCTGGTTGTTCCACCTGCTCATCTGTCTGGGCAAACAGCTGAAGCTGCGACCAGGCAAACTCCGTGCCTTGCTGAGACAACCTCGGCAAAACAGGCCCAGCACAGCCGCAGTGGGCACACACCCCCGCACAGCCAGCTGCATGTCCAGTAGCAGTCCTTGGAAAAGTTAAACTGAACTTGACCAGACCCTACTGGTGACACAGAACGTCTACTTCTTGGTAATAATCATCGGCTGTTGTGTTAAAATAACATTACAGACACAAGCTGAACTTCAATAGGATACAGAAAATCATTTTTACCTGTGTGCTGAAATCCCAGACAGGTGATTCTTGGTCCGAAACCAGCCGATGCAACTTAAAATGTAAATCCAAAACTATTCCTCTAAACTAAACTCACAAAAGAGAGCTGATAAGACGTTAACATTACCACCCGATCGGTCACCGTTTCAGTTCATTCAGCAACCACTGGATACATAAGCAGGTGTGGAAAGTCATGCTGGGCTATGTGGTTCTTGTCCACTTTGTATAATCACCAGGGCTTGTGGCTCTTGACTGAACAGGACTACAGTCTCCAGCTTGCAAAGCTCCGTGTGTGCAAACATGCTGACTTGCTGTGCACAGGGATTTGTATTGTGAAGAGTGTTTAGCTGAGCTTAACAGGACTGGGAGGTGTGTCAGTTATACAGTCCTTCCTCTATTCATAATATTTATGAGTGAATATATGTCAGAAAATAATGACCCCATTGGAATTATGCAAAACAGAGAAAATGTAACACTCCTTAAATCGTTTTAAAAACATTAAAATATGGTGTGAAAATATAGAGGGCTAAACAGCCTCAAATAACAGCAACAATTAATTAATTTTCTATTTTTATGAAAGAATTAAAAAAAAATACTGTACATTAAAACACAGCAGGTTGTTAAGAATTCTGGAATAACAATTCCACAGTCAAAAGGCATTGCACATCGGTAACATTCCTCCTTAAAACATGCTCTACATGTTCAGGCTGACCATCTTCACTTGTCCATGTGCTGAAAAGGGCATCAGCTGAGTGCCAGCTTCCCCCACTCAATGACCATGTTCCTTATTTCCTCCTGGGCCTCTTCAAGGTGACGAGCCTGTTGGGTCCACCTCAGAAAAAAGCCTTGGGATCAGACATGGGCTCGAGTCAGCACCAACACTTAAATAAAATCCTAGAATCATCAATGTTAGCATGGTTACTGGAAGCTTAAAACGCTAAATAATGAAAGCATGTGATTACATTAGAGGAAAACGGATTGATCATCACTGCTGATACTAACCACGGGTCAAAAACATGTGCCAATCAAAGCTCACCTTTCCAAAGCTGCAGGGACTGAGGGTGGACCGAGGGCCAGATTGCTAGCTCAGTGGGCTCATACAGGGGGTTCAAGTAGTAATCCCTCTCCCTGGGCCTCAACAGGGCCTGGAACAAACAGTGAGTCTTTTCCATCACTCCTAGAGTACACCTGAGAGGGAAGAGTGAGGTGGGAGGTTACAGACACACTGGACGTAAAGAAGAATGAAACAGTTGAGTTTTGTGTCAGCCGTCAATTCCCAAAGTGAGAAGTACAAGTGACCTCTCCCGGTCGCTGTTACACAGGAAGGTGCCATAGTTGGACGCGTAGGCCTCGGTCGCCAGCCTCAAGAGCAGTGCCTCAGAGAAGCCCAGCGCCAGAGGAAACTGATGCCACAGCTGCCACACACAGTCCAGCAGCAGCAGGAAGACTGGGGACTCCTGCTGGAGACGGGTATGGGAGTACGCAGAGTGGGCACAGCGCTGCTGGAATGGGTGTCCTGCCTGGAGAGAGGCAGTTGGAGAGTGCGTATTGTTACTCTTATAACTTATCTTATTGATCAAATTGTACAACTTGGATGGTCAATGTACTTCAGTCTTATTTATCTAACTCTTATTTTACTCTTTTCTTTCTTTCTTCTGTTTTAATTTATCATGAGATGTCAGTGTTAATGTTCATTGTTTGTCGGTTATTTTGTTGGTCTGTGAAACTGAAACTATTGTTTTCTTGTGTAGACAAACAGAATGATGTTGGGTTGTTTTTAGCTAAGAACGCTCAAAGTAGCGCCTAAAAAGACCTTACAAACAGTGAGCTTCTTCTGAATTATATAAAGATGATATCTGAAAAATTTGGGAAAAAATGTTTTGGCTGTGACTTGTAATGCCACTCCTTAAAGTTTTGAGAGATGCTGCACTGGAGGCAGAATTGCTGGAGAAGGGACACATTTGGAAACTAGGGGCGAAAGGTGAAGAGATGCAGGTTCTGTTAAACCCATGGCCACCGCATGCAGCAGACTGAATATGATCTCTTTTCTCAAGGCATTTCCTGTTAAGGGTAGACTGTGGGGCAATATCCTTTTAGCGAGAGATTTAGTCATAACCACATGTGAGATTGTGCTTGAAAAACAGTGGATAGCTCTGCAGCAAAACTGCAAATGTTAAAATTATCGAAATTCAATATATGCTCTCACTTTTGGAAGGCTTCCTTTAATTCAAATTCTTAACTTTACTGAAAGCATCAACTTAACATTGAGCTTTATTAGGTAGGGCACTCCCTAACTGATTTAATAATAAATAAAATGCATACTTTGTTATTTGGATGATGTGAGCCTGCCCTAGAATCCTCTGATACTATGTGTCTGAACCTATTTTGAGGTCCTATTTATACCTTTTTTTATTTTTTGTAAGACCCACAGAATGTGATAAGATATATTCCCACAAGTCTTTGCAAATTAGACATTTTAGCATTTTCCAATCTTTCAACACACACACACACACTCACCTGCACCCACTCCCTCTCCAGCAGAGCCAGGAAGCCCTCCAGCGTGCGGCAACATGGGTCCATGATGAGCTGAGCCAGAGTGCTGATGAGCAAAGTGGAGTCTGTCCCTTCAGAGCCGTGAACCAGGACTGAATGTCCGTCCCTGGACAAAACCAATAGACATGCTACAGTCCTGTTCCTCCACATGTGTAAGAAAAGGTCATACATGCATTTATTTGTAAGCAAAGCAATTATTATGTTCAGCCAATACCTGTTGTATTTTACTGTCTTTTCACAAAACATTTCATTATATACAGTATATTATACTTTTTTTTGCTTTCCTTTCCCCCCAATTTTACATCAAGAGGCAAAAGCCTTGAGCCAGACTGTCCCTATAGATAAGAATATGCTTTTGACTTTCCTGGTTAGATAACCTGATACAGGTGTTGCAGCTTGCATGCGCTACATTTGCTCTATTTGTGTTGTGTACAGATTCAATTAATAACATGTTATTATAATTGATCATTTATTAATTTCTTCAAATAGGGTTATTTGCACACAGCTCTGCATACAGTTTTCAGTTAGACAAACGAGATATAAGTGCACATCGACTGTAATCCCACCCCAGACACACACACACACACCGTGGGTGTAGGTCCTACCTCTCCACACACTCTGCCAGCAGGCCAGCCGTTGACAGAGCAGTTTGGACGTGAGACAGCCACTTTGAATTCTCAAGCTTACTGAGCCAACGGTCCATGTTATGGGACTCATCACCACAGGCCTCTACCAGTTTAATGAGACTCTCCTGCAGCGCTTTACCCCTGTACACACATATGAGAACAATGAGGGGAAGGAGGTTGGTTTAGTGGGATAGATCACTATCATAAAATGGTGAATCCACTCCCACGAAACACTTTCTTTCACACACACACATACACACCTTTCCATCTGTCTGTGCAGTCTCTTCCAGCTGCTATAACCCGATTTGGACTCGAACCCTCCGCCTGTCATCCAGGCCTGCTGTGCCTGATGACTGGAGCGTGTGTCAATGATGTAACCTTTGTCTGAGCCGTCAATCACAGCCTGGAGGAGGTGCTCGTCCTCCCTGCAGCGCCTCCTATTGGCTCCCGTCAGCGGCTGACTGCTTCGCATGATAACCTGAAAAGTTTTTTGTTGGATGTAAGTTGTCTAGTTGCATGTATGTATTGTAGGCATGCAGAGAAGATGCATAAAAGAGCGCCTCACCATGCCGTTCTTCCTGTGGTAGTAGCAGAGGACAGGGAAGCGTCCTCCCTGCCTGAATTTGGCCACCTTCTTAAGCATGTCGTCATCTGTGTTCTTGGGGACGACGACAGCTGGAGGGTAAGAGGGGCACACTGAGTAGTCTCTGTTCACAGTGCTCAGTCTCCACCTATCAAGCTGCAAACAGAGGAGAGAGAGGATGACGAGGGCTCGTCACAGTGACACCATGCTTGGTTTGTAAGTTACAGGAAACAGCTCTAACATGGGTCGGGCCACCTTCCTCTGCACATAGCACTTGCTCACTGCTGAATTGTTAATTTACACAGACGTAGGAGAGGCCTAACCTAACACCATAATTCGATTTTTACCCAAAATGACCAAACTATAGCATGGGAAGCGATTCTGTAATGCCACCTTGTTCTTTAGGCCAGAGAGATGTTCCATTTAAAATCTATCTGGAGCTTCAAAGGAATAGTTGGACATTGACACTCACAGATGTACAATACATATGTAGCTACAACCAGAAGAGAGTTAGCTTAGCTTAGTGTAAAGACTGGATATACAGAGGAACAGCTAGCCTGGCACGTGATGTCTCAGTTGTTTAATCCATATAAACACTGAACTGCAAAAATGGCAAATTGGTTAATAACAACATGACCATGATGTCAGGCACATAACCTCTTGTAAAATGCAACAATTGTTGTATTTTGACATCAGGTTTTGTACAGACTAAACAAAAAAGAGCTTTAGAGGTACTGATAGGCTGAGTGCCAGGCAAGCTGTTTACCCCTGCTTTCATTCTTATGCTAAGCTAAGATAACCGTCTCCTGGCTGTAGCTTCACCTTTAACACACAGATATGAGAGTGGTGTCAGTCTTCTCATCTAACTCTGGCAAGACAGCGAATAAGCGTATTTCCCAAAATGTCAAACTGTTCCTTTTAAACTCCATTTGACAAACCTCAACCACAGTTTACAATTTGCAGTTTGGCATCGGCACAGAGCAGCTCAACTCCCACCGGAGTGGCAGGAATCAGCAGGACAGATGTGCTTAGACATGAACAGTCACCAGGCCAGTCTGATGGAAACTACAGATATCCTACATGTTCTGGGAACATTGTTTCTATAAAACACACGCAACAATGCCGCCATCAGGATCCACCCCTCACCATAGCAGCATGCTATCCCCAGAGGAAGGTGTCTGTCTATCAAGCACGAATACAAGCTACGTTCAACACAGTCTGAAGTTAAAGGAAAAGAAATGAAAGCTTAGCAACCAGGATATCCTGAATCTCGACCTCCCCTACATTCAGTATCCCTGGTATTTTCCTGTCATGTGGTAATTGGATCACTGCTGGGAAAAGTTGCCTGTGAGACTGTGTGTGTCAGAAACAAGTTTATAAGATACAGAGTTTGATATGTTGCTTACAAGCTCCTTCATTTGACTGTAGTGCATTTCAGGGGATGAGAGACCCCACTGGTCCTGCAGGCTGAGACCAGAAGGTCTGTAAAAGAAAGGATACATCTCCGGCACAAAGTCCAGGCAGGAAAGGGTCTGGAGAAAGTGAAAGCAAGACTGTTGACATCGAAAGAGTATGTAATACGATGAAAAGCACAGATAAGGGCAAGGAGAAAATAATGAGAAATGCGGTATTCAAAGAAAGAATGTAAGATTGTATAACAGACGAAGAAAAACACTGATATCTGAATCCATGTGTGCCATGTTTCCGGGTTGAGTAGGATTATTAGATAACGTGTTATACCTCAATAGACCGAGCAATGTTGAGACACTGCTCCATGCCTGGGATGTCAAGCTGGAGCACACGCAGATCTTTACACTTGATGGTAATTGTCCCCGAAGATCCAGATGTCCTAGACACAAACACAAACATACACACACCACTATGATTCTTACACAAAACAATGGAAACAATACCCCCCCCCTCCTCATGTTTTGACTCCAGCAGTGCAGAAGGTTTCACTTGCAGCAGAAAAGGAAGGCGAACCCACTGGACTATGTGTGTGCGTGTGTGTGTGTGTGTGAGGTCGGCTTTCTCTTGCTGACAAACAGGTGTGCAAACTTCGCCCTCTGTTGCTGACCAAAGATACATCAAGTGGTTCCAGCAATGCTTTGGCTTTCATAAAGCTGTTAGTAGCAAGCGACACACAACACGCTGTATGTGTATGTGTGTGTGTGTGTGTGTGTGTGTGCGGGGAAGGTGATGAGAAAAGAGAGTTGCTGTAATCTTGTTAGCAACATTTCCTATTTCAGCACCCATGGGCAACAAGAGCAGCAGACACACAGCAACACAAACGTTGTCCAACCTTTCGCTGCGACCTGCATTAGAGAAGAGGCCCGAGTAGGCCAAAAGGTTTTCCACACTGGTTCAAAGAGATTTGAGGAATAATGGAATTAGACATTAATGAGACATTAGAGCATTCACTGGCACAGTAGTGCCAGCTCTGGTGTTGATTAGTTATGTTGATTAGTGTGGTTATTTGTTTGACCATGACCAAGTGTGTGACTATAATCCTTCGAATAAACAAAAGCCAAAAATATCCATAAACACCTTATGTCCCTGAGTGCTGCACTTCGTATTTTTAAGCAATCTCATACATGATAAAGGCTGTTCAAACAAATGGAAGCAAATGATTTTATGGTTTTATATCTTCATTTAATGACCATCTGACCTACTGGATGAGATGTATATTGTTGCAGTGATGACCTCCTCCCTCACCTTTTCTCAATGGCATCGATGTTCCTGAGGAGCAGCAAAACCTGCCGAGAGCCGCCCTCCTCTCTGTCCGAGAAGAGCAGGTGGTGGCCGGTGATGCACAGGGTGCCTCTGCTCGGTGGGTGCAGCGGCTGCCGGAGCACAACGTCCTCCACGTTGGCGGTCTTGATGTGCTCAGAAAACTCCATCAGCTCCAAGTTCAGCCGAGCTTCTCACTGTACAAGTGTCTTCAAATCACTTCCCCGCCTCTCTTGCGAGAAACAGAAAGCAAACTCCCTCCTCCGCTCACTCTCATGGTTGGGCAGCGCTGCACTTGCGCTCTGTTTGTTTGGCGATAAGGAGTCTATAAATAGGGTCTTTCTTTCTTTTTTCTTTCAGGACATAGCCAGGCCCCTAATGTACCTACACCTTCTCACACACTCTGGAGACTTATCAGGCGACAAAAGACGGAAGTGCACATTTCCTGAGAAACAGCAACACTGAGATGCGTCACTTTCTGCGGGTAAAAGTGTTGCACAGAGTGGGGGTGAGAAAGAAAGCAGCAGTGATGGGCTTGTTGTATAATACATGGCCACTAGATGGCAGTATACTCAAACGCACAGGGCAGTATTTTTTGGCTTGTTGCAGTGGTGGAAGAGTAGCCTTCACCAGCAAGTATTCAAAGTAAAAGTTCTCCTATGTAAGAGTGCCCCCTTTCAAAGTATTGTATTATTATAGGCTATATTGTCTTGGTATCACTGATGTACAAAAATTGCAAGCAGCATTCAACTATTTTTAAATACTGTTTAACACTGTTGTAGTATTTTATGCATCGCGTAAGCTTTGCAACAATAAACTGAAGCACTCAGATAAATGCACCCCTTGGAAAAAGCACAATATTTCCCTCTGAAATGTAGTTCAATGCAGTGGTGGAATGAAACCAAGTACATTTACTAATGTATTGTACTTAGTACAGTATAATTTTGAGGGTACTTGAGTATTTCCATTTTATGCTAATGTATATTTCTGCTCCACAATTATGTCAGAGGGAAATATAGTTTTTACTGCTCTCCATTTACTCCAACATAATACTCATGCAAAGTGCATGTACCTTAAGATTGAAGTGTACTTAATTACTTTCCACCACTGGATTTGTGATTAAAAATAAATTTAAAAAGTAGCCTAAAAGATGAAGCCTAAGCAAATAATTATTATACTGAAACTCTGAATGCACAGCTAAAACGTTATTGTTATACATATATTATATATATATATATATATTGTATACGTCACAGCTGGCCCTTGCTGGCAGTCTTGCCTCCTAACATTAAGAACAGCCTCTCTGCGCCCTGCGGGATGGGCGGTCACCGCTTCTTATCTCCCTATAAAGGAGGTGAGGACCTGTTGCTGCCAGTCCAGCAAACCAACTCAACGCGAATTCCCAAGCACTGCTTTCATCCCCGCTGCCGATGGATTTTAAAGCGTTTGGAGAGGAGCCCTCCGAGGGAGACGCGGAGGACCTGGACAGCGTGAAAGCACTCACAGAGAAGCTGAAGTTACAGACCCGCAGACCGTCCTACCTGGAGTGGCAGGAGCGGGTGCAGAGTCGACCGTGGACGGAGAGTTACTCGGCGGACGGTCCGGGCTCTGGAGGGCAAGTCGTGTCCGCGCCTGAGACTGCGAGGAACGAGAACTCAGAGGTGGCCGTGCGCAACATCTGTGGCTTTGATACTATTGATGACGCTTTGGAGTTTCTGCGAAAAGAGCTGGTGAGTGACTCCTGAGCATCTGATTTTATTTTACCCAAACATCTGTTTGATATATATGTTCATTTTAGTGCAGATAATGTTGCAAAGACTTGCCAACTTGACTCTGTCAAACGTGAAGTAGAGGATGATTTCTTCACCTCCTCAGGTGTCAGTGATCTGCTCTGCATGAACGCCTGACTTGAATTAAGGGGTAGCATGACTGATTTCATGCAGTCCTCACAAACTAAACAAACAGTTTGTGGAACAATATGATGTCTGTTCTCACGGTCTCAGGCTGCAGCCCATATTCTCCACATGCCAGTGATTTACACACTGTGATAAGAAGATAAAAACTATGATGAGAGCCATCACAATCCAAACTTCCACATATTTTCTGGTATCTCACTGATGCTCATTTTCCTTCCCTGCCCCCTCCACCCCTCACCCCTTGCTCCCTCCTCAGAGGGAGATGCAGGTTCAGGACAACCGCCTGGCCCGTCAGCTGATCCGTCTGCGTGGGGAGATCCACCGGCTGAAAGTGGAGCAAGTGTGCGACCGCCACAAGGAGATGCTGGACGACGCGACGTACGAGCTGGAGGAGTGTGGCGAGGAGTCGGACCTGCTGTGTGACATCCCCATGAAGGCTGCCTTCGCTCTGTCCACCCCGCTCAAACACCTGGGCCTCACCAAGATGAACATCAACTCCAGACGTTTCTCACTGTGTTAAAAACCTCAACCCGTGTTCATGTTGAGGATGTTCCCATCGCCTCCTCTGTGTTTTTGATGGCTAGTAAGGGAGGTGATTTGCTGACAGAGTGAAGAGTGGCTGCCAGCTTTTGGTGCCCTGGGTTGGAAATGAAAATGACTCCTTTGATGAGCACCTTGGCCTGACAGGCATGAGGAAGCCTCAGTGTGCAGACCTGTTGGGACACACACCCTTAATACTATCACACCTTCCTGCTGGACGGAGCCGGCTGCTCTACTGTTGACTGTTCTTTGCACAGTGAATGTTAATCAGAGTAGATAGACGGAAACTAGAGAGCTAGAATGAAATGTAAAGGCAGATAGGAAGTGGGCATTATGTTAAGTATCATATACCCAATGATGGGTTTTGTAAAGACAAAGTTTCACATGTGCCACAGTAGTTACAGGGAGAGTAGTACTTCCTGACAGATTGTCATGAGAAGAAGTCTTCGGTACAGGAGGGCCCTTTTCAGACAGGTAGACAGATCTGATTACTTTACATCAGTGGGGTCGCACCAGACAAGGGGTTGTAAGATAAATCTGAGAGGTCATGAGGCAATTTACAGGATAAGCAGATTTTCCTCTATTCCTTTCCATTTTTATGGCAAATTACTCGTCTCAACTACTCAACTTCATGTCTTCAGAGCATCCAGCATCGATCAGGTTGCTTAATTTTAAGAGGTCACAAGCCAAAAATGTTGAGAACCACTGCTTCACTTTTCTAGTAAAACAAAATTTGACTTGAAATAGTTGACTGAAATAAAAAAGTATGAAGGTGGCTTTAACTTTAAAGTAAATAGAGTCCTTTAATACAGCAGCATATTCCAGATGCTGAGGCCCTCGTCAGGTTGCTGTCCCCACCAGTATCCTCAAAGGAAGTGGGAGGTCACACTCCAGCATTTTTACACCTCTTCTTCACAAACCAAAAATATCTCCGTAGCCTCACCGCTGCAGCGACAGGACCCAGGAGGCCATGCCTAATGCATTTTATTTTCCATTACCACGTCCAGATGCTGCAGAGCACGAACACTATATACGGCTGGACAGTGACCAAGTGTGTTTTATTGTTAGATGGTTTATTATAGAGCCTGATATTATAAGTAACAGCAAGTAGGAAGAATAAAATGTTTTTGTTGAGTGTATTTGACATTGATTGTAACTGTGTTAAATGTAAAAAAAAAAACTATTAGCATTATTGTCATTCTATGCAGATTGTTAAATCATGCTACTGTAACATGAATGTATCTACATGACAAATGAGTATAAAAGCAAAATGCCTTAAAATGTAAATTGCCAATTTCTCTTGCACATACAGCACAATATTAAAGTGACTTTTTTGACCATGCCTATGTCACTTGTAAATGATGTTTTATTAGCATTAAAAACATTGGTTATTACACGGTTAGAACGGGTACTTTGGTTCTGTGCATCTGCTATCAGTCTAAAAGTCACCACATGCTCCTTCAGATCCATCCCCGTCCACCATCCTTGGTCTTCAAGCCGTCCCACACAATAGTCTCTTCTTTCCCTCCGCGAGACATTCATGACCTGGTGTAATATCCAAACATGTGAATGGGGCCCTAGAGGGATGTGCAGAACCGCAGACATTGTTGGACATAATTAGTAGAACAAGAAACCAAATATGCCTTGGCAGAGTGCGGCTGCTGTGTGAAATGAGAGCAACACTAGGACTGTTGAAGTGATCACAATGTGGCATACTTCAGGACACGGGATGACCTCATGTGTGACGTGGAAATGAATATCATATGGAAAACGCAGAGAGGCAGAGGTATTGTACCTTGAGGCCTCGTTCCTCAGTGAATGCTTTTACAATATAGTAGTCTTGTGTTTCTCACGCCACTGAGCTCTGCCCTGCAGATACTTTCCCCTGACCTATTCCCCAACATCATACCACGTCATGACAGGAGCAGAAGCTGATATTACAGTATAAATAAAGCATATCGTTTGTTTTGAAACTCAACAGGCGTGATATTTGAGTTGGTTAAAGGCTGCATTAAAGTGTACGTGAGCAAGCATCAGCAGCAGAACAAAAAACCGCTCTCATGAAAGAGGCCAGCACCTGCACAGTGAGGGGGGGCAGCAGGCGAGGCATGGAAAACGTTCTGCATATTGATAGTATCTCTGTTCGATTGCGTAACAGAATGTGATTTCCAACCACATTTGGATGTAGTGACAACTGTGGTCGAGGGGGAAGCTAGGAATACCCTGAAAGGCCCACGAGGCCTGCCAAAAGCCGATATCCAAACATGGCGAGGCTCTTTCAGGCATGTGCCAGTTGATCCACAGTGTTATTTCGTCATATTAATGAGGACTTTGTGTCTGTTGAGATTCTGCCTCAGGAAACAGATGTGCATATGTCTCTTTTTACTTTCTTTTTTGAAATGCGACATACTTCATATCAAACCACTTCACCCACCCTGCTAGATTTACACTCTCTCAGTTATGTGCTTTAACGGAAAAAAAGAGTGAGCTCAGGTGGTTTCATCGCAAGTGACACTTAATCTATGCTGTGGCAGTCTTCTAAGCACACGTGTCTGTGCACTTCCTGAAGTGTTTGGACTGACTTCCTGCCAGGGCGTGCTCTGTAGCAGCAGCCGTTCACCACAAGAGAAGATCGGCGGCCCGCACATAGAAAACGCAGCGGCACAGGCTCAGAGTGTGTTAGCAATCTGAGAGACTTGGTAATTCATGTCTCCTCTTAGGGCAAAATGAGACCATGGCGTGGCCCCCCATTCAACAAAGAGCTTTGGTTAAAGTAATGATTCATGAGAGGGCCATCCACTGATGTACGTGAGGTATTTGTGGCTAATTTTGCTTGTTTTTTTCACATATGACTTAGTTGTGAAAACCAAGGCCAAAGTCTATTTTTAAATGGTCAGAAACAGAACAGACACAAACCACATGTGCAATTGACAAAAATAGCCTTGTTGCCTTAACCTGAGGCCTGAAACCACTACACAGGATACACAACTGTCCCAAAGCACCAAAATCGCCTTTTGTGTGGCATCACTGTAAATGTAATAATAATAATAATATAGATTATAATTAATTACGATACTGCAAAGATCAGTCTGATGCTATTTGAAATCCTCTATCTTATCAAATGTTTTGAATAACCCTGGACCACCACCTCAACTCTACAGTGATGGTGTTCCTCACCTTACAGGTCACTGACTCACAGATGTTTTACACAAAAGTGGCACAAAAATATACAAATATAACCTCCTTTTTTTCAGCTGTTTTGGAACATTCACGTCTCGGCTCCCACTTTGGGAAAAGTGCTGTCCTGACCCCTTTACAATGGAGCCTGTAACGTTCCCCTGCTCACACACAGCTGCGTGGTAAAGCACCTGTTAGAAGCCTGCAGAGCAACCCTCAACCTTTCAACGACAGGAAACTCTCTGGGTCGCTCTCCTCCACTGCTAAACTCGTGCATGCGCGTGTGTGCGCAGACACACATCAGCACTCCGAGCACTGAGTTAGTTATAATAAGACAAGTGGATGATGACATCTTCACACCCAGACTCCAGTGGTGAAAAACTCCCTTTTTGCTAAATAGCTCTTTTAAAAGAATAGCTCTCTGATAAAGAGTTTCTCTATGGCGACACTTGGAATCTGATTTTGTTGGACGCTTGAAGAGACATTTCACCTTTACAAGAGGTAAGTTTCAAACTTGTGATTCCATCAGTGTTGCATAGGTTTGAAATATAGAAATAAGAAAGAAAATACTGTGACTGAGGTTGATAGCCAAACACAATCGCTTCCTTGTAATTGTCATATGTGTTATATAACAGGTGCTACGTAAATCAGAGGGGTTGTTTAAAGTTGGTAGAGGGTTTAAGCTTTTGACTTCAGATGTAAAGAGAAGAATAATGTCCACACCCAGAAGTAGTACAAGATGGCCACTAAAATTCATATTTTATTTCCATTTGTGTTGCATGATTTAATATAAAGGCTAGTTACAAAACACATTCACATACTGGTTGTGTCATCGTCACTGTTGATAAAAATCTCAATCACAAAGAAGATGGGACCACATAAGAACAACAGGACGCTTTCTTGTTGTAATAAAATATGCTCTGTATCTTATTAATCCATTCTCTAAGTTTAAGATTCAATCAAATATAAACTTCAGGCATTTATGTGTTTGTTACTTTGATAACTGTCACCAAGCATATCTGCGTTGGCGAGAGATAATGCAGAGATAATGACTGGATGTGAATAACAAAAGCACATTTGAATGTGAAACATCAAATTGCTCCTGTGAAATTGGTGCAACAAGAAGAAAATTCACATAAAAAAGTATTTTTTTAACGTGTGAATGTTGTTTCTTGGTTTAAAATGTTCTCAATGTCTTTTGAAAAGATATAATTTATTAGCCCACAAGCTTCACTGACAATGCCAGTGAATGTCTTCCAGACCTCACTTACCATCTAGATACCCATAATACTTTGCAAACAATAACAATCGTCAGTATTTGTTTGGAAAGGCATTCAGCTGCAGATCATAAAAAGAGGAGGGTAGCCCCTCAATGGAAAATGCTGACTCTCTGAGAGCTAGCCAGTAGGCGTAGGAGTGCTGATAATTCAAAAAAAAGCTCCTCATACCCTGGTGATCCTTCTGTGATTCGCTCCTTGGGGTCTCGGTACAGTGGGGTGTTGTTATTGCCGGGTCAGGCCTCTCCAGATTTTTCTCACGGCTCTGAGCCTTTGGGACAGACGGCTGCCGCGATTAGCCCACTGACCCTGTTCCATGAGTGGTCCATTGGGAGCCAAGTGAGCTTGAGAAAGCCAGTTCTTACAGTGCACCAGTAAAACACAATACAGAACACGTGCAGACGTTGGATTATACAAGATTAGTATTTGTACAGTTCTGCAGAGCCTGCTATTCCAGTCTGAATTAGAATTAGAGCATGTAAAGGCCTGTGATTTGCAGTGCTGAAAGTGGTGGTAACAATTCAGCTGTTTGTCAGAGTTCTGGGTGTGATTTAAAGGATTTTATGTGACTGTTGCATGCATGCTTATACGGTGTCAAAAGAGTGTCTAAAATGGAAGCTTTTACAGGTGTTTTCATTTAATTTCCAGCCTGATTCAGGAGCGAGCCTCCATTTTGAGGCGAGGCCCTCAGTCACATCCGATTAAAGCAGTTTCCGGAGATGGAAACATTTTGTGTCCTCCAATCTTAAAATGCAGGCATGAAAGTCTTTTTTTGAAACTTTGAAAAGTTTATGTCTTGTGTTTATGTTTTTTTTTACTACCAGTATTTGATGTCCTGGATTAATATGAGAAACATTTATTTGGGAACGCCACAGCTATCTAAGGGGTCGGCCAAAAAGAGACTGCTTTCATTAGAGAATGTTTTGCCATTAAAAAAGGAGTAATTATAATTTTATGAACATTTTGGTGCCCATACGACACCTTTCGAAAAATAACTTGAACGTCTAAATTGCAGAAAAGATGGGCTGTAACTGCAGCTCGGACTATTCAGACAGCGACTGGATCGAGAACTTGGATGAAATCTGTGAGCACTGCAACTGTCCCATCGCTCCCCAGTCATGCAACCCAGTAAGTGCCCACATACACTTTGTATGTGCAGGCATGTATTTGTGTTTGTTTTTTTTTTATTTGTACGCACATGCATGTATATGTCAGTACATTGTAGCATATGACTGAGTATCTGTGTGTAAGTGAGCTTGACACGAATGGGTTTTGGTTGTTTGTGGGATGACCACTTGGAGGACACACACACATAAGTTGGCTGCAGTACATTGCAAGTGAGAGGGTGTGAATTTTACATGGGCTGCCACAGTCCATTTCATGTTGTGTAAATTATCCAGTACCAAGAAAATTATAAAGCACAGTCTTCTATATATGTTTGAGTCCAAACTTACACAACTGCGAGGGAAGTTGTCTTTTGTGTGTGTCATTAAATGGGAGCATAATTATTCTCTCGATATTGTTTGCTTCCCCTTGTTAGAGTGAGTTAGATGTCCCATTAGATTAGAAATAAAGGAGAAAACCACCTGCGTGTGCCACAATACATCGAGACATTTTGTCTGGGAGACAAACCAAACCTGCTGACGATTTACCAACGAGATCCGCGCACTAGACCAGAAATCTACCTCGCTTTTACTGTGATAGTGCCATCTTGTTTTACCGCATGAATCTTCTGTTGTTCTTCCGAAAGCTGAATCTAAAATGCAAGTCTGATCTTGTTTTCTTTCTCTCTCACCAGTACACAGACCAGCTGATTCCGTACCCATCACAGCATTCACCTCCTACATCTCCTTTACCAGGTGACAAGATACAGTACATTTTTCTGGATGTGTGTGTGTTTAAGTATCTACAGTCTCACTGGTGTCACTTCTGTGTTACATGGTGAGTCAAGTCAAGCACAACATTCAACAACACATTAATGGTGTAGAAAAGGGCAACAGAGGAGATCCCTCATCCAGGATGGACACGCAATAGATGATGCATATACAGTACAGAGAAAAACACAATGGCAGTATTAGGTTAATAAAGCACAAACATTAAGTACATATTAAGTGTGTGATAAATGTACGAGTGTTGAAGTACAATTGAATACATACAAATACAAATACAAATGTCTGTTTGCTACACAAGAGAAATGTGGTTTTACCAAATCATCTATTATTTGGGTTAAGTTTCTGTACTCCTCACCTTCAGCCATGTTATCAACAAATTTCACACTGCATGGGGAACCAGGCAAGGATGCCCACTCTCTCTATTCACCTTCCCATCGAGCCATCGAGCCTTTAGCAGAAACCAATCGTCAAAATATCAATATAAAAATAATTCAGTCACCCAGCACACAACATAAGCCTTTATTCTGTGTTCCACCTATATTCTGTTTTACTAAAACTTACAATATTTCTCTTGCAGACAACCTTGTGGTGGCCATATACAGTTATGAACCCAACCATGACGGCGACCTGGGCTTCGAGAAGGGAGACAAACTCAAGATCATCAACAAGTAAGCTGCTGATTAACATATAGCAACGCTTGGTGTAAAGAATTATAGTAATATTTCAGTCGGATACTATCCACTCACCTCCCAGGCACCTGAAATTTCATTTCATCAAGTGTGTCGGACCACTGTGTATGCAGCAAGATAACCCGTGTGCATCCAGCTTTGTTAACTTTGGCCTAGTGGTCTAAGGCACATATCATGAATTCACCTTTCAGACCGGGGACGTGTTGCACATAAATCCCCCTTGCTATCGGCCCATATTTCCTGTCTCTCTGTCAACTATCGAATAAAGGCAAAAATGTCATCATTTAGCCACATGACGATACATGGCGGGTTTCAAAAGAGGAAACCTATGCTCCTGTAACTGTAAATAGAGGTAAATTGAAAAAGTCATAAAACAAATGGGTAACTAGCTATTAGGAAAAATATAATGGGTTTTTCATTTTATTTTATTTTTTGAGATATAAAAAGATGGCGATATAAATGTTAAAAGCTGAAGAGTCCTGTTTTTTTTTTTTTGGTGGTCCAGCAAACTCTGAAATGGACTTTCACTTCTTTCAGTCAGGGCTGTAAAGTTACCATTAAGGACAATAAGGTCATGTCCTCTGTGATATATCTGGAAATTGGGGGGGGGGGGGGGGGGTATAATGACAAGCAGAGGAGTTTACATTACACGATTACACAAAAATAACACGTGCTTTTTTAAAGGTGGATTGTAATGTTTTTTAGACTAAATCTGTCTGTTTCTTGGGACAAAAAAAAAAAATTTAATTAAAGTGAATAAAAATTTAGCGCTCTACATACGAGACCATAATGCAGTGGACTAAAAATGTTTAAATACTCAGAGAATTGCACAGAGTTTGGTTGGCAGCTAGACAACATTTTCTCAGGTGATCGGGTTTCTACAGGGTGAATTTGGACTTGTGATCCTAAAATCCTAGCTATGGCTCTAACAGACATATAAAATATTTTGATTTTAAAGAGAAATATTCCTCTGATACTTCAAAGGTATACATGTGGCTGTATTGTACAGAGCTTGTAGTGAGCATGTCTCCTTTGTCTGTAGTCTCTCCTGTTTCTTCTGCTGTTATGCAAATAAAGACATTTCCCCACCTACGAAGTGTGATGCAGTTCATTTCATGCAGTGATCATTTACATTGCAAAGAACCCCTTTGCCTGAGGGGGCTAACTGAAACTGCTTTCTGAATGTGAACCCATTCCTCCCATAAAGTCTAGACTGCTGTGAGGCATCACAGGTATGTTAACTAACTCGTGGTTTTATTGCTGTCTCTTTTGACATCCAGGGATGATCCAGAGTGGTATTTGGCAGAATCTCTCACCACAGGCCAGCGGGGCTACATCCCACACAACTTTGTTGCGATGACGACAGTGGAGACTGAACCGTACGTCATACAGGAAACATAATGATACTGCTCTCAGCACCGCCTCATATAATGCATGCTGTGTCCCTGAGTGAAGGGAAGTGGTTAGCTCAAAGTGTGAAGCATGTTGTGTGTGTTTGTGCTGCAGGTGGTTCTTTAAGAGCATTTCTAGAAACGAAGCCATGAGGCTCCTCCTCGCTCCTGGGAATACGCTGGGCTCCTTCCTGATTCGAGAGAGTGAGACAACCCCAGGTGAAGTGATGAAGCACTGACTCATATACAGCCAACACATAATCAAAGTTTCTGTTTTACAAGGTGGTTTCTCAGCAGTATCTCTGAGTATACGATTCCACTGTGACCTTTGCTTTAAAGTTGCTACATGTATGATTTTTAAATATCTATATATTGGTTATACAAGTGAGATAATGCACTATCCTCTGTATCACCCCGTCTTGTTATTACTGGCGCCGTATCTAAAATAAGACCCATTTCCCACAAACCCCTTTTCTGTTTCACAACTGTCTTCATTTATTCAATTTCAGTTTTGTTTTCCTGTTGAAAATGTGTGAGTGTTTTGTTACTTTCACAGTATTTATACAGCACCTAGACCTGCTCTATAATCAAAAAAGACATGGAAATGTCACTTTCTACAATATGACACCTTTAAGGCTGATGCAGTTTGCTCCTGTACTCTTCTCTATTTAAACTAATAATTGACATGAATCAAGTATTGATTTAAGGGTGTCAAATGCGACACATAAGACCTCCAAACCTGCGTTTAAACCTTATTTGATTTGTGATTTTCAGATATTTCGTGTGAAATCTGCATCATCTCACATTAGATTATGCTTACTCTTTGCTCCAGGGTCATACTCCTTATCAATCAGGGACTTGGACCACAATACTGGCGAAGGAGTCAAGCACTACAGAATCCGCAATATGGACAATGGCGGCTTCTACATCACAGTCAAGATATCCTTCAACTCGCTGAAGGAGCTTGTCCAGCATCACTCACGTGTGTACAGCCTCTTGAGGGGGATTCATCAGGACTACTGATTACTGTGGGGGGGGGTTTCATCTGAATAATTTGAAACCTGGTCTGCTTTCTGTGTCCTCCAGGCGATTCAGATGGGTTGTGCACAAAACTGGTGAAGCCATGTCAGTCGAGGGCGCCGCAGAAGCCCTGGTGGCAGGACGAGTGGGAGATTCCCCGTGAGTCCCTGAAGCTGGAGCGCAGGCTTGGGGCAGGACAGTTTGGAGAAGTCTGGATGGGTGAGAATTCAGTCATTTAAGTGTTCTTTTTCCATTCTGTGCACAGGAGTTTGAACCATTTTGCGCAGATACATCACACGCACAAAGCCCGGTTGCTCAATCAAGTTGTGGGCTTGACTGTGCGTCTGCTGGAAAGCCTTTAGCCAGAGGTTTTCTGCAGTGTATGCAGAACAGTTTCCTCAACACAGCCTTAATTGTAGGCTTGTATGAGCTGGTGAACTGGAGACTGACGAATGAGGTATTATCCCAGTTACGCAACATCACTCAAACGAATGAAAAATGAAATAAATGAATCTACCTCTCCAAAGAGATCACAGATTGGAGGAACTGTCTCTTAACAATACTCACATGAATGTCTTTTGTCACTGTGGAGTATTAAGTCAAACAAGAAGGCGAAATGTTTTGATCACAAGGGTATCAGTTGAAATAATCTGTGCCACAACCCCCTTATTATTCAATTGGATGGGTATTTTCCGTCGTCATTTGCCAGCACAACTCAACATCCCAAACAAATCACTGTACTAGAGCTAAACATTACCAACCATGGAACTTGCCCTCCTTTCACAGCCACTTTCTATTTACAGTATCTTCTTGCATCTAGTCTGGGCACTGCATTTGTTTCTCTGTCCTCATACAAACATTGGTTCAAGGACATGAATAATGGGAGTGACTGTCATTTGCTGTGAAATGTTTATACACGTTTGTTAAAAATATGCGATAACCATCTTTTATGGCGAGAAGATTTCCATTGTAGATAAAAGAGATGGAGGAATGCTTTGAGTCGTGACAGTAATTTGTTCCCAGCATTGCTGAGCTTCATGCACGGTGTGAGATGCTCAGCGCCTTATATGACTGAGGCTAAAACTAGTGGGTTTGGTTGACATGATACGCGGCGGTGTTAGCGAACCAGAGCTGGAATGAGATCCTGTTTGCACGAGCGTCACATGGAACTGTTGTTAGTTTAGCACATATTTGATCACAACTCCTGACATAACCACTGTATTTATGACCCCTGCAAGCTGAGTTGAAAGCTCTGCAGGTTTACTTTTACATTAAACACAGTGTAGTAAATCATGCAAGCAGCAAGGCTCTAAGGGGGGCAATGCATGTCGGCCGCTTTGGTCCAGATTGAAATATCTCAACAACTATCAGGTGGATTTTTGTGAGATTTTGTACAAACATTTACAGAAAGTGTAGCCTACTGACTTTGTGTTTAGTGCTAATTAGCAAAATGTTAGCATGCTAACACACTAATGGTGATCATGGTAAGCATTACACCTACTTAACATCAGCATGTTAACATTGTAATCGTGTTAGCACACAGCTCAAAGTGCCATTATAGAGCTGCTAGCGTGGCTGTAGACTCTTGTTTTAATCAATGCCGTCCAGAAACCCAGTGATGTCTAAATGCATATTTTCAGGTGTCTACAATAATGACAGGAAGGTTGCCATTAAGAACCTGAAGATGGGCACGATGTCGGTGGAAGCCTTCCTGGCCGAGGCCAACATGATGAAGAACTTGCAGCATACCCGTCTCGTCCGCCTCTTCGCTGTTGTTACCCAGGAGCCAATCTATATTGTCACGGAGTACATGGAAAATGGTGGGTAGAAATACTCAATGTGTCACAGCCTGAGGCATTTTACTAATAATATCAACCATCAACAGGGAATTCCAGGTATCACTGAAAGCATCAAATGAATGGAAAAACCTAGTCCCAGGGTATTTCCATGAAATGAATGCGCATTTGAAGATAAATTGACAAGAAATCCTTCTGTAATCATACCAGCTCCTTTCAGTTCAGTTTAGTCACCTGAAATATGTCTAAGCCTGTCTGAAATGATAATTTCCTTAATCTCCTGCCCCGTCACCGTGAACACCAACAGCAGTGTCATCAGGGTAAGCTATGTGCCTGGAGCAAAGACAAAGAAAGTGTTTTATAGGCAGCGCCGTGTCATAGACGTTCAGGATCAAACATGTTGATCTGTTTTCGGACTCCGAGCACATGCTTGAACAAAAGACCGGCTGCTTCGTGAGTCAAAGAGTTTTCAGACGCTCCACTCCAGCGACTCTGTTGAAGAAGCTGAACACCTTTTGATCACACAGCTGCCTTCATATTTATTTGTGTTTGATAAAAGATACCAGATGCACATTGCTGGAACTATACAGTATAATCCTCACCTGTGATTGTAAAGCAAAGACCGTGTGAGCGAACCTAAATAAGGGAGCTAAGTCATGAGCCTTGCCTCCCAAAGCATGCTGCCCTGCTGAAGTGGTCTGCCTGTCTGATAGGCTATTTTCAGCGTCTCCTCTTGAAACTCCTGCATTGGCCGCTCTGTGCTAAAATATTTCAAAGCAAACATGAACTTTCACTTCTTTTCCGGGCCCCTCCAGACAGGTTACTGGTGTTTACTCACCAAAGGGAAGTCTCTCCTGGCCGGCGCTCTGAGACGGGGGGGTGTTAAGATGGGAGAGGGTGATTCACCAGGTTGTTGTTTTCCCCTGATGAGGCCTGGCTACATTCCCGTGTCTGTATTGCGCACATGCATCCGCAGACACAAAGGCTCATGTACAGACACATGCACACAAATACTGGAACGCCGTAAGGTTGCGGCAGTAAACAAACTGCGACAATGGCAGTTTGTTCAGCATCTTGCCAATGCATCTTCCTCCTTTTCTCTCCCTTCTTACATAACAAAGCACATGTGAAATTACTGCAAAACACAAGTAATGAAACTGCGGTCATTGTTACAGCTGCAAACAACTTTCCATAGTACAAGATCTATGCCCAGTAATAGTTTATTACGCCTAAATGCGGCAGTCATATGGAAGTGATCCAGTATCTGTTTCAGTTTAACCTCAAAAGTCTTTGTTATTCTTTTTCACTGGGAGGAACAATAACAAAATGCATAGAGAGATGTTGTCACAAACACAGAAACAGCCAGTGCCTTTGTGTAAGTCTTGTATGTGTGGCCTGTAAACCACCAGCAGTGGCTCTACATGAGGCTGCCTCTTTGTCTGGGATCCACGTGTGGACAGGACACAATTGTTGCCTCTGTTGTCAAGAGAAAGGATGGCTTGGAGTTCCCGTCTTTTCAATTTGTCCGTTTTTTTATTATCGGAGACAACAAAGATGGAAAATAACAGGCGTGTCATCCCAGCTTCCCTTTGTGACCTTGACAAAGAGCGTTCCTCTGGCTCTCAGACTTCAAAAGCAGTCTTCCGGACTTAAGCAGAGGAGCAAAGGCCTCCTCTTTCCTGGCACAGTCATTCCTCTTAAAGTATTTCCTTTGGTTTGACTTGGTTGGCTGGCTTGCAGAGGTATTGTTCTGCGCTAATCAAACTCAACACAAAGTCAGCTGTCAGAAACTATGCATCAACTTGACTGATGCTCTGTGTACTTCCTCCCTGTGTTATTTTCCTTGATTCGCTATTCTGGTCCAACGCCATCTATTTATGTCTGTGGGGAATCATGGTGTTCTGGTAATACTTTGTTTAACCTTCTGTACATTGCACCTTCAAATATAATGAAATAAACAAGTGTATGCATCTGTAATATTCAGGATGTACTGGGGGTGGTGGAAACCTAGTTTACCCAGTTATTTGTTTGCAGAAATGGATTGAGAGAGTCCATCTGTTGAGGCTGACATGCTTTGTGAAATAAATTCATATTGTTTAGCTTGGTTAGCAGTTGTAAGGACGTTCATTAAGACATCAATAAGTGCTTTTCTGAAGAGATATAACTTTCTCTTCCTTTTTACAGGTAGCCTGGTGGATTACCTAAAAACAACCCAAGGAAGTAGTTTGCCCATGAACACTCTGATAGACATGGCGTCTCAGGCAAGACATCTCTTTTTACCATCAATGCGACTCCTTTTGCTCCACTTACCAGATTCCTTTTCATTTCATCTTTCACTTCCTGTTCGCTCAGCATGATCCTCATGAACAGGAAACTGGCCACTGTTATAATGAGGCTTACATTCAACACTAATCTCATAATAACAAAAGAGCTGGATCGGTGTGTGTGTGTGTGTGTGTGTGTGCAGGTGTGCGTGTCACACTGCTACTTTTATCTGCTCAACAAGTTGCTGACTCAGCAACACTGTCCAAATCAGGGCATGGTGACAAAACCTGAAACTGAAACAAATAATGCAGATTTTCCACTTAATTTCTCTGAATTTGTCTTTCATCGACACACAGTGAGATGCTCTGTCACAGCTCTGCCAACGTGATTACCACTTTCAGCTATCCCCCACATGAAAGTTACTGTTGTGTATGTTCAATGTAAAGCCTGACCATCAGTTAAGCCAGATGTTTGAACACGTTTGACACTGTAAGTTAAAGCGATAGTGACATTTCGGGATGCTTATTCTCTTTCTTGTCGAGTGTTAGATAAGAAGATTGATACCACTCTCACATCTTTTCGTTAAATAATGGTTGCGAGCAGTGACTTCACCGTGATGTTGCCAGGCAACCAACAGAGTATCCAGCAAGTTTAAAACAAACGATTAAACAAATGAGGTATGACGTGTTAATTAGTGAGCCTTAGAAGTGCTGGTAGGCAGATTTTTTTTTACCCTGGGACAGAGCCAGGTTAGCTTTCTCCCCCCCGTCTCCAATATTTATGCTAAGCTAACCAACTGCTAGCTGGCTCTAGCTTAATTTTTAGCATACAGACATGAGAGCGCTATCAATCTATACAATAAGAGTATTTCCCAAAATGTCAAACCCCAATCATGCCCACATCTACTTCTTGAAATGTTACATGCCAGTAAAGGAACTGACTTACATGTTTTGTGGGTGTGGGAATGGAAAACACA
This sequence comes from Enoplosus armatus, assembly GCF_043641665.1. Taxonomy (NCBI): domain Eukaryota; kingdom Metazoa; phylum Chordata; class Actinopteri; order Centrarchiformes; family Enoplosidae; genus Enoplosus; species Enoplosus armatus. The sequence continues at coordinate 6,523,503 of NC_092194.1, forward strand.
ACCACAGGAAGACAGACTGAAGTTTCAAAAGTCTAACAAGACAAGAGATTCTTCATCCGGAGTAGGTTAATTCTCTGACGCCTTAGAGCTTGCTGCAGAGAGTGGAGTTCATACAGAGCTTTGTGGTGAACATATTTTACAGAAAGAGGCTTTCAAGCCAGTCGACATGCACTCGTAGCATTTGCGGTAAAAGCACAAAGCAAGTAGCTCATGTCATCATGTGACGTACCACAAAAATAAAGCGATTAATGACCTTGCACTTGCTGCAGTATTGAACTCTGTTCACATCCTTATGCCTTGTGCTTTAAATGTGTGTACATGTATGTAATCAGTTACTCAAATGAATGTTAGCTGTCTGAGCTAAAGCAGATACGTCATTTAATGAATGCAAAATAATGGTTTATAGTTTCAGATTGATTCATACCACAATCAAATGAATGGAATGGAGAGTAAAGAGGCGTTAAGTTGCCTGAGTAGGAAGTCATGACAACGGTAGAAGTTTGTGAAATACACAGACACACGCACTTCTCACGTTTCTGACGAGACCCCCAGGGCCAATCGGACCTATGTGATAGATTCTTATGTCTGAAATACGCACCACTGACCCAGCAAAACACAGAGAGTTAGATATTTGACCACAGACACAAATGACACAGATGCTTGTTCAGTGTGGGAGGTGAATTCTGTGGAAATCATCAGCTTTTTCTTGATTAAGATGCCTCACATACCGATTGCTTCATACTTTAGGTCAATTTCCTATGATGTCTGCCTATGAGTATAGTACTTGCATTACTATAGTATCATAGTATTTGATTGAATAAGAAACACAATTATTGGAATAATCAGCCAGTCTGCGGTAAGGTAAAGGCAGGGCTGCAGCTTTTAGTATCAGGAAGTAGAGCAGGCACAGCTGTGTACCTGGGTGGAGTACGTGGGTGAAGTAGAGAGGTAAAGGTTACAAGGAACTGACCTGGGGAAGTGGTAAACTCCCTAGTTTGGGGATCTTTCTGTTCATCTGTCCAACACACACAAACAAACAAAACACTAAAACACACATACGTCCCTCATGCTCCTGTATTTCATGCTTGAGCACACAGACGCAGGGCTTGCCTTATGATGTGCTGTCTCCTACAGGTGGCTGACGGCATGGCCTTTATCGAGCAGCAAAATTACATTCATCGAGACCTGAGAGCAGCCAATATTCTGGTGTCTCATGAGCTCATCTGTAAGATTGCCGACTTTGGCCTGGCCAGACTGATCGAGGATAACGAATACACAGCAAGAGAGGGTAACAACACCTTGTAGAGATCACTTATATCACATGTTTTCACATCTTTTGAGCCCAGGCTGAAAATGTGTCTTATAGAATAGTTTTTGTTTTATTATAAGGCTTTTGTTTGAGTGCATTTGGCATGGAAAGATTTTAGGAATCACAAAAATTGAAGCATAGCTCCACCAAGTGTTCGTGCTTTTTTTGTGTGTAATAAAGTTTCCTCCTGTGCTCATAGGTGCGAAGTTCCCCATCAAATGGACTGCCCCAGAGGCCATTAACTATGGCACCTTTTCCATAAAATCAGACGTGTGGTCATTTGGAATCCTCCTGACAGAAATAGTGACATATGGACGCATACCTTATCCTGGTAATACTCCTTTGCTTTACTCATACTAGTCCATCACAAACTCATATATTATAATATCACCAAATTACAAGTCTAGCATGGATTATACTTGCTGAAATCATCATATCCACTGCCTCCTCTCCTACATTTTACCTGTTGTTCAGGTATGTCCAACCCAGAGGTCATCCAGAACCTGGAGCGTAACTACAGAATGCCGAAGCCAGAAAACTGTTCAGATGGGCTTTATGACGTCATGTGTCTGTGCTGGAGGGAAAACCCAGAGGACAGGCCCACCTTCGAGTACCTGAGGAGCGTTCTGGAGGATTTCTTCACTGCCACAGAGAGGCAGTACCAGGAATAGCCCTGATGGGGCAGAAAGACAGACATACTATAAATATACTCAAACTAAAGGCACGGCCTGTGAAGGTGGAATGCCGGATTGTGTTTTGTTTGTTGAAGAGTACATGCCTTTATATTGATAGGGTACAAACTGAGATTACTTTGTTTCTGCATCAATGTTATTCTGAAGTGGCTTCTTAGATATGATACAATCGCATGTGGAGCTGCGGACCTGAACTGCAGAGCCCACAGCAGAAAGGAGAGTGATCGCCATGCTGCTTGAATAAACTGGGAAATGTCTGATGTAGCTGAATAAGTAGCTGCTCTCCTGGTGCTCATTATTAACATGTAAATACTATGAAACTGCTTCAGCTGTGTTTTACCTCTGCAGTTTAATAAATGTTTCGTTTTACTCACAGTAAAAAGCTTTACATGGATGCAGTTTGTTGTTACATTGAATAAAGCAGAACCCATCACAACCCACTTCACCTATAATGAACCACCATCAGTACCCTTGGTGATATGTTTCATACACATACAAAAATGCTCAAAAGTTTTATTTGTGCATTGTTGTGATTTTGGACACTAGTTTTGATCTTGTGTGCTGTTGGCAACATATTCTGCAGATATACCAAACAAATATGACAGCCACTAAGAATATACATGTGTAGTCATGCACATAGTCTTTCAATGATGTTGAGCAACAGTGGTGAAATGTAACAAGGTACAGTTTTGTGCTGTTCATGAATACTTCTATTTTACTTCCAGTCTATGTCATACTTTTATTGGACCACATTTTAGAGGCACATATGACACCTTTACACTATATTCTTATTTGATGGCTAGAGTTACTTACTTACTCTTACTTACTTACTTGCTCTATGGTTTTATATTAAAAACGTATGAACTTAATGAATATGACGTAATCAACCAAGCAGCATATAAAGTAAAAAAAATGGCTTCTCCTTGACCAGCTGCATCATTAACATGGCTGCTTACGCATTGCATTATATATATATATATATATATATATATATATATATATATATATATATAATACAATGCTACATAGTAAAACACCTCCAACACACGACGTCACGGTGCACAGGGCGGGACAGACTCGGACTCTGTCGCCCCCTGTTGAAAGCAGCCAACATAACATACCATTGATTGGACGCGGTACAAACTATCCGCCTCTTGTCGCTGTTGTCTCCTGCGGTGTGCGGTGAAAGCCAGCCAAAGACCAGTAAAATGGCGCTTACTTCCCAAGGAACAAAGAAAAAAGTTTGCTACTACTATGACGGTGAGTACTCGTGTGCGTGTACTTTAGACAGCGGACGCACTAATGAATGAAATCCGCCACTTTGCGCCAACAAAGGTTTCAGTTTATTTCACCTCTTGCTAACCTGGCACGCTAGCTAACCTAGCTAGCTCGAGTAGCAGGCGGCTCTCAACATCTCTCTCTATCACAGTGTTGTTGAGTCCATACATAGTATTAATGACATAATAGTGTTTCCTCGGTTTCCCTAAATGCGCGGGTTGCCCTCAAAATACTATTTTAGGCGTTTATCTACCAGATGCTAGTACTTTAACTTGATTAGTTATCGTTACTAGCCAGAGAGCTAACAAAGGGGGTATGAGTAGTTCATTGTCACCACAATTAACGCCAACACCAAGCTAACATTAAAAGAGCTCATCGTGCTACCTTCAAATGCCGGGTAGTTCGGCGTAAAATGATGTTTCAGTCGACGTAAAGCGCTGTGTGTAACTAAGTGCCACCCTGTACGTGTAGCTGGGTAGTTTGTATAGTTTCATAGAGGCGATTTGACTTAAATATTTTGGAGTGAAAGGTCCGGTTGCAGGATCATAACAGACTTGCATGATGGTGTTGTCGGATTCCCTCACTACCTTTCCACTGCATGAACCTGTTCTGCACACAAACTTATTATTGATTGTTTACTGTTTACATTTGTTCAATTTCTGCATGTAAATATTCAAATAACCGTATGTGGTGTGTTTTATTTGTTTACCCTTTAGGTGATGTTGGAAACTACTACTATGGTCAGGGACACCCCATGAAGCCCCACCGAATCCGCATGACTCACAACCTGTTGCTCAACTATGGCCTCTACAGAAAGATGGAGATATACGTATGTTAAATTGCAACAACAGTGCTCCTGAGTGAAATTACTGGGCCTCCCTGGCTTTTTTTTTGTGTGTCTCAGGAACTAATCTGTCCTCTTGTGTTTCAGCGTCCACACAAAGCCAGCGGAGAGGAGATGACCAAGTATCACAGCGATGATTACATCAAATTTCTGCGTTCAATTCGCCCGGACAACATGTCAGAGTACAGCAAACAAATGCAGAGATGTAAGTTTGGTCAGAGAGGTGGTCTGTGTACATAAAGTCTTGTATTTGTGTTCAATATTATTATGATTATTTCTCTGCCCTTGGTTTGCAGTTAATGTGGGAGAGGACTGTCCGGTGTTTGATGGTTTATTTGAGTTCTGTCAGCTCTCAGGAGGGGGCTCTGTTGGTAAGTTGTTTATCTTTTAAATACTACATTGCCCCAGTAATCTGTTAAATTCAGTTTAATCAGGCTCTTAATTCTGGCCTCCTCACTGTGCTCCAGCCGGTGCGGTGAAGTTGAACAAACAGCAGACAGACATCGCTATCAACTGGGCTGGGGGCCTGCATCACGCCAAGAAGTCTGAAGCCTCTGGGTTTTGCTACGTCAATGACATCGTACTGGCTATTCTGGAATTACTGAAGTGAGTACAAAAGCCCATCATAGCCTCTCAAGTACATGTTTGTTTTGCATGAGTGGATGATACTCTGCGTGGTTCATCACGTCTTTTTTTCAAAACTGATGGTGAGTTTAGGGTCCAGTTGTTCTCCCATGTGTCTTGTCTTGTCTCCCATGGTAAATATAAGCATATTAGCATAGTGCCAAAGACCACAAGATGTTTCTCGTTTTAGGACTTAAAGATTCTGTCCCCTCTTTCCAGATACCACCAGAGAGTTTTGTACATAGATATTGACATCCATCATGGCGACGGCGTGGAGGAGGCTTTCTACACAACAGACCGCGTTATGACAGTTTCCTTCCACAAGTATGGAGAGTACTTCCCCGGCACAGGCGACCTGAGGGTAGGCCTTGAAATTATTTGACAGATAAAAGTCATATTGTCAAAGTCATACAGTGAGTTGACATTTGCCTTGATCTCTGCAGGACATTGGTGCTGGGAAGGGTAAATATTATGCTGTGAATTACCCACTGAGGGATGGGATTGATGATGAGTCATATGAAGCCATATTCAAACCTGTGAGTAAATAAGGACTATTTGACTGATGTTTTGTTAATTGAGATCTTTCTTGATGGACAGAAGTATTTGAGAGTGTGGATGTTGTTGTTTGTGCAGATCATGGCCAAGGTGATGGAGATGTACCAACCCAGTGCAGTGGTTCTGCAGTGTGGTGCTGATTCCCTGTCAGGAGACAGGCTGGGTTGCTTTAATCTCACCATTAAAGGTAAGTAAATGAAACATCTCTCTCCTGATGACGTTTCACTGAGAAACTAAATAATTTCTCTCAATTGAAAAATGTTTTTTCTTGCTGTGTGCTCAGGCCATGCCAAATGTGTGGAGTACATGAAGAGCTTCAACCTGCCGCTGCTAATGCTGGGTGGAGGAGGCTACACCATCCGTAACGTGGCACGCTGCTGGACGTATGAGACTGCTGTAGCCCTCGATACCTCCATCCCCAACGGTGAGTTTTTATGTTCACACTGAATATAATTAGTCTAGTTTTCATTTGAGAGCAGATTTTTCTGTGATGGTAGTACTTTGTATCAGTAAACAAAAACATTTTTTCTCGGTTTAATATCAAAGTCCATTGAATACCTTTAGTTTTTTTCTTTTTCATCAGAGAAGCAATCTTAAGGCAACTTTTTTTTTTTTTTTTTTTACACAAGATAACCGCATAGTGTTTAAAAAAAACACTCATTGCAGGCTTTGTAGAAGGAACAACATTAGCAAGTGAAAAGAGAGAAAGTAGACTTGAAACATTTGTAGCAGCCTCATACAAACAATAAAATGACTTCTATTCACTAATGATAAGAAATGTGTACATTTTCCTGCCACTCGACAGAGCTCCCATACAACGATTACTTTGAGTACTTTGGGCCAGACTTCAAGCTGCACATCAGCCCCTCCAACATGACCAATCAGAACACCAACGACTACCTGGAGAAGATCAAGTGAGTTCATGAAAGTGCCGGTTAGGTGCAGGTTTGTGTCTCAGGTTGTTTGTGATTTCAGCTTTGTAAGTGGTCAGTTAGTCTTTGGGGGCTTGTTTGTTTTTCTTTAAACCAATCACAATAGACTTGGGTGGCGCTAAGCCCAGGATGCAGCGACGGTGCTGTTGCAAAATGCTGTCTGGGGGGGATTTGCTTTGGTGGAACATTTGCTTGTGGGGAGACTAGCCGTGGCATTAAAATGGTTAAATCCCTGCTAAAGAAAATGTCACATAAATTAGTAAAGGACGTATGTAGACTATGCGATTTTACAACTTTTACTGTTACATAAGACAAACATAACTTGATCATCTGTGTCCTAGAGGTGAAGCCAACTTACAGTTTAGTTCTGGAGGAGCTCACTGGACCCGTTAAAACCACAGACTTTGAAAACAGTAATGTGCAGTTAGCGGAAGGGGAGGAGAATGGCAACTGAAATAGTTGCCAGACTCGTGGTCGGTATGTTTAATTTGCTTTCTGTCTTCTAGGCAGCGTTTGTTTGAGAACTTGCGCATGCTGCCCCATGCCCCGGGAGTTCAGATGCAGGCCATCCCTGAGGATGCCGTACAGGAGGACAGTGGGGATGAGGAGGAGGATGACCCCAACAAACGCATCTCCAGTAAGTCATCGTTTTCTTTCATATTCACTCTAGCATCTTGCACTTAACCCTGCGAAACAGTAGGGTTCCATGTTTAATCTAACCCTGTCCTCTGTTCTGTTCAGTCCGAGCTCATGACAAGAGGATAGCGTGTGAGGAGGAGTTCTCTGACTCGGAGGATGAAGGCGAAGGAGGCCGCAGAAACGCAGCCAGCTTCAAGAAAGTCAAGAGAGCAAAAACCGAAGGAGAGAAAGAGGGAGAAGAAAAGGAGAAGAAAGGTGAGGAGGAAACAAAAGGTATCTATTCATTTTTTTCCATTTTCATCTCATCCTACTCATGTCATTTTGTAACATAAGGAGATCTTAATCCTAAATAATACAGACAGTGTTATTATGATGGCTATGAATTTGTTTGTTTACTTTAATAGAAGTAAAAGAAGAAGAGAAGGTGCCAGAGGAGGAGAAAATGGACACGTCAAAGTGAGAACTTAATTATTTTAACTTTATTACCATGTTGTCCAGGAAGTGGCTTATTGAGAGCGTTAATCATTTCTTTACTCCTTCAGGCCAAAAGAGGAGTCCAAGACACCTTGAAGTCCTCTGCAGCCAATGATGCCAATGCAACTGACCAGGACGGATATTTTAAAGCAAGAGTTTTTTAGATGAATCATCTTTCCAGGCTGCTGCTGTGGAAATCCATGAAGGACTTGTACCTTTGTAATGGGACCCCACTCCCTCAAAATGGGACGGGGATCTTAACATGATTTTCTAGGACACCTTTTCAACCTTGCTGTTAATTGACCGAAGTCAGTCAGTGTTTTGGAGTATTGTTTTTCTATGCTTTCTCATTTTTTTTTATCTTTAACCTTTTTATGCTATGACATTTGCTTTTCCATTGTGAAGCAACTCTGTAAAAATGGCGTAGTACATGTATGCTTTTATATATCTGATGGATTTAATTTATTTAAATCATAGATATTTTGGCTACTCTGTTTTGTCTTTCAGTCCCACTTTTGTCCTGTGTCTTTGGATATGTAGTTGAAGCATGTTTATACAATAGATCCTTTTCTGTAATACATTTGTGTCACTGGTCTTGCCTGCTAAGGTCACCCAGAGTGGTTAAAAGGGTTGTGTATACCTGAGAACCTTTTACATGTCACAGTGTAAGTAAATTACAGTCTTATATTTTAGGATGTAGTTTAGCTTAGCATCTGTCCTTTGTTGACACACTGACATCTTCTTTGGCAAATTCCTGGGACTCCTGCCTCACAACATTGAAAATGTTGAGTCCTGTCAAGTGATAGTCAGTGTCAGGCTTAGATGCCTCTGAAATTTGGACTTCAATGCCTCAGTGTAAAATAAGTGGCAAGACTAATGCTAGAATCCATTTGTTGTATATATTTGTATTCTGAAAACATGAGTAAAAGTGTCATTTAAATCTGACAGACCCCAGTGTGTGTGGACCACACTTTTAACACCAATAAAAATTGCCCTTAAAAGTTACATAACTTTGTTCTGTAAAGTTTTGAGTTTTTCAAAATAGGATTTTATAAAATGTGATGTCTGGTCTAATGAAATGATTGACAACAACTGCATTTTAAAAAGAAAACTATTTTAATATCAAGATCTGGGTGACGGCTAAGTATTTTCAATACCAATACACGCAAACAAAATCTGATAATTTCAAAAATAAAGATGCCATTTCTTTGCTGGCTGTAGTCTCACAAATATCGTCAAACATTTAATGTGTAACAGACACACTCAATACAACAACTTCACAAATGATGTTGCATTTTATCTATTACGCCCAGCAGTTTGCAACCTATCTCATTAGGTTTAGCTGCTTCAGAGCCATTGGCTCTGCTCCACAGGGTCGTCGTCCAGCAGTTCATCCTGCTCGACAGGCTCAGCTGTGACATCGGCCTCTGGATCTTGTGCTGGAGGCGATGATGGAATTTCATCAGCTGTCTGGATACGCACCTGACACATGACATGGATAGGACTTTAATTAAAGAGAAGCTAACTCACATTCAGGACCTGACCACTAATCAGTTGAGTTCATATATGCTGTAAGAAAGTTTAGTAGACACCAGATGAGTGTCTGCAATCTCAACAGAGAACTAAAAAAAAAGTTGAAAACAATCTTAAGGAACCTTCACTTGAGATTTAGCCGCCAGGTTGAACTATTTTCTCAGATATACAGTAGCAGTGTGGGAACCCTTTTGATATCTTAATGTTAATTCATGTGAAGACCTGTGAAACTTGTTTGGCCAATGACATCCTTGACAGCCATATTTCATTTTTCATGGGCTGTTTTTACTCCATTATGGCTATGGCAACTAAGGCAAGTATGAAAATTATTTCTAAAATATACACTGACCTTCTGTATCAGTGCTGGGCTGCAATTAAAACTTAAGACAACTCATACAAAAGGGTTTAATACTGTTTGAATTGCAATTTTCATATTTTATACAACATGTTAAACAAGTGACCACAAAGCTGCCTGTTCATTGGCCTGGCTGGGTAAAAACTGTCTGCTGGTAATAAATGTCAGCTCAGACAACAATGGAATGTGTTTTTCAGACTGCAAAAAGTAAATTGTAACCCAAAACATTTGAATTTTTATATGCATTTGTGAGGACCAGGTGAGAAATCCAATGATGGTAAATAAATTCAGCCACTTAAGATGTGTGCTTTTTCAGTTTTCTACTTTGATTTCACTTTCAAGACCAAGTCATGCAATTATGCACCGAGACAGCGTGACATGAGGGACAGTCTCACCACACTGCTCCTTTCAAGTTACACCACTGGCTTCTATATTAATTCAATGTCACATTGCTTTGGCTTGACTTTCTGCTATGCTACTCCTTAGCCTTGTATTAAAGGAACGTAAGCGTAAGCTGACATAACAGCAACTGGCACTATCACACACTGCAGACACAAACACTGCCTGGGACAAATAAAGCAGGGTCAGTGATCTGACAGCAGCTTACCCTCTTAGCTCGGGTCGGCCTCCTCCTGCACGGACAGAGGTAAAGGAATGAACTACAGACAGCAAAGCAGCGGAAGGAGAACACCATTTCCAGCACGGACATAAAGATGAGAAGCACCCACAGAATGATTGTGGTCCCCTGGTGGACAAAAGAAAAGTCAACAGCGCATTAATTCTGATCAACAAACACTTCTTTTTTTTGCAGCAATTTCAAGTCAATATCCAAACTGCAGATGGATAAATATTTGTATTCGACTTACATAGATACGGGTGGGGTCAAAGGGGCATTCGTATGTGATGCTGGAGGAGCCGACATCATCATCAGAAAACGTGCAGTGCGTTAGCAGGTTCCATCCTTTGTGAATAATTGCTTTCGCCATAGAAACTATCAAGCCCAGGATGGAGGCAACTGTCAAAAGACCTGCCAGGAAGCTGAAGACCAACAAGACCCACTGCTGCAAGGACAACATAACACGAGCACATTAGTTAGTGAAAACAAAACAAACAACAAACACATTTTTCCTCATACAAGATAACACTCTTTTCAATGTCAAGTAGGTCACAGGTGAGTCCACACAAAAGACATCCAATATTTGAATGAATTCTTTATTTGCCTGTACGTGTATGTTACCTATTTAAATAGTTATCTGTTTCTCCACACACATGCACTCACTCAAAAACAAAGGGCAGGTTCTGACAGGAGCTAGCAAACGACAGACGTGTGTGCTGAATGGAGGAGGGAGAAGGTGTGTCAAAGAGAGGGGAGCAGTATTTACCAGGATCCTGTTTCTCTTGTTTTTGGACAGGACAATGGCCGTTATTCCACCAATAATTCCCTAAAGGAGCACAAGAAGTTCAGTAAAAAAAAGACAGATAGATGATACAATATTTCTCCACAAAATGGTGCCATTGAAGGATTAAAGATTTACACACATTGACATTGAGTTTCCAGCAGCAAAGTAGTAAACACTTTTCCAGTTTGGTGATGAAAAACCCATTTTAATACCAAATAGCTTTTAAGTTCTTTATGCACACTTACCACCAAGCCTGCCACAATAGCAATGACATTAGAGATGGCGTACACCATGGTCCGGGCCTGGTTGTGCAAGTTGATGTGCCTGAGCACAGCACCGTGCACCAGTGCTCCCAGAACAAAGTTGACATGGCCCACCAGCACCAGCCCCAGCCCCATCTTCATCAGGGCTTTGTTGTCCTTGATGTTGGCACAGCATACTCCTAGAGGAAGCACAAATATGGTATTTTAACCTCAATCTTGACTTAGTTTTGACCATTGTGACCTCTGCCAAAATAAAACAAAAGATAACCCTTTACATCGTGTGCACAGCAGTCCATATTGTCAGGCCGAAGCACTCTAATCCCATATTCGAGTAAATACCAGCTGTGAGTGCATCAGTATGTGATGTTGACAGGGAGTAGTACGCAAGATGAAACTACAGTATGCACATACGTTTATTGACTGTGATCTGAAATACAGAACGAGCTGTAACTGCTGCACATTGAGAACTCGTGTGAGAGCTGACTTCATTGCAGTCCTGTGGTTTCAGCAAAGCCAGGAGGAAGTGGGCCAGTGGTTAGCGCACCGTGACAACGCTTGAGAACAAGGCAGTTACCACAATTATCCTCGACCCCTGCAGCGATGGCTGAAGATCTCATCCACTGCAAGCTGCAAAAAGCTGCAGCTATGGTGACAATTCAGAGGGGTCTGGGGGGGGGGGGGGGGGGGCTGTGTTGCACTATGCTTGTTCGCTTCCCCTGAGTATAAAAAGGTGGAGCACCCACCCATAGGCCATGTAAGCCCCTCCTGAACCAAACAGGACAAAGCTTTGGGTGGGGTGTCCAAACATTCACCACCACCTGGCCCGAGGGTTCAGGTAGAAACACATTGCTGCCTGTGTCATTCAAGCCTTCAGCTGGGTGCTGTGGGAAAAACTCACCTTGTTTTTGGTCATAATATTGTGTCATTTAAATGTTTGCTGCCATTCCAGCACACATCAACACATGTTGCTACTGTGATTAAACAGACCCTAACAAAAAGCCTGATATAATACTGATAATTACATATTCATGTCGTGAATGTATAGACACCTTAACAAACTTAATACATCTTACATTCCAATATATTAGATTTTCTGATAGTTACACAGGGACAGCACATGAATCCTAGGCGAGCCTATGCAACAGTTTCACAAATAGTTTCACTTTTATTTAGGTGAAACTCTGAACTAGAAGGCTACACTTACATATTTACAACTCAATTAGTTGGACAGGTCCTCAGTGACATAAATGAACACAAAAAAATATAATATTACATTGAGTTCCGTCGGCCAAACACGGGGAACAAAATGTAGCTTAGCTGCGTCTCTCCTCCTCTCAGCTCCGTCAACAACTGCGCAGACCACGCCTAAAAAACTTTAGCACGAGACATACCCATATACTCTGTCACTTCAGTGAAACGCGCGAAAAGTAAAACTTACCTAAGTTCACCATGGTGGATATGTGTCTCCTTAGGTCACATTAGTGTACAAGCTGTATTAAAGTCATTTTCTGACAGCTTTTTTGACACTCCTCTTCAGGTGGGTCGCTGTCTTCCTCTGCTGCCGCACACCTGCGGACACGCAGGCGTCACCTTCCGCCTACCTGCGCGGAAGCTCCGCCCCGACGCACGTTCACTGTACAATAAGACTACTTTGTGAGGGGGAGGAAGTTATGTAGGCCCATCTGTCCCCATTCGCTATTAGCTTGGATTTGGATTGACTATGCATACTTCAAAATAGCACATTTCAAAATTATAACAAGAAATAGAAAATAGATAAACATATATATCATATATATATAAGCCAACCAAATGCTGTATGGGCTACATGATTTTTAATGTGTTGTTGTAGTTTTACAACACTACTAGTGACTGGAGGCCGGGTATCAACCATTGAACCTTATTAACTATGATGAGTTGCTGTTGATGACTGTTTGCTGTCCAAATGTCTAAACCAGTGTAGTGTAAGTTGTGCTACATGTCCATAGAGTTAGCCATCCTGATTCTTTAGTCATTTGAGACCTTTGAATATGCCATTAATAAAATTATTTTAAAAGCTGTATTATGCAGGCTACCGTTATCTATGTATTATTATCTCCAGCATGATACTATAAAATATCACAAAGTCACATGAGATGTATTGCTGACCTGGGCATAATCTAAGGATATAAGCAAATAAAAGCCTGACCGGCTGCCTTGTGGCCTGTCAGGCTTATTAGCTTGATTGGCGGCACCTGTCCCTCCTTCCACTGCACCTTCTTAATGACACACCTGGAGTAGGAGAGTCATCCGAGTGCTTGGCCCACTTTGATGTTTTGCAATGGGGACAATAGAGATATTTCTTTGCCTTTTTGTTGGACATTTTATTGCTGTTCAATCAGCAATAACAGAGCAGGATGCCACATTTCCCCCAGATTTTCCTGCATCTTTTGAAAACATCATGCCTTTTCCATTTAAGAGCCCTTTTGACTTTACTCCGTATGACACCATCTTCAGCTCATGGCGAAGTCGGATCCCTGACTTTCACATGCTCGCTGAATTACCTCCCATCATGAGTGTTCCCAGGTTGGAGGTGTTTTGCGATGAATCTACGCTAACTCTGCTGGTGGAGAAGAGATCCTACGGTGTCGTACTGACTGGAGAGGAGATGCAGTTGGGTGATGGCTGCTATACCAACAGAGAGCTACCAAACGAATTTGTCTTCACTTACAGTTTGGATGAGTGTGGAACTACACGTGTGGTGAGTTGGCCTCATCTTTACTAGTTATTGTCATTCCACAGCTATGTAAGGATTTTCTGAGACCAGACTATCTTACAGATGCAGAATGGCATGGAGATGTTCACCAACTCTCTCCACTTGAATCTTCAAAAACCTCCTGGTACCTGGTGGCAAACGCCGTCCACAGTGCACATCTCCTGCATCCCAAAGAGGTGCTTCTATTGAACTGAAAACACTTGTAAGTGGTCACAAATAACCATACTAAAGGGGACTGCATGTCTTCTCAGGTCATACGATAATCCAAACCTCATGTCAGCGGCACTACCTGAGAAGAGCAAGACCATCATAATCAATGCCATGAATCGTGAGTAATAATGAGTACATATGTTAGGCTGAATTGTTTCATTTGTAGGTACAAATGTTTATTTTTCCTGCAGCATCCTGGACCAGTACCGCAGTGTCTAATATCTATAAAAGAGGCCAGGGTGTCCGTGTCCAGGTTTCTGCCAAAACCAGGCCTGAGCAGCAGCTTTTCATCCAGTCCTGTTTTGTCTCTGCTTCTCCCGAGCCTCACACTAGACCCAGGCATGCGGTCATAATGAATAAAGGGTAAGCAGCCAGTCAGGAATTGATTTGTGATGTTTGTCCATCATGTTCTGATCACCGGTGATATTGTTGCTCTCTGCCAGGTGCACAGCCCCGCTGGGATCTCCTCATGCTGTTGTACAATTCGTGGCCTCCGACAGGGCGGATGTGGTTAATTTTGTTCTGAACACCTCTTATCTCATTTCTGAGGTGGGTTTTTGTAAATTGTTTTCACTCCCATGTTTCTGCCGTTCAGCTGTATGACCTTGTGAACTCTCTCTTCTCCTCCCTGAAGCTGTACATCCACTGTAGTGTCCTCATCTCAAACCAGGGTGTCACCTTTGGCTCTAAATCCTGCAACTATAATGTGATCCAGTCAAGGTATTTATAGACACATGAAACTGTATTTTGTGATCTTCATTACTTAATGGGACTTTACTGTTTTTAGATGGGAGGACCTAAGTGGAACTGTACAGGTGTGCGAGTGCTGTAGCTCCAAGTGTAAAGGCCTGTCAGTCAAGCACCTTCCTGAAGGTCAGTGCTTTGTGTTGTCACAAGGTGTAAAAATGAATTGCTATTTCTAGTCTCTAACTCAACAGTGACTCACTAACCATATCATTTCAGATGCCAAGGCTATCGTCAGCATGGGCCCCTTGGTCATTGTGGACGAAGACGTAAAGAGGAGTCCTAAGCCTTCTGTCTCTGAGCCCCAAGAAACTTCCAGCGCTCCTGCTACCGCCTCCATGCAATCTGATGAGGCGACGACTGAGGACACAATAGTTTCTGGTACTTCTTTATTAAGAAGGGAGTTCTCCTCTCCCCCTCAAGGTATAGTGGTTGTGAGTCGGGACCCAGTTGCCAGACTGACACTTTGGCTACCTGGACAGGTGCAAGATATTGAACACAGTGAGCCTGAAGACAACTTGGCAGTCCAGTTACAGGCCAGTGACTCGGTGTCAAATGACCTTCCTGAGCTACATCCTTCAACCACAGATCAGGAGTCTCTTCTGAATACAAGTATCGCAAATGAACTAGGAAGTGAAGCTCGTATGAGGGATTTGAATAGTCCTCCACCGGTTGGATGGCCAATTCCTCCACGTCTGGAAAAAGCAGCCATTGCAGAGGAATCTCAAAGAAAAATGTGGTCTGGAAAGTTTGGCACAGAGGCTCAACAAGAAGTTGAAATCCCTCTGCCGGCTGAGAAGACTGTAAATGTCCTAAACCAGAATGATTTTAACCAAATGAGAAGCGAGCTGGCTCAGAGGCAGGCAGATGTAGCTGTGACGCCCCAAGAAGGAGCAAATAATGCCCAACCAATCATTCGCTCAAAACTTGAGTTTTCCAAAGGCACGGATGGGACACAGACACTGAGTTATGAGGAAGATGTGGTGAAGCAAGAAGGGAGAAACCGCGTGATCAGATTTGGGATGGATGAAATTAAAAGAAAACAGGAGCCCAGACAGAGAGGGTTGTTCTCAACTTTCCTGGATCTGTTGAGGTGACAAAATTGTCAGTTTCAGTTGTTCTGTGATGTCAGTAGTGTTGCATGTGAATATGACTTTCTGTCTCTTTTCCTCAGGAGGATGGACAAAGCAGAATAATTGCAGTTTAAGAATATTTCATAATTTAACTGAATAAACGTATTGAGCAATAACCCAGTTGTCTTTATTAAATGCCATTCCAAGTTTTGTTTGAGACGCAATGCAGGTTTTCACTTGACTAAAAAATGATTCAATTTCTTTCTGCCTTTACTATTCAGTAAATCACATTTTAAGCCTAAAAAACACCTTGTCCATATTATGGCTTCTGTGACAGCGTTTCATTCCCACCCAGATGTCGCTGTGGGGAGCTGGGCTCTGTAGTTGGGACAGCAGAGTGTGCGCTCTCCCTTTTACACCGCATGCTCGGTGTTTTTTCTATCCCAGGTTTGACCCTGGCCACTATTTCCTCCGCACCGCCACTCTCCTATAAAGTGCCCACGCTTGTCCTCACGCAGTCTCTTTCCCCGGCCACAAAACAACCGTGAGTGTCTAACTCACTGTTCTTGAAAAACTTAAAATAAAAATAAAATAAAAAATATAAAATCCACAAAATCTTCATAAAAACAAGCACCGTAATACTACAAAATACAAACGTTTTAAAAAAAAAATTGCAAAAAAAATTAATGTAATTTAAAAAAAAAAAAAGAAATACTACAACCAGGAGGCCTCGGGCTTTACCCGAAGTTGGCGTCTTTTTAAAGGAGGAAATACTTCAGAAGGCATCGCTTTATATCGTGATTTTTTTTCAGGTTTGACATTTTCTCAACAAGCTGGACCAGAGAGCCAGCTGTCAGTGTCTTTATTAGGCGAGAATTGAAGCGCAGTTTGGACCCGGAATACGGTTCATACCGGCATTTTTTTCCTCTGGCGTTTTTGAGGGAAGGTGTGCATTCATTTACTTTGTGAAGTCCGAGATATGAACACAGCGACGGGGAGTTATCCGATGGCTTCTCTCTACGTTGGCGACCTGCACCCCGACATCACGGAGGCTATGCTGTATGAGAAATTCAGCCCAGCCGGACCGGTGCTCTCCATTCGGGTATGCCGAGACATGATCACCCGGCGATCCCTCGGATACGCTTACGTGAACTTCTCCCAGCCAGCTGACGGTAAGACATGAAACGTGAAGTGATCGCCGTGCAGTTTAGAGCATGTCATTACTTGCACGCGTCAGTGCAGGCGGCTTCAAGAGGCAGAAAGCATGCATCCTTCAAATATTGACAATGTCACGGTATGCTGTCAATGTCAGTCCTGAAACTGCATTGAGCAAATGCAAAATCAGGGAGATACTGGCAATGAATTAAAAAAATAAACATTGGACTTTATGGAGTGATATTTTTGCAGTCTAAATAATCCTAATAAAGTCATAGCAGTTCTTCAGACTGGTTGGAGCACTCATTTGACCCATATAAGCATGTCCCAGTTCTTGTACAGCCCTTGGTGATATATGTCACTAAGATAGTTAAACTCCTCACACACATGCAGAGTTTGACTGATGCTTAAAAGTGAACAGAAAAGTCGTTTTATGCCCATCAATTATAGCACTGCTTTTGGGGATAGAAACTCCTCTTGCAGATCTCACTTATTCAGCCCAAAACTGACCCATTTCTGCTCCTATTTAAAGGGCCACTGAGTGAAACGAATTCCCATTGCCCTCCGCTGCTATATTCACTGAAAGCAAGAAAAAGGACAAGCGCAGCTGAACAATGACCCCTGAAATGCCTGCTTGACATGTCTATTATGTGTAATGTCTGCTACATGCAATAATATCAAAGACTGGATATTTGGATTTAATCCTAGCTTCATTTCGAACTGGTTAGGTTGAATCATTTAGTTGGTTTATCTGTAATATCTTAACCACTCAAGCTGCTTGTCAGAAGCTCATGTGTGAGTAGTGAATGTCTATAATACAAAAGTATCAGAAGTGTTGTCAAATGTCTGTATTGTGAGGCTTTTTCCATTTCCAGTCAATGGTATCAAAGCATTGAGCAATAGCAGCAGGTGTTGTGGTCGTCTGTGGACGCTTGTTTACATTGTGTGGACTTTTTTGCCTCTTGTATCAACGTTAAACACCTGTCACAATTCATCTGCGCTCGAGTCGGTTACCAAAAGCTGGAGTAGTGATAGGTTACAACTGGCTCACTTCCAGGGAGGTAGTATCACTCACTTGAGTAAATGTAATAAGAGCCCCAAGTGAGAAGACACCATTTGTTATTGGAGGTGTAGTCACTGGAGGGGGGGATGGTAGCTGTTGGGTATTTGAATGGAGTCCTAGCACGAGCAGTATATTACTGCCAGTGAAATACTACTTAGAATAGTAAAATATACCTGAGCAGTATTGTAACTAGTCAGTAAATGTGATTTCATGCGGAGTAAGGCAGTAGTCCAGCTTGTTTACAATCTCTGTAGGATTTCTTCACATCACAGCTGTAAACACTCACAAGACCTGGTGTTGCTCATCTGAGCATTCTTGTTGAATGTGTCTCTTCCCCATCAATGGTAGAGAATGCCCCAACTCACACTCCATGCCAGCACATACCTCTCAGGACCCCTCTCTAAATATAGAAGGTCTTTCTGAGCAGCCAAAAAATTGCCTGCCCACAATACTTTTAAGACAGAAATGGTGAACAATAACAAGTAATTCAACACTGTTAACGTTTTACACTATAACTACCATTCTAAATGACATTGCTAAATATATGACTAACTATCATAGATCACTTTGGCCTTTTTTCCCACTCTGAACCTTCCAGAAGTCCACATGTTTGACAGTGATCACACACCTTCTCTGAGCACACGGGCTGTGAAGTACAATTGCAAGCCAAACTGCTGATGCCAGCAGACGCAAGGCAGCTCCGTTTTGTTTACCAGACACTTTTGGCTGGAAAGCCTGGCCTGTGTGTCTGTTACTGTGGAGTGGCTGAACAAAAGGGATGTTTGGCATGTGTGCCCACATGGACATGAGAGCCTATATGAGAGTTAAAGCAATAGACAGAGAGGGAAACAGTATAAACTGAACCTTAGTGACTGAACTGGGTTCAAAGAAGACACAATGATTTGAGCAAATGAAAACAAACATTATGCTTAACACCACAATTTAAGCCCTATTGTGTTATCTGAGGGCCTGCTGCACTGCTACTGCAACTGGCCTAGGTGGAACATGGCCTAGCAGCATGTGGTGAGTTAGAGAAGGGGGCCATGTGCTCCCAGCTTGCCCACTGCAGCTGCCCCCCACACCTGTCCCAGCTGCTCGTAGACAGCTCATCCACACGGTCTACTGCAGTATCTTAACCATGTTACACGAGCGTTGTTAATGGGCTGGCAGCAGGGATTCTCCACTGTAGCTTCATGTTGTTTATTCTTCATCTTCATTTTAAGGGATGGCAGCATTATAACAACTGGTACTGGTTGAATAGAAACGCATGATGCATGATATGTAGCATACCAGTGACTGATATGTTTTCAGACTCAAGGCTCCATGTAAACAACCACCCATGACCTTTCCCTCCTACTCTCTGCCCCAACAGCTGAAAGAGCCCTGGACACCATGAACTTTGACGTGGTGAAAGGGAAGCCAATCAGAATCATGTGGTCCCAAAGAGACCCCTCCCTCAGGAAGTCTGGAGTGGGCAACGTGTTCATCAAGAACCTTGACAAGTCCATTGACAACAAAGCCCTGTACGACACCTTCTCTGCCTTTGGCAACATCCTCTCCTGCAAGGTACAACTGTCATAAATGTGACTGAGGAACTTTAAAACAGGAATATTGTTTCTTTTATGCTGTATAAATTCCCACTTTTGGAAAAACTGTCCCTGCTTGGAGAAATTGTGCTTAAGTTCGATTAAAAAATATATTCTTATGCACTCACGGAAACTCATAAACCATCTCACCTCACAACTAAACTAACAACAACTAACACATTTTAACAATACTTTAACATTTTGGAAAATACATTTATTTGCTGTCTTGCACAGAGTTAGATGATGATACCACTCATGACAGTGGCAGTTAAATATGAAGCTACAGCCATTTAGCTTAGCTTAGCATAAAGAGTGGAAACAGGGGAAACAGCTAGGCTGTGTCCAAAGCTAACAAAATACACCCAACAGCACGTCTAAAGCGGACTAATTAGCACATATATCTTCTTGAAGTGACAGCCGAAGGAAAAACTTGAAAACAGAAGTGTAAAACTGGCAATTTGTGTTTTTTCGGGGGGTTAAACTTCAAATACAATCCCAAAATGTTGCTTATTGCAGATTAAACATGTCAGTTTGGACAGAGCCATGCTAGCTGTTTCCGAGCTAAGCTAGACTAACTGGCCGCTGCTTCATATTTAGAAGATAGATTTGAAAGTGGTATTGATCTTCTCATCTAACTCTCAGCAAGAACACCGTATTTCCCAAAATCTTGAACTACTTTTGCTTTTAAAGTTAAAGAACTGCCTGCGTGTGTCATGATGCGCATTCACCCAAATGTCTCCCTCTGTTCCAGGTGGTGTGTGATGAAAATGGCTCCAAGGGCTACGCTTTTGTCCACTTTGAGACCCAGGATGCTGCTGACCGTGCCATTGAGAAGATGAACGGCATGCTTCTGAATGACCGCAAGGTGTGAGTGTCTGATCATCTAGGAACTAGGGACAAAGGGGTGCTCGTCATTGATAGTGTTTTGAGAAGAATTTAGCTTGACCTTTAAAATGATTATGATAGTATTTTAAAAGTTATCATGACATTAAAAGTCCAGATGTAGAAGGGGCAGTTCTATTGAGCGTATGGTGATAATGGTAATAGCTTATGTGTTAACTGTGTTATATTTTGTGTCTTAATGTAAAAGCCTGACTTGTCTGCTCTACACTTGTGTTGAGTGATTTGACTTTTCGTGTCTTTTTTCAGTTGGAGAGTTTGTGCGTGAATAATCGAACTAATAAGCTCATCTCGCACTACCGCCAGTATGAAGATAACCTCTGAACTGATAGCGATAACAAACTAAAAACTCTTACTTACTCTTATCTTTCCTACCAGACGCATTTTCTGTTGCCTCATTTGTCCACTCGCTGGTCACCCGTCTTGGAGTGTTTGTATGTGTGTGTGTGTATGACCACGCTTGTGTGTTTTAGTGATGGATCGAATGCAGGAATGCAATACTGGATGGCGGAAGGAGAGAGGTCGTCATAGCAAGGTATATAAGATCATTTGGTCCTCCTCAGCTTTCCTTTGTACTGTGAGACTCTGTTCCTCCATCCCTCTCCATCCACCTCCTCATCCAGTTTTGGACCAAGAATTAAGACGGTTGTCACTGTGTTGTCTAGCATGTCGACATATCTGCCTGCCTCTGGTGATTATTAACAGCAGTTGGATGATTTTTTCATTGCTTACCCCAGGAATGATGAGTCACGTGATGAAATGTAGCTGTGAATTTGTTTTGTGGATGTCGTCCCTGTTTTTGTAAGAGAATGAACTCTCTTTTACTTACCGTGCTTGCGTGGTCAGGTCCTCCTCTGTCACTGCGGAACTTTCTGTACCCGGAAACCCGGCTCAAGAGTGGGTTTTTTTAGATCGGAAAAAGCAAGTCAAAAGAGATGGATCCTGGTTTGTTTTCTCGTCTCTGTCAGGACTGTTTTAAAAGAGTGTGTATCGCTGCTCCTTCTCTATCTTCAGGTTCGTGGGCCGTTTCAAATCTCGCAAGGAACGGGAGGCTGAACTCGGTGCCAAAGCCAAGGAGTTTACGAATGTCTACATCAAGAACTTCGGGGATGACATGGATGATGACCGGCTGAAGGAGCTTTTCGACAAATATGGTAAAAAAAAAGAAGAATGGGACTAGATTCATGGCTGTTACTCCAAACGCTGATGCGGTCTAGTTCTGCTGTCTTACATCCACTTATCTGACCTTTAACCTCTGCAGGTAAAACACTCAGCGTGAAAGTGATGACAGACCCCACCGGCAAGTCCAGAGGCTTTGGATTTGTTAGTTACGAGAAACATGAGGACGCTAACAAGGTACTTCTGTTTGAATATGGAAATGTATCAAGCAAATCTTTTATTTGTCATTCCCTCTGATAATAATGATTTTGTCTGAAGGCTGTAGAGGACATGAATGGCACCGAACTCAATGGCAAGACTGTGTTTGTGGGCCGGGCTCAGAAGAAGATGGAGCGGCAGGCAGAGCTGAAGAGGAAGTTTGAGCTGCTGAAACAAGAAAGGATCAGTCGTTATCAGGTCTGTAGAAACTAAGCCCTTAATTAATCAATTACATTTCAATTCACTAATGTCTGAGAAGCTGCTATGTATGTTTGTCTTTGGTTGCAGGGTGTTAATCTTTACATTAAGAACCTGGATGACACCATAGACGATGAGAAACTGCGTAAGGAGTTCTCTCCATTTGGGTCTATTACAAGTGCTAAGGTGAGAGCGATCAAGCAGATGTTGTAATGCATTACCACCAGAGAAGAGATAATGCATCACTGCAATATAAATATAGCAACAACATGACAACATTGTATGTTTGAAGTTACACAAACGCAGCTTGTCTATATTTAGGTGATGCTAGAGGAGGGTCGCTCCAAGGGCTTTGGCTTTGTCTGCTTCTCCTCCCCCGAAGAGGCCACCAAGGCTGTCACTGAGATGAACGGACGTATTGTTGGCTCCAAACCCCTCTACGTGGCTCTGGCTCAGCGCAAAGAGGAGCGCAAAGCCCATCTCACCAACCAGTACATGCAGCGTATTGCTGGCATGAGGGCCATGCCAGCTAACGCCATCATTAATCAATTCCAGCCCACCAGTGGCTACTTCATGCCGGCTGTGCCACAGGTGTGAGAATCAAAGTCTGAAAAGATCCTCCTTAAGAGACAGCTATTTCCTACAGGAGTTAGTGGAGAGTGCAGAGCTAAAAGCTTTTCAAATGAATTCTAATGTTGCTCGGTGTCTGGTGGAGGTGTAAATACGCAACTGTGTGCTAACAAGTTTGCATCAACTTAAAAGGTGATAATAAGTTGCACAATGAGTTGCATGTGCCCCCAAATCGGTCAGTGCAACTTTAAAATAAGTTAATATACTTAATTTAAATTTTGAATGTAAAGAAAACATAATAACAATTCCCAACACTTCCAAGTGAAGTTTCTGCACTGCATTTCCCAGAGGTCTCCAGGCAAACTTTTGATACTTTTATTTCCATTTTATTTCAGTAAAAATGCCGCAGATTAAAAAGGTAGTCTCATCAGCGGTTTCAGTAGACTATGATTTTAATACCTTAAAATGATACACTTCACTCACTTGTACCCACCAGGCCCAGAATAGAACTACATACTATGCACCCAATCAGCTGGCCCAAATGCGACCCAACCCCCGATGGCAGCAACAAGGTGGCAGAGGTCAAGGTGAGCATGTGGCACTATGTGATAGTGCATCTATCTGTGATATACTTTCAGTTACCTAACATGCATAGTTATGCTGTAATGGGCCTGTTTAAAATATACAACATTTTGAGTGGAATTAAGTTTTGTATTGCATCTTGCATCATGTTTTTGTGTCTGCTTCTGTCACTCCCAGGTGGTTTCCAAGGGATACCTGGCTCGCTGCGTCAGCCAGGACCCCGAGCCAACCTGAGACACATGACTCCTAATAGCGGCACACAGGGCCCACGAGGTGTGTTCGCCAATAACAATTGACCAAAATGATCACCATCAACTCATTCATTCTGGCTTTAGCATTTTATTGACACTACATATACAGTCAAGGCTGCCAAGACACTGTGTGAACTCCATTTTCCCTCCTCTCTGCTAGCTACTGGCCAGGCCATGGGTCCTCGTCCCTCAATGGGAATCCCTGGCCCCCGTGCCATGCCTCCTTACAAATATGCCACTGGTGTCCGTAACCCCAACCCCCAGGTGGTGCAACCTATTGCCTTACAGCAGGTATGGGCAAAAGATCAATGGCACCATCTTGTGTTCCTGTCATATCAAGCCCCCAAAGTTATAAATAATGTTCCTTCCTCTGCTCTTTATCTGTCCCTCCCAGGCTCAGCCAGCTGTGCACGTCCAGGGCCAGGAGCCTCTCACAGCCTCCATGCTGGCTGCTGCGCCCCCTCAGGAGCAGAAACAAATGCTAGGTAAGAATCCCATGTCATAATGAATGAACTGTAATGCTTTTCAGTTTTTATCAGGTTGATTTATTCCCCATTTTTCCAAATAGGTGAGCGTCTTTTCCCACTGATTCAAGCCATGCATGCCAACCTGGCAGGAAAGATCACTGGCATGCTGCTGGAGATTGACAACTCTGAACTGCTACATATGCTCGAGTCTCATGAATCTCTGCGTTCAAAGGTACATCAGCACCTCTATCTTTGCCATAATGTCACACTGAAATGTCAATGTCACTGTCATTATTCATATTTGATGTTATGTTTGCACAGGTGGAAGAAGCCGTTGCCGTGCTACAAGCCCACCAGGCAAAGAAAGATGCCACTCAGAAAGTGGGCACCATGGCTACTACTGCTGCTGCTGCCACATCCTGAAGACTGCGTGCTGTATTAAATTGGTATGATAATACATAATCAGTCAAGCTATTCATACTTGTTGAAATGTTCAATTTAAGTTTTGTGGTAGTAATGAAAAGTAATTGTGTTGTTTCAGGGCACAGAAAAAAGAGCAGAGATGGGCAGAGACACACTACACTGACTCCAAACACCTGACTCCTCTGAACAATTATGCAAAAATGAAGAAAAAAAAAGAAAATGTAATTTTAAAAATATACTTGACCATTTTGAACAACGTTAAAGTTCCTAATTTTCTAGTTCTGTAATACTTTTAAACTGCATACCAAAACCAATAATGCAAATGAATCTCGAATGAAGGCCCTTCATTTTGTGGCAAAGGAGAGAAACCTTTTTTCTAAAAGGAAAATGAGCCTTGTTCTTTTTCTTTGCTTGGAAGTTTTATGTTTGATTTGAAATGATGGACTCCTCCATCCTATCATGTTATCATGGGTGTGTGGTATTCTCAATAAAGGGATGATATATCAAGGTTACCATTCTTGTGTTACTTTGCTTACATGTAACCTATTTTATTCACTTTCAAGTGTGTATGTGTGTATCTGACACTTGCCTGGTCAGGAGTGTGCAGAGAAGACCAGAGTACTGCAGGAGTAGAACAAACGATATAATGCTAAATATCGTGTTTTGTCTGGGCTAAATTGGGATCACGTAGGGTGTTCCCTCTTTGGATAAATGATTGATACAAGCAACATAAAAAGGGGGAAAAACATTTACATCTTTTGACTCTTAAAAGGGAAGTTTTGCACTAAAGACAGAAAGACAGGGTAAGTTTTTGCATAGACACCTCATGATCAAAATCATTGTCATGACTTCATTGCCATGAAATCACAACAAAGGGTGGAGCAAGCTCTGAACAGGAAGTCACAACTGGAGAGCCATAACCTCTGTCACTTTTGCATGGTTTGATATTAAGCTTTAAAAATGAATCATTCAATGCATCTAATTTTGTAAATAATAATGTTTTGTTGCAATAAAAATACTGTTTCATTGATTTTCATTCAATTTCATGTTCAAATTGTCATTTCTAAGTTATCCAATATTGGCTAACATAAGATATATGCAACACTTTTTCACCAATATATTCCTGGGATACATTTGCAAAACAGGGCTGAAAATGCAGAAATCTGACAGCTCAAATGTATTGCACAACAAAAACCTGGAATTGCTCAAAAACCTGGATATTGAAATGTAAAACTGGCAGAATCCGGAGTTGGAAAGGTTGAATATAAATGTCTTTAAAGACCAGGACATCTTTACATTTGAATTGTTTCTGTAGCTGAAAGTATGCAGAAGAATTAGTCGACTGAAAAACATACAAAAGTAGAATAAATTGCAAAGCAATTGCAGTTTTTGGTCCACATTCTCTGCAGCTGTTTTCCAGAGGGCCAGAGGTCAAATGGAGGGGTCTGCATGATGAACTAAAGAGTTAAGTGTCATGCTGGAGGAAGATAACAATCAGCTATTCATAACGTAATTACTTACAACTCATAAGCTCTTTATAATGGGTTTCTTATTAGAAAGTAGAACCCAAATATTCTTTAGCTGCATTAACACCTGTGCCTTTCCTACTATGACAAGTCAAAATGTCTGTTGTGAAAAAGCCTCAACAATGAAACAGCTAAATGGATTTCAGCCATCATTGATTGTATTATTCACACCTGTGCCTATAAAGAGTTTTAGCTCAAATATAGACCTATAACTCTCATTCCGTCCAAATACCAACCCTCCTTCCTTTGAAAACTGAATCATTTCGTTTTTTTAATGGTTAGAAAACAGAGATGTAGCCTCCACAGTTCTGAGTATTTGAGGAAGAAGAGCTTGTGAACGTTGTGAAATTGTAGAAACTGACCTTCCAAGTTATAGCAAGGTTGTAGTGGTATTTTGCTAAATGTAAAACGTTTAATATGATAATAAACTAAAGTGAAATTGGAGTGACGGCAGCTGCAATGGGATTCCTCCGACAGGTGGCGCAAGAGGGAATTTGGTCATAGGGAGGCGGGCTGCAGTCTCACTGCACCAATGACGAGGCGCTGGGGTCAAAGTTGAAGGGTTAAATCCAATATGGCGGCTAACAAACGAGTGCTGTATGTCGGTAAGTTGGTTATTTTTCATAAAGATACGCCAAAGTTACATTGTTTCAGTAAATCTAGCCAACGTACTAAGGATATTACTTTATGAATAAGGAAATCAGACACAACAAAATTTGTAAAAAGTGCACATAATATGAAAAGAAATCTCCGATACCTGTAGATTTAGCCGGTAAAACATGAAAGCGTCACCTCAAAACATGGCAACTGATTTTAAACTTCGCAGTTTCCAGTTTCCCCAACGCCTGGAGTAAACTGCATAATGTCAAGTTGTGTAATGAAGTCTGAATAAATGAAATAAAACAACCAAAAAAAGCTTCCTTTAGCTTCAGGAACTCGGCACTCTTCTTCTTGTGTCTTGAACAGCTCCGTTATCCTCTCTGAATATGCATACACGCATTTCTTCATTGTTTATGTTGAGCGGCATATTTCTGTCGGTCTCAGTCTCAGTACGGTGTGTTTCTGACAGGTGGCCTGGCAGAGGAGGTGGACGAGAAGGTGTTACATGCAGCTTTTATTCCCTTTGGAGACATCACAGACATCCAGATACCATTAGACTATGAAACAGGTAAGAGCAGCAGTGTGACAGGAACTGCACTGTTTCTGTGTAACATTCAGCACTGTGGGTAAACCTGTATTCATTTGTCTTTTTTTCTGCTTTCAGAAAAGCACAGAGGATTTGCATTCATTGAGTTTGAATTGGCAGAGGTATGTACTAATATAGTGCTGAAGCATTCTGATGTTAACCCAGTAAAGACACTACTGTGTATGAAACATAACATTGATTACTTTATCCTGAATAAGGTTATATTTAGAGTCAGCTTAGTTCAGTTAAAGTAAGATGTGTAGTTGCGTTATGTACCCATATTAACTGAGCTTGCTGACACATGCTTATCTGTTGAATCTAATTTTATGTACAGCCATAAAACACAAAAATACACTTAGAGCAATATGTGAGAGAGATTGTGTTTGAGGTTCAAGAGGGGTGATTCCCAGTTACTGATATGGCTGTGCTCCAGTATGTAAACAGGACTATGAATTTAATACATTTGTCAGCATCTTATACACACAGCTTCATTGGAATGCCTTCTTATTTAGAGTAAGGTTAACTGTAGTCTGACAGTGGTCTGAATTCAATGTAAACATGGTCGTAATTGACACATAATGGGACTCTCATGGTAAATATTTCTGTGCTCATAACCTATTTATGCCCTATGTCTTCTATAGGATGCCGCAGCAGCTATTGATAACATGGTAAGTGGATCACATTGCTGCACATTCATCTCAGTGAAGTTTTATTCCTGAGACCTCGTCGAGTGAGTTTACCCAAAAGGTCAACAAAAAAATGAGCTTCCTTTTTTAATGTTGATGTATTTTTTTCTTTTTCTCTGCTAGAATGAGTCTGAGCTTTTTGGCCGGACTGTCCGGGTCAACACCGCCAAGCCCATGAGAATCAAAGAAGGGTCCTCTCGACCAGGTAGATTGATTCAAACCTGTTTATAGAAGCCTTTGCCTGCCTAGTAATTTAAATCCTTGGGTCTGATTTGAACTCTCTTTAACTTTTCCTTCAGTGTGGTCGGACGATGACTGGCTGAAGAAGTTCTCAGGTAAGACGACAGAGGAGGCAGAGGGGGAGGCAGCGGGTGGAGAAACAACAAATACTGCATCACAGGAGGTGAGAAGGCTTTCTCTTAAGTGTGTTGGTGCCTCTGACCCTTAACTATGTTAAGATAGTGACAGAACTGTGATTTGTTTTTGCAGGCTGAGCCCCCGGCTAAAAAGGGCAGAGTTAATCCTCAGGTCTACATGGACATCAAGATCGGAAACAAGCCAGCAGGGAGACTACGCTTCCTCCTTCGTGCCGATATCGTTCCCATGACAGCAGGTGTGTATGCTGTGCACTGTAGGGCTTTCATCACCACATCTTTGTCAAAAATATATACTGTAACATTGTTAAGCTTGCTTTTGTAAATAATTGAAAAAGAATGAAGTGCATAATTCTATCATTCTCCTTTGGAAAAACAAAAAAAACAAAGTAACGATGATTTTTTTTAATCTTATGTAGAGAATTTCCGCTGCTTGTGCGCGCATGAGAAGGGCTTTGGCTATAAGGGCAGCAGCATTCATCGCATCATCCCTCAGTTTATGTGCCAAGGAGGTGACTTCACCAACCACAATGGCACCGGTGGCAAGTCCATCTACGGCCGGAAGTTTGACGATGAAAACTTCGTCCTCAAGCACACCGCTCCAGGTGAGTTTTGTAAAGAGCTCTTGGAGTGTGTGGTCTCTCTGTGAATGAGCTTCATTGCAGATCCTAACTGTCCAAACCTTGTCTCTCGTGCTCAATAGGGCAGCTCTCCATGGCCAACTCTGGGCCAAATACTAATGGCTCTCAATTCTTCATCACCACCGACAAAACAGACTGGCTGGATGGCAAACATGTGGTGTTTGGAG
The DNA here is from genome assembly GCF_043641665.1 of Enoplosus armatus. Classification (NCBI taxonomy): domain Eukaryota; kingdom Metazoa; phylum Chordata; class Actinopteri; order Centrarchiformes; family Enoplosidae; genus Enoplosus; species Enoplosus armatus. Next base: position 6,552,332 of record NC_092194.1, read on the forward strand.
AGCTGGTGGAGGGGATGGATGTGCTCCGTGCAATGGAGGTAAGGGACGAAAAGGTTTAATTTTATAATTTAACACAATTACAGGGTTCTTTTCCACAATAAAATAAAGGGTTGATTCAGTAATGAAAACCTAAAATCACTCACAGCAAGAAAGTGCTCTCATTAACAAACCCTCAGATATTACCACATGTTCTTTAACTTTATACATCACCATTTGTTTCTCACTTCTTGTGCTACATGTATGTATGGTTTACGAAAGGAGACGTTAAACGTTTAAAGGCACAGAGTGTATGATACCTTCACAGTATTTATATAGCTCCTAGACCTGCTTTATGATAAAAAAAAAATAAAAAAAAGAAGACATGGAAATCTCACTTTACAATATGGGAACTTTATCAGAAATCAGAAATTCTTTCAGAAGTTCTATTAATAACAGTTGGTCATATTGTAATAAAAGCTTGTTAACATTTTAGGACGATCAGGCTGCATTTTGGCGAGTCATTTCTGTATCTTTTTTTAATCTGTTTTCTTTTCTGCAGGCTCAGGGAGCAAAAGACGGCAAGCCCAAGCAGAAAGTCATCATCTCTGACTGTGGAGAATATGTGTGAACGAAGAAGAAGCCTGTGCTTGTTTGTATGTGTCTGTGGAGGCAGTGTATGTCTGAGAGGCATGAGTGTGTTCATGCTCTTTTGTAAATATTTCAATAAACACCAGTTTTTTTTTTTTTATAAAGAAAAAGAAACCACAGCTTGATGTCTTTTACTTTGTACAAATAGAATGTCACATTAATCTACTGATTGTTGGTTTACCCCTTTTATACTTGAATAACTACCTATTTATAGCTCATAGTTCTTAATTACTTTGAAGCGTAACTTTTTCTAATTCAGTAACTTACTAAATCAATGTAGTTTTGTAAAGAAATCAATATGGAAACATTTATTTTCATACATGAAGTAAATTATACAAATCTATACAAATCATGCATGCTAAAATACGATTTTATCTACATATTATTATATCTACTTCAGGGGGGGTCATGGAAATAATAAAATGATCACGTGCAGGGAGCCTGTTGGACCACGTGTGACATCATTTCTACAAACGCTCCAAACTTGAAAAGTAGAAAATCTCCTCACTTAATGGGACAAACAAGTATTTGGTGGAGTGCTGCTGCTGCCACACCTGAGCAGGTTGAGTGGTGAGAAGACATGGCAGACAAACAACTCCACCCCCTCCGCTCCCGTCCTGTTGGGAAATCTACTGAGGTAGTCATCGGAGAGCTTCATCCAAAGCCTGTTCCTCCGCTCCGACTCCGAACCGCCACAACAGCGTTCAAACTGTAAGTAATTCAGTATTTGATGTGTAAATGACTGGCCCGGATAGTAAGGCGAACTTGTTAGGTTGTACCCGATTTAGTAAGTTTTTAGACGTGGATATTTTGGATACGCGCAATTGCGCAAGGTACAAACTTAAACAAGCGTTTACCGCAGTCGTTGGGAAGTGAGTAGCTGATTTGAGAAGAGAGTCGTCTGACTGTGGATCAAGTTTCAGCTCACACGGCAGGAAAGTCTTTTGTCTAAAACAAAGTTTGGAGATACTTTTTCTCATCATTTTGCTCTTATTCCTGTTCATTTTTGCCTTAAAGATACTGCATGTTGACACGTGAATTCATATGTTAACAACCCGAGCCCCTCCTCAGTTTGTTCCTTTGATTTGGTTCTGTCTTCCTCTCTGTCTGTGATATGACTGTTTGCTTTTTGTCTCAGGCTGGTAGATACCTGAGTTCTGTCTGAGCCATTTCAGCTGAAAAGAGCTTCCTCTGTCTTCCATCAGCAGGAAGAGAAGACAGACTGTGAACAGACCGCGTCATGAACTGGGCATTCCTCCAGGGCCTCCTCAGCGGGGTGAACAAGTACTCCACGGCCTTCGGTCGAGTGTGGCTCTCTATCGTTTTCCTCTTCAGGGTCATGGTGTTCGTGGTGGCAGCAGAGAAGGTATGGGGCGACGAGCAGAAAGACTTCAAATGCAACACGGCTCAGCCCGGGTGCCACAACGTCTGCTATGACCACTTCTTCCCCGTCTCCCACGTCCGGTTGTGGGCCCTGCAGCTCATCTTTGTCACCTGCCCCTCTCTCCTGGTGGTGATGCATGTGGCGTACAGGGAGGACAGGGAACGGAAAAACCGGCTCAAGTACGGCGAAAACTGCCGCCGTCTCTACCAGAACACCGGCAAGAAGCGCGGAGGCCTGTGGTGGACCTACGTCCTCACTCTGGTCTTCAAAATACTCGTGGACATCACCTTCGTCTACCTCCTCTACCACATCTACGAGGGTTACGACTTCCCCTCGCTCATCAAGTGTGAGCAGAAGCCCTGTCCCAACAAGGTGGACTGCTTCATCGCTCGGCCCACCGAGAAGCGGATCTTCACCCTCTTCATGGTGATCACCAGCCTGGTCTGCATCCTCCTCTCCATTTTCGAAATCCTCTACCTGATTGGCAAGCGCTGTCGTGAATGTTTCACCACTCTCCAACACTCTCGCCACGACATGACCAACACGCTGTCCAGCGGAAGCAAATTGATGGAGTCAAACAATATAAAGCTGACAGGCAAAAGCACCCCTGAAACCCCCGCCCCTTCATACAGTGTCGCCATATCCTGAGATACGGAGAATAAAAGACTTTATAAAAAGCAAAGACATGAGGGAGGAAATATTCCTCTCCTTACTCTACAGGTACTTCCTTAAAAGACTTGGCAGCTGACATTTGTCTGCTCAGAGCCTGAACTACAGTGGAGGCAGTTCCTTAATGTTTCTCTGTCCACTCTCAGAATTTGAAATTGTGGACTACAAGACTCATGTGTCATTGATCTGGAATGTGCTCACTGTTGTGGGTACGGGTCGACTATTTACAGAGATTATTATTATTTTTTACAGATGAAGTTCTATAGCCCTTGCAAAGAAAAGAAAAAAAGCAAGTACGTGTGATGCAGTGTCAGATTTAGCCTTGATACCAATTACATGAGTCACTCCATGGTTTGGAGAGTATGGTTTCACTGACACATGTGGTTTTCTGTGTAAGATTTTCCCTCTGCTCTGTGCCCGACCTCCAAATGTTTAGTTTAAACTGGGCTGCGTCTTTTCCCTTCACTCACACATTCGATGTCTGACTCTTTGTAAATACTGTTCTTAACATAAGTTATCAAAAGGTTTGGAAGTTTGTGCGGTTGTACACTGTTGTTCCCCGTTTTAAACTGCTCTCTGTATACAGGCAGACGGGAGCAATGAAGCTGAATTGCCGTGTTGTAAACACAGTTGTTAATGATATCAGGATGTGCGTATTTCACAGCGTTGAGGTGCAGTGTGGCTGCATAGCTGCTGTTATTTTTCATTAAAGATAACACGTTTTGAAAATGTGTGGTTTTATTTCACAAGATTAATGAAGACAATTAGAGAGGTCCATACCCATTAGTGCATTCAATTCAGAGCAAGTACTGTAGCAGTTACACAATATGTAAAAGAGCCATATAGTCATGGGAGATATTCTAAAGAACAAAGTAAACCAACCATAGGATCTCTGACTTTCTTCTGTGTGTTTCACAAAGCCCTCCCTCCCCATTGGCACACAGATTGCTCTGTTGATAGGAGCAGCGCCCTCATTGTTTAGGTTGATTGGTACTTTGAGAAGGGCAGAGGAGGAGTCTCCCACTCCTCAGTTTGATTCATCCACGCTGACGCGTGGGGACCCACCCAGCGCAGGAATTTTGTCGGTCCGTGCAGCCTGTAAATGGATGGTTCCTGTGTTTGCACTGCATTGTGCGATCGGAGCGATGTAGCGAGAGTAAAAAGACATGTTTCCCTACTCTCTCCTTGCGGTATCGAGCCGTGCAGATATTTCCAGTGTAGTTTGTGCTGCTCAGAGCAATAAAGAGTGACATTAAAATGCTCAAACAAGGCAAAGTGTCTTTCCACAAACACTGAAAGGATAATCCACAGACACCACTGTTAACAGACTTCATTGGAACCATGAAGGTCTATTTCAGTAGCCAGTAGTTCCGATGACATCTATTAACAAGTGAGGCCTGTGGATTATCATGGTAACTAAGGCACTGTTTCGGGGAAAGACAAGTCGGGGTGGCAGCGGAAACAAATGTCACAGATGGATGTCTGAATCCTCAGCAGTTAAAACCAGCAAGATCTGAATGGCGACATACCACAAGGAGGAAGTGGAAACATTTGTTTGTGAGACTCAAGTAGACAGTAGGGATGACATTTCCTTTCTCTGGTGCCAATTAACTGGGAGAAGGTTGTGGATCTAAGCTAGTGTTATATCAGATATTATAAAGTGTAAAATCTACTAGCTATGACAATATAAGCCAGCTTCAGTATGTGCTGTTCTCTTGGTCTTTGTTTTTCTGTTTGTTCAGCCTTACAGGGAGGTTCTTGTAAATGAGCCGACAATCACTCCCATTACAAGACCCTCCCAACTCCTCTGGGGTTGTATTTCTCCTCTTGCCCTCTGGTTTCTCTGTCACGGTACATCTCCTTCCTTTCACAGTACCAGCAGTGAGAAGTGATGTGTTTATCGCGTTGTGTTGGTCCGTCTTGTTGCGACTTGCGGCTGGCAAGAGGTTGAGTCACAGGGTGCATTCCTCCAGGTGTGTCCCGGCAGACTGCCTGGACCAGTTCTTCGTCTGGGGCCAAGAAGCGGCTTTTCTTTTCCCCTCCCCCCCTCGAACGCAATTCACATCCACTGAGCTGCCCTAAACATTGCAGATGTTGCGTTCACGTGCTCAAGCTGTATGCCCCGGATGATTTTCCTGAAAAGCACAGCTGCAGTCGATACTAACAACATTCTGAGAGTTTTAGCTCACAGCTGCGAGACTTCGAGAAGAAGTGTTTCATTTAGAGAAGCCAGCACTGCAATATTCTCTTTATAGTGTTACTTTTCTCTCTTGGCGTTAGGCAAATTCAGCCTTTTATATTATGAAAAGTGTTTATTATTTGTACACTTGAGCATAACAAGTAACTCTTTCTAAACACATTCAAAGATGTTACAGGCTGATTTAATTACTTGTGGGTGGGTACCCGTGTTTTAGCCTGGAACCATATATATATGAGGTTATCTAAGTTTATCATCTATATGACACCCTTGTGAATTAGGTATAACAGGTATAACTTGTGTTGTCTTAGATAAGGTTTTTGGAGAGAGCTTTCTTATTTTCTTAGAAAGTTTGGGCTTGGTTGGGTTGCTGTTGTGAGCCTGAAACAAGCCCTTTGAGACACTGTATGCGATTGTACTGAGCAATGCACATAAACCTGACTTGACAAGTGAAATATGAACATGTCTTTTATCCTTTTATATCATGTAAACACTGGATTCAATAGCTCGGCGGGCAGGCAGGCACCGGTCTGCAAGAACTGGCGTGCTCTGGCACAGCTATGGCATTTTGAACAAGCTGATGTTTGATATTGCTCACAACATCTGAGGACTTAAACACATATACACAAAGTGTAAGGTGTAAGAAAAAATAAGCTGAGCTGGATGAGCTGAAACACGCCGGGAGTTCATGAATTGAGAGAAGTGTTATTGAGTAGAGCTTGGGTTTTAAAGAAAATAAAAGGAAACACAATCCACCTTTTTGGCACTCTTGTGGGTGTTGCATGAACACAAAAAAAAAAATAACTGTGCAGGAAATAAATGAAAGAGGAACAGGGATATTGAATGGGCTTTTTCTCCTGTCTTTTTCAGGTTACATGGCAACAAATTCACTTGGTTTTAAAGAGCACAAAAGGAAATACAATCCATCTTTGGCACTAAATGAAAGAGTAATGGGGAAATTGAATGTTATTTTTTTCTGGTTACATGACAACATATTAACTCACTTACAGTTCACTGTAACACATGAACTGGTCTTCCCATTCTGGCCACCTCTAATCCGACCAGCTCATCTTCATTTTTTAACAACCCCCCCCCCCCCCCCTCAGAGCATCCCAGAAAAAAAAATTCAGTTATACTTGTATACAGCTTGTCATACTGTAGGAAACTTACAACAAGGAGAGGCTGGGGACATGCACAACAATGAAAAAATGCATTCACCTCAGGGTGTGTCTGCCTCTTGGGTATACTGTGTAGAAGTACTCAGAAACGTGTTGGGACAGGGAGACGGTCCTATTCCGGAAACAATACACCTGAATCTGTTGTCTATAAACCCATTTAACCTCGTCTGTAACTGTATGTAGGGGCATTCATCTTTTTGAATTCTCCCATTCATTGTACAATAAAACCAGTCTGTCCTTCAGACCTGAACCCTGCGTGGTCTCACATCACCAAGGCTGTGATTGGTTATCTGGTTTCAAACGTGAATGTCTATGGTGTAGACCCATCTCCAAAATCCTATTCAAAGTATTCAAAGGTTTCTGTGGACCGTGACAACTGTTAGGCAAAAATGGGTTTGATTTGCCACCTAACACTAGCTTGTGAGTAGGAGAGAGGGAGGGAGGAACATCTGGGGCTGATCCAGTCTTTCTTCTTTAACCCCACCCACAGGCGCATTTCTCAACACTGCGCTCCTATACCTGTCGAGGGGAGCCAAATCTGTGCGTTAAAGGACTAAAGCGACGTTAAAGCTACGAGAAATAGAATTAATCACGTGTCTTTCAACTAAGAATGGATTAAAACGTCTTTTGGTAAGTGAAAACCGCCCTATCATTACCGTTTGGTGTGTGTCAGATGAGTTGAGCCTCGTAAAAGTTCGCGTTTCAGCCAATTGGAATTGATTGTTTTCAAATAGGTTGATTGGGAGGCTTTTACGGGACAGTCGATGAAACGGTGATGTATCGCTGGTGGTGGAAGGGCCGTGTGTCGGTAAGCCAGACCGATCAGGAAAACATGTCCAAATTACGCAGACAGCCTGTGCGTCAAAGGCTGTGTTTTGTCAAAGACTCGTACTTATTGAAATGTCTTTGTTGTGTATTTGTTGTCTTTTTGCCAACAGATGCGCAACAGAATGTGTATAAACTCTGGGTGTGTTAATAACGTTGGTCCAACTTGTTTCTCTCATGGACAGTTTGGCTCGAGGCCTACTCATAACTGTGTGTTATTGTTAGTGGTTGGGTTGATAAACGAGAGCTGAGGGAGAAGTTTTCATATTAAATCAGCTTTGGAAGAGAAACTACTGCTTTTAAAAAGTCAGAATAAAAGGTCATTTGTGATTTAAAGCCACCTGGAGGGAGTGAGTGAGTGAGACACCTCTAACACGGATGTTCACAGAGTGAAAGCAGAGTATTCAGCAGTCAGTGAATACATGTTCACTCATTCTTCATTCTGCCACGTCCAGGTTTGAAAATAATCCACTACCAGCAAGACAGGAATTCCAGAGAAGAGATCATTGACTGCCAGCCAAGGACATGGACTGGAAGACCTTCCAAGCCCTCCTCAGTGGGGTGAACAAATACTCCACGGCGTTCGGGCGGGTATGGCTGTCTGTGGTGTTTGTGTTCAGGGTGATGGTCTACGTGGTGGCCGCGGAGCGAGTGTGGGGCGACGAGCAGAAGGACTTTGACTGCAACACCAAGCAGCCCGGCTGCGCTAACGTCTGCTACGACCACTACTTTCCCATCTCCCACATCCGCCTGTGGGCCCTGCAGCTCATCTTCGTCACCTGCCCGTCCTTCATGGTGGTCATGCACGTGTCGTACCGCGACGACCGCGAGCGCAAGTACAGGGCCAAGCACGGCGAGAACAGCAAGCTGTACAACAACACGGGCAAGAAACACGGCGGCCTGTGGTGGACCTATCTGGTCAGCCTCTTTGTGAAGACGGGCATCGAGGTCTCCTTCCTCTACATCCTCCACCGCGTCTACGACAGCTTCTACCTGCCCAGACTCGTCAAGTGCGAGGTTGCACCTTGCCCCAACCAGGTGGACTGCTACATCGGCCACCCCACTGAGAAGAAGGTCTTCACCTACTTCATGGTCGGAGCATCGGCCCTCTGCATCATCCTGAACATCTGCGAGATCATTTATCTCATCTCCAAGCGCATTGTGCGAATCGCAAATAAGATGAAGAGGCGCAATCGCAACATGGCCGTGCGTCACGACACCTACAACGACGACCCCTTTAACAACTGCAACCTGGCTGTGTCGAGGTCAGACCTGAAGGAGAAGCCTCCATCCTTCAAAACGGCGTTCAAGCCTTCATACATGCCATCTGGACTCAAACTGGAAGAGAAGATACGGGCCTCTGCTCCTAATCTGTCCTTTACTTCGTGATTGAAAACAAAGGTGAAATCTGGGCTGAAGATCGAGAGATCTGCAGTGCTTGGGCCAGAACCCAAAGACAAACCTCAGAAAACAGACTCACAGCTATGAGCCAGACTACAGTATGTGTCAGACCCTGGAAGTTGAGTCACCAGTACTGGATTCTTCCTGCGGGCCCCTGTGTCCACATCTAAGACTCTTTTTGAGCGCATGAACTTTGGTTTCCAAGTCAACATCCACAATATTTACAAGTCTGCTACAGCCAAGTTGATTTGTTAATGATATGTGGTTTCTGTTATTTTGTGTGTGAATACAATAAAGGTCTTTTAGCCTGTTCACCCCTTCACCCATATCAGAACATTCCAGTGAGGTTTCTCTGTCTTTCCTGTGACGAGAGTTTTGACACGGGAGGGGAAGGAAATGAAACCGTGCAGGACACACCTGGCGGAGGTATTCACCCTCCCTGCCAGTGTCTACAGTGATGTGTCAGGGCGTTGTGTTTTCACTGAACGTTAGATGCACATTTCAGTGATCTCTTATTTAACTGAACTGAAATCAAAGCTTTAGCTTCACAATTGGCTGTCCTGATGACCCCCAAGAAGAAACAAATCCTGCATTGGAGTGTGGACACTCCAAAGTCATAGTTATGGCTGACTAATACTTGAAGGTGTGCAAACTGGCCAAAAATGAGTTTCTTTTCTCAGTTAAGATTGATTACAGCAACGAAATGCTTATATCATTGGTATATTTCTTTATGTAAAGCCTTGGCGGGCATACGCATGGTCTCAGGTTTATGCTGCACTGCCACACGCTGTGCGTAGACTGCCTGTGTTTTGACGTGCTTGTACACAAACTCGCCTCATCCAAGACCACTGTTGATTTAAATATGGCGAAAGGAATGCTGCTGTTTAATTCTGTTGTAAGCTGGAGCACAGTGGAGGTGGGAGGAAGGTTGGACAAACAGACGGCTCATCAACTATTACGCACTATTGTGAGTCAATTATCATCCACTGTGGACATGAAGTGGAAATGTGTTTTCTGCACTTATATATATATATATATATATATAATAATGTCCTTTATTTTTTATGAATTGAAATATATTAAATTTATTGAATGTGTGTTTCTGTGTGGTGTTTTAGCAGTAAGGGCTGCTTATTGATACCTTATGTTAATTTGACTTCTTGAATGTTTCCATTTGGAAAAAAGTTTGAGATTTATAAGATTTGAGCAAATCATTTAAGACGTGGGGGGACGAACGCTAGCATCATTATTAAAGAGCTGAATTTTTCCATTGTGGCTGACTCATAATTAGGTTTGTTACACTAACCATCACCAGGCTTGCATGCCAATAGTATTTACCCATAGGAGTTTGCTGTGAGTCATCCTAACATGCTATTTTCCTTTCTCCGATACATATGATGTACATTTCTAATTATTGCAGAGGCCCTGCAGTAAGAATCTCAGTCTGCCTGTCCAACTTGTCAGTCGGGTTATTACAAGGTGCGGCAGAGTAAACAGTTTTTGTTTGTTCTGAATCGTTTCTGCAAAACAAACTATGGAGATTGTAAAATATTAATTCTCACTTTAGTGCTTTATACGGGCAAAGATGTCTTCAAATCCAGTGTTTTGGTGCAAAATTTGTATAGCTGAAAAAAAAAGGCAGAAATTACACATCCAAGGTTGATATAAGTCATCTTTCTATATACACTGCTCAACTTGTTTCAGAGCCTGTAGATTCATCACAATGCTGTAAATGTTAGATAAGTGACATATTTCATTAATTAAATTGTTTTATTCTTAAATCTTACAATTTAGCTGGATATGTACATGTTAAAATTGAAGGAAGGCATTTCAAAATAAATACGTACACATATTTAAGTAAAACTAGAAAAAAAAGAAAGAAATTTAAATCAGTGGAATACAACACATCAACATTTGCCCAAGGTCATGAAGACTGACAGTTTCCATAGATGCTCCCTATACAGATAACTCATATGATCACTGCATACAGAGGATGATAGAAGTCAAAACAACACTTCTTGTCTTTTCTTTACATCAACAGTGAGTTTATCCATCACTGGGACATTTTTACTGGTTCATTTATTATTAGAGACAGAGTCTGTGCTTCACTTTGGCTTCCCCGCTGCGCAGAAAGTAATGCACACTATTAAAGAAACAGGTGAAGACATGGCTTTAGATAGGTATCTGTGTGATTAGACTGACTTTACATAAGGCACTCTTCCAGCGATGCTATCATGTAGTGAATATCTAATCAGATATTGGATCCTTAACGGGGGGGGGGGTAGTACCATCCAAATATTAGAGTAATATTCTCATACCAGTAGAGGATAAATCAAACTGGGGAATAGGGAGAACTGAACATACAGAGGGTGACGGCTCCAGGTGACATGGTTAGGCCGCAGTGTACAGTCTGTGAAAGAGCCCGCAGGCTTCTGTCTACAGTTTGCAGGTGGCCTGCGCCACTTTGGAGTTGGTCTTTCTGTTGAGGGTTCGACAGATGAAAGCTCCAGCATCCATCAGCTTTGAGAGGTCCACTCCCTGAGAGGACAGACAGTCAAAAGGTCACATTGTAAACAAAAATTGTAACTGCAAACTAAATTATGATAGGGTGGACTGGGACATTCTGTAAAGCTAGGGGCATTAAATTCATGAAAGAGCAGATTTTCCTCAGAATAAAAACTAAATTAAAAGTAAATTAATAAATAAAAAGAAAGTATAAGTTAGTTTCTTCCTTTTTTACCCAAGTAAACACAAAAACAAGAGCAGCATCTTTAATCTTTACTATAAAAGAACTAAAACGACAGAAGAGACAAAGTGCAACTTCTTACTGTTTGAATCCCAAGTCCATGCAGCATGTAGACTACATCTTCAGTAGCAACATTCCCAGAAGCCCCCTGGGCATAGGGACAGCCACCCAGTCCAGCTACTGACGAGTCTATCACACTGATTCCCATCTGCAAAACAAAAGAAACCTTAACCTTGATACTAACAGAGTTAGCGCTGCACTAACAATAGATCACCTGTAAGGATATGTTATCACACTATCTGCATTATTCAAAAGACCTTTTCAGATGGCATTAAAAACCAAACAAACAACAGAACCCAGCCTGACCTGTAAGGCGACAAGGATGTTAGCCAGGGCCTGGCCGTAGGTATCGTGGCAGTGCACTGCCAAGGCATTCACTGGCACCTCTCTGCTCACCGCCTCCAGCATCTCACTCATGCTACCTGGAGTCCCCACTCCAATAGTGTCACCAAGAGAGATCTCATAGCAGCCCATGGAGTACAGACGCTTAGCTACCTGCAAGATAGAAGCACGAGCTGGTTGCATGAGTGACAGTGCTTATGTTGTGTCTGTATTTTTGTCAGAAGATTATAAATTGATCTCTTCCAGTTTACGCAATGTAAGCATTTATAAAGTGAGAACTTACATGTGCAACTTTTTCAGGTGCCACCTTGCCTTCATACGGACATCCAACAACACATGACACATAACTGTGGTGACAAGAAACATCTATGAAACTCAAGCAAAAATAAAACCCTATAATTCCCATGATTTACAAGTTTGTTGACAGTCAAAAGCAAGCCAGTAATCCTACCCTCTAACTGGCACACCAGCCTCTTTAGCCGCTTTCATGACCTCGTCAAATCGCTGTAAACTCTCGTCCACTGAGCAGTTTATGTTCTTCTTACTGAACAGCTCAGATGCAGCACCAAATATGGCTACCTCTGAAGCTCCTGCCTTCACCTGTAGTAAGTAAGAGCAAGGGAAAAGGCATATTTGGTGATCACCTACAGCACAAGTGGCTGGATATACAGTATGTCTATGTAGTTATTGGGAAAGTGTGTTGAAATATTATGCTTGACACACTCACAGCAGCCTGGAAACCCTTGAGGTTGGGGGTGAGGACCGGGTAAGACACTCCAGGTTTCCTACAGATCCCCTCCATCACCTCCACCTGGTCCGCCATCTGACATTTGGACAAAAAGATGACAATTCAATTTTATTTATATAGCGCCAAATCACAACAAAAGTCATCACATGACACTTTACAAAATAGAGCAGGTCTAGACCGACTCTTTATAATGTTATTACAGAGACCCAACAGTTCCACAGAAACAATTAAGTGCTGGAGAAGACAAGCCACTGCCATTCCTATATAGCTTCCAGTTTCTGTCGTGCCCTCAATGGGGTGTGTCAGCACTTTCCATATGAATTGCTCGGGTGAAAACAAACTCACCTGTGGAACCCATTTTGGGGATACAAAGCTGGTGGCCTCAATGACCGGCAGCCCAGACGCTGACAACATGTCAATCAAGTTAATTTTTGTCTGTGTTGGCACGATAGTCTGAGGGTGGAAGCAGAAAAAGCAACAGGATGAGGAACAATTGAAAAACACTGACATGAATGACTGAGATTGTTTCACCAGGTTACATAACACATGAGCAATGCACCTGCTCTCTCTCAGTACAACACTGGTGGTTAAAAACAGTCACTTCTGAGCAGTGTCAACGTTAGACTGGAGGCATTTACTGGTTATAAAAGTTGCTATGTAATGAAATTTACCAATATTTTTTTACATAACGTTACCTTTTCATTCTGGAGGCCATCTCTGGGTCCCACCTCCACTATTTTCACCTTCACAGGAAGAGCTTGACCTGCTCTTACGCCAGCCTACACAAACACATTTAATACAGGTATAAGGAAGCTTTAACTGACCTGTTAAGCCTGATGAGTAGCCAACTAACAACTGTCTAGGTTACCAAAGGTAACTTATCTAGCTTAACCGTAGAGGACGCTAACAGCTAACTAGTTAAGGCACTTCTGTCCAGGCTGCTAGCTAACCGTGCACAGTACAAGCTGCTGGAGGACAAAAGCACAAGAAAACTCACCGCTGTGACATTAGCTGAGGAGCTCAACGCCACATATTGCTGTCCCATTGTTGAACTTAAAGTGCTTCTGTTGACAAGCCTCATGACGGCCGCCATGTTGGTCCTGCCTCCGGTCTGACGTCACTTCTTCCTCGGGAGGGGAGGACCGGAGACCTCACAGGTTATAACAGCACCGCAAGGGCGCCATCTATGGGCCGGGAATTTGAATAGAAAAATAATTTTGGAATCCGTTTACACCAGATATTGATTCGACTTAAACTATAAATATTGCCAAGTTATGTATACCCAATAAAGCTTGAGAAATACATTTAAAAATCCTACATATCATACACCCCACCAATGTTTTTTAAAGCTACGCAAATGAACCTCAATCACTCACTCATCTCTTTTACACTTGATTTTTGACTGCGAAGGTTTGGTAAAATTGTCATTTTCAAGAAGTATAAACACAATTTAAAGCTGTGTTTTGAAGATGTCATACTATATTTTGATTTCACAATTAATTTTAATGCATGTATTTTCATTTTATTAGAATTTTTGTATTCACAAATGTCATTTTTTTTTATGAAAGTATACCCATCTATTGTCCCTCAAGATTTTACATATTTGATAAACTCTCTAAATGATATAAAACAAAGAGTATATACATAATTAAATGTTATCGTTGCAGTTTGAAAGCAGAGTCTGCCTTTATTATATTGTATTTATGTATTTCATTATTTTCTCCTTTAGTGTTGTTAATATAATTTCCTTTTATAAGATTTGATTGTGCGTTGCATTTATACTGAAAACATGGTGAAAAGAAACAGACACAGGAATGTATAAAAATATCTTTAATGTGTCAAAAAGTAAAAAAAAAAGGAATAAATTATAATTGGCTTTATACCATAGTGCATGTCATAATCAGACATAATCATAAAAAGCACTGCAACCATGAGACAAAAGAAGTCTGCTACTGACTTTCCCTACAGGGAGTAGGGAAATAGCAGAGTCTGTCCTTGTCACTCTGTTTTGCTCAAATGTCATCTTTTATCAAAGCAGAGAGTAGCAAAGGTGTTCTCCCATGCATATAAAAAAAAAGCATATCTTTGAAAGAGTTGTCATATACCTATAATTGAAGAAAAGGAAACACTGAATATGCATGCTTTGGATACTGCATATCTTTATGAAAATTAACAAAAAGCATTCCATTTTGTCACAAAGGTCAACAATCTCATGGAAAGTAAAGATCAACCAGTTGCATTTAACTAATAGACAACTAATATATCATAAATGTGTGTATTTACATCAGTGGATCAGATATTTTATGCATAAATTCTCTTGCATGGCTTTAGCACACACACACACACACACACACAGTCAATATTCGTGCATGCTTCTGCACACACACACACACACACGCACACTCACACACACACACACACACTTTGGTTCCATTTCACTGCAGCTCCTCGTCACTGTCATCCACTTGTTGGATGATGAGGTCGGCCCCCGAGTCTTCAGCCAGGTCGTCGTCATCGGTTACCATCCAGCTCCTCTTGGTGTCCCCCTCCTCCTCCCCGTCCACCCCCAACAACAGCGCCGGCTCCTCATTGGTTCCTTCTAGACTGTCCATGGGGATGTCGTCACAACCCACTTCCTGGATGCACGCGGTGCACATACGGTAGCGTCGTGTGCCCTCGCACACCACATGCCCAGTCTCCTCCGTCACCTGACACTTACACTTCCTGCACACCAGCTTCCTGGCTTGATGGATCTGTGGAGAAACAAGAACCAAGAAATGTAACATGACAAAAAAATGCAAAAAGTATGAATACAAATATGTTTAGTACTGGTTATGCACTGTTGGTGTTTCTGTAGCTGTATGGATATGAGTAGGTGGCTCTGAACACTGATACACATAAGAAACCAAGCCTGGAGTGTGCGCTTCATCACTATTTCTATGTTTCCGAATCTGAATAAATTAATAATGAATGACAGAACTTGATATCAGTTTAGATTTCACGTCCTGGTTGTGAATAAACCTACCGTCTCAAAATGGCTACGAAGATGCTCCAGGCGAGTAAAGCGTTTATTGCAGGCCTGACAGGGGTACGGCCTCTCCCCTGTGTGACAGCGTAAATGACGCTTCAGGTCGGCCTTCCTCTTCACCGTGTGTGTACAAAAGGGACATTTGAAGCGCATAATGGGGTTGGAGTCTGCAAAGAGGAAGAGACAGTGTTCAGAACTTTGGCTTTTCTGCTGTCCCCCTGGATATCACTATTTCTGGCGTCTTTTGAGGATTTAGTCTCCTGCCAGTCTACTTATAATGAAGTATGTTATTCCTTTTCTCACTTCTCTAAGAGGTAAAAGAACTATTGATTTTCTCACATGCCGTCCAACTCACCTTTATTAAAGTGTCCAATGACACCCACAATAGGTGGTAGAGTAGCGTACAGCTCCTCTGCCTTTTCAGCCTTTTTTGTCCTCGCCTCCTGGATGTCCAGGTCTTCATGCTGGTTGGAACGAGTGCAGTTGGGTGCTCGCCTCTTGGTTCCCCCTTTACCTCGCCGGCGCTCTGATCCAGGCAAGGTGTACAGAGGGTCCTGTGGGTCCTGCAGGTCCTCAGTCTCTGCATTGAGTTCATCAGCAGGGCTGCTTGGATTGGTCTTCAGGGCTGAGGCTGATGCTTCCTGATCTGAGTCCTTCCCCATGAAGCCAGACTGGGACCTGGAGTTGTCACGGGTCCAGAGCGCCGGTGGTGGGCTGACAGAGCAGGGGCCTTGCTGCTGCTGCTCTGATGTCTCTTCTCCTGCTCCACTGGTGAAACTGCAGGTCTCAGACAAGCTGAGGCAGCGGTCACTGTCTTCATCTTTCACACTGATGTCCAAGGAGGATTTGATGAAGTTCTTGCAGTAGTTGATGACGTTGTTCATCTGTAGGTAGCTGGCTGCAGACATCACCTCAATCACATTGTGGCTAGAGAGGTCCAGCTGGCCAGAGTAGATGAAATCCAGGATGACGGTGAAGGTCTCAGGGCTGAAGACGTCAAAGGTGGCGTGGACGGAGTCGGACAGCCCGTCAGGCCCCTGGGACAGCAGCATGCGGAAGTAGCCGCTGCTGGCGAACAGGACGTTGCGGTGGGCCCTGAAGAGCTGGCCCTCCACAAGCACGCTGCAGTCACAGAAGAGCTCCTGGCGGCGCTGCTGGTTGAGCTGCTTCAGCAGGTTGCTTTGGTGAGCCACTGTGATGTCTGCGGTGTTGAACCACCTCTGAGGCTGCCTGCAGGAGACAATATTACATTATGACATATGACACTTCAGAGGCCTTGCAGACCTTGTGGACATTAGTGAAATTGAGGCACTTCCATCTTTATGATCCTGACGTAACAAGAATAAGTATGTATCAGCCTATATGCATGCATACATAATAATACACCTGGAGTGTGATTCATGAGACATTTGACCTTATAATTGTCAGCTTACCTTGGTAAATGGTTATGCTACACACCACAAATAT
Source organism: Enoplosus armatus (assembly GCF_043641665.1). Taxonomy (NCBI): domain Eukaryota; kingdom Metazoa; phylum Chordata; class Actinopteri; order Centrarchiformes; family Enoplosidae; genus Enoplosus; species Enoplosus armatus. Next base: position 6,569,004 of record NC_092194.1, read on the forward strand.
TAACAGCAGGTCACATAGCAAACACAGCAGTGACCCCCCCTTGTAGCTGTCAATTATCCCCTGCTGTCTGTTTCTGCGCTGGACCATCTCCAGCTCCGCGGACGGCCCGCCCACCGGACTTCATTCTGCACTGTGATTGGCTGGAGCAGGCCTCAATCAAAATCTTCTTCTAATGGGCTACACCCGACTCCCAGTCAGAGAGCATCGGGTGACAAAACCCTGTAATCATCCCTGAGGGAAGCCGAAGCGCGCGTGAAATCTCTGATGTTGCAAACACATCAGACTGATGGGGAAGAGAAAATAAAACACTGTAGCCAAAGAGAAAAGAAACTGCCGCAACCTCCTTTGCAGAATAGTTCTTCTTCTTCTATAGTAACCTATTTAGCCATCCTCATGCAGCCTGTGAATTACACACATTCATTTTTAATTATGCGATGCTTGCTGACAGGCGCCACAGCGCCCGATAACCCACGGTGCAACGCCCGCCCGCAGGACTCCACAGTGCTCCTCATGTCACACGACACCAGGTCTCATACCTTACCCGAGCTATTCTCCATTAATTCACACACCAGTCGACCTACAAAACGACACGAGAGTGCTGCAGTCCTGCGAGAGAAAAGCGGGCAGCGGCGCACCAGAGCAGCCCAGTCTGTCCTGGAGCGACGCCCACTTCAGGCTCCAGCCAGCACACAATAGAAAAATAGACACAAACCTCCGGCAACTGCGAGCGGATGAATAAATATATTCACACAGTGTTTCGCACTGGGGAGAAGACGCGCTAATACACCCGCTTTCATCCTCAAGACCACCCCCACTTCTCGCCGGAGGTCCGGAGCGCAGCGAGCAGCGGGGAGGATTTGCCTGCTGCCCAAACCCAACGACTCTTCCCCAGGCGTGAGGTGTCGGCAGGACCCGCTTACGCCCCACGCCGTGATACCCGACAAAATCCATCGATACTCACTGGTGACTTGATTCACCCGGCGCCCGATAGAGTCTGTCAGCCCCCAAGTCCGCCACCATATCCATTTTTAATTTCTGTTGCCTTTTTTTCTTTCTCTTTTTTTCTCGTCCAGGGTCCACAGTCAGGCACTTCCTGCTCAGCCCTAAAGACCGAAACCCGGCTAGAGCGACTGGAGCACTGTGCTGACGTGGGTGTTTATTAACTGGGTGCCCGTGGGTTCAAGGAGCCATTTAAAGCCCTAGTGCCCCGTTTAAACGTAGGCCTACTGTAAGGACACAATATTAACACTGAACACCGAATACCCCAGCCTTACAAAACTGAGCAATATTTCTACAGTAATTCTGTGGGGATTTATAGCCCGTCTGTGATACACAAGCCTACTTCTAAAGGCACTTGTAATGCTCCTGTGTTGCTCAGCAGTGACTTCACAGCAACCTCGTTACATTTACAGGTGAGTGCATCTTTAACTAGAATATTCTTATGGTTTTGTTATGGGTTTATCTCACCAAAGCATTTTTATTTCATCTCATAATGTAGTCAACAGTCAGTCTGCATTAATCACAGCCCATTTCACAATCATCTGAAACAGCCCCCGTTTCATAATGGAGTGGAAATGTAGCCTTCAGTTTTCTCAGTATGAAAATTAATTTATTCTTTCATTTTTATGGCTCACGGATCAATACATTAGTAGAGAAAATATCCATTGTTAATCTGAAACAATGACACAGAGAAAAACAGACAGACATTTTATGTTTCTTCAACAACTAATTTGAAGTTAACCATTAATATAGAACAGACAAACATAAAGCATTCAGCTTCCCTTCATGTGTTTGTGTGATATGCAAAAATTAGGAAGTTGATGGTTTGCTTTGGCCCGGTGATTTCGAAGAGGATTTAACAACAACAAAAGGCTGGAGTTGCATCAAGAGGTGGTGCCATTGGAAAATCCGGTGGGGTTCTTGGACTGCCAACGCCACAGATCCTCACCTACACAGGTACAAAAAAAATCAACAACATCAGGATATTATGGGGAAATATTTCATTAAAAAAAAAACTATAATCAGATGATGTTGAACAATAAATTTTGCAGTGGGGCTGTCCTTACACATTCTTTCCAGGTCAAACTTGGCCCTCCAGCCCAGTTCAGTCTCGGCTAGACGAGGGTCAGCGTAGCAGGATGCTATGTCCCCCCCCCGACGCGGGGCGACTTTGTATGAGATCTATAGAGAAGACACATTAAGCTCAAGTTTAAGTGACACAAATGAGGGTGGTTTAGCCTAAAAAGTCAGCTTGGCCATCCTTAAACTCACAGGATAACATAAGGTAGTGTGTTTACTGCTCCAAGTCGCTTCAATTACTTTCAGAAGACACAATACAGTCGCTGACCCTGGAAACGATTTACTTTGGAGAGAAAAGAGCTCTTCTGTCACTCACCTCTCTCCCTGATGCCTTCTCCATGGCTTTCACCATCTGGAGCACAGAGTAGCCTGTCCCCGTTCCTAGGTTGTAAACCTACAGACACAATAATGCACACATGCCAGCACTCCCATGAATACCTCAATTAGGTATGCGTGTGAATGCACAGTGAACCAGAAAAATTACTGAACATGTGCTTTAAAATGCTTTTGTTTCTTTTCTCAAATGTACCTTGCACCCGCAGTCGTCCTTCAGCTTCTTCAGAGCCGCTATGTGCCCTTTTGCCAGATCCACAACGTGGATATAATCTCGCACACCTAGCAAGAGAAAGAAAACCATGATTCTGAACATAAATAAAGAAGTGCCATGACAGTTTACTTGTTATTAATACGAGCCCTCTGCCCAAAATAATATTTCAAACCACAATATAATCTGTGCTCTGCAATTAAAAGTCTTCTCCATTACCTGTCCCATCTAGTGTGTCATAATCATTCCCAAATACACTGAGGCACTTTCTTCTCCCAATGGCAACCTGTGAGGGAGATAAATGAATGCAACAATGTCAAATCATCCAATAGCGCAACAATATGCATGGCATGCTCTGATTTGGCTGTGTATTTGGCAGACAGTTCATGTACCTGGGCAACATATGGCAGCAGGTTGTTGGGGATACCCTGAGGGTCCTCTCCTATTAGGCCAGAGGAGTGAGCTCCAATTGGGTTGAAATAACGCAGCAGCACTGCATTCCAGTCCTGCTCACACAGAGGCAATAATGAAATACCATGTGTGTGTGTGTGTGTGTGTGTGTGCGTGCACCCAAGGATGCCTCTCTACCTCCTGATCATTACCTTCTCAGCTTTACAGTGGTCCTTGATCATCTCCTCAATAAAGTACTTGGTCTGGCCGTAGGGGTTGGTGCAGCCGCCCACGGGGTGCTGCTCGTCGATGGGAAGGCGCTGAGGGTCTCCGTACACTGTGGCTGAGCTGCTGAAGACCAGATTGTGCACCCTGTGAGCCTGCATCACCTGGGACACATGCAGATGCAAACAAACACACGTGCACACACACGTACAGTCAGTGGCCACTGAGATAGCCATCTAAAGCACGCACATACACATTAGGAGTAAACATAAACACTGAGTTTTCGTGGACACAGTGAGCTCCACACATTAAAAGTCACAAATGGTGCAGTGTTAGAATTAGCCAACTCAGTATCAAATGAACACACACTATCATGCACTCAGTGAACAAAGATGAAGATTAGTTCACTCAGTGAACAAAGATGAAGATTAGTGCAAGTAGTGATCAATTTAGAGGGACGACTGAAGTGCAGATTTAACCGAGGGCAGACGGTGGCAGGTCAGATGACCCACTGACCTCAAGCAGGTTCATGGAGGCGGTGAGGTTGACTCTGTAGTAGCGCAACGGCTGCTCCACTGACTCCCCAACAGCCTTCAGACCAGCAAAGTGCATCACCGCACTGAAAGAATGCTGCAACACAGATATGTAGGCATGCATGGTGGGTATGACCAATGTGGAAGGACTTTCACAGGTCACAGGACTAGCATTATGTCACACTTCCTATAGTAAAAAAAATACACAGTATACAAGTTAAGCAGGGAAATATGCTATTGGTCCAAAAATGACTGGTGTATTTATCGGATTGATGGTTTCATCCATCAAAGACAAAGTCTACCAGCATTTATTCAATATTCAATTTAAAGTTGGTTGATTATTATTAATCATTATTATTATTTTCATTATCCATCAATCTGCCAAATATTTTCTTGATTAATCAATTAATCCATTTGTGTAGAAAATGTCACAATGTCAAAATGTAATTTCCCATAGCCAAAGCTGACATATTAAAATTGCTTGTTTTATCTAATAAACGGTCTAAACCATAAAGATATTCCGTTTATTATCATGCATGACAAAGCATGTCTGCATTTTTGCTTGAAAAGTTCCAGCTATAATGAGATTACTAAATCAACTGTGTGAACTTTCTCACCTTTTTGAAGAGTTTTTCCAAGCCAGACTGGTCCAAAAGATCTAGTTCATGAAACTCAATGCTGGTGTCCAGGAGCTTCTCTATCCTGCGTATGCTCTCTGGCACATCCCCTTCTCCTCCATTCACAATGGGACGTAGCACGCACACACATACACACACACACACACACACACACACACACATACAGTAACACCAGATATGAGTATCACTACACTAAACAAGCACACTTGGCACTTGGAACAGCCAAGTTTATGATGACGTACAAAGTTATTCATCAGCCTGTGTTTCCGGTAAGAAAGCTCTTACCTCTGACAGCGTTACTGTAGTTATCTACAACAACTGGCTGGTAGCCTGCTTCAATGAGCTCCACCACACAGTGACTCCCAATGTAGCCCCCTCCACCTGTCACCAGCACCTTCTCTGCCATTCTCCGACCTGTCAAATACAACATACAATCTAATACATACACTCAACCTCTCCATTCAAAATCCTGTATCGCAGTTGACATGCTGTGGTTCCTGATTTTAAGAAAACAGGACATCCTTTTTAACAGGATATATTTTGTCTGAATCCATTTGAGCACACCTGGAAGGTTTTGTTAGGCCCACTTGACAGATATGTGACCCACCCACATTGTTCCACGTCAGCAGGGTCAAGCCTAAACCTGTGCAACCACATAAAACAATTATAGTAAGAAAAGACTCTTAAAACTTTTCATTGTTGTAAGCTCCTCCCATCTGTTGGGAGAGCTCATGTAACTTCGATATTGTCTTTATGGACTCTAATTTAGCTGCTGCTTACTTGTACACTGCATAATAACGTTTTGTGATTTAATGACATTGAAAATAGCCATGCATTGTTGCCATGAACACAGTACAGGCCACAACTGAATGCTTCATGGGAATAGTTTGCTAGAGCATACACTACATGCCATCCAGGCTACATCGGTAACACTCTTCTAATTTCCCCCATGACACTGCTTAATTCTGTGCTCGGGCTTTTGAGAGCAGACTATACAATAAAAACAAATTGATTGATAATGGTGTAACTTTGCCAGTTCCACTCAAGACTAAATCACTAAAACAAAAGTGTAACCCACCGAGCAAAGACACAACTTCCTTGACAAACTAAGACCAAGTGAAAATGAGACCACATCGATTTGAATGACGGAGGGTGTCAGTGAAAAGACTTACTCAATTTCCCGATAGGAGCGTCAACTGTCGCTCGCGGCAGAAGTGGTCAGGAGAGGCTGGGGACGTGTGTGTGAGGACAGAAGGAAGGTTTATCTGTCAGTTGATGTAGGGAAGTTTCCCCTGTCCTCTCCTGTAGACATTTCTTCACTTCCTGTGAGACGTGGAGGAGTTAATTTCAAGATTAGCGCACGACTTCCTGTACATTTTATTTCAAAATAAAAGCACACTCATTCCTAAATTCACACCACACAACATTAAGTCCACTCTATCTTGAACTGTGACCCAAATCAGCCTTTTAGTAGGTGTGTAATACCATATAGTGTAACCACAACATCCGATTATTGTTAATCTGGGCATAATTCCGTTTTCATCTTTTATTTTGAAGTATAACACGGATCCACACCGCTAACTTCACGCTCCTCCACAGTTCTTGCCGTGGTGCGTAAGCGCCTCACATGCCGTGACGCCAGACAGTACCCTAACAAAGCCACGCCTTCGCCCATTTACACAGGGAGGTGACTGTGCTAGGCATCCACCTCTGTGTCCAGTCTCACACATACCGGATGGCAAAGGAAAAGTGCCACGTTACTTAAAAAGGAAATCCAGGGCACTTACAGGCCGCAAAGCTTTATGCAGCGATGCAACTACAGACACTGTTACTTTTAAAATACTAAAATCAAATTAACAAAGTGCACAAAACAACCACTCAGCCATCAGTGATTGACTCATTATCTTACATGACTTATTTACAATATGTTTGTCAGGTCAGGTCCATTCAGACAGTTTGCACATGCAGTAGGAGTCCATAAGCAGATAACAATAAGGAATAGGAAGTGTGATCTTTATGTTTTATTATTGTTTTCATCCCCACACTCCCACCCAGGTGATGCAAATAATGAAGTCACCACTATCACAATGGCACGGCAATCAAACTCACTTAGGCCAGACCGGACTTTATGCATACACATACAAAAAGCATTTTAGAAATGTACAGTATATGTCTATAGAAAGGCACCAGATCCACATTTTAATATAATGTAATATAGTAGAATTATATCATTATATCATAAAAAAACCTACATGTAACACTATATGTAACATTAGCATTATTGGCTTGATTAGTAAATGGTGTAAAAGTGATGACTGACTGTATGAGAACTTCAAGACTGTGTAAATATAGCTGAGGTAAGAATAGAACAAACACACACACCAACACAGCCCCTTTATTCTTAATACTGAGAAACAGTGACCTCATACCTAAAGTTTTTCTTAAAATGATTTGCTTCAATTCCCACACTCCATATTTTCCACTTATAGACAAATACTCAACCTCCACAACACTAATAGAAATTATCAGAAAATGTTTCCAAACCCAGGAATTTCACACTACTCCGCGAGATAGAGAGCTTCTAAAACAGAGCTGCAATTTCAATTGACTTCAGAGTCTTGCATGCTAAATAACGCATGTTAAATATATATTGGGATCATTATGTTCACATAGACAGCTGTTGTTTTCCGCTACATTTGTATGAAGTGCAGATTTAGCAGGATTCTTTTATATCCTGTGCCATTTCTGAAGCCCGTTTGCCAGCCTTGCCCTGCCCAGAAACACTGGCACATGAAGAAAGGCAGCAGAATTGGGAGGAAAGAAAGATGAGACGAGTTGGATACCTTAGAGATGAAGTTTGCTTGCTTCATTCACTGCAAATGCCGTCTCTTTGATAGAAAGGACTTGGAGCTGATGAAGAAATCTCGAGGGGGAAAACAAAATGGCAAAGTAATTCAGCAGTGGTACATGGTTATAATAACAAAAAAAGCAATCCAACCATTCAGAAGAGGACAGAGGAGAGGACACAGAAGGAAACGTTTGAAACCCAGAGGAGGAAGAGAGAACAGCCGAACACCAGGACTGCCACCTCTCTTATAAATTTGGCTCAACCATTTCACAGTTTCATATTGGGTCAATTGTGTGCCTTCAAGCTGTTGACATCTGGAAGACATTTGTTTCTGACTTTGTGTGCTGATGCAGGTCAGCAGCATGGCTCAGCTTTGCCTGTGTGTCTGTATGTGCATGAGTGTATGGCTCCACTCCTCCCTTGGGTTGCCACCCCAGCACCGCGGGTGGCTGCGGCTGTGGGAGGAGGGCGAGGGCTGCAGGGAGTGCAACCAGCACCTCTGCCCCCCAGTCCCCGGCGGTTGCCCCGCAGGTCGGGTGCAGGACGACTGTGGATGCTGTGAACAGTGTGCTAACGTGGAGGGGCAGCAGTGTGACCCGGATGGGGCTCAGAAGTTCTACGGCCACTGTGGAGAGGGCCTGGTCTGCCAGAGGAAAACGCCAAAGGGGGAACACAGGACTGAGCCAGAGCCTATATGTGTGTGTCAGGAAAAGGGCCCTGTGTGTGGCTCAGACGGGTGGACCTACCCAAATGTTTGCCAGATGAGAGAGGCTGCCGGCCGCCGTAACACAACCCTCAAGCTCACTGAAAGAGGACCCTGCCACTCTGGTAACTGCACTCTTTTCTTACGTGTTAAGTTGAAGTTGTTGAATATTGAATCTTGGGGTACTCCTTTTCTTCTGCCGCAGCTCCCCGTGTCCTTCAAGGCCCCAGGAACCTGTCCAACTACACTGGGAATGACATCGTGTTTGGCTGCGAGGTCTCAGCCTACCCTCTTCCAAACCTGGGCTGGAGGAAGACGGGGAGTGACAACTTCCTGCCAGGAGATGATCCTCACATCTCTGTCCAGGTTTCATAAGAGCTTCAGTTATTATGCATCACTGAAAGTTTCATTAACAGTGTATGCTTTGATTGAACTGTGTTGGGTCTGCAGTTTTTAATTTAAGAGGGCCTTTGTCCCACTTTGCTTAATAGATAAAGGTTTTTATAAAACGGGCATTCCCATGATTTTACACATCAAGTTCAGTTAATTCGTCATGAGGAGTACTGCTCATGCCAAGTCTGAAAAAATAACCTTGAAATAAGTTGCATTATGGGAAATGTAGGATCCAGTGTTTTTGGAGACCCCAGTTTTGTGGAAGTGCGATATTAAATCACTGGAGTGCCCCTTTAAACAGGCGGTGGATGTTTTTTCTATGTTCCAAGGCTGAGATGAGAATCACACACAAAAAGATTGCAATGATATTACAATGCAAGGGATTCTGTGATACCTGATACATTGCAGAACAATCATCTAAGAAACATGGTGATAGCTATCTGTGTAACTGAAAAGGAATACATACCCAAAAAATAAAACAAGCGTTCAAAAAAGAACAAATGAATCATATATTTAAATCATTTCCCAACAAAGTGCTTCTTCTTTAACAGAGCTCTATTCAAAACTGAGAACATGAACAGACTTTGCTTACTAACATCCGCGCAGCAGTGTGTTCTTGTGCAATCATTCACGTGTAAACAGTCATACACTGGCTAAATGCTCAACGGCCAAAAAACAATACAGGTCCTGAGTTTAGAGTCTATTGATAACAATACTAAAGAACGGGTGACAATATTGATGCTCAGTGTATCAATAATGATCATAATAGAGCAATGATTTATACAACTAATGTGCTTACGCTAACATTTATTACCTTTGATTAGATTTATATCATCTGTTGAGTTTTAATCTCGTCTTTTTTCAGGCTCGAGGTGGCCCCCTGCGCTACTCGGTCTCTACCTGGCTTCAGATACAGGGCCTCCATGTCTCTGATGCAGGGGTCTACTCTTGCATCTCCCACAATGCCTTGGGAGAAACGTCTGCGTCAGCACAGCTCACAGTGTTTAGACAGGGTGAGTCTCTGAGCATCACACTGTAGACTGCTCACTGCAGTCAACAGTGAATTTGATGTTTGTGCTAAAGCAGCTCAGTAGAACTGCAAACTCATTGCATTATTTATTTACCTATTTTGAAAGATACTGTATATTCTTAACGCGGCCATTTTCTCATCTGCTCTCCAGTGGTGAAGGTGATGAAAGGCCATGAGGAGGAGGGACAGGAGCACTTTGATCATCTGGAAGAAGGCAGTGGTGATGGACAGCTGGCATCTGAAGATTACCTGGGATTCTTTTAAGTCAGTTTATATGACCAGACAATGAATCATTAAACTAACATAAAGGATCAGCAAACATATTCTAAATTAAAGGGCATGATGTTTGTCAGCCACAGCTCACTGCTCAGCTATAAGAGTAATCCTCATTATAATTAAACATCATCTGCGTCTATTCACCTTCTCATTGTACCATGGCATACAAATAAATCACTCTTGCTAATTGCTGTGTAGAGTTGACTAAATGTGAATGATTATAATAAAATGAATAATAATAACACTGGCACACTCCTCTAAAGGAAATTTTGGATCCAATTTCAACATGCACGCGATATCACAAACCATACAGCCACCAAAAGAGCAATACACTGTTGATGTGTCTTCAAAACATTTAATTTGACATAACTGATACAAATTACAATGACAAACATAGATACAAGTCACCCCTAAAGTAAAGCTTTTATCACTTCCTCCTGCTTTCACCACTCCGCCCAGAAAACACAGAGTGTGTTCGTTTACTGAGAGAAAAAAAGAGCGAGAGAGGGTGTGACCATCCGCAGGGTCTCCATCTGATTCTCTTCATCTCTTCATCTCTCTCCACCTGAGTGCCAGTTAATCCTCCCCTCATCCCCCCCACCCCACCCCACCCCACCCCCACCCCCAACTCCCAGCTGGATACGCCGGCTCCTTCTGAATGGCAGGCTGCATTAACGCCGAGGAACTTTACCCCGCTGTCTGTTAGTCAAAGCTGATTGGAGATTACAGGCCTGCGGCGAAAACACAGCCCTCCATCTCATCTCAAATCACTTTCTCTCCTTTATCTCTCCTTCCTCTCTTCATTTCTTTATCTTCTTAATCCCAGTCCTCCTCCTTTTCAATGTCATCAACTTTTGCTTGCCACTACATTTTTGCCCCCATTCAGTGCTCTTTTTTTTTTGACAGCTGAATGACAAGAAAGATGAAGAGGGGGTAGAGAGAGAGAGAGAAAAAAGCTTCCCCTCCTGAGTGGAGCCAGAATGATGTCATGGGGGCATTTGTCCTCCTGGTGTGGAGGCTTCCCTTCCCCTGCTAATTACCTTGTACAAACTCGAATCTGATATGGCGGATATGAGGCCCAAATACAATTATTGTGGGCTAACAAAGAGATATTGAGATTCAGGGAATGAGGGAGAGACTGCAAGTGAGATAGAAGGAAAGGCACACGCACAGCCATGCATGCACACACACACATACAGCGACCACGTGCATGCACACACACTCGCATACCCACCCACACACACACAAACACAACCACTTGTCCTTCCCCTCCATTCCCTCAGATAGGCTAATGTTATTACTGGGGTAATTATCCTCATTAGTGCCAGCAGCTGTAGAGAGCCCATTGCTTGCTGTTCAAACTCCACCCCGAACCTTTCTATCTTCGCATCCCTCTTTGTATTCCCCAGATCTCATTTAGAGACTTTGTCTCCATCCTTTGCATGCTAGGTGGAGGCGGTTGTAAAAATAGAGCCCCATCAAATATCTAATAAGCCAGAGTTACCCCTGTTTTCTAACCTGTTAGAGTCCATTTTGTGGATGAGGGTTGCTAATGTGTACTGTTCTGCACCACTGCTCCACAGAAAGCTACATTAGAGGACTGAACAGTGTGCAAAAGTAGGAAAATGATTAGCAAATGGCTCAAGTGCACAATATTCATAAAATAATTCATAATCTGCTGTCATAAAACAAGTATACGCTAAAGGATAAGTTGTTATTTAGATGAACATTACAACTATTTGGTTTTCTCCATCTGTCGTCTGCGCCTTCCAGGCTTTCTTCAACAGTTCAACAGTTGAACACAAGATGGCACTGTTTAGTCAAATAACCACTTTAATGCTCTCCAGTGACTGTGCTTTTACTTTGACAGCTAGATCTTTGAACACCTCTTGTCTGTTTCATGTTTTTCTTATTTACATCACTCCAAAACAAAAATGAGCTGTCACACAGTCCTTCCTTGGATGCAGTGACACATTCCCTTTGGGATGGCTATGAAGAGTTGAGAATAATAGTGTTTGCATAACTAAAGGTATTGCCAGTTTATTTGTTTGATGTTAGTATGAAAGCAGCCTGGAAATGATCCCCTTCATGCCTTTTAACTTTATGCTCTGTCTGCATCTTTACACTCAAATTATAGGATCAACAACTGAAACAGGCGGCTTTACACGCAGCATCCCCCCGCTCCATGAGATTGCCTTTTGTTTTATTGCCTGGGGCTGGTGCGGACAGTAGGTAACCTGTATACTGCTAAGCCCCGCATCAGGCGCTAAATGTCATGCATAGCCTGTTTTTATTGGCTGATATGGCCTGTTGTGCCCTTCTCCATTTTCCTGGAAGCCATTGTTAAAGAGTTGGTTGTTAATGCTGCTGACCAGATGGGCTCCTTCTCCCCGCAGCTCTGACTGAGGGTGTTTACCATGCACTGGGCTGTGGATAACAGGTGAGACTGCTGCTGGCTCGTCAACCAATCAGAGAGCAGCAGATGTCTGGCCTCTGCCTGTAAACCTTTATTTGGCATTTGGGGCCTTATATGTGGGAGTGGGTTTGATAATAACACTGAATCAAAGTGAATTCTGGTTTATATGGGTTTTTTTGTTTTTTTACATGAGGCTATTATGTGAAATGGTCATGCAAGCTATGACAATAAGTCCCCACACACATCCACTCCATACCCCCTGAGCCTCTTGTAGTGAGTATTTTTTGGAAGTAAGAGACTTTGGTTGAATATAGTGGAAGTATCTTTATGTGTATCTAATTCTTCAGATGAGAAACCGCCCAGCTATTTAATTTTCCCTTCATAAAGTTCAGGCATCATTTCCAGAGATGTGCCCTCGTCCTTGTGTGACAAAATGTTTCCAGCATTAGCTGAGCAAACAGTGAACATTCCTTTCCCTTTCCAACGCAGGCCATCTCGCATTACTGCAATTATCATGGCAACAGCAAAGGTAAGGCCAGGCCTGGGATTGTTGAGGAGCAGTTTTTTTAAAGCTTTGAATCAATCTGCCTTAATGGATGACCTGTGTCTAGCATGCATGTATGGATTAGTTTGGCTGGAGCACCTGTCCCTGTTCTGTCAACAGCAGATCAAGTTACTGGCTACACATTCACCTGGCTGACACAACTTCCTGTGATTGACAATACGCCGGCCTTTGTTCACTGCTGCTCTCACAATACTGATGTTGCACGTGGAATTATGAAAGTTGCAGTACAACAAACAGGGGGATTTGATAATACTGAATTATGTTTGAAATATTTTTTGATCGGTATGATTTAAAATAAACACCAGATAAAGCTCTCATTATATAACACATCATATTTTCACAAACAATCCTACCTAACTGTCTGTCGTCTTTTTTCAAGGTCTGGCCCTAATGAGGCCTCTCAGGTTGATTATGGAGATAAGCTGCCAGAGCGGCCCACTGAAGCGAGGCTGAGGCTGGGCTTAACATCCAAGGACAGCTTGTATCTAACACCAGTCCTGAACCGCAGAGTCAAAAGCTCAGTCAAGAATGGGAAGAATACTCTCTCTGAACTTTGCTCCTGAGTATTGAGATTTTAAGATTATATCATTTTCTATGTATAATTTCCTTTTCCCTCTGATTTCCAGTCAGATATTGTTTATGATGCATATCTTCTGATGAGTCTTCTGATGTTTAGAAGAGAACTGGGAAATTAGAGCAGCTGACAGGATATCAAGCATGTCTTCTTCACACTAGACAAGTTTTTAGTCTCCTAATCAGGGCGGATATCTCCTCTGAGTTTCTCAGAGCACAATATGGGGAGAATCCCCTTAGATTCATGGTAGTTTCATTCAGAATTAAAATCGAAGGAAGCTGATCGTTTCAAAGCATCCAGCCAGCTCCATCGTACACTCATGTGTAACCATTAACTGATGTTCAAACAAACGTCACCTAGCCTGTACCTCCCAGAGGTAAACCTTTAATGCAAGGCTCCACTTGAGATCATCCAGTCAGGAGTCCAGAAAGAGAAATCTCCACTTATTCCCCCCAGCTGGCATAAAGCCCCCTCTGTATGGCCTTATACTCCTGGTGTGGCCTTGCTGTTACACTGTCATCTCCATTATCCCTGATGATGAAATGATTAGCTAGCAACCGTTATGCTAACCACAAAGCTGGATGGGTGATGGATGGGCTAAGTGATAGACTCAGGCGGTTGGTTGGGGGGCTTTGTCCTGGATCTCTGACACCTTCTATCTTGTGATCCATCCAGTTACCCCCACCAGCTGCCTCTGACCCCTCATCATAGCCCTGCCTCTGCTTGCCATGTGCTGGGAGTCAAAGGGTTCCCACCTATCGCTCATCAGAATAGAACCCCACCATCTCCTGCCCCACGCTCTAAATCACAATCAATCGCTTGGCAGACAGAGATGGATTGGGACATCCACGACCCTGTACCTTTCACGGAGGCCCCCACCCTCCAAAAGGGCTGCTGTCACTGACAAATAATAGAGGTGATTCTAGGAGGAGTGAGCGGGTCAAGTCTGCCGCCCCTGGAAGGAAGTTATCACAAAGCAACGGAGGGAAATTCTTTTCTCTTTAGGAACAACAGTCACAATGTTGAAGAGCATGTTTGACAGAAGGACGCGTGGTAGAGAAAGGTTTGCTTTGATGCTGAAAAAATGACTTTATAATAACATTTAAATCTATCTAAATGTAATTCAGTGTACATTTTTGAGTCTTATGTTAATAAGAAAAATGTCAATATGTTGTTTTCTGCAACTCATCAAATGTCCGTAAGGATCCATCCCTCAAATCGAATGTATTGCCCCATAAAGGTTCAATATTAGATTTGTCCAGAAAATAGAACCCTTTATGTTTATGGGCTGCTGGAGAGGAGAGCTACAGAGTTGTGCCTAGCCAGTGTGTCATTATCCAGTTTTGGCTAACCCAAGATGATAGCACTCTTTTTTATTTAGACATATCTCTTATACTTCAACCGTCTCTTTAGCATTTTAATATAAGATACATGCATGAATCAAATTAGGCCCCAACATTTCAGCCAGATGTCCATTAAATGTCAGTCTGTCTAACAAGCCAACCGCTAGCTGGCCAATAAGTCGACAGTATGTTAACAGTCAACTGAAAAGCTCTTTTTAACGTTAACTCAATTTAAATAAAGTAGTTGGGTCACCAAGCTGCATAATGTGAATATATGTGTAGTCATGTAAAAACAGCTCCACGAATATGTCTTCTCTCAATTTTTGTAAAGGATATTTTATTTAAAGACGGTAACTTGGCTGATGTTATTGCTAGCTAACATTGGCCAAATTGGTAAGCCAACGAAGCAGGAGCTTAGGTTATCCCTATTTTACTGAGGTGTATTCGTCTAATGCTGCTTAAAGACATACAACGAATTAAATTATAATTAACATAAAGAACCCTAATGAACTTATTAACGGTGGGAACTGTTGGGTCTCTGTAATAACATTATAAAGAGTCAGTCTAGACCTGCTCTATTTGTAAAGTGTCATGAGATTACTTTTTGTTTGTAAAATTGAATTGAATTAAACCCGTAAAATGGCATATTGAACCGTTTAGGGGTGCCATATATGCAGCCTACCAAGATATAGATCTTAAAAAGTTCAATATGGAGTCACTTAATGACACCCAGAGAAAAACAATATCTGTGCCATTTAAATTCTGATACATATAAACTGGCCTTCTGCACAGTTGATTGTATTATGTATTATCAATAAGCTGCCTTACTTCCACCCGCCTGTCTGCGTTCCCTTTTCCTCCACTCTCAAAATAATACAATCTTGACATTCTGCCTCACATCATCATGTGTATTTGAAGAGTTGCTGTCTAGTGCTTCCTGATTTACTTCACAACAGGCTGAGTGATTGCATCATTCACATGAACATTGACAACAAATATCATTCAGACATGTAAAAAGTCTCCACGATGCCATAACAAGATGATTGGGAGTGAAAGATCTTATTCTGTATTCACTGCCAAGGGCTCAAGGAGGATCATTCACATGTAGATGTGTCCTCCTGGAAGTGCCTCCGCTATACAATTTCCATTTAGATAAGGTGTATACACAAATAAAGAAAGGACATTGGGTTCTTCATTTGATTAACTAATCATAGTCTTTGTAATTCCACTCGGAGACCTTGAAGGGCAGTGCCGGGCTGTGCACCCTGATTAGCCTATGCATGATTGCTGCTGCTGTGGCACAAATCAGTTCAAGTAACTCAACTCCATACTCTACACAGTGGCTGTGATTAAACAGGCGATTAAGACATAGAGAGTTTCTGTCTGTTTAATCCCTTTTCCCATTGTCTAAATAGATAGCCACAGTATAGTCCCCGATCAACAATAACTGAACACCACTAGAATGGGAGTGAGAGGTGATTAGGGTCTTTAAAGCTCCCTGGAGTGTGCGTGCAGGTTGTTTGTGATTAGCTCAAATTTAAAGGGACATTCTGTTCTTATTGGCTCTTGCCGGAGAAGGGAATTCATTATCTGATGCTTGGGGGGGGGGGGGGGGGGCATACACAGCCCCAGGACAGATGTAATATCTTTAAGTGAGAATGGAATAATCCACAGTTGCGGCACAAAATATGCCAAGTGAGGAAGCTTCCGGTTCGCAGCATGTTGACAAACCAAAACAAACACTCCTCAACCTCACGACTCAAGCCTCAAAGTGCTTTAACCCTCTTCCCACTTCTTTGCTAGCCCTCTTCATGCTGTGCTGTGTTGTCTGTGTATCATCTGAAGGCTGTATAGAAACTCTACAGCCCCTCTCCATGACTGATCTCTTTTGATAGAGCTCATTATGCAAACTGCTCCCAACTCCCACCGCATAATTACTGCTTAATTAATTTGAGTGAAATCTTTCATCTGTCTGTGTCCGGCCAGCTCCTTCCTTCCATTTACAACATGATATTAATTTCAGAGGGGGGAATGGTAGCCCAGCTGATGAAAAGGCTGATATAATTAATCAAGTACTGTATCTTTTTCCTTCATTTTTTGCAGGAATAATAATAAGTGTGATGAGCAGAGTCTGATTAACCCTATTATGCTCCCTAATTAGGGTGATCATTTAATAATCAAGGAAGCAGCACAATTATAAGAGAATGCAAATGATGCCATCTAATGAAGAGTGTGTAAATTCTGGGAATTCTTAGTTTGGAAAATGTGGTATTCCAAAGCCAAAGGTCAGGAAAAGGTCCATCTCTTAATGTACATATGTTAAGGATGTATTTACACACTTGAGCCCCAAATGTTTCATATATTTCTTGGACTCTGGTAAATCCCTACAAGAACAGCAGGAAAAAAATATATATTGAAAAACCCGTCTCGTGTCTGTACAATAAACATGGAGCCAGCAGCCGGTTAGCTTAGCTTAGCACAAAGACAGGAAACAGTTAGTCTGGCTCTGTCCAAAATCTGCCCACCAGCACCTCTAAAACTCACTAATTAAAGGCATTCGTCTATATTTGGTTCATTTAATCCGTCTAAACACTGATGTGTAAAAACAATAAGTTGTGGTTTTACAGGGGGTTATGTGCCAAACTATTTCTTGGCCGGGTGAAGTAACTTCCTGGAGTAAAACCACAACATGACGTTTTTACACTTTGGATTTTAGATGGATTAAATGAACAAGATATAAAGTGTTAATAAGTGAGCTTTAGAGGTGCTGGTAGGGGTATATCTTTACCTTTGGACAGAGCCAGGCTAGCTGTTTCCAGCCTTTGTGCTAAGCTAAGCAGCTGCTGTACAGGCATGAAAGTGGTCACGATTTTATTATCTAAATCTGGGCAAGTCCCCAAATGGAGAACTATTCTTTTTTTAATTTTCAAAATAAAACAAAGCGTTAGTAGCACTGTGAAATTAAAAAGTGATCAACATCATTTAAAACAAACTTATTTCAAGGGCACATCTGAGAGTAGGAATGACTGTGAATGTTCATTATGTTGGCTCTCATCACTCAGGCGCTTAAAGCCACTGACAGGCCACCAACTTTTATTTCCCACTGGCCCTGTATGTTTTATAGAGCCTGAGGCACTAAGAGGCAGCTGCCACTGTAAATTCAAGGGCAGAATTTCAGTACCATGGACAGCGACCAGTCTTCTCCGGAGAGACAACTTCCACAGGCCTTCCACATTTACAGCTATTGATATTTTATTGATATAAAACAGTGTGAATATCGATTCAAGAAACAGGACAGTTATGTAATTAACAGATATTTCTACATGAGTCTACAACGTATGAATAAGTGAGATAAGCTGATTAATAGTTTAAGGCTATGAGACAGATGACCACTGTGTAGCTCCATATGTCAATAGATAAAGGATAAGGCCCATTAGGTCTGCCAGAGTCCATCCTTCATGCTCCTAGATGATACAGCTGCTGTCTACGCTTTCATCAAGATAATGGTGATCTCATATATGGAGTCTATGAGCAATGGCCCTGATTTCATTTTTCTTACATGGAGTCATTATCAATATCAATACAATCTTCAGGGAGCCAGTGAGCAACAGAGGATGGACCTTTTTTGTTGTCTACTTGCATGAGAAATGCATTGACTACTAAGCCAAATGCCTGTCAGTAAGATCCTTTATATGCGGGCCTCACTTGCTACAGTGTGTGTGTGTGTGCGCCTCCTCCACTTCTTTGTATCTGTGAGGTGTGTGCGTGCGTGTGTGTGTGTCTACATGAATGTACCTCAATTTACTCCTCTTCACCCCCATAGTGCAGCTGTGCCTCAGAGGACTCTTGTGAAGTAATTGAATGAGCCGGGGCAGGGGGAAACCTGTGGCAGCGAATGTGGTGCCCGCTGGCCTTATTATCTGTAATACGGCAGCCGCGCTGCCTGCGCTTTCTCATCCGCTCATGAATACAGAAATGAATGTGGTGGACGTCAGAGGTGAACGCAGAGGGGAGAAACAGGCCAGAGCTGTTTTAATCAGCTCGCAGATAGAACAATCACTTTATCCACCTCCACAGCTCAGAGGTGAATTAGTGTTTAACATTCCAGGGCATGCTTTCTGACAGGGGACTCCACCCCAAACAACCAATGGACTGCGGAGATTATTGAGAGACACTCTGATGTTTTTGATGAGTAAATTAGAGCTAAACATGCCCCTGGGACTCCAGCAACTGATATGCCTGATTTGCAGGAAGACCTCTTTTTAATAAGAGGCTCTTTACAAGGAAAAGCAAATCTGGTGCTGTCCCTTTGAAGCCTTTGTTCGTATGTCTGTGCACACACAACAATGCATATAAGCAATAAAAGCATCTATGGTTATACCTGGAGTCATTAGCAACCTTTTGCAACAGTTAATATGACACTTCATACTTATTTTGCAGTGGATTTGTTTATAATCCCACTCTAAAGATGCACTGCAGCATATATATCGTATATTGCAAAAAGACCATTTTATCGGCCAGAACCTTTTCAGAAATTAAAAGCCCAGAAACATCCGTCCTCGTAGAGTCATCAGCATCATTGTCAAAAGTACAGATGACATCAGGGACATTCCCCTTCAACACCGAGGTCCATTAGCCTTAAGCTCAGAGCTATACCACTTTACAGGGCTTTTCACAGTAACCTCGTGGGCATCCTTCTAAAGTACACTTTAGAGTCTAGACAGTGACCTCTGTGTAGCTCTCATGGCCAAACAGGCAATTTTCCCATTGATCTTCTGGATGCTACAGCCAGACTTCCTTTCTTGCTACAAACCTTTTACTACTGTTGCTCTTGACAAGTGTAGGCTGACTGCTGTTTCATGGCGAGATGTTGACTCCCCTGAGGTTGCCTACAGATGGTTTTCCAGGTCTTCCATGAGAAACTAGTCATTGGAAATCAACATCATGGCCCAAACTTTGGCTTGTTAAAACAAATCAATAAAGATTCTACACGTATCAAGAGTCAGGAAGCTTTCTGCTTTATCTTGTGTTTTCAGAGGGATAACACTAAAGACAGAGTTCCCTGACATTTTTTCTTTTATTTATTTATGCGTTCTATAAACTTTCTGTAACTGTACTGAAACTTTTCTTCTCTTTGGAAATGACAGGGAAATGTATTAAAGCAACATAGAGGATACTGCTGGTTTGTATTTCTTTTTGTCAGTGCCAAATACCTTCATTGGTAACAATCCTTGTCCTGAAAGAGCCGGCCAACAAATAGCAACAGGACTAATCACAGGGGAATTGGCATTTGCACTCAGGACATGCAGCGAGTTGTTCCATAAAGCCAGCGGAAGCAAACAACAAATATAAAATAGTTAACCCACAGCAGAGAAAAACTCATAAATATGTGTTTATGCAGGTGAATTCAGAAGTGAGAGTATACACACTAACAAGCGTGCAGATTAATAAACTGCAACAGAGCAGCTACAAACAGGAGAGAAGAGAATGGGAACAGGAATAGCTTCGAGCTGTTGAAATGTTTCAACGTGTTTTGGACAAGCTCACATAGAACTATATTTAAAAACCAATCACTTCATTAAACGCTGGCACTTTTGTTCTACTGTATCATTGTTCTCTTGTTGCCTGCCTGCTCTCAGCTCCGGGGACAAAGGCTAAAGCTGAGGCTGTGCCGAGTCCGCAGCCAGCCTGATTAAATCTGGGTCCCTCGCTGGCTCTCTCCATGGTGCTGAAAGAGCCCTCTATCAGATTACAAGCAGCCAGAATAGGACCTCGGCTAATCCATTACAATAATTGATTGACAAAGCATTGAAGGTGGCCATGTAGTGAGCAGCAATTACAGTCATGTCCTATTGCACTTTCAAATTGGCTTGGGCTGGCAAAGAACATGGAGCCAATCATTCATCTGGGAAGTGCAGGGGGTTTCTGTACATCTATGGCGAGAATAAGGGTAATCTAATCTTTGTGGAATAACCAAACTGCTCCACGGCTCCCTTGGTAACTCGATTAATGTTTGACAGAAACAGCACGAGGAGGGCGCCTGCAAAGAGATCTGAGTGCAATGCTTTGGATACTGGAGGTAAACTTTCTCTGTCTGTTCTCAGCATTAATTCTTCATCCTGTAGGTGGTGCAATGAAGTAAGAACTGAGGCCAGAGGATCAGACATAAACTCGTCTTCAACTCAAACTTCTACAGTAAATCCGTGAAGTACGAGGCCTACAACAACTTAGGCGTAATTTTAAAGTGGCTGTTTGCAGAAAGCTGGACAAAGTTAGGCTCCTAATGTAAAGAAACATGATTTTACATCACATAAAATCATTTTAAACATTATTTGTTCGTACATGCTCAACTGTTATCCTATAATCTAAGCAGTTCCATCGACAGCACAGCCTTTAGCCAAGAAGAACCTGAAGGCAACATCTAAAATCCCATAGCATGCGATAAGGTTCGGGAGGATGTCGCGGAGCCGGCCGTAAAGCGGCTGCAGCTGTATGCTAATTAGGCGCCTATGCTTCCCGTCAGTCAGGGCAGCACGCGCCACTGATCAAACACGCGCATGCGTCGGTGTGGCCCTGCTCTTGGCTGCGACACCGGGCCCACGCGCCCCACAGAAATGATCACGGGGGAAAGAGGAACTCGTTAAAATGCCATCAAAGCCTGTCGTCCCAACAAACCACGACTAATAGATGCTGCAGCCCGACGGAACAACAAGCAACAGAGACACACCGAGCAAAACGTTTTCAAACGTTTGTAGAGCAAATAGAAATGACTGTAGGCAATAACAACACAAGATTAAAAAATAAATAAATTAATTAGGTGACGCACATACTTCCAAGACTTTAGGCTACATAAAAATACGATTTTCGATTAATAAATGTTAAAACTTGGACCCTTGAGAAGTTTCTATCTAGTTTTACCTCTTTGTTTTGTTTTCGTAAATCTGTCAGTGAACCCTGTCTAACCAAAATAACGGTGTGCTCCGAGGCAGGTGAGAAGGCACGGGGACACAGAGGCCTATTGAAAGGAAGGCGCAGGCCTGCGGCTCAGCTCCGATTGTGTAATTATTTGACTTGGTCATACTGCAGCTTTATGCAAATGAGGGGAACAATGTACGACGATGGAGATTAATTCCTCCCTGCTCTGCCGACTGAAAGGGAAAAGAATGCACTCTCTGCCAAGTGGCGCACTGCAGCCTACATTTAGCCATTATAACGGGGGGGAAAAAAAAAAGACAAATACACAATATATGAGGTATGCACAGAAACCATAGGGGGGCTGGAAAAGAAAACCGGCCACATTTATTGGTCAAGGAAAAGTTGTCTTTGTTCGGCAGACAGCAGGCTGCAGAATCAGATAATGTTATTGAAACAGAGTTTTGTTTTAATAAGTTATTAAGGTATAAAGAATTAAAAAAAAAAAAAACAGCTTTACGTGTTTAACTATTGAATTCAAGTCAATGCAAAGTTAAACCTTGAAGCTTACAGGCTCCTTCGGCAGAAAAGGGGGCCGACCAATCAACAATTAACACCTAGAAAGCAGCACATGTCTGTATCCAGCTACAGCAGCAGCTTCGTCGTAGCTTCGGATGTCTGTGCAGCATTTTGCAACACAAGCCTCGGCTGCGGCCTTCTTTGTCTGGAGCACTGATTCCGCCCAGCACGCGTCTAGCTGTGGGCCAGATTGGCCGTGAGTCCCGTTTCACAGTTAAGAGGTCAATTTGCCTTTCAAACAAAAAAAAAAAAAAGAAAAAAGACAGGGATATCCAAGCACGGGCAGACGTGGCTATTGTGCACAAAGACCAGAGGGCCTTCTTATTACTTATGTATGCAGCGAGGTGTCTGATTTATATGTCGAGTTAAACTACCGAGACAGACACGTGCCTTAAAATAAAGAAACACTCCCTCTATAGTGTTTATTTAAGACATAATAAAATAAAGGTCAATAAAAAAACTGGCTTATTTGGTTTGGTGGAGGGCCTGCGTAATGTGCGTAAAGGTCGTGAATAAACGAGGCAGGAGCACGGAGGGAGAAAATAAACAACTGTAAACCGTGGGGAGGTAAAAACAACAACCTGAAACACGGAACTGAGAGAATCTGGCCTCACAGCTGTGTCTATTAGGTGGGTTGCCTCTTTGAACAACATCACAGCAGAAACTGAAAGAAGCATAGCTTCTGGGTTGTATTTAACCAAGCTTGTCTCATCCCCGTCTTAATTCTAAATTGTGATGATTGTGGCAGTGACGGACATTTCCTTTTGGCAGCTCCGGGGCCCCCCAGAGGAGAGCCACAAAGCCGTGGCACGTGTGCGGTTGTATAGGGGCCCATCAGACCGTAAAAAGAGGAGGGTCCCGGCGTGTGCCTCTGTCGGGGAGGGGCTGAGCGCACACATTAATGTAATAAACCGCCAGTACATCTGCTAAGCTATCTGCACATCCTCCAACGAAATCCACCAAACCCAGGCTCTAAGCCCTCCCACAATCAAATCCACTGGGATCTTGGTTTCCTCCGATTGGTCGGGGATGCTGCAACGGTGGGGGCGAGAACAATAGCATCATTCCGGCATAAAAAGAGTGGAGCTATGCCTTGGAGACGAAAACATTTCAGCAACAGAAGGATCGATATACTGGGGAGATAAAGTCCCACAAGCTTCTAGTGTTGCCATATTTTTAACAAACCTGGATACTCGAGACTTCACCCACCTCCCCGAAGTGCCTTTCCGCTGTTACTCGCCAAGATGCCCAAAGGATTCCTGGTAAAAAGAAACAAGAAATCTGCACATGTTTCCTACAGGACTCGGTCAGACGAAGATGACCTCCAGGAGCCACCCACCCCAGCTGCCTTTCCGAGTCATGCGGACCCCTCCCCGCCGATGTCCGTGGCGTCCAGTCCGGACCGCGCCGCAGCCACGCCGGATTTCACAGCAGCTCAGGCGCCGGTGCCAAGACTGGAGAAGCCGGCACAGTTCGGCAACCCGGAGGCGGTGTGCCAAGCCCTGTACAGCCCCACCCGGCCCATCAGCAAGGAGCACGACAGGGGATATTTTGAGCGAAGTTTCAATCTGGGCTCGCCTATTTCTGCCGAGTCATTCCCGACACCTGCCTCCCTCTCCGGCCTGGACCACCTCCTGTACGCCCCGGTCGACATGAAAATCGGCACCAGCAACAGCAGCCGCAGCGGCACCACCAGCAGCAGCATCCCGGCACCGAGCAACCGGGCCGGCACCAAAAGACCCGCAGCTGACGGTACAGAGCGCAAATCTAAACCCGCCTCCAAGAAACCCAAAGCCATTAGAAAACTCAACTTTGAAGACGAGGTGACGACTTCTCCCGTGCTTGGTCTCAAAATCAAAGAGGGGCCGGTGGAGATGAAGCCGAGGGCGCAGTCCTCCGGAGGGAACAAGCCTTTAGGGGAGTTTGTGTGTCAGCTGTGCAAGGAGGCGTACGCGGATCCCTTCTCTCTGGCTCAGCACAAGTGCTCCCGCATCGTCAGGGTCGAGTACCGGTGTCCCGAGTGCGACAAGATGTTCAGCTGCCCGGCCAACCTCGCCTCTCACCGCCGCTGGCACAAACCCCGGACCACCGGCGTACCGGCGGTGTCACCCGCACAGGGCATCAAACCCGAAACGGCCAAAATGCCACCGATAGGTGTCAAGTCAGTCTCCGACGAAGCCAAAGACATGAGTGACAGAGACACCCCGAGTCCAGGTCTGTCCGAGTCGGGCTCTGAAGATGGCTCATATGACTGCCAGTTCTGCGGGAAGAGGTTTAAGCGACAAGCATACCTAAGAAAACACATCATGGGACACCAGGCCTTGCAAAAGAAAGTGCTGGAGGAGCACGGGTTTCAAACCGGCGAACGCGCGGCAGAGCAGCCTCCGGTCTCATCCTCCTCTTCGTCCTCCTCCTCAGCATCATCATCATCATCCTCAGAGGAAGCCTCAAACCAAAGCCCTCTCAATCTGAGCCCGGTGGACTGCCTGCTGTGCCCGGTGTGCGGGGAGAGTTTCACCAGCAGGGCCGGCCAGGAGAGACACCTGCGCCTCATGCACTCCTCCCAGATTTACCCGTGCAAATACTGCCCCGCCACTCTCTACAGCTCGCCGGGGCTCACCAGGCACATAAACAAGTGCCACCCCTCGGAGAACAGGCAGGTGATCCTGCTCCAAATGCCGGTGCGCCCCGCCTGCTAGAGACAACACAAAACTCGTGCCTTTGATGGGGGGAAAATTAACAAAAAAAAAACAAAAAAGAGAAAGAAAAAAAGTGTCTTCGGGGTTTAAAAAAAGAGTTTGTGATGCTCA
The DNA here is from genome assembly GCF_043641665.1 of Enoplosus armatus. NCBI lineage: Eukaryota > Metazoa > Chordata > Actinopteri > Centrarchiformes > Enoplosidae > Enoplosus > Enoplosus armatus. The sequence continues at coordinate 6,593,862 of NC_092194.1, forward strand.
CTGCCATAACTTTAGGCCAATGAAAGGCAGGGCGGTTTGATGTTTAAGTGGTGTCTTTTCCATGCCAATCAGTGATTGTTGAATGCTTCTCTCTATATTTGAAGTACATATAGGCCTATTTTGAGATGTTCTTTCTCTCAAACTAGTTTATCAAGAAGAAAAAAAGAATACAAAGCGTTAGTTTGACTGTTAAAGGGTATTTTTCTAGGACAGCACACGTGTTCAATGATAGCTTCTAGACCTAAGAAATGTCTCAAAATTCTCAGAACCCCCCCCCAACCCAACCACCACCCCCCCCCGTTTTTTCCCCATCAAAGCCTTTTGGATTCACCGACCGTGATTGCTCCATCACTGCAGCTTCACGCCAGTTTGTGAATGACTGAACTGAACAACTTTGTGTTGGTGGGGAGAAAAGAAGCGAGAGTGACTGAAGCATTCCCTGTTTAGTAGAACCACAAATGCCTTTAGTATACAAATAGGCCTAGTCAGACATAGCCTACATACACATCCAAATCCCGCTGTACAACTGCCTTAAAAGAAGTCAACATAGACTGTTTTCATTTTGAATGCTGGCACATATTTTATTATTATTATTATTATTATTATTATTGAAGATTGTTGCAATATTTTTCATCATATGTTTATTTATTTATTTATTCTAATTATTTTATGTAACTTATTGTTGTGTTTGTTGTGATTTCTTCTGTGAATCGTTCTGGCAGTTTACATGTCGTATAGCCAAAATGTTTTTGTTTTGTTTTTTATTTGGGGTCAGATTTACAGTATGAGTTGTGATAACTGTCGTGGGTCAGGTTTTAATCTTTCAATCTCCACAGCTCTTGTAAAAAGAAAAAAAAAACGTAAAGCTCTTATCTTAGATGCAATCTTTTTTAAGGACAAGTTATTTTTCTTAAATGTCGGCTTTTATAGCGCTTTGATTGTATGTGCATATCGTTGTTGTCTATCGAAATAAAAAAAAAAAATATTTTCAAAAGGACACGTGTCTCAGGGTGGTTTCACTTTTTCAGACAGTGGGGAAAGTACACGCCGTTAATGAACTTTATTCCTTCAACGAAAAATCAGCATATTTCCGGGGGAAGTTTTGTATTACTGAAGTTAATGACTTTGGTGACCGTTTGGTGTCCATGACGTGTTTCTCTGTAGGGACGTCTTTTGCTGACAGCTAATTATTTCCAATACATAGAAACCTGCCAAGATGACATTAAAATGAATACATGTAGAAAAGATTTACCTGTACAGATATGGACTACTTTGAGATGTTGGCAAAAGGCCTCCGGTCTTGTACTCTTATTTTCAGGACACATTGAAACAACTGTGCGCTAATGAAAACATCCAAAAATCTTTCAGTATTTTTATAATAAAAACATATATATTTTACTCACAAAAATACAAGTTTGTTTTTGTAAGTAGTCCCATTGTGAGCATATAGGACCTCATTTCATGAGAAGTGTAGATACATTTTCTGTCTATACACAGACTTTTCAAAGCAGATGAAGTGCAGCTTTAATCCTGCTTTTATGGCCGATCAGGTGGTTTAAAGCTGGTTCCCAAAGTGGGGCCTTCCGATATGACCAAGCAACATAAATAACAATCTAATCTCACACCCTACAAAGTTTGAACAAAGTCAGCAGTCAGCAAAGTAACGTCTCATGTCTCCTCTGCACCGCCTCTCTCCGAGTCTGTTCAGTAACCTCCCGCGCCCCTTCGGCCAAACCTTTACCTTCGATCCCCCGTTGATCAGACTTGATTGGCAGTAAATCATTGCTGCAGTGGCTCAATAGACGCCGTTTCGCTGCCATAGAGAAGCACTTAGAGGCCTAATCATAAATTCCCTCCTTAATACCATGTCAGGACACGACAGGAGGACAATGAGGTGGTGGATCAGAGCTCACCTCTGGAGCAGTAAAACATCTGTCTGCTTTTGGAGGACTAATGCAGCTCGACTTTTGGTTTAGTTTCCTGCTGATTTAGGACCCATCAGGATGACCCTCCGGAACCTGTGAAGCATCAAGTCAGTTGTAATTTAGCTGCTGTGTCACCTCAGACACACACACACACACACACACACACTGTCAGCACGGAGTTCACCTCGGAGCATCATCACTGATGGTAAAACTTCATAAGGAAGTGCACCAAGACCAAAAAGAGAGACACAAACTTTTTTTTTTAAATGAGTGTCACTCCCCATGAAGGCTTCAGTGACAATACATCGAGACAGGGAGACATTTGAAGTGTGAAAGTAGACTACAGCCAAAGCCGTGTGACACATGAAATAATACAATGTGGTGGTAATCACAGAGAATGTCTCTCAAACTATCTCAGAGTCAATGATTGAGGCAAACAGAGCTGCGGCGGGTGAAAATGAGGCAACATTAGGCTTCTTTCTCACCCTTTCACTCTCACACACACACACACACACACACACACACACACACACACACACACACGCAGCTTCAGGGGCTCCAATTACGGTCAAGTACTTTTCTTGCGTCTTTATGTGACCCAGGCGAGGCAGGGCATGTATGTGCTGCAACCATCGCACCTGTACCTCCTGGTGAGGTTCCATTATGTTGGCCTCCCCTAAGCAGGGCTGAGCAGCAGGGGAGACAGATGGGAGGAGGGTCAGGTTACCCCTGCTGCTGCTAACGCTGCCGGGCCAAGGTCAGAAAGCCCATGGTAACAGCACCATCATGTCAGCACACACACACACACACACACACACACACACACACACACACACACACACACACACACACACACACACACACACACACACACACACACACACTCCACAAAATCTGAGGTTACACAATTAGCTGATGTGCTGTTGAGAGGGACAAACAACAAAGATACATAGAATTTCAAATTGATTTAATGAAATGTTTCAATTTTCACATTTCTAATAAAGATAGCAGGACTTCGGTCGTTAAAAACAGTTTGATATGTTGACAAGTAATGATGAAATCTTCAAGCTTTTTTTTCCTCTTTCTCTTATACAAAGATTATATTACAGGCATTAATATATTTATATTCAGAGGGCGCTGAAGCCCTCAAATTTGACACAAATGTACAAGGATTTTCTAAAACGAGAAGAAAAAGCAAGAACATTCTAGGACTAACACTAGCTCATTTTCTTCACGTATATAAGACACACAATCCTTTATCTTGGTCCAAACTAACATCTCCAGCAACTAAGCCACCAAAGGGGGAGCACAGACCCCTTCAACAGACATCATCTATCGCCTACAATCTTTAGATCAGCATCCTGGGTGGTTCCTTCAAGTGGCTTTGTGGAGGGGGGGAGAAAACCATAGATGTGATCCAGGCCTATACATCTATACATTCTTCAAAAAAACAAAACAAAAACAAAAACTCCCGCTGTTTGGATTCCCCATTTTCTGCTCGGGGGAATGAACCAACAAAGGGAGGTGAGATGTGAGAAATGACAGGAGAGCATGGGGAAAGTAAGGCATAGTAGTGCAACAGATGGGGATAGTGTTGCAGCTTGGGTGGAGCCCTCAGAGGGTGTGTGTGTATTGTGTGTGTGTGTGTGTGGGGAACACCTGGCTACCATGACAACCTGAGTGGGCAGGTTGGAGAAGTGAGAGCGCGCGGCCTGGCTGTTGCTAGGAGGGCTGTTAAGAGTTCAGCCCTGGCATGCCACCTAAAACCCACCCCCAACCCTTCTTGTGGCCTCAGGAGGCAACATGGGTAGAGGATCATGGGAAAGAGGAGGAGTCACCTTGCCACTTGATTCCATTCACAGATAAAGGCGGAGCAGCACCCCGCCAATAATAAAGACTAAACAGAGAATCCCTCGCTTCCAAATCCATCTGCTGTTGTTGTTGTTGTTGTTTTTGTTGTGGGAAGCACAAGACACTGACCTTTAGAGACGCAGGGGAGGAACACACTATGTTTTCAGAGTGCTAACGAGGAGACGTGATGCAGGGTGGCCATGGTTTGTCTCAGACGACGAAGAGAAGCTAAGATCTGATTATGGGGAGTGGAGGTGGTGCGGGACATCTTAAGGGGACAGACGTTACACAGGCACTGTGAGAAGCTCCCTCAGAAACTCACACATACATACATACATACATACATACATACATACATACACACACACTCATACACACACCAGTGCATGGAGTTAAGATTCACCTGAGGCTCTGGCGGTATTCTTCCTCTAAACAGCACACGAATACATAACACAACACAACAGCAAAATAATTCATCAAATAGTCCTTTCTATGTACATCTACGCAAAACAAGACATCAGCAAATAAAACTTAAAGCAATTTACATCCAAGAACAGACAGAGAAACATTCGATGCGAGTTAATCAATGACAGTGAGTGCAAAAAAACAAAACAAAAAACATTGGTCGGGAACGTTGGAATGTCGATGTCTCAGCTTCCCAGGACAGGGGAAACTGATAGCAGAGGAAAGAGACAGGAGGAACTTATTCAATTACCGGGACATGAGCCTATGTTAACGACATCAGAAAACAATTACAAACGCAGTCTTTTCTCATTCCAGCAGAGTTGCATAAATCAAATCGTGACACAATCCATCGGAATCCATTTAAAAATTAGAGTGATAAAAAAAAAAAAAAACATACAAATGTATATTCAGCTCAAGTTAGAAAGACGTCATTGATTGTCCACTCTGGGTTCAAAACAATTAAAAAGCCTCTGACTTCATGTACTACAGGGACTCTGTTGCCCAGGAAGTCTGCGCAGTAGTGAAGCGAGTACAAATCATTCTGGGGAGATATTCCCCATGCATCAGTCTTTTCCCCTTCCCACAGTAGGGAGATGGTCCACAAACACCGGCCCAAACTGGCGCCAACAAGCAGGACAACCACGTCGTCCTGTCACTAACTGAAGTGGTATCTTTGACACAGAAAGGTTGTAGCAGAGGTGCAAAAAGAGGTATAAAGGCAGACACGTTTATAAATGGATACCAATCTCTTGTGCAGTTTTAGTATGATGCCATTTACAGCTGTGTCATTCAGTGCTTTGTCACATTAAGTGATTTGAGATAGATGAGATACGGAAACAGGGTAAAGCAGTCTCCCATTCCATTACTATAGTAAGAACTTTCCTCTAGTGCGTCGAGACTGCACTAGAAATGAGAATAAAAAAAATGACGTTTTTAAATCGCAGGCTGCTTTAAGACTTCTCTGTCTAGTCTTCCTATGATGCTGATTCTTAAGCTGAAACCACCAGGATGAACATAAATAGCTTAGTCACACGTCCATCTCGATTAAGAAGTTAAACACCACAACAAATGGAAATGTATCAATGAAATCAATGATTGCCACTTAAATTAAAACTTGCAATATGCTCCAGTTACATGTTTATATGACACAAAATAAAACAGAGGAAAAAACAACACACGCCAAAAAAAAAAAAGAAAAAAAAAGAAAAATCTCTTGCAGTCACGGCTGGGTGTGTGAGGTTCTTCGAGAAAAGATTAAAGGCTGCACTCGGAGGGGGAACAGGGGGACGGGTTGAAGAGCTCAGTTAGAGGATTTGCTTATAGCGCTGGCTGATCGGCGGAGTTTTCCAGAAACTCGGTTCTTTGTGGCACGGGGCATTGTGGGAGAAACCTGGTCGACGGAGTCCGCCGCTCCTGTGGTGGTGTTTCCGGCTTCGGTGCTGCCGCTGCCGGTGAAGGAGCCTGGGAGAGAGACGGAAGGAGAGTTTGTAGAGAGGAAAAAAAAAAAGACAACCATGGAGCTGATCAGACATGGCAGGGGTTCATTGATTGCCGTTTATCCCAGCATGCTTTGTCATGCATGTGGCTGCTCCCACAACCAAGATTACCCCGCTCATAGGATTCTCACAGGCATTCACAAAACTTACAATGCAAACTGTAAAAAAAACAAACAAGTGTGAGGATTTGAGTTTGTTCTTCCCCTTAAGTCATTAGAACAAAGATTTGAGAAAGCGAATAAAAGATTTCAGAAATCACATTCCCCTTTCACATGCGGTAGAAAAGCAAAGCTTGTTAAAAGAGAAGCTGCCTTTTCTTCCCAATGGGCCTACAGTTTGTCCAGATGCTTATAGGATATCAAAAAATGAGAGGTAACCTTTGTAGCTGCGGGCAAAAGAAAGAAATAAATAAAATAAAAAGCATTCAGTTCGCAGTGTGACAGCAGAATGCTTTGAATGAAAATAAAATTACACATTATGCTCTTTGTTGTGAACATGTGGAACCTTCCCATTGTCGAACAAAAAAACTTCACATCCATGATTATGGGATGGCAAACAGCAATAAGCCGGGAGGTGGGCATGAAATGCTGGTGAGGACAATCACGTATTGTGAACGTTGCCCTGACTTCCTCAGCGTGCCCCTGACCAAAACCCAAACCGCGGGGCCCCCCGCCCGCCTCTGCCCCATGCCTTGAGTTTAAACAACTTTTCTGCTTTGTTGAGATGGCATCTGGTTGCCTATTTTCTTTCCTATCCTTTTATTTCCTGCCATTTTTTCCGAGGCATCTCAAGTTGCAGTGGCTAAATAGAATGGCAGATGGCAGGAGTAACAGACACTCAGCAGCACAGTGGACACCGGCAGCATCCGGGGCCGCGGCTCACTGGGAGAGGAGGGCTGGACTATGGATGAAACATTGGGCGTGTGTATTGTGAAGGAGCTAGAGGGGACGTGAGGGGGTCCGAACGTACATTCTCAAATCAGCATATGAATAGAGGAAAAAAGGGACGGGCTTGGCTAAAAATGTGGGCTGGCCTCGTGGACAGAACAAATCCTTCTTTACCGTATTCTTCATTCCTACAGTAAACACTTTGTTTTTCTATACTACACTCCAGCTGCATGTGCTGTAAAGACACATGATGGACAGGAGGAAGGGAACCACCTATCAAAGCTAATATACAAACACACAATAGTGTGGTAGAGTTCACCACCCACTCAACAGACTTCCCTTTTCGTTCAGCGGCCATTAAAACATGAAGCACTAAACAGTCATCACTCCCACTGTGGCACTTAATGGCTGTGGTTGCATTGGTTTCTAGATGATGTTCTTCACTGGATGGCCTTATGTAAGAATTCATTTTCATAGTAAGTTACTGAGTAAGTTCAGATGGAAGAGAAGAAGGGAGAGACCGAGAGAGAAATATAACAAAGAGGGTCTTTAAATGACCCTGCTATCCCATTGGTCCCCTCTGCAGCAGTTCAAACAAGGCTTTAGATGACAAAGACGTCTTCCAGTGCGGCAGGTGTTAGTCTCAGAGTCTGCCCCAGGCAAACAGGCACACTCCAACAGGAGGAAATGAGGGGGGGTGGGGGGGAGAAAAGAGAAAAGTGTTTGCTGGGGAAAGAGATAAAGGCGCGCCACATGCAGAAGCGAGGGCCAGAAGTGTAGCCGTATTGTTCATGCTGCTACTTAGTCAGGTGCTAATTGTCCCCACCGTGCATCACTTTCAATTACCAGCCTGGCCTAAATAGTAGGACACACCCCCAAATAAACAGCCTGGTTTCTCTGTTCCCCTTCCCCCTTTGTCAGAGCACTCAGTAAATAAAGCTTGGTTAGTACTGGATGAAAAAAAAAGGAGGGGTGGGGAGTAAACAGCCAAGATGAGTGAACGAGCGAAGGGTAAGGTAGTCCGCTGGACGGAAAACAAGCTTCCGGTCTGGCTCGGGGCTTACCTTCGCCACCTACAGTATTTGGACCTTTAAGATATTTTTAATCTAAAAAAGGGAGAGACAGAGTAGAGCATCATGTGAGAGAGCAGTGGACACACACACATACACACCATACCACACTGCAGCAGAAACACAACACAAGACTGCTGAAAAGTCAGTGATTTGAGGGTTGGAGTGGAGGGATGTTCAGGCAGCTTGTGTGGCGTCAAGGTTAGTCGTCACTGGAAGTCATAAAGGTTAACTGATTTGGGTAATGAGTTAATCAACAAGTGCCATTTGTTTTCTGAAGATACCTTGAAGGCCACAATGTCTGATGGTACCTGATAAATCTGTCCAGTTCACAGATTTCAAAAGTAAGACAATTTTGAAATCCAAAGGGTGAATGGTGGGCAGTTCACATGGCAACAGCAGACTGAGAAACATTTACCACAGGTGTTACTACTTGAAAGGGTTAGGGTGAGAAAGTAACCTCAGAGGGTCATGGGAGCTTTAAGTATCTCCTTCTCATGTGCAGTTATTCATTTTGAGAAAAAAAAAAGTTTAGAGGATGAACACAAAATAACTTGAGCAAAGCAGTGCAGGTGTTGACACAGCAAGGCCGGAGCGCTGTGGATGGAGTCTGTACGGCGGATGGACTAGCTCATGCAGGAAGCCATGATGCTGGTCTGAAGTTGCGGGATGAGAAGGAGTTTGCATTCAGGACCACAGAGGATGAGGCGGTGGGGGATACTGACAAGCCAAAAAGGTAAAAGAGATGGATGATGGACAGGAGGGGGCCGAGGTTAAATGTCTGACAGCAAAACTGGTGAAACACTGCAGGGGTGCTTCATTTAGCAATTAGCATGCATAATCTGTACTGACCAGCTTTGCTTTTTACAAAAGGGCTGAATCAAGTGCAGCCCCCATGTTATTTGATGGTGGTGGGGTTCACAGTGACCTAAATGAGTGAATGGGTGGATGCATGTTGGTGGGCTGTGGCTGGGCGTCATGCCTAGTGGTGAGGAAGCAGGCAGAGTCTTACAGTCCAGTTTGGCCCAGGGGTACTCCATGTCCCAAACCATCCCCGGCCAACGCCTGCACGCTGTCATGGAGCATGGATGACATGTTAGTGGCAGCAATGGGAGCCAGAGCAGGATGGATGGACAGACAGACATATGGATGGACAAACACACACATACACACACACACACAACACACACACACAACACACACACACAAGGCATGGAAGGGAGGTAGCCCATTTCAGAAGGGTGAGAATGAGGAGCAGTGTCAGCCAGCCATCACTGTTAGACTGAAGCTATATGCTCGATGGGACACAGAGGATATATATATATATATATATATATATATATATATATATATATATATATATATATATATATATACACATACATATGTGGCCTAAGGCATTAAATACATCATGTCAATGTGTTTTTGCAACAGAGCAGCCTTCAATTTATAAATACAGTTTATAAGAATACATGAAAACACACACAAACCACTGTGGCAGCTGGGAGGAGTTAGCTAGAATCAATTAATGAACTAGTTGATTGATAGAAATTCTTTTAAAGCAAAAACACCAAACATTCACTGGTTCTAGTTTATCAAGTGGGGATTTTGCAGGTTTTCTGAACACCTTCGGGTTTCGGGCTGTTTGAATAGATTAGCTTGGATCATTGGGGGAATCATGATTGCATTTTCCCAATCTTTTTGACATTTTATAGACTAAAAGATGAATCAAGAAAATAAATAAATTATTAGTTTCAGCTGTAGTAGTTGCACCTGGTATGTGTGTGTGTGTTTTCTTATGAACACTTTAGGTTTTACATCTTAAATTGGTGATTTTTCTGTCATCAGTTCTTCACATTTAGAAAAAAAATCACTTTTCTTTCGCACTCTATGGCACATACACAGTATATTCTGTGTCTGCCTCTGCCAGCACTTCAGTGAAGGTATATGATGCTTTTACTGAACAGTGAAATATGCAAACCCTAGATGGTTACACCATAACATTAAATATATATATTCTAGATTTGCCTGCACAATTTTATATTTATTTTGCTAAAATTCATTGTTAAAACTTTGGAAACTCCACTAGAATTAAAATACAGCTCTGCGGGTTTGAACAATTCTTCTCTACATTTTTTATGACGGATCCACCGATGAACTTGACAGTATTTAAGAGATTAAACATGCCCCCTTTTCAGAAAATTGCAAAACAAAGGCGATTTGTGAAATTACTCAACAGCACTGTTACACTGGTTACCCTACAAGAAAGTGACTGTGCTACAGTATGAGTCCTGGATAAAACATGAATGGATATACACATACACACCCTCACATCAATCTATTAATGTATTTATGCGCATAGATTCTGGAGAAATACAAATTGCTGTTCAGAATGAGTTTCCGCTGCAGTGAGGGTGACTTCATTATGTTCCGGCCTCCCACATTAGTGTATGTCCCTTGCTGTGAAACGTTATTCTCATGCCTGGCTAACATCTCTAACCCCTCTCCTTCCAGCCTCTTCTAAATTCCTTCCCTTTAAGCTGGTTTGGTGCTATGGATGAGAGAAGGTGACTGGAGGTCAGTCTGGGGAGATTTTACACCTCTGCAGGAGAGATGGGCAAACAGTATTGTAATGTGGCTGACCTTCAACAGCCTGATTATCACACCTGCCGTCTGAGAATCTGAAGTCCCACACACACACACACACACACACACACACACACACACACACACACAGTGTAGGAAATTCAGACATTTAATTCTCACATGCCACCGTACAGGATAAAAGTACCACATCCGCTTTAAACTAACCTTAAAACATACGAGCACTGACAGATTTGAAAATGACAAGATGGTGTGGCATTGTGGAGTGCTTTCCTTGTCAAAACAGAACGTGTGCTGGGATCCAATAGAGTGGAAAAGTGCAATCCCGTATTGATTTCAGTGCTGTTGTGGATCGATTAGAGCTGGTACAAGTAGGAAGAACAAGATAAGACACGTTTTCCATTCTATTCATCACGGACTGATAAGAGCGCTGTGCTGACATCCGCGAGCTGCTGTTTGTTGGTCGGATCTCTTAAGTGTTGGTGAATGAGCTCATGAAGACACACACACACACACAAGCATGCATTCTGCAACCGCCATTTAACAAGGCTGCTTATATTCATAGGAAAGTAATTGCATGGAAAAGATGCAGTTTGAAACAAGAAGAGATGAACAAAGTAGCATGAGTGGGGCTTGAGGAAGTGGAGAAAGCAGAGTGTTTGAAGTCAGTCGGAGAGCGTGAAGAGCCAGGCCCGACGTTTGATATTCATCAGTGAGCGTAGGCGTGGTGGAAGAAGAAGAGCAGAGAGAATGAGGGGGGCGGAGGAGGCGACGGAGGCAAACAGGTGTGTTGTGGAGGAGGAGGAGAGACTGATACAGAGAGAAAAGAGATGACGAAGAAGGGGGGAAAGAAGGCATGACAGGAAAATGATGAAGAAATAGTGGGATGGAGTGTAAACAGAGTGGAAAGAACGTGAAAGAGGACAGAGGTGCAGTGTGGTTCATTTCTCACCTGTCCCACTCACTGGATATCCAGGAGAGGGGGAGAAGACCTGCGAGGCAAAGTCTTCAAAGGTCATGACCTCTCTGTGGTTCTGAACAATGGCCTCCAAGTAAAGCGCCCGCTCCTCATAGCTGGTTAGCTCTCGTTAGGGAACAAAACATAATGGGATGTTGGAGGAGAAAGAAAACCAGGCAGCAAGATATAGTTAGCCTTTGCCTGTGATAAAAACTAATGCTCACATCACATTTAATCAAATTTCACAATGTCATCACAACATGCATCTGTACATAGCACAATTTGTCAGTTAGGAACAAATCATAGCCACAGATACACATCACATTTTTTCAGTGCTGCACTGCATATACATGTAGTGTGAGAGTGAGAGGCAGCTTTACCGGGCAGGGCGGCTCCACCACCAGCAACCCAGCCAGAAGCAAAGATGGAACAATCAGCCATGCCACACAGCCCCAAATGAGAAAGCAGTCTCCAAAATAATCATAAAAAAAGAAAGAACGAATACATCACTACTGGCGTGATGCTCCAAACCCCCCCTCGTGCCTCTCTTCTCTCTAATAGAACCCCTGCTGCAGGCAGCATGTCTAGGACCACCCTCCCCGATGTGCTGCCTGCCACTTCTCCGTGCCATCAGGGGGAAAATTGGAGCCATTTGAAATTCAGAGTGACAAGCAGTGACTGGAGCCTGGGCAGCCAGCATGCGGGACGGATGGCCGGATTCGAAATGGGGAAAAGCTCAAATTAATAAATAAATAAATAAGCCTGCAAAATGGCTGCCGGGTGAGGGTGGAAAACATTCTGATGGCCATTATCATATCATTATCATAGATATATTGTGCAAAGTCTGTTGTGGAATGGAGGCAAGTGCTGGACAAAATATGGTGCAGGGAACTATTGGAATAAAAAGGTCTATCTGTAGCATAATGATAGTAAGCCCTTTCGAGATTTAACTGTGTGTGTGTGCATGCTTGAGTCTGATTATTCTCACGGCTGTTGTGGCCATGTTTCCTTGATAGACGACACCTAACAAATTGCTTGACAAACACATGCATTCTCACTCTCTCACACACACACACACACACACACACACACACACACACACACACACACACACACAACTCTAGTCACTCAACACAGAGGCCCCCCTCCCCCTCATCTCATCACGACTGCCAGGGTGGAGTGGCACTGGGCTGTTGCTGACGCCAACGCTGAACCAGGCTGAGCTGAGATAGGCTGGACTGGGCCGAGAGGCTCTGGTCTGGGTTAGATAGATAGGACGAGACAGTGACTGGGCAGGTGGCCTGCAGTGGGCACATGCCGCCACAGCGGGGGCCAAGGCAGCCATGACCAATGGCTTTGAGGGAACCGTGGCAAAGCGGGGGTGACGGGCACCTGAGCCGGGAGGCACCAGAGAGTACGATGGCCAAGCTGCTCACAGGGACAAGCAGAGATGGACAGAGGGCAGAGTAAGACAAAGGATAGGGTAACAGAGGAAGATGGGGAGGAGGATGGGTTTGTACACTCAGGTAAATGGTATGTTTACACTGCTGAGAGAGTGGTTTTTGACATTTTGTTGCAAAATGAGATGTTTGGATAAACACACAACTTGTCAGGACAGAACACTGAGAAATCCATTAAAATTAAAGCTCATATTTTCTACCTCAAGTAGGAAAAGAAAAATGGAAAGACAAACCCCCCCCCCCCCCCCCCCCCCCCGAGATTAAGTAGGCTGTAAGACCTGTCAACAAATATACTGTATCTAATTGGCCATTCTCTACAGGTCCAACATCGCCATTTAAGAGATGCAGAGCAGCATGACTTTAAGCACATAAAAGCACTTCCCTCTTGAGCTCTATATCGGTCTTCCAGTCACAGCCAGACATGCAACGTCACTGTTTTCTGTCACTTGCTGGAAACAGTATTGGACAAAGAGTGGGCATCCCAGTCTCTGCTGCCATGGTAACTTGGGTCACAGCTCTGTGTGGTAGGTCATATCCAGGCTTTTATGGATGACAGACAGAGAGGAAAGATGTTTGTAAAAGAACAAAATGTGCCCAGATAGGTAATAAGTGGAAGACAAAATATAGTATGAGAGAAGTTAGAAGGAAGCCGACGAATTAAAGACATGGAAGGACGAGGAGAGAGAAAGAGAAGCTCGGCACAGCGTGGGTCAACAGAGCCATATGGCTGTCCATTATCAGAGATGCAGATGACTGGAGGCCTGTTATTGAGATTCCTAAAGCAAATATTGACTCCAGCTGGAGCAGACGCTCTCTCTGACTCTGACACACGCCTCTCCTCCACTACTTCCTTCCGCTGCCCTCTATCCAAGTTAGACCAATGGATTATAGTGGGTGAGAAAAAAAACTTCAAAGAATAAAATGAAGGGAGATAGTGCAGAATTTTCAAAGAGAAATATATGACAGGCTGCCAGGGCGAAAGACAGGCGGGGAGGGAGGGAGACTAAAAAAAGGTATTTTGGAGAGGAGTGAAAGCGAGAGCCATAATTAGCTTACTTAAGTAAATGTATGATGCTATCTATGGGTAAAAAAATTGCTGCACAGAAATCAGACCTGATGCACAGTGAGAGGTAATCTTGCCTCCTCTCTCTCGCACTCCCTCATCTTTCTGCTCGTCTCTAATTACTAAGCCATGGGCACAGCTTGTTCCCCTGCATATGCACAGATGCTGCTGCCTCCATGCAGTAACTTAATCAAGGGACACGTCCAGAACAGTGACGCAAAGACTATGTCCATGCCATGGACACCAAACCCCCTGACACTGACCTACTTTTGGGGGAAAAAAATAAGCTGCAGCTACTGCTGGCCTGGCTAAGCTTTATGTTTGTCACTAACTTCTCTGGGAAGATGGACCACAAAATATGATGAGCTGTATTACTGTATTGCAAAAAGCTCCACTATATTTCATGCTAAACAAAAAGTCTCATAAAGCTAGGGATGAAATTTATAAAAGGGAAAATGCAGACAGGTCTACATTTCCACAGATGGACTGCAACGTAAGTCACCCGTGACATAACTGTCATTTACAGCTGAACTGGGCAGACAAGCAAGACAAGCCAGTGTGTGGGAGGAGAGGGTGTTGCGCCACTTTGGGAATTTCCAAGGAACCCCTATGTTCCAAGCGGCTGCATTCCTATTAGGGAGAAGAGAGGGAAACCAATGTAATGTCTACGGAGCGTGGCAACCATTGGGATAGTGAGGAGAAGAAGAAAAATCTCCCAGGTCTGAGTTAATGTAAAACAATTTTAGTAGGGGACTGATATCTAGAGACATGGAGGCTGGTGTTAGGGTGTTATGAAGGTGGGGGAGGAGTATTGGCTATAAAGAGTACAGGCACAAATCCAGTCTATTAACTACAACATTTACACATTTGGGATAATGTGTATTAGTGGATGGCGGCCCTTTCCCTTCCTGTCTGCTGCTTGCCCTCTCTTTTGTTGCTAGTGGTGACAAAGGCAGTGACTTATGGTTGGCATGTGGTGTCAGAGTGTAGGTGTGTATCCCAAACACATACACTAATACACAAACGCACAGGTCAATTATGCACAAACACACAAAATGCAGCTCACATGCCAAAAAATAAATGGTGGCTGAACAAACACCACCAGAGACAGGACGCAACAACATCAGACCTGTGAAGAATATGTGCATGTGTATGAGTCGGCCCACGTGTACATGCATATGTATCTGTGGGTGTGTGCATGTATGTATACATATGCATGCATGCTGTCCAGATGGCAGGGGGGTTGCTCTTGGGGAATGGTGGGGGTCAAGCATCTTTGTGGATCAAAGCCAAGGTCAGGGCAGCTGCAGTGGCCCATGTTCAAGGTGAATGGAGGCCTCAGATGGCTCTTCATTAGCAGGCTGCTCCATCCCTGCTGGACCCCGTCGGCCAACCGCCACCAACCCTCATCATCACCTCTCTCCCCTTTTTTCTCCTCTCCGTCCTCAGGGACCTGTCCTGAAAATGCCTGTCCACTGGGATCTATTTTGTGCCGTGTGTAACCCCACCCAGCGCATGCAGACACGAACACATGCTCACACATAGGCGTTTGAGCATAAGTAGGCACAACACACACACTCACGCCCTCCACCCACACTGTTCCCTAAAAGAGCCTATGTTGACCTCTGAACTGGTGTCTCTCTGGAGAGCAGCATCCTGACCATCCAGCCTCCGTCTTTGTGTTCCTCAGTCCCCCTGCTGACAAAAGGCCTCACGCCATCACTGGCCTCTGACACTCACACACACATACACACTCAACATCTTTTGAACACACACACACACTGTCAGCAGGACGTTAATGCATCACGGCTTCAGAAAGTACACTTTTATGCTCACCTGTCAATAAAAGGTCTTACAGTTCACAGAGTGAACACCAGGCAGACCTATGAGATGGAACTGTGTTAAGACAGACTCTGGAAAAGGTATTAATCAAAACTGTTTAAGAACTGAAGGTTCAAAAGAGCCAAATGCGTTCCATAATTGTGAAATGCAATATATTTTGAACCATCAAGATTCTTTCTAGAGCTTACCATGCAGCAAAACTAAACCAAATGTCATAATGGTCTTGGTCAGTAGATGACAAAGAACCAAACTGTGTGACACCCCATCTGGAGTTTGTCAAATGGACTATCAGGGATTCTGAGAGCATGATGGCACAAAACAACTATTTGGTCTGGATGCCAAGTGAACACCAGCGCTATATCTGGTGAAGACAAGATAACGCTCAACACCTCAGGAATAACATCCTGACATTGCATTGGTTGCAGCATCATGCTATAGGGATGGCTGTCAGCAGCAGGGACTGGGAGACTAGTTAAGACTAGAGTGGGTTCAGGCCAATCGTTCCCTGAGTAGCCCTGCCAAAATCCCAGACCGGAAGCCTGTTTTGTGCTTTATTTCTACAAAACAATGAAGGGAGATTTTTGTTTTTTGTTAATGGTCTAAACTCTCCTTTTGCAGTAATTGCATAAATGAACAGAAAGAATGAGACAGACAGACAGAGACTCCCACACACAGTTAATCTGTTGATAAGGCAGGGCAGGGGGTGAAGGTCCAGATTAGGAAAAGGAGCATTAGAAGGGATCTTAAGACGCCCCATACTGACATTTCACTACTTAAGCTCAATTTCTATCCGCTTCTAAGGCACATAAGTCAGATGGCGGGTGCAGGGAGGGTGCCTGAGTTTGTAAGAGTGCGTTGCCTAAGGCTGAAATGTCTCTGATTAAGTAGGAAGTTTTCATTGTCAAGTCAAGTTCAAAACAGATAGGACCTGAGCCATACAACCTCCTCTCCACCAAGGAGACCTGGAAAGAGGACAGGCTACACATACACTAGAGGCAAAGCTCAAGCACACCATTCATACAGATAGGAGAAAGGAGAAAGCACACAGAGGGAGACAGACAAGAGGAGAGGCTGAATCTCCTGGAGGACAAAGGTCCAGATCCAAAACATCTGGCACCAGGAGAAAGAAACAAACAGAGGGTTAGAGAGATGCAGTGGTTTTCAGAGAGTTTACAATATTCTCGTCTGCAGGACAAACATGGACTATAAGTACTAGGCTGAATAGATTCATCGAAATCTGTTGGAAGAATAAGTACATGGTCTGAAGTAATTAAAGGACAAGTAACCAACTGAAAGTTAAGGCGACAAGATGAGTTTTAAGTTTGGATATTAAAGCCTGCAAAGATTCAGACTGGGAGGAAGGGGACACGACAGGAAAAGGCCCTGCAGCCAGCTGACTTCTTTTTAACTCTGGGGACAGACAGAAGCCCTGTATTCTGAGAGCGGAGACCATGGGTTTAAATGTAAAGTTCAAGGAGATCAGACAGATATGAAGGGGCAAGCCCATTTCATCAATTCCATGACTGTGTATAATTTGGCCAAGAGGTGAAATATAAAGCGAGAAAAGGAGAGGGCCAAGAGTAGAGCCCTGAGGTACTCCATATTTCACATCAGAAAATGTTGATGTAGTATCACTATAGGAAACACACTGTTCTTTCAGATAGGAAAGACTTTAACCACGTGAGAGCCGGGCCAGAGACGCCAAATTGATTTTCCAGTCAGTCTCGGAGTATACAGTGATCTATGGTGTCAAAAGCTGCACTGAGATCCAGTAATAGAAGCACAGAGGTAGAATCTGAATCTATAGAGAGTAGTAAGCAGAGGATCATTTACCACTTTAGTAAGTGCCTGAGAAGGCCCTGTAAAAAGATCGAAAAGGTTCAGAAAGATTACTGTTAAATATATGGGCCAAAAGTTGCTCAGACCAAACTCTTTCTAGTACTGTTGAAAAGAATGGAAGGTTAGAAACTGCTCGATAATCATTCAGAGACCCTGGATCAAGGTGTGGATTTTTTAAGTAGAGGTTTAACCACAGTCTTAAAGCTTGTGGGCACAATGGAAATCATAAGTGACAAAATTAACAATGTTCAGCATTGTAGGTCCCAGAAATGGCCAGACATCTTTAAAAAGTTTAGCTGGTAGGGTGTCGAGGAGGCAGGTAGTTGGTTCAGAAGTCAACACCAATATAGATAACAAGAGAGATAGTCTCAAAATGTGTAAGAACAGAGACTATCTGAGACCCAGAATCAGAATCAGAAATACTTTATTGATCTCTGGGGGGAAATCCAACTTGTGACTATTTCACTACAGATTCTGCAGAAGCAGCTGGAGATGAGGAACTCATTTTGTATCAAAAATAGTATCAAAAAGAAATCTAGGGCTGTGTTTATTGTTACTGATTAAACGAGAGCAATATGCTGCTTTAGCACTGTCTGTGAAGGACAGCTGATTACAGTCTAACACAGACTTTCATTAAGCTAAAAAAAAAACACCTTTACCCAACATAGACACAATCAGGATATACCGTAGCTTTACATTATCACCAGAGAGGACCCTCGGCTGACCATCACGCCTCATGATTCTGGGGGTTTTACTTGAAGGACATTTAAAAATCTCAACGCCTATTAAAAAACGCTGCCATGCATGGGGAGGAACCACTTCTACGCTCCTCAGATCTCCACCGGAGCAGCCAAGGTTAATCCTGTTTGTAGAAGCGCTGGTGGTAAAAGGGGCTCTTGTAGTGAAGAGGGGACAGTTTAGAGATGAGGTGGATGGTGCCTCTAGGTGCTTGACCCCCTCCTCTCTTAGCCCCACATCTGCCCATTAACCTGGGCCAATCAGCTTGACCTTGGTGAGGAGAGGAGCTCAGGAGTAACTCACAGCGCCATTGACTCCCAGCAGTCACATAATTGGCCTGTTAAGAGGAAGGGATGGGAGGGTGGGTAGGGGGGTGCATGGTTGCGCCGGGGTGCCAGTGTAAGCAGGGTAAAAAAGCAGATGTGGTCATTATTTGTTCGTTGAGAGGCATAGTGCCTCACCTCCTCATACCGTACCTCACTGCAGTATTGCTGGATATCACACAAAGACTGTCCACCCATATGGACACATTTAGGGGTTATGTCTCCTGCTTAGGTGGTGAACTAAGAGGGGAAAAAAAGTGTTCTTTGAAAAATGATTGGTGGCAAAGACAGGCTAGACACACCTTTAAATTACTTGCATACAGGCTGTTGTTACCAGCCATTACACCGGCTACCATAGGAGGTAATGAAAGCAGACTGGTGTAACATGTTCAAATCAACAGGAGATCACAGTGCCATCTCCAGGAGGGACTGGTATGGAGAAATCGATTGGACTGCATATGGATAAAATGTTACTCATTATGGAAAAGGAGATAAGAGGCAGAAAAAAATGGCAGAGGCTGGGAAATGTACAGAGGGGATGCACAGGGAAAAGGGATTGGTGGAGACACAAAAACAAGGGATAGAACTATGGAGAAAGAAGGTGGAGATGGAAAGGAGGGAGGGAAGAAAGAGGGATAAAGACGAGCAGGTGTTGATTGGAGACAGGCCAGGCGGTGAGTGCCAGCGGTACCTGTTGTCACAGCGAGGGCTGAGGTGTGAAGCTCGTCTCAGCAGAGGCCCTTAGAGGTGCGAGGTGATTATGGGAAAACGGGGAGGAAGACAGAGACATTTAGACGGAGAGACACGGAGAGAATGAAAGATAGGGGACAGAGAGAGTGAATGTGGCAATAAAGCTGGCTGCTGGAATAATGGCAGAGTGGGAAGGAACAACAGATTGAGATGGATAAAGTGAGAGCGTGTATGACAGAAACTAGCCAGTAGGGTGATTGTATAGTGTGTGTGTGTGTGTGTCCCACTCCCATTTTATATGGCAGCTACTCAAACCTTGGTGTCTCATTAAACAGCTTTTTGCTGTAGACACAGCAGCGGGACAGAAAATGTCTGAATGTGTCACAGGTGCATTATGATGAGTGGAGGTGTTTGTGTGTTCATTCCCTGGGTGTGCATAGACATACACAACATCAGATACTCTAGAGGAATAGCTGGTTTCAGAGAGTTTTAACAAGTAGACTAATTAGGAGCAGGACCAGGAAACTGAAGCTCAGGAGTCCCAAAGGACTCGGGTCAAACAGAAAGCCCAGGTTAATGACACCTCCTGAGGGGTGAGTTTCCCATAGCAAGAGCTTTCTAAGCTCCAACCTTCACACCTCTCTACCGTCCATCTGGCATTCAGACAGCGGGATGGGAAGTTATGGCTGTGACATCACTGCTAACCTGTGACATCATCACTGCCCATCAGTGATTTCACACAGGTTTGCCACAGCTGCAGACAAAATCTGATGTCTGCTAGCTGGCATGACCAGGTTATTTATGAGACGACTGGAGGAAGTGGTCACCCATTTTCTCAAGTCTCTGGCAGCCCACCATTCCTCTGGGGGACACTAAAAATCGATTTCTGCTCCACAGCAAATCATAAGACCAGCACCTACACCAAAGTCAATGTTGACCCCTCAACTATGTTAGGACCTGCTGATTGTTGGGGGTTCACAGAAAATAAATGATAAAGCAAGTCATCCTCACAGAGAAACAGGACAGCCACAAGATACCTGGCGACATCACAATTTGTTGTAGTATGGTTTGTTCAACACAACATGACTGCCATCAAAGCCTACTGGGCTTGTGTATTCAGATGAGCTGAGTCTGTAACCAATCTCCTTTTCAAAGGACTCTGGTCTCCATTGATGAGTCCTAACGCTGCAGCCTTAGATGTGAAACACAATGGATCGACATGATTAATCAAACACAGGCCCATTATAGCCAGACAGTCACACAGGCCTCCACCATGCATTAACAGAAAGTCATAATAAGATGAGCAAAAAGGCTGATAGGGATGAAGATTAACAGATACAGTTCTGTGACTGGCTGGGTGAGAGTTCTCTCTGAAGGTTCCCTTTGTCAGTGACGATGGCCAGAGTGACATGAATGCCTCAGCCTTCTGGAAACATTATTAGGTCAGAACAAAGGTGTGCATCTTATGAGCTATCTGAGGTGAATATGCGTCATATTTTTCCTTCAGTTCCTGATATTTGAATGGTTCAGATTCGAGACAGGGAACAACAGCATCTATCTGATCTCAATTTGAACTTTTAATAAAAAGTCAAAGATGAAACAGGGAAGGGCACCCTCAACCTAGACTTTGATTGAAATCCATCTGATTACTTGTGAGGCATTTCACCTCTTCTCTCCTCCAACTTCCATGATGAAATTTATAGTGTGATAATTATTAAAAGGCCACAGGCTCGAACTCAGGTTCTGCCCACTTGTACCCACCTCAAAGCCTAGCAGCAATCAAAGCGCCCTGATGTTCTATAATCTATTTGACACATCTAGAAAACCAGTCTGACACTTAAATTGCACGAGGAGTGTGCCAACTCCGGGTCATGCCAAATGGCTCTGATTTTAACCATACGATAACACTGTTCAGACAAGCGCCGATGAAATATTAAAACAAAATGAACACAGGCCTCTGCAATTTTAATGATGCTTGTGGCATCTGCAACAGAATAACCTTGATGCCTTAACGCCAAGCATCTCTGTCTGCTGCCAAGACATCCTGCACATGAAGTCTCTTGTCCCTCCATTGCCCCCTCTATGAAAAGGTTCACCGGGCCAATTAGGCTGCCTGGCCTTATGCAAAATGCCAGGCATTTAGCGGGAATGATAATGATTAGCGCCAGGTTACATATGATCACAGCTGTGGTGAATGCACAGAGCGGAGAGGGTTAGTTACTTGGGGCAAGAGTGATTTCATTTGCCCTCATATTTGCATTTTGGACATATTTCAATCAATGCCATTGTGACTACAATGAGATATGAACTCTTATCTAAAAATTTCATATGCAGACTCCGGACTGCCAATTTGTTCATATCATTTCGTCAAAATTATGTGAATAATGATGGATGAATATCTAGTTGTTGAAGAGCCAAGGATATGATTTTTGTTGCAAGGCAATAATGTTTTGTGACATTTTTTCCTACAGTGAGCACTCAGACCCAAAATACGTCTGTAAATTACTTTCAGGCGACAAGCTGCACATAAACGTAGGTTTAGCATCCCTCTTACATTTGACCTTTTGGCCTTCCCAATCTGAAACCAAGTTTATAGTGGTGTACGTTTGAGATTAATGTGCTGGGTGAGTAAGGGGCTGGGAGACAGCCAGGAAAAGGGGCCCAGCCTTCTACCTGCTACAATTTTAATGGATGAGGAGGATGGCAAAGTGAGATGTATATATGTATACACACACAAGCATGCGCACAGAGAGAAACCCACACACAAAACCTTGGGCAAAAAAGAAAATGGACTTCTGTGTTGGCAACAGCTTTTTCCTAATCCTCGCCCCTGGGCTATATTGTGCAGTCAAGCAGGCTATTACATGGCAACAATTAGGGGGGCTGGAGCCCAACACCTGGTCGTCTCCTATTCTGGCCCTTCAGTGGCAGCTGACTGTACAGTCTCACAGCCAGGTGGCCCTCCTTCAATGACATTAGCTAGTCACTCCAGGGTTAATCAGGAGCCTGCCATCATCCAGTGGGCATGCATAGAGCCCCATTCAGTGTGGAAGCTTTTATAGGGGAAAAGGGATGATGGAGACAATGTTGTTATAAAAACTTGTTCAACTGAAGATCTCAGACAGAGAGCCCAGATAATCAAAATTAACTTGGAGGAGGGGTTCGGGCCTCTTGGATTCGTGGCCTAAGTTCAGTGCGCTGCCTTGATTGGCTCAAGCGGAGCTAGCGGCACGTCAACTGTGCATCCTGCAGATTATAATGGACCTTTTCATGGGAGCACAAAAACAGATGGAGGAGCGGGAAGTGCCATACATCCACGCAGACGGGTGATGATGTGGGGGGGAGGCAAACGGGATTTTGTCAAAGTCGGCAGATACAAAAACAAGTGGGTGTAGCTTGAGCGGCCCGGCAATATCTGCCTGCACAAAGCCCCATTCCAAAGCCCCCTGGCTTGGAGATCTGAGGGTAAATAACACTCATTGGAATAACAAAAGCTATAGATTTGTACCCAAATCAGCTAGAGTCTCATCAGTAGTAATTAGAGGCTATACATAACTAATGAAGATGTGTACACTACATTGAACAAAGGTAGTGAGAGCTGCTGTGTATCTAAACAGAGAGTGTTGGATAAGTGGATTTGTCCAGCACAAAGCTTTTCTTACATTTAAACCCCAACAATAAGAATACGCAGGATAAATGGTGGAAACACAGAGATGATGATCGTGCATTAATCATAATTCTAATGTTATACTGTACGGCAAAGATGCATTTAGTTTTTAAGATAACAGGAGCCCACAATTAGAATGTGTTGTGCCTGCGTCTGCAACCAACAATACTTTCTCTTTGTTCGACATCAAACTCAATATTATTACAGCCTGTTGCAGTGGAGAGACACAGGAAGATTTGGCCAATATTTCTCTTTCAGCCACAACCACCACTTGACAATGAAACACAGACTATCAATATTAACACATCAAAGGCTGCTTTCTGTAAGAAGAGGCAGACAATGCACAGCGATGCATACTTAAATGTTTTGTTTTTGTTATTGCTTTGTTTGCCTTGCCTTGTCTGTCAATGCAGAAAATTCCATTTAGTGCAAAAATGCAAATGCTGCGAGGCACAAGCACATCCTCTAAAAGAGAACAATGGCCACAGGCCAGCAGAGGAGCAGACACTGCCTTTGAACCATTTAAAGAGGCATTAATGTGCAACTTATAAATAATCAACTAATTCCTTCTTAAAAACAGCCAATTAAGTCTGTGACATTAAAAGCAACGTAGCCTTATGTAAAAAGAAAAAGAGCAATCCTAGTCTGTGAACAAAAAAAAGAGAATTGAAAATTCAATGGCCATTTAGGGACAAAGAAACCCAATAATGTCACAAGGTGTCCTCACAAGGGTCCCGCAAAACCCAGGGCCACATCAGAGACAAGGAGATTCCAGCGGAGAGCGATGAGTGACATTTCACTGACATTTCCCAGCAGCATTCAATGCAGGGCTATCTCAAGACGGCGTCAGAAATATCTATGGATATGCTTGCATGTGACACAGGCGTTAAGGGATGCGGGTTCTTTCAGGGGACGGCCTCAGCTCTGGAGCCGGTGATGAGGAGCATGGGCCCTGGGAGATTGAATGGTAATCACTGGAGCACAGATAATGGATGATTGAAGGCTCTTTCTACACCGCTGTTGGATTTCAATATCAGAGAGGCCCTAGAATTGGGATTCTTATCAGGGGCGGTGTGTCAAACAAAGGAGAGCTGAGCGTGAAATATGGGGTCCAACTCAGGCACACGACCACGGCGATTAGCACAAGGATAAAAAAGGCCGCACAAACAAAAGAGGGCAGCTTTGGCTGGACAAAGGGCTGTCCACTGCCTTGTAACAAGAGACACGGAAGGAAGAAGGGACATAACGGAAGGGAGAAAGTACTTGGTGGTAAAAGGAGGACAGGACAAGAGTTTTTGCTGAGATGACTGGAAGATGAATAGTGACAGAGCCAACTGTTAAAGAGTGTTCCAGATTCTCTGCTTCTGAAGAGGAATAATGGACCAGCAGGGATGAAATGCAATATACCCCGCCTCAAAGCCATTCATACACATCCAAACAAACACACATTACCATTCACATACACACTCGTACACACAAACACACATGGTGGCACGAGGCTTCACATCTCTGCCAAGTCCATCACAAAAAAACAAAACAAAAAAACAACAAAATTATTCCCATTTATCCCCGGATTCCAAGCGCTACAGCTTGCCAGGAAAGCTCATTAACCCTCCCTTCAAGAACCCTGAGACAAAAGAGGGGAAAACAAAACATAACTAATCAATGAGAACGCACCCATTGAGGAGGAGGAGGGGAGTGGGGACAAGAACACGCATCCATTTGGATAACCTGAGAGGGCTAACAGCTTTTGCTTTAGTGTTGCGCTGGCTGGCTACTGGGCGGAGAAAGAAAGTTCATTAATTAAACAGGGCTAGGGGGAACAGATGGAATGGCTAGCTGGATGCGTATCACTTAAAGCAGAAAGACAGGTTTTTACACCCGCACTAGAAGCACCACCACCACACATCAATCACAATGAGCACGTCTTCTTAACGGCAATGCAGTCGGTACTAGTCCAGTGGTGACACTGGGGTCAGGGTATTCTGGCTGATGGACAAAGACCAGCGACATAGCAGCAATTTCATTTTTTTGTTGATATTTAGGGAGGACATTTGTAGTTTTCTGGACAATCTCCCCAAGGGTATGGACTTGATTAGTGTTGAAACCCAAACCGACACAGTCAGTCATTCCTTTACATATTAGTAGCCAATCTGGGACGATTACTTATTGTTAGGCTTACATGTTTAAGTGTATGCAAAATATAATTCATGCAATGAAAGTCATGCTTTCCTCTTTGTCTGTTCAATCTGTGGGAATTGATTCTATTGAGCCTTAATTTAGGAGAAATAGGAGACTTTTCCTCAGAGGCAGCAGTATGACATAATTTGAAAACTGAAGCCTAAATGTTGTAGACATCAGAGATGCTATCAGGTATCAGTTTGTTATTACATTCATCAAAGTTAAAATTAATACCCAATTACGTATTTAGCGTAGCCCAACAACTTATAATTTCTACTGATGACATGTTTTTCATTTCTAATTTTAATGCCTGGCCTTTAGAAACAAAGCACAGAAAGCACCTACATTTGAATTTTTTTATGTACAGTACTTTGAGGATATTTAGTTTAGTTTAATTTGATTTTAGTGAAAATTCTGCACATGTAAGTCATAAATTCAATATTGCTGGGGAATTTAAATATATCCAAACACAGAAAATACTGCTATGCCCTATATTTGATATGGTCTTGTTCATGTTATTCTACCTGATACCCAGTTGGGAATGGGACAGAGAAGGCAAACCCACACAGAACTGGCAGTCTTGCTGGCTTTCACTTTGCCGCTCACAAACACACAGATGTCAGACATGAATGCATAACAGACGGAGAGAGGAGGGGAGGGGTGTGAGGGTGGGGGTTCAAGTTTAAAAATACACAGAGCATGACATTCTTTGGGTTACACTAGGCTATGTTGTTTCTACTAGTGCTATTTGAAAACTCCATGGTTTCTTATTATTTTATTACTGTATAAAAACAGGGTTATTTTGGCAGCTGAATGCTCCCTGACACCATATAATAATTCCTTAATAGTATATAATTAAATGTAGGAAAATAATCAAAATGTGGAAAATGCTGAATTAACCCAGCTGGACTCCAATTGCACTTGAAAGGAGCACTTCTATTAATTTGGGAGATAAAAAACAATCCCTATTTGTCAGAAAGGTTGCAGTTAAAACACATACAGGACGCACGGTGCAAACAAATGCATAAACACATCCAAACACACAAAGCATGATGCTTTTGTAATATCAGAGGCACTACAAAATATAGGCAGCTTCCGTATACATACAAACAGGCACAACAGTTTGACACCAGCAGTGTGTGTACGCTACCCCAGGAGGGGCTCTGGGTCCCTGCTGTTGGCCGTCTGGTTTCACGCCTGCTCTACC
Organism: Enoplosus armatus; assembly: GCF_043641665.1. Taxonomy (NCBI): domain Eukaryota; kingdom Metazoa; phylum Chordata; class Actinopteri; order Centrarchiformes; family Enoplosidae; genus Enoplosus; species Enoplosus armatus. The sequence continues at coordinate 6,620,128 of NC_092194.1, forward strand.
TGTGTTTAAAAGGGGCGGCCCCCATGAAGCTCAGACCTCAGAGTGCAGGCTGGGCTGGGCTGGGCTGGGCCCCCAGGGCTTTCAGGGTGTGGGTACCATGCAGCGGACGCCTTTTGTTACAGGCTGGGTGGCAAGAGGAGGAGGAACTGATGTGGGGGGGTGGAGGTAAAAAAAAAAAAAGAGTAATGCTATGAGTCATTCTGCATTAGCAGCAGGGGAGGGAGACAGGGAGAGGGGGAGTGGATGAGGGGGGGTGAAGGGAGAGAATACTTTTGCATGTTGTATGAAGCTAGACGCCATATGCCATCCGAGCTGGGCTGCCTCCTGAGTCAGGGCTCTTGGTTTGACAGGCCTGTGCTTGCCCCCTCCTCACCCCCAAAGCTACCCCCTTTTCCCCCAACTAACACCCTCCTCCCTCTAGGCCTTCGTAGGCTCCAGCAATGGGCAAGGCAATTGCTTTGGTTGTGCATGGACTGCGCTCTGTGTATTTGTGTGTGTGTTGGGGGGGGGGTACTCAGTGATCTGAACACATCGGACATTGTCGCGAGTCCCGGCAGGAACAGCTGGTCAGCTGGAGAGAAGGGTGGGAGGGGGTAGGGATAAGGAGGGGGAAGAGATGGGAGGCAGTGCGCTACACTGATAATGGGATTAGGTTAAAACATTCAGTGGGGGAGAGACCCCTCCTCTCTGTGTAGCCCCCAAAATACTGCGTAAACTCTCAACCGCTCCATCAAAGCCAATGCCAGCCTCTACCCAAACCACCCTGGCCAAGTCCAAGCAGGGACACTTCAACTCAGAAATGGCCCCTAACCCAACCCCCAACTACCAACCCACCCACAATAGCCAACTGCCTCCATCTAAAAAGGCTTGAATCCAGTCATACGGATACACTACTAGATAGTTAACACACATTGCGCGACAAGTCGATGTGATTTCTTAAGCCTCCCTTTGAGAATTTACTGTATATTACAAATGACTTGGGGCATTGGACCTTTTTCTTGGTCAGCCCTGTTTTCCATAAACAGGAAGTTGGCTAGTTATACTCATATCAGCTCAGACCATTACATGAATCCAGCACACAATGACTAGCTTGGCGTCTCACTGTGCCCAGTCAAGCACTGTGTTCCACAGTGATATAGACTGCTGAGTATTATCTATGAGACTGCCGACAGTTATGGCACAACAGCTGGCAAATTAGACCTATCAACGATGCTAAATAATTCATGTGAGACAACACTAACATGGCAGATCCTATTCATGACATCCTATCATGTATACAGGCGCACTTTCATCTCCGCTAGGTGAGGAATCTTACAGTATACAAAAGAACGCACTGCCGTCTGACAAAGACACAGTGAGAGTGGGACAATAACTTGCTCAGAAGGGGTGTGAGAATATGTCACTGTCAATGCACTGACTGTAATAATTATGATGGCGTCTGGGGGGGTGGTGCAGCAAAAGCACACAAAAGGAGTGCATACAGGGTATCATATCCATTATGTTTTCAGTATACATCCATTGAAATGATGTACATCTCGTTTCCAGTGGAGCTGGGGGACTGTACATATGTTCACATGAGCCTGTGAGGGAACATGACAGACTTCAGCAGCACTCTGGGCTCCACTGAAAGGATCATGCCTCCCTCTCTTCTTTCTGCTACTGCACACAGATACAGACACAGACACAGACACACACACAGACACACACACACACACAGACACACACACACACACACACACACACACCACCTAAAAGCCTGGCTCGCATGACTGGCGATGGGCAGAAACAGATTATGGTTATTGATCGCTGCCTGGAGATGGATCTGTGTGTGTGTGTGTGTGTGTGTGTGTGTGTGTGTGTGTGTGTGTGTGTGTGTGTGTTTATGTGTGTGTCAGAGCAGAGGATGGGGACTAAGGGCAGTGTGCAAAAACTATTGATTCTGTCCAGTAGGGAGGCTATGTCTCTGAATCAAGGTCAGTTCTGCACTGTCTCACCTATTACAAACTTGCCATCTCCCCAACACACACGCAGACAGTTTTTACCCTTAACAATACCCCCATCACAAAGAGTGATGGACGGCACATCAAACTCAAGTGCTTGTTGAAGAGAAAAACGAATCCCAGCTTCTGGATGAAGACATTATTCTACACTGACAGTATGAAGGATCTTCATCATACAGTAAATGGCAGCAGACAGCAAAGCCATCCAGTAACAGGCTGGGTTCAGGTGACAAAAACAAAGTCATTGTCTCCTTCAAGCCAATATGTCATCCACTGTGTGCATGCAATGATGAGTACCATTAACTCTGTTGCTGATGAATCAATAAAAAGAAATCTGAAGTTGTTTTAGATTGAACATTTTGTGGTCACAATTATTCAAAATGCAGCTGTGAAGGGTGGACTAGTTGCAGACGATACACTTAGAACACACAAAGCCAGACCAGCTGCATTTTCCATCAGGCACATAAATAATAGATGATACATTATGAGTTGTCCGTGAGAGGCTTGTGATATGATGTCTATGAGGCCATGGTTGTGTCTTGACAGAAGAAATTGACACAAACTCTGACTGACAATGAGAGCTGGGCACTGTATAAGAGAACAAATGTAACTACACAGATTTCACAAATCAGAGATGGAGGAAAAGGAGAGAGGGAGAGACAGAGGATGTGATGAGGAGAAAGGCAGCAAGGGGGGAGTATCTATCTGAAAACACTCTTGTAGCCTATCTGTTTGTGTATTTTCTGAAAATGTTGCTGGTGGTCATTTTTCAATATCAAATCCTATTAGCCTGAGAGATCCTGTGAGCGTTGCGGCAGACTGCTGGAGTCCTCTCAAGCCTTGTGACAGAGCGAGAGAGGGGGCCGCAGTGCCATACTGGCCTTTTATCTGGACGCATGGGGGTCATATAGCTTCTCTTTGAAGGCATATTCAACTAATTACCTTGGAGAGTGGCCTCACAGGCAGAGAGCAGACTGTGGTGCTGTTAAGACATTGTGAAGGGGTAAACTAAGGATGAGGATTTTCATCACGCACAAAAAAAATACAGATCACAGAAAAAAAAAGATTGAGTCATTGTTCCAATCTGTAAAAGATGAAGAGCCGTATAACCTGAGAAGATGGAAGAATGATGACTGGAGAGGGAAAAGTGCAAAAGGCTGGTATAATACAACAGCAAATCCAGTGATAAAAACATATAAGAGTAACTCCACTGCCACTCAACACTTTCGTTTATGGTTCATGCCATTGCTCAGGACATTCTGTGATACCAATTCTCTTAAAGTCTAAAAACTTGGTTAACACTTGCACATGGCATACACCAAGTGGAATGTTTTGGCAATTCATTCGTTTGTTTAGCATTGCCTCTTTCCTCACAAGCTCTCTAGCTTGACAGAAAAACAGCAGAAAAAACAGACATGCAGATACTAATGCTGGCAGTGTGCTTTGCCTGGCACATTCATTCATCTCCTCTCTTGGAGTGCGTGAGGCCTGGCAGCCTATCAGTGCCAGAACTCCAGAGGCAGCGCTTATCTCCTCTCATAGATCATGCCTTTGTGCTGTCTGCTTCTCTGCTAAGGAATGCCAGGTAAGGCTTTTGTGGCCCAGCACAGGCCCGGTACTGTCCCAAACACCCCCCACTCCCTAAGGCTCACAGAGGCAGGCAGGCCTGCGGCTGGCCCCCCTCTGGCACACTGGGCTAATTCACTTGGCGTCGGGTAACAGACATCTGTCACTCAGGATGCCCCCGGGGACACACAGACAAGGCCTGATATAGGGGTGGGGGGGCCAGGGGATGTGATGCACTGTGCAACGCAAACAGGCAGACACATACTTACACACACCCAACTGTAAACATACACAGGGTGTGTTGTAGTGTAATTAAACACCAAAATGCTTTGTTGTGAACGGCTAAGACACAAGCACTTGATAATAATTTAAAAACAACAACAACAACTTTTTTTAATATGTCAATGTCTTAAAAACAATAGACACTAGCCTTCCACCCAAATGAAACCTCCTTGGGGGAGGTTTCTATAGCAACCGCCAGAGGGGCAGCGTGGTTCTGGTGAGGCGGTGCCGTACATGCTGTCCGAGGAGGAGTAGGGTGTTAAGGGAGATCAGGTTTCCCCCTCCAGGGGCCATCCCAACCCTGCCCCCCCATCTCACCCCCCAACTCTGTGCTGCTGGCATTCACATGCTAATTCATCTCCATTGGTGATTACACTCCCTTTAAACCAACTGACAACTACAGCTGGAGTCAGGCTCTTAACGGCACACTGTTGGATGGATGGGTGGAGGGATGAGAGTGAGTGCGTGTGTGTATGTCTGTATGCACTTGGGTGCATTTGCTGAGGGTGCTCTTATTTTGGCTCTCCCTGGGCTCCATAAAACGGTAGTGATAGATGATGACACATTATCTGTGCTCCCGCCCAAAACAGCCCCACACAACCTCCCATGATGCTCCAGGCTGTGAAACAGCCCCAGCCTAATAGCTGTATGTAAATCAGCCAGCCCATAAAGATCAGTGTCAGCACTCAGCTGTGTACGTTGGCTGATGTGACAAGCACGCCACATGTCTCAATGAATTTACCCAAATGGGCCACTGGTGGTGCTGAAAAATGTAAGCTCAGTGGTGTTAAACATCTAATGAAATCATTCTAAAAATATTGCTAAATGTATGATCATAACCTTAATGGTCTCAGCTGTATGGGTAATCAATGGTTGTTTTTTTCCAAGTTGTTGCATTCCTCTGATGAGCCATCCCTGTACGGGATAGTGAACAGAAGATGAAGCAGAAGGCATGAGGAATAAAGGATACAAACTCTGGTAGAGAGTCAGCCGGGACTTGACAGCTCTGCTGGCATTGATACAGGTGGCCCGCACCAAGCTTGGCAGCAGCGTCCCAGTGATGATGGCGCCATTAAACAGAGGCCCAAAGAAAGGAACCTGATGAAGTTTGAAGAGAGAAAAAAAGAATAAGAACATGAGGCAACAAAACTTCCACATTGATCCAAAGTTAATTTGGCCGGTGTCCTGTCATTGTATATGTAAGAGCCCCAAAATTAGAAAGGGTTGATTAAAAATCTTTTTGTTCTTTTTTTAGCCGTTTCTCCATCTGTTTAGGGCAAGGGTTCAAGTTGAAATTGGATTTTTACCCAACTTTGCATGACAACCACACATATCTAATGCGAATCAATGTTAGGTAAATGAAATTAAAATGACAATCAATACAAAACAATGCCCTCATATTGAGCTACCGAACAAATACAAAGGGGCAATATGCATTTTAGCGGCAGCGTGTGAGTGTGTGTGGGTACACGCGTCTGTTCATGCATATTGGAAGGGGGCCCTTAATCACTGAAGCTCAATGGTCGTTGACCTGGAAGTTGACGTGAATGTCAAAGTCTCTCCAAAAGGTCCTGCTGTCTTCAACTTGGTAGTTCAGCTAGTATAATAACCAGTCAAACCATACGATAAATGCATTTTAATCAGGAATGACACATACCATGCCAGAAAACTGAGGTGACACTGTGTAAACTATCACCAGAAACCTGAGTAGATAGCTTTACAGGTTCTTTGAGGTAGAAGCAATACAAGCTGTATAATTGTGGAACAATTTGCTGGCTTGCATTGGGTGGGGTAAGTTGGGGGGAATAACACTGTGCTTTGGCTGTAGAAACCCTCTACTGGGTTGTGGCTCATTTGTGGACCGTCTGCAACCATTGAAGTATTAAACTTAATGCACTCTTGTCTTTGTGTATTTCTGGGTAAGTTGTCATACTCCTCTTATTATTTACCTTGTTAAGTTTAATTGTCCAACAGATTGTTACTATGATCATGTCTACTGGTAATAAAGATTATCTGTAAAAGAGTGGGGCTGTTGCTGTGCCCTGGGCTGTTCTAATAAAGCTAAAAAGTGAGACTCTATTGTTTCTTGCATTATACTATGTATTTCTCAGTCATCTACCTGAAAAATGACTTGTCTGAAAGACAAAATTAAAGATAATCAATGTCTTAACAGTGAGGAATACAAACCAGATTATATTATGGAAATGCCTTTTCATCTGAATAACTTTCATATATAAAATATTGTGGATTTATCAGACAAAGACATTTCACTATCTTCTGGAAGGCCACACATCGAGTGCAGTACTACAGAGTGGGCAAGATGAAAGGTAGCCAAGAAAGGACAGTAACCATCTCTGAGAGCACATACCCACAGTGTGGGTAATAATGCACTGCTGGAGTCGGGGAAACTGAGAGCCTTCAGACAGAAACCACAACAGGAGAAAGAACCTATAAAACTCGTAGTAAAATCTGAATAGGAAGCAAAGAGAAGGGACTGCTTTAACTCAATAAGAGACTGGAAATTAGTACAGTGCTGAAAATAGCCTGCATGGTTTTCTTGCTTATTGTGCCTGGAAAATAAGACACTAAAGCAGCTGATTAAAAAATATATTGTCATGTAATTGTAATATAATGTCACATGCAATAACAGTAAAATGGTTTACCTGTGGTTTCTTCATGATCTGGATGAAATACATGTGGTTCTTCATCGGATAGATGATAATCAGCACGTCTCCAAAGTCAGTTGGGATGATGCCACGTCGGTAGTCCCTGGTGTGCTCTGACCACACTATGTGCACCTCGTCATTTCCCAGGTGTCGCAGCTGCCAAACAAACAAAATCAGTCTAATCAAGTGCCTGGCGAGTGCAGGTAATTTTCATCCGTATGGTCATGATGACAGGAACACAAATTTAGTGAGATTCGGGCATGTCAGCGGGTTTATCCAGTCAGTACGTTAGGCCCACATCACCTCTAGCTGAGGAGTGAACTGAGGTGTAGGAAGTATGTAAAAGGAGAGGACTGATAATAGAACTTACTGCTGACGGATTAGAAAATAAATACTAAAGTACTGTAACTGGCTTTTATCACTGCTTTCAGCATTATTTTATTTCACGTTTTATTCCGTTATAAGCACCGTTGGTGTACCCTAAAGATAAAATGCAGCAGGTGCAAGAGCAAGGTGACGGCTTACAGCTCAATCACAAACTTTGTTTGAAAACAATGCCTTAAATAGGGGTCTGGATTTAACTATTTTTATAGTTTTTTCATTACAAATTCAAATTGCAAACACAAAATGCACAAAATTGAGCATTTCAAAACCAAATAATTCAAATCCAATTAACTTTCCCCATCAGAGACTAAATTGCTTCCCATTTCCACTCTATTCACAAACACAAATGAAACTGGGCAGGACAAGAAGATACACTTAAATGACAGGAAATTGGCTGATGCTAGGTCGAAATAGGTAAACAGCTTTCCCCTTCCTAAAGTAAAACAGATGGACACAGCTACATCATATTCTCCGACAAGTGTGGATCACTTATTAGCTGGTAGTCCAGTGATGTTTTCTGGGGTATCATGGACACTGAAAAGTGAGCCTCTACTCAGAGGAAAACATCTGCCAATGTACTGTGGGCCTAATGAGCCATTAAGAAACATGCCCTCGCCACCAAAAATGCAATTAGCACATTCTATTATAAGCCCTTAATTATGGTAATACGGTAATCTTAAACAAATCCACGGCATGCTGATTACTGGAGCTCGCCAGTTCAGTCTGTCTGTCCAAGGATCAGCAGGTACCAACCAGGTCAGTCACTGGGACAATTTCAGAGAAAATGTTGAATATGCATTTGCGGTAGACAATCAACACTGGGATGTTAATTTGGGTTAAGATATTAGCATTTGGATGAGCTTAATCACAAGTTTAATGAGGATGCTTATGCTCTAGTCAATCATCTTCTGCACCAATCTATTTACTCCCTTGTTAATCTCATCCAAATGTTTGAGACTTCTTTAATAAAATGTGATTCAAGTCAAAGGCTCTTGTCCAATTAGCCCTCTTTGACCTCCCACCCAGCCAATGGGCCTCACACACACAGAGACTGCAGACCAGAGGACCCCAGAACACAAGAGACTCCTTATAAAAACAACCTGCAGCAGCCCAGTTAAGCTGAGGTGCCTGGGGCTGAATGTGATAGCTAAGGCACCCGTCTATCTCCTTCTCTTTCACAGACACACACATACACACACACACGCGGTCTACATGGCCTGACCCCAACCCTGCAGGTCGCATCTATAACCGCATTACTGAAGCCAGCTGCTACTGCTGCAGCCTGCACTGCCCTAAAACCCACAATTGGATTGAGGAATTCATGGTTTTCTCTCTTTTCTTTTTGGTTTAGCCGTCCCCCCCCCCCCCCCCCCTATCGTCTTCAAACGGGCAATCTGCCCAGCGAGAGTTCCCCCATCCGCCGCTTCCCTGCAGTATGCCTCTATGGTTACAGGCAGCAAAGTGGGTGACTGCTGGACTAAAAGTGTTATTTCTAAATTGACAGGGAAACATCCTACTTGGATACAGACGAAGCCTGTTTCTCATTCCAATTCTTCATACCATTTTCTCTTCTCGCTGCCACCCCCATCTTTTTCTGAAGCATCCGTGCACGCAGCCAGCCTGCCAATTTCTGTGCTGTCTCTGGCTGGTGTGGAGATCTGTGCAAGGTTAGCATGAGCAATTACAGAAGTTCCCGGTGAAATGAATGGAAGTGGAGTGGCAGCACACTCCACTGTGGGCATGGCCGCCCCTCCAGCGCCACACTCTGGCCGACCAAAGTCAGAGTTTTTACTCAGTCTAACTAATTTTTTCGGTCACTAAGCACAGGTTCAAGATGGCTTTTGGAATGAGTAAGGGGGTTATTTGTGAAGCGGAGAGGGAGGAGATCTGTGGAGGGCTGGAGGGGGGTTGGATATGAGGAGAGCCTGATGAATTTCCCTTCTCAGTAGGGTACTGTATGAGAAGATTGGCAGCACGGGCAGGGGCCTTGCAGCTCATTTCTTCGTGCTAACTGCTACTGGTGCACTACAGCTCAGAATCCCACTGCAGAACCCAATCGATCGCTCCTGTGGCGGCAGCAGGAATTGGATAAAAGGATCCTGCCGGCATCCGGCCGGCGCCTGCCCTAGCAGGGAGAGCTAATGGCTGAATCCAGGCCCTGGTCACAGCACACAGGGAGGGGGGCAGGGGCTAGCAGAATCATAGTCATTACCACAGCGGCACATGCCCTCTCTTCACTCACGCGCCTGCGACTCTCTACTCCTCAGGCCTGCCTGGCCAGGGTCACTAATCAATGCCCGCACTCTGGAGTCACACCTCCTGATCACAGCTTAACACAGAGCTGAAGGCTACAACAACATACTGCTATGGGCAGGCAGGACTGTGTAGCCATTTCACTGCATCAAACAGGCATTTTCTCTTTTTTATATACGACTCGACGAGGTGTGCAATTAATACAAAACTATAATCCAAATGTCATGGACAGGCAGGGATTGCCAAAATGCATCACAACACATGATAAAAACAATCATAAACACAAACAGGACTTTTTACCTTTTTGGTGAGGCAGTCATCAGAATCAGATGGCATACGAGTGGAGACGTGGAAGATGGCTTCCACGGTGGAGGTAGCATAGTAAGGAGCTGTTAGACCTGTGCTGCCATTCCTCTGAAGGCCACCCATAAAGCCACAGTGTGTGGCCAGGTCCACCTGAGGGATACATGTACAATTTAGCGTGTTCTGAGTGTGCCTGTAAATCTGTGTGTACATGTTTAGGCTGCATCTGTGGATACAGAGGGTGTGTTGATTTGAGGGTGTGGTTGTCAGCACCTCCCATCCCAGTCCAGACACAAAGTCTTCATAGGCCTGGCTGCCTGCACTGTTTGACAAGATGGAGCACTTGTCCTCTTGGCCCTCTCCAATGTAGAACACAGCAATCTTGTGTGTCTCTCGACTACAGAACAACAACATATAGTAGCCAATATTAAAAGAACAACATCAAAGCAGGCAATTTTGTGAACACAACCGAACTTGAAAAGCTTCTCACTACTCTAACCACTTCAGGTGAAGATGCTTTGAAATGTGAATCCAATGACTCAAAACAATACACCTTGCTCATCAAGGTAAATTGTGTGTGTAAGTCTAATTTAGTTGAATAAAATCAGGAAAGCAGAATTTGAAAAAAGCCAAGTTTGTCTGCAATTTTTTCCCACTATCTCTCCAGCTCTAACATAATTTAAAAAAAAGAATGGCAGCAACCCCCCCCCACCTCTACTTTTCCTGTTGCCATGGCAGTACATCATGCTGGGGTAGATTTAGGGCACTTTGCATGCTTGTGCACAGGTTGTTATTGCCCAACCAAGTCTGGCCATCTGGGAGAATGAGGTCCAATCCTGAGGGAATTCTTTAATAAGCTCCTGTCATTAGCAATGTGTGGCGTACTTATTGATTGGACTAAGAGAGACACAGTAAGAGAAGGACAGCCAGAGTTCCAGGGCTATGATCAGCACAAGATGGTTAAATTAGAAAATCATGGGGGAGGAAGCGAGGGATGAGGTAATATAATGCTGCTTTGAGCAACTGTTTGACTCATAACCAGTTATATTTCACTTCTGCAGCGACAGGTTTACCATAGTGCAGCAGTGACAGTTTGACAATTAGCAGAGGGCACTAAATCATAGATAACACTGTGTGTTCATTGGTATCTTTCTACAGGACACAACATGATATAAAATTCCAGTATGAACTTATAAAGGCATTACCACTGCCTGGAGTCCAAGTTCTTCAGTTCCCTTAAGAGTTTGGAGTTTTTCTTCAATAAATGGAAACTTTTCCTGTTTGACAAAAACAGTCTTGATTAGACATGATACAATGATCAATTCTGTTTATAAAACACAATTCATGAAACTGCCATGCTAGCCAAAATGAACAGCCATTTGAAAAAGTGGTATAATCTACTAGCATACTGTCAAAAAAAAAAAAAACTGTTGTCAACCAACATTTTGTTTTTTCAGTCAAGATTAACAAAGGCAAAAAAGCCACAGGTGCAAACAGCAATCTCCTACTAGCTGTGTGCGCGTTGCACCATCACCATTAAGAGGTGTAAGCTTTTAATTTGCGGGGAAGCACTGCAAAGATGTTGCTCTGCAAGGTAGACCTTAGTGAAAACAGCTGGGCACTTTTACCCTGTGGAGAGGAGATTAAGACACTCCAGACTCCAGTGTGCTTTTAACTTTGCTCTTTCTCTCTTTGAGTAACGAGCCAACAGCTGAGTTACTTTGAGGATGAAGGAAGTAACTTGGGTTCAAAAACAGTATTAGACTGCGGAGGTTATAACACAGCTTTGAGTTTTATTTTCTCTATCATACTAGCTACATTTAAGAGGTGGTTTGACTGAATGATGAAGAGAGACAAATAAGCAATAGCCCCCTATATGACTTACAACCCCACTTTCCTCCATTTGTCTCTTTCTTACTCTAGTATAGTACAAACCAGACCAATGATTGTAGCCAATTTCAGTTGGTAGACTACCTGCGGTCCCAAGAGTTCATGCCAAGGTCATTAAGCAGCAGCCGGCAGAAGTAGAAAGGAGCTTTTGGTTCCTGGTGGGAGGGTTCCCTCTGGCAGTCGGCCCGAAAGCTTACATCAGCATCCCACCTCCTCACTTGCTCCTCCTCTTGCTGAGTCTGACGCAGAATGGCCTCCAGGATGGCGTTCTCTTGCTCTAGGTTCATGCCATGGGGTGAGGGGGCTGGCTGGTTGAGCCTCAGTTGTGCATGTGGCAGGCATTCTGGGCTTGTGTGACCCAGGTCCTCCAAAAGCTTATCCAGAATATCTACCTCTTCCTCCTCACAGCGGTCAGACAGGGAGTCAGAGACTGAGCAATGGTTTTTGTACGGCCCCTTTGTTGGAGATTTGGGCTGGTTTATGCTGTGAGCGACAGTAGTGGTAGTAGAAGGAGGGCGGTCGACTGCATTAAAAACTCCCGCATCAACAGAGTCTTCCTGGGTGGTGCAGTAGAGGATTGCGCCATCCCACGAGTATTTGCCCGAGATGTCCCGGACAATGACACGCACTTGGGAGGAAGGCTGGGGGGGCTGTCCGACAGAGGGGGTCTCAGCGGGGATCTGCAGGTAGGACACCAGCGTGCTATCATTGAAGACAAACAGCTGCAGGTTGGGGCTTTTGAAGACCTCGGACGACAGCTCGGACGACTCCACATACGGGTTGTCGTGATTTTCGCTCACTAGGCTATGGAGAAGGGCGGGGCCACCGCTCAGAGGATGGTGGCCCAGATGATTCACCAGGTGAGTCATGACCATCCGCGCTGTCAGGGGGATCAGCTCCATGTTCCGACGGCGCTTTTCTGGTGGAAGAATGAGGGCGGGAGGATAAAAATACTGAGAGCAGCTCTGAAGGAAAATACACGTGAGAAAGTGTAAAATGTGATCAGCGGTTAAAGTTACTGATGGGTGTAAAGAAAGCTGCACATGAGGCTACCTTTCATAATACATCCAACACCCCGCATTTGTGTGTAGACATGCTATCATCTCTGTTAGCTCTCTTTATACAAAGCCAAATCTCATTTATGATTACTAATAGGGGTAGTTTATTCATTTCTCACAATAGCTTGGCCAGCACACCTAAGTAGGTAGCGTCTAATCATGAGACACAACTTTGAAAAGCCCATTGAGTCTTCTTACAATGCACAAACGTCGAGAATGGCTGAGTGCTAATGAGAACCACCATCTTTACAGGCTGCTTAATAGGACTCTACTTAGTGAATTGCATTTATGTAAATGCACAGGTTTTTTACTCCCAAGTGAAAGGCATGCTGTGCTTTATTCTGCAGGGATGTGGGAAAAACAAGAAGATGTACTCTTGCATTGTGACAGTGCTATCAATACCATCATCCCCCATCAAAGTGGAGAAAGCTCTTTAGAAAGCAGGCCAAGCTGCATTAGAGATGCGCTGGCCCTTTGATGTGACTTGATCAATATGAGGTGGGGGCATGAATATAACTAGGCCGGCACTCTTTGGTTTGCCCTTTTGATAGTGTTTTGTTATTTATACTAAGACTCTGTGCAGCTGTACACCAAAAAGCAGAGGTGTGGTGAAATTTTCCAGGCAAAAGCTACTGTTCAAATTTCTTACATTGTTTCATATGCACTCTGCATTTGGGCTCTGAGGACTTTTCAGAAGTTGAGGACATGAGGGAGAGAGGGGAATACATTGCCTAATGGAATCACAAGGTCACAAAAAAGAAAGACATTTTTTTTATCTAAACCCAATAATGGGTCTTCTCTCTAGGGCTGAGTACTAATGTGCACATTCCATTCGCTGTGATGGTTGATTTCCTTTTCGTATTTTTAAGAAGATATTGACATTTAATGGAGAGGCTCCAAATGGATGGGCTACTTAGAGTTTGCTTTTCCATGTAACCTTTTTTTTGATTTTTTTTTTTTTTGATTTTTTTTGGGGAGGGGGGGGGGCGTAATATGTCTCTGTGGTCATGCAGTGGTGCATCAAAGCGTGATCAGAGATAGTCATCAGGATATAAACTATGATGTGACAGCTGACAGCCACCATTAACTGCCAATTTTTACTCTCTCACATGTGTATCCATACAGACACATGCACATACACTATACTAAAAATCCATCATCATCATTTTATCTGCCAGCCCTGTGCACTCTTGCACACAGCGGGTAGTAAAAAGGGGCATCAGGACGGCTCCATGTGCTTACCCTCAGCTACGGTGAGCAGGTTGCCGAAGTCGGTGGTAGTTGTCTGGGAGGGTGGCGGCTCGAAGCTCTTAACCTGACCCAACATGAGGTCATAGTCAGTGGACAGGTCTGACAGGCTGAGGAGGTAGTGGCTCTGTTGGGTGTGCAGGTTGGAGCCGGACACACAGCAGTGCAGCACCTGAGAAACAGCAGAAAAAGGGTAGGACTTTAAATCTGATCTAAAAGACACCGTCCTATTGGATATGGTGGCGTCTGGACGATGCAGTGACACTCCTGCAGGCCTGCTGTAGATTGACATGGCCCAGGAGCACATGAAAGGGGAATATATTGTCCATTTACATCATAAGGCGATGGGGAAATAGAGGGAGAGAAGGAGAGAAAAGAGGGTCTTTATTGACACTAATCCATTTCTCCTGTGATGTGTGAGTGTATCGATCTACATAACAGATGGCAGAGCATCCGTTGGCAGGGCTAGATAAGGCACACTGGGGCAGTTGATTACAGCCATTGGACAGGTTTACACTGTTTGATTTAATTAAGACTTTATCCTTGTGCGCAGCCCCCACCACAAACATGCACACACACAAACACACCTGTATACTGTATAATCTGAGTGGGTGAAACATATGCCTAATGTATGTAAATGAGGGGGCCTCTCATTCAGAGCAGAGCAACTTGGGTAAAGCCATGCAAAGGCTAATCCCATTCAGTACACACATACGCTCAAACTTGGCTGAGAGACGCTCACATAGGCAGGCTGGCCCTGCCATCTGAAACAGTATTGTGTGGGGCAATGTAGACAGTATGTGGATGATTCTACTGAGCAGACCTCTGGGTGCATGGGGGAGGGATTGGAGGCTTGATGCTGAAAAGACCTGAACCAAACAGCTGCTACACCAAAGCCCCAAAGAGGTTCCTCCGTGGAGAGGTGGAGAGACAAAAGGGGAGGGGGGAAACCCACAGCTGTGCTTGACAACTAAGTGACTGCACTTCGCATAGCAACAGTTCCTGGAAGGTAACACAGTGAAACAAGCATACTGTAGTGCGCCTATGTACACACACAGAAATCAAATAATAAAAAGGCAAACACAGACATACAGGTGCGCATATGCACAAATGTACCTAGATAGATTGTAAATACTTTTAAAAATATTTTTATAGTCAGTTATTTTATATTTATTATTCTATTAAAATTTCTTGACTGTTGTAGTACTTTTTTTTTAGTAGTTTTTCTTTTTTTATATTTTTTTCCTTTTCTTTTCACTCTGTTTATTGTCATGCATCAAAATACTAAAGCAAATTCCATGTATGTGAAAACCTACTTGGCAACAAACCCCCAGGTCTGATTCTCGCTGTCTCTCTCTCTCTCTCACACACACACACACACACACACACACACACACACACACACACACACACACACGCACAAACTCTCATACACACACACACACGCAGAGGGGTGGTGCAGCTGGCTGCTGAGGCAGGCTGAGAGAGCAGATGGAGGAGCTTGAACAGAACTCCAGTGAACCAATGAGGTCTAGTGCAATGTTGCCTTTTACACCAGTCTGCATGCTGTTGGTCATCAAAAAACAACTTTTCTCACTTTTCTCTTCGTCTCAGGATAAATGGCATGGCAATCATTAGCTGGGTATGTATTGTTCTAATGTTTGCTGGCTTGGGATACAACAGATTTAAGCCTTTTTAAAAATCAAACTGTAATTAAAGGAAAGTGACGCATGAAAAATAAATGGACACGCCCTACCTTGTCAGTGACACTGGCCTGTGATGGAATAAAAGGGAGTGTTCTCTATTAGGGAAGTTATTCTCTGCTTGGTATGGAGAATAATTAGCAGCCATCGTATCTGTGGAAATGCATAGATCTCGGTCTTGATATTGCATTAATATTGTCACACCTTGTGATCCCTTGCTTATTATATTATTTCCAGTGAAACCCAGAGGGGCCATGTCTTTTGTGTGCTGATAGACAACCAATCATGCCTAATTGTCTTTGCTTTTATAGCAGCTGCAGTCGCTCTCATATTAAGACATATTCCATTCAAATCTCCAGGACAAGCGTTTATAGCCTGAGCTTATCAAGTGGACAAAGGGTCCCGTTTGAATAATTGGACCATTTCTTATCAGGGGTGACATCCTTACAAAGATCTGCCGTTGACCGCATCTGCCCAGACAGGAGGGAATGAATAATACCTCATTCATTTGTGCCTGAAGCTTGGCCCTCGTCCTCAGGGTCAGACCATAAAATGAAGGGTTAGAGGGACAAATACAAAGATTGAATACTGCATATTTCGCCTGTTATAAACAAATGCAGTATATGCAACAAATGCTGGTACAAAGCAAGTTGTAAGGGTTTCCTGTATATGATAAATGCCAACCGCGTGCGTCAACTATGGAGGGTGCTTCTATGCTGTTGTGCCACTATAATGTTAAATGAGGCATAGCCATGAGGTCACGGCGGAGGTGAGTCTAATTAAAGTGGCAAGCCCATTTGGTGGGGTGGGGGTGGAGATGTCGAAGCTATCTATATTTCAGAAGATGGAAAGCAGTCAGTAGTAAGAAGTGGCCATCCTTGAGGTCTGCAAAATGTTTGTTGAAACTGAAACATCCAAGCTTTTCCCACCTTCCAGCGAGGCTACCCACCCTGTAGATGTAGTCCAGCAGTGGGGCCCTGTGGGGTGTGTGGTCCTCCAGCGAAGGCATGGTGATGGGTTCCAGCAGCAGACTCAGGGGTACGGCCATGCACCAGTCCAACAGGCAGAGCAGCAACGACACCATCAACTGAGGAAGTGAGACATTTTTCAATTTTTCTTTGGTCATCCAACATCAAAACAAAAATAAATACAATATTAATAAAACAATACAATCAAAAATAGAAACAAAAGGTAATAGATAAGAGCTGCAAAGACAGAGAATACAGAGATAGAGATAGAGAGAGGTAAAGAGGACAAATCACTTCAGTAGAAACATTCCTCTGCAAATGCACCATTCCAACATGATAGATCAAGGGCCTTTAGATCTCAGCCATTTCATGTCCCCTCCTTTCCAACATGTACCTTTTTGTCTGCTTCCACTGTTGAGTGCTCTGCGCTTGGCAACAAAAAGGCTATTGTGGCCACAAAGATCTGTGTTGGGACAAAACAAGGAGGAAAGATAATTGGATGACACACTCCCATTCATCAGCTGAGTCAGGGCTGTGTGCTAAAATGGATGTGATGCCACAGGATGTAGAGTAAGCATATGCACGAGTAATAACTTGTGTACAATTTGCATTTAAAAACTGGCTTGACTTGATCTTACTTATAATATGTTCTCACATGCCCCCAATGGCTACTGACAATGTTAACTGTGTGTTTGTGTGTATGTGTGTGTTACCTCAATGATTTTCTTAGGCAGAGTGGACTCCAACCTCTGGAGATGTTCCCAGTGAGAGATGAGCAGCTGAAACACGTCACAGGCTACTTGAGCTACTGCTTTGTTCCCAAACTGGACAAACAAACAAGAGGAGAAGAAAAGAATTGATCAATGATGCAAAGGATTTGTCTCCTTTTTACAACAAGCAGCATTAACCTAGAGAAAAATGTAGATGTTAAAGCAGTATTTTCCTGTTATCCTGTACATGTACAGAAGAATGAAGAATGCTTGTTATTTTGACTGCCTGGACATTGTTGCTGTGACACTTTTTGTGGTCACTGGCCATCATCAGATTTTGTTGCTAGCTTGTTGCTAGCTAACGTGAGAGCAGAAATCCAAAGAGCAGAAGCAATTTTTTGGTTTATTTCCATGCAACCAAATTGGTGCTAGCTGGCTGCAACAATACGTAGACACCTGATATGTACACTAAACTATACCTGTAATGCTGACTCCACTGTAATTTAGATAACTGTAGAAAAAAAGAAAATTTGTATGACATGTCTATTGACACAAAACATATTGACATATATCAAAACTGGGCATAACTTCATATATGTACATACGCTCAGAAATGACACATATACAAAGTGTCTTAACGGTGATGTGTGTTCTCGAGGCAGAACATTTGCCAATTCCCAGACTTCAATGTTCTTAAATGTGTCTTTCAGACTTAAGAGTAACACTTTCACAATTTCCCTTGTTGGATTTGTGTCGAATTGTAAAAAGGCAGAGGAACATTGCTGGTCGAAGATGGGGGGAAAAGTTAAGGCACACACTGACAGAGTAATTTCCCTTAAATTTAGCTTTTCACTTACTGTGCATATAATCAGCATAATTTCATTTCCACTTCAAACCATGGCTCGTTTTCTCCAGACTCATTGGGGGAAAGAATTGAGCTGTTGACAATTTTCTTTCAAATGTGGATTTCTTCAGTGATTTGAAATTCTTTGTGGAGAAACAGAATTTCCCATTTCTTCCAGCTGAATGCCTCTCAACATGTAACAAGGGCAGACAATGTGGGGAGTGCAGAAATGGCCAAACACAAAAAGGGGCCCTGAGAGTTCAGCACCTGCTTTTAGAAAAGAGACTCTCAGTGCCACTCTTCCCCCTAGATCCCCCACCCAACCTATACCCTCTATTTTGGGGCTGGCTGAGTCTGTGTGTCAAGTTGTACAGGGGAGTGATTACTGCTCCATTAGAGAAGGGGGGGCTGCTGGAGCAGGAAGCTGGGAGATGTAGCTGCTTAAATTGGCCCACATCTACTGAGAGCGAGCAGCCTGGAAATTACGCCACCGCCCCAAACCCTTTCCATGAAAAAAAAAAAAAACAGCCTGGTTCTCTGCATCTCTTCACTCAGGGAGAAAAAGAGCGCTCTTCCAAAATATACCCATGAGTCACATCACTGGACATGTTTTATTCTAGAGTTTTTTTCCACTCACTACTTTGAAATTGTTCTGCAGTCCTTTTATGTGATCAGCTATAATTTTTGTAAGAGCTAAACACTATAGGGCGTGTGTTGTAAAACAAGAAAAAGGGCTGTGATGAAATCCAGGCTTCCTGCATCATTTCATTTAAAGATGCTGCTGCCAACAGTGATTTATTGTATTCAGATTTTTTTGCCACAGTTACAGTCAACACAGCAAGCAAGCAAGAAAAATGCATATACTGTACGATGAAGCTTCCTTGCCTCAGAGGGCCACTGACCTTTAGTGTTACTCCCAGAACATTGATGGCATCTTTAACCTGGTGGTGGATGTTCTTTTGCATCAACTCCTCACACACCCACAGACCCAGACTGCACACAGCAATGCACCTGAATGACAGACAGTTATTATTCTTAAATCTAAGAATAATACAGAATTTGAACTGCGCAAAATGTATTTTGGAAAACTATTGAAGTTCAACTAGGATGAAAATTATATTTTTGGTGGATAGGCTTTAAAAGCATTGCACAGTAATTGTTGTGAGGGATAGTAAATGCTCTGGATCCATTAGGTTGTAAATTCACATTACGCATACACACATGAATGTGAAACACATTCACATCAAACTAATAAAATAAACAGACAATGTAACCCAAGACCAACTAAGAATCACCAATATTGCCATTCATACCTGGCCCCTTCACAGTGCTCCTTTGTTGCCGTCTCTAGCAGGATGTTGACCAGATAATCCTGAAAAGCAAAGACAAGATGTTAACATTTTAGGAGAAATGTGTAAAATTCTTACAATAATGACTACGCTATGGCTGACTTTTCTGTATACTGCAGGTGACTAATCCACTTATAATACACTGAGCAGTACCGCATATATCCAGTATATACACATGTTGACAGTTTACCTTGATATCCTCATTGCCCACAACGATGTCATCAGAGCCAGGCACACGCTGCAGTACAGGAATTTGGAGGTAAAGGTTGGGGAAACACATGAGGGATCCCAGGATTGTCTGAGCTTCCATCCTTGGAGCCTGGCATAGAGGAGAGAGAAAAAAAAAAACATACTATCATTGATTCCCTAAAGCTACATGAAAACAACCCACTTCCAGGAAACACTAAGGTCGCTATCCGGGGAAAAAGGATTGGAGGGATACAGCAGAATTAATTGCGTCTTTATTCATGATTCTGCTGATGTTCAACAGAATCTCTTGACACATGGTAGGCACTGGACAACAAAATTACAAAATTAAATGCGCGATGGATGCAGCTCTAAAGCAAATTGTACGCCTTGTTGCACCTGTTGAGATGCTATTAAGGTGAAAACAGATCATAAATCGGTACTGGGAGTTATGGAATTATCTGGAAACCAAAACAATAAGAAATGAGAGAGAAATAAGAAACAGTCAACACTAACTTGCCCGTGTTTAGGTTGAAATCTGTGCACACTGGCAAAGAGTTAACTGGGAGTGGTTATCTTATTAGTCTGTCAACAAAGTCTCTACTAATTGTTCCAAATCAGTCACACAAAATGTTTGCATCATAAGCCTGTGTTCATGTAAATGTACATCAGGAATCCACAAATCCAAAAGACTGTGCATAGGGCGTGCAACAATCACCTGTTTGCATTTGTTATTATGGCATTGCTATGTTATGCCTACTCTATTTAAAGACCATAATAATTGTGAACACATATTGGTTTCCACAATTAATTACGCAGGACTGTGAGTCATATTTATATTACATTGTGATGCTCTTATGATGCGCTAATGAAACATTTTCTCTTCAAACTGTCTGACGAATCACAGCCATCTGTAAGTAACTGCTCTTTGCTTCTCAAATACAGCTGCAGGCTTTTGAGTTATAAATATTTGTACATTTAAGTTTTATTTATAGGCAGTAGGTATAGCACAGTATGTTTTTTGTCAATTGTGCAATAAACTTATTTAGATGCAAGAGATGGAGGAATAATCATGACAAACAATTGTATGGCAATTATTCAACTGAGAAAAAATAATTTTCCTTTCAGTCACAGTTGCAAAGTCTCACATATGAGTGCTATGAAGCAAGATTGCATTCTTGATTTTCTTGCAAGTCAAACAAATGACAGAAGTTTCAAACATGTTATTTTGTCCCTCAGATTCTATTTTATTACTACTCAAATTCACAAAACAATTTGAACTTTTCAATGTCAAAAATCCGCAAAACTCACAACAAAAGAAAATGATTCCAGGGGCAAAGTGTTATTCATAGAACTATCAATCACAAGAGAGTGAATGAATGTGACAGCTACTGGACATCAACAGGTATGACGATGAATCCTGATTTTGAATTTTGTTGAAGTTTCTTTACTTATTTGTTCCACAACAAGTACTTTGCATCTTTAAATACGAGCAACAATTTTCAATGACGTTACTGAAAACCTTTAAACATGTGTAACATTTAACCCATTTTCCTGGTTTGATTCACGTAATAAATCTGAATGTTAAAAGTGTGTGTGTGTGTGTGTGTGTGTGTGTGTGTGTGTGTGTGTGTACCTCTGAGGAGTTAGAGCTGAGAACGCAGGCAGCAGCAGTGATGAAATCTCCAATAAGCATGGTGAAGCCCGGCAGGCCGAGGAAGAAGAAACGGGGAGAGCAGGAACGGATGATGGTGTTCAAAACATCCTGATGACAAGCAGATGACAAGATGACGTTAATAGGAAGCAAACAGTAATTTCCACATTGATATTTACGTTGTCAGCCATCAACAACTGACTTGACTTGGTACAGGAATAAACAGCTATTGTCCACCAGAAGCAGAACTGAGTATCTTAGCTCCTCTACAACATGTTTACAGATGGGATTTTTGCATTTGGTATGCACACGGGGTCTTGTTAGTGTGGGTGGAGGGAAGCAGAAATATTTTGTAAATGGGCCACTATGGGAGAGACATGGCAACAGGTAGGCTAAGCATTTTAAGTGTGTTGAAGAGAGTAAGGCACTCAACAGTACATGTCACTAAAGGACAGGGAAAAAACCAGAATGGGAAAGACAGAGGAGAGAGGGAGAGAGAGGCAGCAGATGGATTGTTCACAGCGGATAAGAGAGAGAACAAAAGATCTTAACTTTCGCGAGTCACATGTATATACACACACAGGCAAACCTGTAATTAAAGCCAGAGACAAGGTATTGTTTTGTTGAGGTACAGGCGGCTCAGTGGCAGATGGGTGCTCTTTCAACACTGACATATGCTGTACTGCAGAGGGCTACGCACAAACTGTTCAAGTATGTACAGCGTAATACCATGCTAGACAAGAGCATAAAAAGCTGTTAACAGGATTTTCATGCTATATTTAGATGGCAAAGAGGTCGATTTATTTACTATAAACCGACAGACGAAATACTCTTATTGTGAAAAACACACAACATGTTGGTATGAGAATGCAGCATTTCAGTGAGGCAGAAAGATTGTTCTCCCTCTTATCTGAGACATGCGCGTGCATATTTGTGTACAAAGGCAAGGTCCAGACTAGAAACACCTGCCTTCTTGGCCATAAACTTGTGTAAATCGGACAGTTCAAACATCAGCCTGTTTCTAGCTGAACCGAAGCGCACCTTAGCAAACACACATGCACACAATTTCTATCTGTCTCTCTCAATCACACACACGCACACACAAACACACTGTACCACCTATCTTTCTGTGACAT
The DNA here is from genome assembly GCF_043641665.1 of Enoplosus armatus. Lineage (NCBI taxonomy): Eukaryota > Metazoa > Chordata > Actinopteri > Centrarchiformes > Enoplosidae > Enoplosus > Enoplosus armatus. Next base: position 6,642,328 of record NC_092194.1, read on the forward strand.
TAATCACCTGAAGCTTTGGTAAACAGAGACTGCAGGTGAACAAAAGAGGAATAGAATAAACACGCAGAGGCAATAAGTACGAAGTCAAACCAACACGACGCGCTGCATGTGGAAAATTGGTAGGAAGAGCTTTAGGACTGAGGACCCATTTTACCCTCATTTTGTTGGTAATTGACCTCTGAAGCATAATGTGCACTGCAGCCAGAGGTAATTAGCATGCAACAAACTGTTGCTTGATTGCCTGAAATGAGCATTTTAGAGGAAGCCACAAATGTAGAATGCAAAGTGTTTTCCATTGTATGTGTAAGTAGAGGGAACCTGGTTTGAGGTGTGTGTATAGAAATGGGAATTGAGCTCCGCATGTGGCTCTGTATTGGCAGTAGGAATGGCCCCTGCATCAACAAAAGGTGCATTAACGTAACTCTGAATAGAGCCACCTCAGACCTTTTCATTTGGCCTCATCTCCAGGAAAGCACACGCTGTCCACCTGCCAGCCCCTGAGGTGACAGGGTTCAGTCCGGTATTACATCACTCCGCACAACATTGGAAAATGTTTGTGTCATTTACTAAACATGGACATTTCCAGTTTAGCATGGGCCAGATTTCCTGTTGCAACTCAACACCACTATCATCACTATGAATATCTGGGGATTTCCCTTCACAAGCTGTTAGGAAGGATATAACCCACCTGCATAACTATGAGGTGAGAGGTTTAATCAACAGCCACGTTGGTGGCTTAGAGGTCAACTGTCACATTTTAATCTGGCAGTAAATAAATCATACAAGACCTCTCTCTTTGCAACTTAAAGTTAAAGAGGAGCTAGTTTTGCTCTGAAAGCACAGGTAAGGAAAACTGTCTGTCCACATCATATGTTAGTCCATGTAAGATTAACTGGTGTTTTAAGTGTATATGACTGACAGATGTTTTCTTTCACAGATGCAAAATAAATAGGTGCGAAACAAAGCTTTGTTTGTGTGCACTTCACTTTACTTCCCAAAATATGCTGTTGACTATTGCAGTCCAGATAGTAGACCTATTAGATAGATTACTGCTATTGTGCTATGGTCATGCCTTTGCGGGACCAGTGACCAGGGAATGACAGCCAGGACAATAGCCCTGACCTTGGCACTGTCTGTTGGAAGCTTAGCAGAGTTTAATTTAATGGTGAGGATTTACACTGGGATACCCTGCAATCTACGAAACATGGCTGTTTAGGGCAGATTTTATTACTTGATAAAAAGGTAGTCTAAAGAAAATGCTCCACCTGAGTGTTGTAACATACCGATGTACAGTACACACGGTATGTAAAAAGCTAAACTAAATACAAACCATATTTTTTTACTAACTAATTGCACATACAGAATCATATTAGATGGTTTGCAGACCTGCCTGTACTAATAGCTACTTTGATCATGTGAGCTAATAAAAAAAATAGGGTGCAAAAGAAAGATAGACTTAAAAATTATGTGTATGATGGAGATTTGGAAAAGTATATGTTTTTTCCTTTTTTGTGTTGGGGTGGGGGGTTGTGGGTGAAGGCAGAGAGGAAGGAGGAGGGGGGGTAAGAGCCACTTTCTTATGGTAAGCAGGCGTGCGGCTGTCCTCTATTGTGTGGCGTGAGGACTCTTTTCTCTGGCCAATTTGAGCATGCTTCAGTGCTTCAGCCAGCCTGGCTCTGGCCCCCCGACGCATTATACAGAGCCACAACAAAAGCTGGAGAATGTTGCCTCGTCCCTCAGTGTTCCCCCCTCATTGCTCTACTCTACACTGCCTTCCCCAGACTCCCCTCCCGCTCCTTCACACACTTGCATACACACAGGCAGGCAGGCAGGCAGGCGGGCGGGCCAGCCTACTCTGGGCCCCTGGCCGACGTGTCAGTCTAACGGAGCGCGACAGACGTCAATCCTTAATTAATCACGTATACGCGGCGGGGGCTCAAAACATTATTTAACGACATGGAAAACATTCTAATAAGCTTGTCGCACTGCCAAGGCGCAATAGAAACCCAGCCAGGAGGGCATATACACAGACACACACACACACACACACACACACACACACACACACACACACACACACATGCATCCAAAACACCCACACACACTTTTATCCCTGTCCTTTGTTTTGGGGGGAATCCATTCATCTCCACTCAGCTTCGTCTGGAAGGAATGGAGCTAGGCCAGATTTAAATATGAGGAAGGGTGTGGCTAAAGGGGGTGGAGGATGCCAAAACACAGAGGCCTTCTTCATCACCACTGGTTGGCATGCAGTTTTCAAACATTACCAGCTGAAACAAACCTTCACTATAAATTGTGGTGCACCTATATGACCCCTGTCCTCACTCCTGTCAGTTATAGTCCTCATATTGATCCTAAATATTGGTATAAAGATCCGGCACTGGACAAATACTAGATGCAGATGATAAGGCAAGGGTTTACCTGAATTACACCAAGAACTAACAGGTGAATAGGAATCACTGAGTCACATCACACAGGAAAAAGTACATGGAAAATATAAACCATCGTTTTTAAACAGGGCCAATGCATGTGCATCACAATCGTTTGACTGGTCCGCCATCTATTGGTGGAAAAAGGGAACAACTAGCAGCCTTACTGCAGTTGCCACCTACTGGCCGTACCTGGTCGCCGCTGGTGAGGCCCTTGTGCATGACATGGTAGAGGTGCACCAAGAAATCACTGTTGGGGAGCACATCCTGGTGCCTGGTCATCATCTCACAGATCAGCTTGTAGGCCTGCAGCTTGCCAGCCTTGTACTCAGCTGGCAGCATGGTGGCCTGTGGAGGAGAGGGCGACACTGAGGTCAGTATTATTATGAGGAGTTGAAGACTTTGAAATCTATTATGCGGACCAATTTTCTTCTGTGGTGGAAACTTGTCACCACTGGAGTTGCAACCAATAGGAATTTATCGTGAACACAGTCGCTGTTTTCCATGATGAGGAGAACTACACATTTTGAGTTTGACTTCAATATGCTACATCCTTGTTTTTGTGGTTTTGCTGAAACAGTACGATTAGATACTATTAATTTAATTGTGGGTAGTCACAGTGTCTGTTGCTGCTAAAGCTAACCATCCTGTCCTGTTTATTACTGCTGGAAATGTGATTAAATTGTTTCCTGAGCATTAGAGGATTCTCCCAAGGAAACACCTGCCAGACATTGTTTACAACAGCTGATGTGAACATATTGATAAACTTGGAACAAGTGAAATAACTTTAGCGTTCAATGAAAATGCTTTGGAATATAACTTTTAGGACATGACAGTGGATCTGGCAGTCAGATGCTAACAAAAACTTTATTAGCTTTAGATTTTGTCAGAAACTATTATTTATTCTGCATGCTGTATACCTACTTAAGTATGACACACTTTCAATCTAACCCTCAGTAACCTGGTTGTTTTTTGCACATTTAATCATTGTGACTGTTGTTTTCTGAATGTTGATACCCTAAAGAGCCAGGAAGCCAGCATTCGAAGAGGAGGGATGAAGACCGGCTGGGGAGGAGAAGACTGGTTGTCCACACTGATCCCAAGATTGTCCCGGATCTGTAAGCACACGTTCATTTTCATTAATCAAGATAACGTTTATATGAAGGACTCTGTTCTAAAATGCTATATCTATTCACATACATACCGTTAACTAAAATAAACAGGCACTATTTCATCAACATAATTAGATCCTCAAAACACATGTTTTATACGCAAAGTGCACTAATTATATAGTGAGTCATTGTGCACTTTTATATCATGCCATCCTTTGTAAGAGTTGGCATATATATATTTTCATGTGAGGTAAAATGCTTCATATGAACTGTCATAGCCGAAAATAAATTTGAAAAAGTTGAAATTGACAGGAACATCCAGGTTTCTGGAGATGGAATTGTAGCCTTGAGATTGTCCATGCTTGGATATGATCTTCTGTCTGACCTCCTCAGATAATTCTCTGCTTTTTTTTCTCTCCATGCTGAGTGTGGTGAACGCAGTGCCACTTAACAGCAGAATGAGTACTTTGCTCCATTTAAACTGGTTGAAAAGGTGATTATTAGATCGCAGGCACCTGAGACTCACCGCAGGTGAGTTCAAGGTGAACCACCTGCTTGAAATCCAATTATTTCTTGCAACTTCTGAAAAGGTGCCAATAATATTGTGCAGGCCATTTTTGCTCGAATTCAGTGTTTTTGTTTAGTTCCTCTGCAAACCAAAGAAATACATATGTGGATACCAAAAGAGGTTATAATTTAAAAATGTTCTGGAAGAAATGGTGTGTTGTTTGACAAAAATGCAAGGGCGCCAATATTTTCGGCCACGACTGTAGGTAGTTTCTGCCTTCCCACCTTACCTTTGCCAGCTTGTGCCAGAGCTCATAAAGATAGGAGAAGACCTTGGCATGGATTTTGGGGCAGCGGATGCTGTTGACATCTCCCAGAATACCCAAAATCCTCCTCCACAGGACGAAGGCCGAATCTGCATGCCAACCAGTCAGGGTCCCACCCGCAATGATGCTGACATCATCAGCCAGACACTCACTACTGTCTGCAAGGTCAGAAAGAGAGTTTGGGGTGGTTTGGGTAAGAGAATGAATTATTTGGTAACACCTATATTTGTAGCTGCCAGTACCTAATCCAAAGTGAGCCAAATTTAATTTTAGGATATGGGATTCCGTCAACAAATGCAGAAGAGTTTTTATAAAAGCATTTTACATTTTGAGACTTATCTGCAATACAGAAAAGATAAATAAACCCTCAAAGCCATCCTGTCATTGTTTGAGCAGTTGTTGAGCAAATCCTTAGCCCGCCTGTGCATTTTCTCAAAAGCATCCAAGCACTAAGATCTTTGTCCACTGATCAAAGCACTGAAACGCTTTTGGGGTAACAGGCACAAATCACATGCATCATCTAAATGAACTCAGGTTGAATTGTGAGAGGACAGTGCCACCTAGTGGGAAGCAGAAGAACGATGGGGAGTATAGGGAGTTCAGGCCTGGAAAAGACATGGAAATGGATCGCGTGTGAAGCAGATCTGGGGTGATTAGTAAGTGGAAGGTTTTTCCACTATTCGGGCAAAACTTTGTGCACAATTAAAATAAGATATACAGGAATGCATGTCTGTTTCCAAGGAGAACTAAAAAAAGTAATTTCATCTATTCAATCGAGTAACTAAACAGGATGTGGGAGAATGAAAAACAAAACAAAACACAAAAATGGATAAGAGTAATGTAAAAAAGGAAGTCAAGGTAAGGCTGAAAAATATAGAGCATGGAGAGTCAATGGTAAATGAGGACTGTATGGTCTATATGATGAGTAACAGCTGGGGAGCAGTACCCAAGTGGTGTGGCATGTGTAAGACAGACTGATGCATGGTGTCGTCCAGGGGGCAGTCCCGCGGGCAGTCCCGCGGGCACTCTGTGTGCACCAGCAGGGCTGGTGAGGCGGGCGGGTTCTGGGGGTAGTGGTAGTGGTTGTGGTGGTGGTAGGACGGGGGTGCAGAGTGGGGAGGGAGGGCACACTCAGGACCTAAAAACGACAAGGGGAAAGGGATAAAATTGGGTTTGAGGAAGGGAGCACAGGGACAAAGGAAGAGTGACAACTTCATGATGATCACAATGTAGGACAACACAGACAGTTCACGCACAAGGGGGGGAGGGGCAGCAGAGTGGTGACAACAATGCCTCCATCAATAATGATGGAGGAGGGAAGGAGGGGGTAAACTAATAGCTGAAGGGTATAAAAGCAGAGGGAGTATCTTGATTATTTTCCTGTGAAAATAAAAAGATCTGCCACAATATAATCATATAATATAAAACAAATATTACAATTCCGTCTAAAACAAACTGCAGACCACAGGTCATTTTCCCTTCACAAAATTCAAAACACACAAGCTGTCAGCAGCTTTACAAGATTAAATGGCTTAGCCAGAGAGGTACTGTGGCAGATACTGACAAGCAGGTCAAGTTTCCTTACTGGGTCACTCTACCCAGCAAGGACTAATCTATCAAGAGTGAGGTTATAGGAAGCACCAAAACCCCAGATGGGACACACCAGAGATGAACCTGTAGAACTGCAGAACTCTTTCAACTCATGTTTCCTCTGTGCTGAATGTTAACACTTGACTGCTCTGTAAGATTCATTTTTGTATTTATAAATAAGACGATATCTACTGTCTTTACAGAATACAATTATTTAACTGACACTAAACCAAAAAGTTAAAAAACCCAGAGAAATGACACATATACCAATTCCCTCTAATTTCCCCTCATAGCTTCTGCATTGCATCTTCTCTGTCTGCTAAGAGATTATCTAGGGTTATTTTGTTTTAGTTCACAACAGAGCTAAATTCTACAGATCTATGGCTAACCCTGTATTAAACCTGTGGCAGCTCACAGCACAATAGCCCTGTTTTAGAGTCAGGATCAGCCTGGAATAAAAATACAGGGTCAAATTGGTTTTTGGTGCTTAGGGTGAGTTCTTATCCATTCCAATACCTGCTAGAGCCTCATTGTGGCTCAGCAGCAGACTCCCCTGGCTCTGGGGGTCGGCTGTCACGTCCATGTGGGCCGACTGTGTGGACTGAGTATCAGCGTCCTCATCAAAGGCCTGCCAGGTGACTTCAGCTTCATTGATGTAGCCGTTGGACGTCTCACTGCTTATACTCTCACCTAGGTAGCATGGGTGAATGAATGAGGTGGATAAAAAAGGGTAAGATGTTTAATTCAGAGAAAGATGGAAGCTGCTGGCTGTGTAAGGAAAACTATTAATCCATGCAAAGTATAGGCTTTATTTCAATGTTTGATTTAACTGATGAATTTTAAACTTAAAAACAGCTATTCTTCACGTGGAACATATATATTAAAACACAGCTACACAGATATCACAGTGATTATCCTTTTAAAGAAATAACTAGTGATGTAATCTCTAACTTTTCTCTCGGAGCTTGGGTCTTGCGTGGTTTGTGTGTCCCTCAGCACTGCACTCCGTCTCAGCTGGACTGCTGCTCAGCCGGATGAGGATCTGGGAATATAGAAACAAACATTAAAGAAGAGACACTTGTGTAGGCAAATCTCATTTCATTTCTTTGACATAATACAAGATGAGTCTTCTCACCACTGGGGGATCATTGCTCTCTCTCTTCCCCTCAGACGTCCTGCTATCAGAGCCACAGGAAGGAGGGGAGTACTCTCTCTTCTGGGCTGAAGTGCAACAAGGGATATTATAAATAGGCCACAACCACAATTAAGTTCTCTTAAAAAGCTTTTACCACTTTACTGCTACCTTTATAAATAAAGATGCCTTCATACGATATAACTGAATCTGCAAAAAATATTTCTAGGGTTCCTTTTTATCATCCAGCCAGGGACAACAGATGAAACCTACAAATACAACACATAAATAAAATAAAAATGTATAAAAATTCATATGAGAATACATCCTAAATGCCTGGTTTTCCCGTATCATCTTTATAGGTGGTAATAGATTAACAAAGACAGGATACTGTATTGGATTGCATTCAATTGTAAAGGGTACAATTAATAAAATGGCAAATTACTCTTTCCCTTTTCATGATTACCTGATGGGTTACACGTAGCTCAATAAAATCTCTTATTAATACCATCCCAATATGAGGCCAAGTGTGTCATTCCAGTCCAGATCAGAGGTGAAAGGTGGGGAATTAAAGTCGAGTTTGTGTTTGTATATACCTGGCAAAGTGTCAGACAGCTGTTGGGTGATGTCTGAGGTGCTGCTGCTACGTGGCAGAGGGCTATCCCCGCCTCCCAGCTCCTCCTCTCCCCCACATTCTGACAGCTGACACTCCTCCACATCTGATGGACGGGAGAAAAGAAGACACACAGTGAGGCAGAGCCACGAGACCAAAAGAAAACAGTAACACAAACCTTCAAATGGAAACACACCAAGATATGTCATTTGTTATTTTAAGGGATTTTAAGTCACAGTAGAGGGGAAGATCTGACACATTCATGAGAACATTAGAGAGAAATTAGGCCATGCACACATGCAGTGGTGAGGCAGACATACTCTTGTTATAGACTGTATTCCCACATGTTGCAGGGCTGCCCTAGAGACTTTTACACTTTTCAATGAGTAAGCATAAGAAAGTCTTAAGTTCCTGTTAAAACATAAACCTCTCTGCCTCTCTTTTGTCACACCACACACAGAAACCAGTGGCATATGACAGATAGTGACGGATGAATGGAAAGGCAGGGCGGAGGTCACAAACACACAAACACATGCAGCTCTCAGAAGACACTTTACCTGAGAGTCTGTGAGAGCAAGCAGAGTTACCAGAAGAGATACCAGGCAAGAAAGAGCTCACAGTGTGGAGCAGCATAGGAACGCTTTTAGTAGTGGGCAAAGCCTCGTACAGATGAACACAGTTGCTGATGGACTGGCTTCGCTTAGCTTCCATGAGGGAAGGAGAAAGAAGAGGAAAAAGAAGAGAGACAGTGGAAACAGAAAAGAGTTAAAGGGAAGAAGACAGTGTTCAATAACAGCAAAGTACAGAGCGCTACAAAAGTGCTTCAGTTAATAAAAACATTCCTGATCAGGAAAGCGGAGTAAATAAAGCACAGCAGAACCAGAGTTTGACCTTAATATGGTCAATTCAGCATTGGTTGAAGTCTGAATATGAGAGACAAATTCCAGAAAAAATGTTACAACTGTGGCTCTGAGAAAAATTGTAAATAAGATTCATACCGGAAGAAAAAAAAAACATATTAAAACAAAACTGAAGTCACTGAACAGTGAGACAACAGGTTTGTTGCATGTATTGATAGAATAGTATAATAATAAACAATGTTATTTATAGGGCGCCTTTTGAAACAACATTATAAAGTGCTTTACATAGGAAAAACCAAATTAAAACAAATCAGCACATCACTAAATAAAATAACATAACATTTTTAATTGTCACATGATATAAAACAGTGATAAGTGAAAACATCCCTTAAATTAGTTTTTATTTTAAAGAATTGTGACTTATGTACTGAGCGCACATTTTACTGGTGAAAGTAAACTACACAAACCTCTTTGGTGGCCAAGCTATATAATGGAGACACTGCTACTAAAAGACCTCAAACAGATGTTATCTTTAGGATTTCTGTAGTGTAGTTTCTTGCTGCTTATCGGCCGACATATACGCGTCTGCAATAAGGTGATATTGGCCAATATATCGGTCCAGCCATCAGATTTATTGGTGAGGCTCAAGTTTAGTTTTGGTACTGTCTTCTACGTCCATGAGGGTTCACATGATATAATAATACACTATAACTGATAAAATTATAACTTACCTCATATGGCCCTTAGGGTAAACTTTATTTTGACACTTAGCAATACTGCTCTGCCAAATCAAACTTAAAATTTTCACCTTTTTAAAAAATGAATTGACCAAAAACCCTGTGCTAAGATAAGATGCTTTTGTTTCTTAGACTAGTGTATTGCGTTCTCATGTATTTAGGATAAAGGAGAATGGGATGCTTTATCTTAAGGGTGCACCAAAACACAGAAACGGAATTACCTGTGTACAGGCCAAACCTACTACATTTTTATCATTTTATCTTATTTCCATCTAAATTATATCATCTTATGATATTACAATTTAGACACAAATGAGTAAAGGTGTACCTGATAACCATCCCAGCAACGGCGAGTGAGAGCTGGTTCAACTGGATTGTTGTAGGAGCTTAATGAGTACCATAATGAAATATCCAGCCCTTTCCTCCATTATCGAGACATGATCTCAGAACAATATTAGTTTGTATTTGCATGCGCAAGTACAGCCAAGTTTTGACAGTTGTCAATGCTGAGGCATTGCCATTGTGTGTGGATAGCACTTCAGGCTTAATCTCAAAGAGAGCAATGAAAGAGGACAGTTCTATTCTCCGCTTGCAGCACACTTTAATTATGCCTTTCAGTGAGAGAGATACATCGTCTCTGCTACAGCCCCCACTGCTTCCCATTTATGCATATTAATGAGCATTAATTACACTCTTAATGAAACTATCAAAAACTGCCGTGCAAATGATGTGTGGGCCTTCTCTTGAGGAGTAGGGAGGAGGGCTGTCGAGCCTTTGAAGATCAATGTGGGAGAAATCCAATTAGGCCAAAGAAAGGGAAGGGAATTTGAAGCGGTTGTGTTTAATGTCCATCTTTGGTTGCACACAGATACAAATAAACAGACTAACAGAATAGGTGCATTAACATGCACATGAGACACATAATAGATGTGTCAGCGCACACACACACACGCAAACCTCACACACACCCTTCTAAGACTTCATCCTTCAGGCACAAATACATCTGCTCCTAGCTCAACAAGCTCATCATTTTAGGACATTGGCGGTAATTGGGGGGGCGGAAGGCCAGAAAAATGAAAAGGGATCGTCTCTGTCTTTTATCCTCCACATTAAGATTCTGTCTAGACAAAATTAAGACAAGCAAGACAGGCACTGTAGCTAGTTACTACTCTACTGCCTCCCAGCTCAGCTTATAATTACCCTGCCACATTGCCATCAGATAAGGGGTGTTTGCGGTGTCTGAACTGAGCTAATGACAATAAGTGTCCAAAGCTGGCCTTTGACATGCCGTCGGGTGGATTGTGCTGTACGCCTGCAATCGAGCTGACATTGAAACATGTTGACATTGGCCAGTGTCATGTGAGGGGAACAAAGGAGGCCATCTGCTGGCCTCATTGTCTTTGGTGTTGGGCCTTTCAACGACACCTGGGCTAGCGTACACATGGACCTGTCTGAACGCTTTCACACGCAGTCAATGCGTCTGATAAACCCTGTGGTCTGAGGTTGTGCTCCAGAAGCTTATCAGTACTGTGTTGTTGGCCCACACAAAGCCAGAAGATTAACACAGCACTGATATATATAGTACATTATATAGTATAATTTCCCCCCAGGGATCAATAAAGTATTTCTGATTCTGATATACAACAGTCTACACTGTACATGCGGAGGGTCTTATAAAAGCCATCCCTTTGTATTTTATTTCTGCCTGGTTTTTGATGGTATAGTAACATACAGCTAATACAACAATACTGTTTTTAACTAGTATTACAAGTATTTACCAGAGGCCTTCTGTCGGACGTTGTTACGGGCTTTCTCTACACCAGGAGCTCCTGACGTAGTGGCGGAGCGAATCCTCATGGGCTCCTGAACTCCTGGCCCACCCTGCTCCCCTTGGTTCCTCCAACTCAGTGAGAAGGAGCGTGCCACTGCTGCTGCCTTCTGGGAGTCATGGATAACCCCTGAAATGCAGAGAACAACACTTGCTGAGTACTGAGGTGTCAGTGTACATTTTGTATTAATAATCAGCTTCATATTTGGATTTAGCACCACCAACCTCTGCTGACAATCAAGACAGTTCACTGTGGCTTTAAGCAATATAGTGCCTTAAAGGGTAATTATGGTTATGGACCTTAATCAATGTCTGATAGCCCATTTCCTTAAGTTTGCATGTAACGTGGGTATTATCTGAAGTAGCATGACATAACATAACATTTCTGACTTTGGTAATCACCAGTGGTAGTATCAAAAAAGTGAGGTTCAGTGCAATTTATGTTAACTTAGACATTTAAAGGGCTTCACAAACGTTATTTTGACCAACTCAGGTTCTTTGGGTAGAAGCTCTGTAATACTCAACATACAAAAATTATCCATCCCCCTTTGGACTTTTTATTGTTTTTTTTTAAAATTGTTTTAGAACACTGAGTCACAGAAATGACTTTTTTCATGTCAAAGTGAAAGACAAGAAACCATCATGAAGTCAAATGTTGGAAAAAAGAAGGCTCCACTGTAAAATAACCAGAATTACTTTTCCAAACGTTTCCCCCCCATTTCTCCCCCTCACCACGTCCTCTCTGCTTCTTCTCCTTCTGTTCGCTGAGTTTGTCCAGAGGCAGGTTGGCCATGTCCAGGCCATAAACGGAGCGTGCCAGCACAGCCGTCAGCGAGTCCATGATGCTGGCCCACTCTGTCACCAGCTCCTCCCAGCAGGTAAGAGAGGACAGCACTGCCAGCAGCTCATCCCATAGCTCCCGGGAGATAAATACGCACAGGTTGGCTCGCACCCACGCCACAATGATGGTCTGAATGGAAAGACGGATTAGAATTGACAGACGTGGTTGCAGCTATGGCTTCCAGCCCCTGATAAGATGTGACAGCAGAGTTCTCACACTGATACATGTAATTTGGTATAGTGTCTCTTTGCCTTTTTGTCAACAACCAATCCGACCAAGACACCGACACCCAGTACATACAGGCTACTGAGCAACAAACTGTGGTGGTTACTCATAAAGTAATTACAGTGTACTATTGTAAAAGAGTAATGAGAGTAGGTATGATGACATATCCACACTCACTCACCCTCCTCTTTCTCATATGAATAAAATACCCTCTATATCCGTTAATGTAAAACTAAGCATCTGTATACATACCCTGAAGAGTATAGAGGCTAAACTTTCAGCAAAGCTGTCTTTTCTTTGGTTTTCCTGAGGCCTCTTCATCACTGCCTCTGTGATCCTCAGCAGGACCTGCAGCATCTGCTCCCTGCACAACACAGACAGGAAATCAGAACATGTCAACCAATAAAAAAGGCAAAGTGATAAAGAATCATCAAATAAATTCACTGACCATGTCTGTGTATTCATCGTGTGCTCCATGATCATGTGCCGGTAGATGCTCAGAACACCCTTGCACACCTCAACCTGGTTATCCAGGAGTTTAGGTACATCCTGGCATGGCTCCAACAGGAACACATTGGATGAGTTGGTCAGGAACACCTACACATGAAGATACAGTAAGGTTGAGCAAACAGCAAAACACAAAATAAGTAAGACAACAGAAATAATAGCCAAAGTGCATACAGTAAATATTGCCGGTTCTAATCATCAAATGCTGTGATTACAGGGTAAAAACACACCTCAGAACACAGAGACAGACCTGTAGTGTGGGCTGGATACCAGCCTTGACGTCCCTGTTCTGCTCCTCTGTGAGAAAGCCCCGACTGATGGCGCTGCTGAACGAGTAAGTCCTCCCCCAGCTGGACGTCCGTCTGTGGCCGTGACTCTCTAACGTCTGGTAGAAGACAAGGCAGGCCAGTCAATTGGTCAGTAGACGTAAGCTAAGATAGAAAACTCTGTGACTTATATGTGAATATGTCATGTAATCATACACTTCTCGTCAAAATGAAGTTACAACAACTGAACCTTTCGAGATTAAATAGAAACACCTAAAACATGTTCCTATTGAATACCAATCTAGGCTTCTTCATAGGTGTGTACAAAAACGATGTCTATGGTACACTACCAATCCCTTTACTATATAACAATCACATGATTAGTATATATATGCATGCTAGGAACATATATTTTAATTGGATGTCTGTATCAGAGGTTTCACCTGTGCGTGTATGCTGTTAGTCTCTGTGCTGAGTATCTGTTCAGAGCTGTCATCCACTTCATCTATCTGGGCAGTTTTGTCAGGCTCTGTCATGAAACTGGGCTTATCCTGCAGGATCCACTTCCTGTACACTTTGATCACCTTCCTGGTTGCTGACGCCTCGCAGGACGGCAGCAGGAAAGCCTGAGGAGGGAGAACATGGACTACTACCAATCTGAACTACTATTAGGATTATGAATGATTTTAAAAAAGGTAGCCTGGTAGTAGGAGGGATCCTTAAGTTATGTCAACAAATGGCCAGCAGAGGGCAACACAGTACATGTTATCACAGTGTTACCATCCAGTCTGCATTCTAATAATGATCCACAATGAAAACTGTACAACACCTGCAATGTAATTCATTTTCAAAACATCAAATAAAGGCACATTGCTTGGTGACTCCACTGTACCTGGTGGAAGACCTCGTTGACAAAATTCACGTTGTCCCTGGTGGACAGCAGGATGGCATGCACCATGTCATAGACATAGCGGTGCTCCTCCTCAATGCTACACAAACTGGAGTCGCTGGGCCGTCGGTCTGACAGCGTGCTGCTGTTGGAGTGGCTCTTCTCAGGCTCCCCCGCTGGCCCATTCGTATCCCCATCTGATGTCTTATCCTTCTCCTGGCTGCTACTGCCTGCAGTGACAGTCTGGACACCACAGGGACACAAGGAGAAATGAGAGTCCTTAGTATGCTATAGGGCTGCCTCCGCACAGTTAAGTAATTGGTCACTAGAGTCTCATTGACTAGAAATTCCTGAGCCGGTTGTGTTTTATGGTCATTTCTGTGGGGAACGAGCTACTATATTGGTCATTATTGTAAAATGATTCTCACCTGCGTGGAATCATAATAATATTCATTTTGCATTTAATTCCCGTCTTTCTCTCCCCACAATTACTGTCGCTCTGTTCACTGTCATTCAAACACAAAATGCCCTAAAAGTCAAGAAATCTACAGTAATGTAGTTAAATCCCACAATATTATTTTAAACAGGGGAGTGAATTTAGTGTGCTATTTAATTTTGGAGACTGACTTGTGTTTGAAAAATATTTAACAATAAAAGTATATTTTTGTGAGCAAGTATTCTACAGGTTTGTTGCTATGTTGGCCAACATTTCACTGCAATTTCACAACTTGTAATGTGTACTGTCGTATTTTAATGGAGTTTGCATGAGAACATAATATTTCTACAAGCTGGCAACTCCTGAAAGACTTCACAATAAAAGATACACATGTGAATACTTTCTCAAAACCATAGTCCTATGTGTCCAGGTGTCTTTATACAAGTGCTCAGGGTGAAAAAATACCTTCATAACAGCCGACCTCCTCCGTCCTCAATAGCAGTATAACAAAGCAACTGAGTGGTGCCGTGACATGCTCACCTGGATGAGTTTGGGAATGACCTCGGTGCCGTTCTTGGTGCTCTGCGCCACAGCAGCACTGCTGACGTACTTCTTCTCCAGGAAGAAGGTGACCAGCCAGGTGATGAAGGCCACACGGGGTGCCAGGTACTGGTCCCTGGTGCAGAAGGTACTCTCATTGTTCCGCGTCACTGGCACATACAAGGGTTTTGGTCTGTGGTGGGGGAGGTCTAAATGAGCAATACGATGAAGAGGAAGGAAGGATGACGACAGAGGGAGGGTTAAAAAAGTACAAAAGGAGAAGAGTAAGAGAGAAAGACAAAGAGCGAGAGAGAGATTAAACGTCAACTCCAGATGTCTTGCTGTGAAGCTGTTCAGAGTTTTTCCAGCTGAATCAAAATGTGTTCACTCAACCATAAAGCGTTTATGATATTAGTATCATTATACTGCTCACTTGTTATACCTTTCTGTTTTAGAATCTGTTGTTTAGGAGTCCAATATCACAACAGCACACATCATACATCATTCTCTCGTGTAAACAATAAAGATTTATTTGTGTAGTTTCAATTAAATGGTTACTGCATATTTGAAAAACCCCACATTTTAATTATGAGGAGTTTTACTGACTGAAAAGCTTCCACTTCCACACAACTCGAGGGGTGTACCATAAATTACAGCAGAGTAACTTGAGGTTTAAGTTGGATTTTCAAAAATTAAAAAGTTAACTTACTTCTAAAGCTCCAGTAGAATATAAAGCTTACTAACTTTGCCTTCCCTCTTTTGCCAAGACAATTCACTCATTGATTTTTATCGATCAAATTTTGGGTGAATCTTGTAAAAATTTTCAAGCAATTTTTCTGCATGTAATGATTAACAAGTGGTAAATGGTATAAATGTAAAACAATGTTAATAACGTCTGACTCCAAGTATTAGAAAGGTTTAAGTCACGCCAAATATGTAAAAAATGTAAGTTAAAGCTTACTGTTTCAATGTGCTACAGTTTCTTTAATCCTTTTACTTATTACCTCCTCTGCTCATTTTCATTGAACTTGTCATTTTCTTTCTGCGTGACCTAAAGCGCTAATGTGCTTGAAGACATCAAGAATGAGAGCCAGCAGAATTAACTGTATCACATACAAGTATGTAGCCTAAGCAGACATTACAAACTGTCAAACTGAGATTTTACTACCCAAATAGCAGCTCCTGAGTTTAAGTAGAGTGTGTGTACCTTTGCAGTAATAGAATACTCACTTTGAAAAGGCTTCAGCACAAAGGCAAATATATATCTATACACTGTATGTCAGCTTACCTAATAAAGGCTTGTAGAGATTTGTAAGCTTGGTGAAGGAGGGGAATAGATGTGGAAGGTAGTACTTCTTGAACAGGCTGAAGAGAAACCTGAAGCCTGTGCCCTGGTTCTCTTTGTTCCTCCATTCTAAACTGGATGCCTGGCAGACAGAGCACAAAGGCAGACAAGGTCAGGCTACAGGGAGAGGAGACATTCCAGCATCATTCAGACAGTGACAATTTATTGTCTGCAACACAATAGTTTGAAGGTTCCTCTAACAAACCGTGTACAGAGGGAAAACGGTTTGGGCTAGGTCCACATAAGATTATGTGTGCTTAGCTCCAACTTTACACACTTTCATTTCAATTCCATTCAAAAGGCTTTATTGGCATGAAAGTTGCAAAAACAAAGCATCACAATACAATGTGTCCAAACATTTGGGCAGTACACAATAACAGTAATATGAACATTGACACAACATTAAGATTGATTTATATTAATTATATATTTACATTATGTTCTACGCATGTATTTGTGTGTGTGTGTGTGTGTGTGTGCGTGCTGATGAATGGTTTAACAACTCCAACTTTACTCACTGAACAACTGATATTGTACTTATTACAAACTACCTGAGCACTCACTGCAACACCACAATCATGACAACACGCACACACTACCAGAATAACCAAAATATACATTGAGGTGAATATGTCTCCATGTACATGTGATGTATTTTTGACATGATTACCAGTGTTTGTGCAGATTGTTATTTTTGTGTTGTTAAGAAAAGATGGATTAAATCATTCCAATTGTGCCAATTGCGGATAAAGTCTAATTAAAAAAAAGTAATTCAAACAAAAATTGGCAAAAAAGATAAATCAGGGTCATGTATAATTACCTGGACGACCATGTACTTGAGCAGGGTTTCGAGGATGTAACAGGTCTGGTCGTCTGCAACCTTTTCTCCTACCACAGCTGGAACCAGAGGGGTAATCTCCTCAGGCACCACCTTGGCTGCTCAGATCGACAGATACAAAGACCTGAGTTAAGTGTAGGAAAACAAGAGCTCTCCACTAAAAGAAATTAACCTACAGAATCCAATATCAGTTTAGTTTGTTTCAGATGACCTCAATGACCATCATTACAACACTCTATGAAAGTTATTATAAATTCACATCACACATGTAGAAGCGTTCATATTCACCATCAGGGGGGTTGGAGAAGGGGTTGTAAATGATGGTGTCAAGGGTGCAGGGCCCTCTGGAGGAGGGCACAGCAGGGAACCCTGGCACCAGACAGGCAAAGATAAGGAACTGCTCCTCAGCACAGTTGTCCCTCAGGGCCTGCAGCCACAGCAGGAAGAGACGGATCCCCTCACAGCGGATCTAGACAGGAGGAGATTAGGACATATTAACAGATTAACGCAAATGAGGATAACATTAACCATCTAGCTAACACAGAAATATGTGGAATCCTTCTTTAAAGCTGAATGTGACCCACTGTGTAGCCAGAATGCCCCCTTAGGTTGATTTTTCATATATTGTGACTACAGAACTTACCTTGAATGAATTTCCAGTGTGTAGAAGCTTTTTCAGAATAGAACCTGGAAAGAAGACATTGTTAAAGACTTTTGCAAACCAAATATTCAACAGAAGTCTGCTATACAACAAGCAGACACAACAAACAGCACAAAGCTGACAGGGAGGGACCTGCTTGTCATCTCCACCGAGGCAAAATTGACCTTGATGGGTGGTTCTGACAAACTACTGGGGAGAGTGGCAAGGCTTCACATTTTCCTGATGAAAATTAACATCAGTTGGCAGCGACATGCATTCATGAAGGCAATCTGGTTCCGCTGTAATCAAATGAGACATTGCTCTGATTGCTAAATACCTTGGGCGGAAGAGGTCTGTGTGTGTGTGTGTGTGTGTGTGTGTGTGTGTGTGTGTGTGTGTGTGTGTGTGTGTGTGTGTGTGTGTGACAGTTAGGACATACTCTTGACAGCCTGCAAACAGCACTGCTCTTGCAAGGTCCTTGTGGGCTGTGAAGAAATGCTGGCTAGTTCTTACAGGGATTTTAAATTTAGGATTAGGGTTAAAATTGGGGTGATGTTTGGACAAAAGCTACTCCAGAGGTGTGTTTATGTCTTGATGAAGATGGTCCTTTACTGAGTCATTTGACCTAGAGATATGTAAGTGGTAGCCATCAAGTTTAAAGGTTTAGCAAAGTGGACATGTTTGCATGCGAGTGTGTGAGTTTATAAGTGTCTGGTGCTTTTACTACTCTCCCCTCATCAGGTTAAATCAATAATATTTCTATGTTGGACACAAAAAGGTATAGAGAAATTCTTTTGTAGGCCTTGGGCTCAGGACAGAAGGATTCAGTAAGCAGACAGAGGATGATAAAAGGTTTTCTTCAGCTTTTAATGGTCTGTGTCAAATGTCTGTGACCTTGCAATCCTCAGCTAAAAAGGACAAAACCACTACTAGTCATTAATGTCATTCCTAACCTATCCTAACCACCACAAGGAATTTGTCCTAGGGCACTGAAATCCTTTCAGCAACGCTACTGGATGTAGAATGTGATAAAAAATTATGTGAAAAAAAATATTAAGAGGAATTCAATTAAAAAAAGTATGGCGAGGAGCTATGCAGCTACGACCACACGTTCTTCAAAGCAGAAGTACATGGTGACAGCGCAGCATCTTGACCAGTGACAAATGAACTGATGAGGGCCAAAGAGAATTCCATGCAAGTTCAAGAAAAGGCCAAAGAGGCAGCCTTAAACCTGTGATGATTTGTTGTCCAATAACTGACAAATTGGTGAGTTTGTCTGGGGCATCCAACCCCAGATGAGTCTCGATATTTGGAATTACAAGCCTAAGGGGAAGGCCAATCTACAACAGTGATCTAGACCTGGACTGTTTAGCTGCCAACGGCTGACAAACAACAGTTATAATTGGGGTTATCACTTCTTGCAAGGGTTTTCCTTTTTTGTGTGGGACTGAAATCATGCCAGCATAATTCAATTACTTATTTGCATTTCAAATGAAGTGCTCATTTGCATTTCCCATTTACATCCCCTTCTAATTATTTTCTCTTCATTATGGAAGGCTTAGGCATGGTTGCGGTGACATTTTTTTGTCCTGAAGTGTATCTTAGAGGTTACAGAAGCATAAGGAGGAAAGACACATACACAGTATATAACTACCTATCAGGTGTAAAAGAGAGACAAAGCTTAGTATTTCATGTACATACCTATACTGTGAAACTGCCATCGGTTGTAGATTTTCTCAGGCAGAAGTTGTAGAATTTTCTGATGAAAAAATAGAAAAGGTTATGATTAGGTTTAGTAAGTGATTAGTTTTTAGAGTGTGGCACATTTCAGCACTAACAATAGAATACTGGTTCAATTAGGTTACACAGTAGGGCCCTTTTTCCTTCACCATTCACTTTAGGCAAGAAACAAAGTACTGACCAGCTCCAGGCTCTACTCTGAAGAATACATTTTTTGAGCTGAAAATAAATTAATTTTATGCAGAAATGTCAAACATCCACTGGCTCCAGGTTCTAAAATGTCAGTATTTTCTGGTTTTCTTAATCTTACGTGATAGTAAATTGAATATCTTGGGGTTTTGGACTGTTCGTTGGACAAAGCTAGATGTTTGAGGACGTCACCTTGGGCTCTGGGAACTTGTGATGGACATTTTTTATTATTTGCTGACATTTTATAAACTAAAAAAGAATCAAAAAAAAAATCGGTAGATTGAGCAACAATAGAAACAATTGTTAGTTGTTGCCATAATGTCTTTACTTGATCCTAAAATAAAAGAGGGAGGAAACAACAACTGACTTTGTTTTGGTAAGTGGCACTGTTTTGCCAAAAGCCGTACATGCTTAAGGAATGCAGCGTCCCTCCACTTGGCCTCACATGTCTGCAGATCCCTGTGACACAGGACAGCACTGAGAAATGTCATCACCTCCCCAACAACCGCTTTACAACTCAATTAGAGCGCCCTAACCTTTCAGCAGCCTATCATTATTCTTGAATGCAGCGACAGGTTAACTGGGTCCCTCTGGAGAGATGAAAAAAAAAAAGGCCGGGGACTGCAGATGTGTGCACGTGTGCACGCATGGCTAGTTAATAGTCAGTGCACTGTGAGCAACTGATGCCCCAATGGCTCCCTTCTCATCAAATCCTAATCACTGACCCAATAAGACTTCATGATTGCAATGTAGAGGTCAAGTCTGTCCTTTACTGCTTTGCGTATTCAGCCCTGACCCACTCAACCAGACAACCAACTCTGGCCGGCTTGATAAAAAGCTCATCTGCCCTGGAGAGTGAGAAACACGGCGAGAGAAGGATACAGAGCATAACAAAAAAAAAATGTGCACGAAAGAGCTACAAAGATTAAGTCCTCTCCAGCCACAGATGCAAAGAGCTACGGTAGCGTCTGAGTGAGAGGAAAAAAAGACACAAAGAAATATGACTATGAGAGTATGAGAGAAAGCTTCAGAGACTATGGAGCATCGTTCTATGGCATGGGAGGAAAAGGAAACTGCCAAGTGAAAGCTTTTGTTATCTCAAGGATTTCTTTCATTGTGGATATAACAATAAGGCTTATGTAGATACAACTATTTAATCAGAAACTGAAGTTGATAACTTTGAGTGAATACAAATGTTAGGTAGCTTATAATTTACATAAAAAAAAAAGGATATACCCAACAATACTTCATTAATTTTTACATGATGAAACATAAGTATTAGTTTGCTTGTTTCTATTGTTTTAGACAACCAAATGATTATTCTGTTGTGAAATCTTCACATTACCACAATAGCATTGCCCTGAAAGATGGCATTTTTTCGCCCTGTGCTACGCCACATTATGCCAGGAGCTGTGGTGGTCCAGAAGTCATCTCATGTTTTGAGTGTCTCACTTCGTCAACAACTTCCTACTTCCCTTGTCATCCTCCATCTTTAACTTAACCTTCTTGTCCTCTGAGACTAAATCCCTGTCATTATCAGTGACAGCAGAGATACTGAAAGACATACATCACTTTAAGGGGGTGCTGGATGATTATCTGCGCTGTTCAGTTTCTCTCTGATCCACAGACGTGATGGTATGCGAGTACAGGCGTGTGTCTGCACCTTGCTATTGATCCTGTATGGGATTATTACGTCTCCGTACAGGCTCTGTACTGGCCTCCTTCACTCTGTCTCCTTGGGGCAGCAAACACATTATGCTAGGCGGTAGCACAGCAGGGTAGGCTGCTTAAGCCTTTCCCTGTGTGTGTGTGTGTGTGTGTGTGTGTGTGTGTGAGCGTGTGTGAGCAGACACAATAACACTGTCATTCTCTCTCCTTACAGAGCACCAGGATGGGAGAGTGGGAATGAGATGGAGAAGCTAGCTCAGAAAGACTCCCCGCAGAGCTGGAATGGCGGCCGCAACAATGAGGAATTTACTGGCTGATATGAGGCGAATGCAGAGTCTGCCGGACTGAGGGTTTGTGGAGTTACTCTAATCTGCAGCCATACTCCAGCATAAAGATGGGGGCATTACTGTGGTACAACTACAGCCTTAACACATTTACATGATCCGCACTTAGGTTTCCAGTCGCATGGCCTGAACATGACACAGAATACACTTCTGCAAGGGCTTTTTGACTGCAGCCACAGACAGGCAGTACTCATGGAGGAAATTTTGTTTAGGTTTTTGATACGATGATGATTACACCGTCTAAGGACAATTAAATCTCCTGAGAGAAACAAAGACACTGGAGACACAAAGCGCTAACATATCAACATACAGCAAGCCTACTAACACAAGATGCAGTGAAAATGACCAGTGTGTCAATCACACAACAAAACTTAGATGGCAAAACATAGTAGATAGTGTAGGGAATAAATTGAAATACTGTTAATAAGTATTATCTTTGCATTGCATAATTTGGCCTTAAAAGAAAATGAGACCCTGAGTCTAAAATCACTTGTAGGCCTGATGTAATGAGAAAAGATAACAATGACCCACCTGCTTTGTTTAAAATGCTTTGTCCAAACAGCGTAGACCAAACCAGACTGCTTATTTACATGCTAACCAAATTTCTTAGCTTGCCCTCCTTATTTGTTGGTAAAGGTCTTGGTAAATTTAAGCTGACAATGCATGTCTCTTATGACCCTGACATATAACGAAGTTTAAAGCCTAGGGCACTTTATTGAGTTTTATTTTAGACTAATTTACCAAAATGCACTTAACTAACTAAGATGCATTCTCCTCTGTAGCCAGTGGGTGGCAGCAGCAGAGTGCAATAAAACGCCAGTTAATTCAGCCATCAGGTTTTCCTCTTCAGTCTATGAGAAAGGCTTCATCTAGGACCATTTTGAAATTATTTTCATGATTGCCAAACATTTATAAAAATCCGCAAAATCTCATCTACAAAAATATGTTAAAACATAGCCTCAGACATCAAGATTAATGTAGTCAGCCTGTTCCATATGCAGACCCGAGCTACACTTAGTAAATGTGCATTTATGCATTAATCAATAACCCCCTGCTGGTGAACTGTCACTCATGACTAGGACTGCATAAAGAGACTGGGTTAACTCTTCAGCAACATGTTAGCCAACATGTAGAGGAGAGTTTCAGCCATTCAACCTATGATTGCATCAAGAGGAATATGATGCCATTACACCAGAGAGAAAAAGACTGTTTATACAAAGCGACACTGTTATTATTTACCTGCTTGCTAATTACTGAGCATTTACATACACAACACTTAAATGGACATGAGAGTCGCAATCAATTGTCTGTTTGCCATGAGCTATGGCAGGTGGACGACAATATGTCTCATTCCTTTTTACCGAGTCTTCATTTGTGAATCTTACATTTCTGACTGTACTTGGCTAAACGCAATTGTTTGGGATGCATAGTTCGTTTTTGGAAATAGCTATATCTTGCCTTTAGGCTTTCTGTATTCTTCTGCTTACTGTATATGTTGGTTATGTTTTGGTTTCTGGTGGTTCTGCTGTGGTTTTCTGAAGATACTTGTTCTGATTTCGATCTCAAGTGACCATCTTGGTTAAATAAAAGGTAAATCTGTCAAAAGCCTCTGACTTTCTGCAGCTTTCAAAGAGTCAACTGCTTTTGCATTTCCACTGAGCTGAATTAAAAATAAGGTTAACTAGCTATAATAAGCAGGATTACCCATATAAGGCAATTTGGTAAGTCAGGTCTAAAATCTAGATGAGGGTTTTTTTTTTTTTTTTTACAGAGGATGACAAGAGGAATTCAGAATGCTGAGTCAGCTCCGGATGACAGATGTAAGGTCATGGTGAGGTCATATCCTGGACAGAGAGTGGCTAAGCACAGACTTCCCTCCGAGTTTTGTTGGTCCCAGAGCTGTCTTTTAACCTGTCCCACAACCTTAGTGGCACCAGGATCGAACTGCTTTCAGACAGTAAGAGGTCATCTGCAGTTGTATGGGAGCGTAAACAAACTGCACTCCCTCACAGCCTGGGAGAGCTCAATCTGGCTGGTGACAGCAAAAACTATCTGAAAGTGGTCTCATCTGGTTTCATTCCTAGAATTACATCCACACATACGTGTTGCGTAATTAAGCTTTTCAGTACCTTTCTCAGTACGTACTTACATTTGCTCACAATTTGTCTCAGCAGCAGCAAGAGACGACAAAAGAGCCGATTAGAATAAACTCCAGACTCCAATACAATATAGAAAAGGCTGCCAACTGACAACGACGTTGTCTTAACCATGCCCAAAAACTCTCTTTGTAAACACATGAACAACATTATAAACCTAAAACTAATCACACTAGTATGGTGTCTTTAAAAAAATAGTATATGCCCTCCCCCTTGGACTTTTTCACGTTTAATTGTTTTATAATTTAATCGCAGTGGTTTAATTAAGCTCTTTTGATACTGATCAACAGAAATACTGACAAAATCATTGTAAAAACAAAAAAAATAAGTGAAAATATGCAAAATAAGGTGATTGCATGAGTTTTTGTTTAAAACATGGGCTTTATATTGGTGGTCACTGTCATGTTGGCTGAAAATCTCTTGCACGCATTTCCCTGCAGGACCCTCTACCTTCACATGCCCTCCTTTGTCTTCATGGGGTAGCTATTGCCAGGGAATGGACTAACATCCATATACACGTGTATTGAACTTACAGTCTTACTTGGCACACCTTGATTACACACAGGTCTCCACTAAACTTGTTATGCAACTTCTAAAAACAATTAGTAGCAGAAGATGATTTAGGTGTGTCATAGCAAAGTGGGGTGAATACTATGGCAATGCAGTATTTTCACATTAGGTCGATAAGATTGAACCTCTAATATAAGAAAAGAACATAGACCTTTTTCTGTGATGATACTAATAGGTCAATACTGAATGGGAGTTACAAAAGGAACTGAATGAAGCCTACAGTACAGCAATATTAAAACAAAGGGTGATGAAAATAATTAGAAGGGACTTTTCTATTCAGGATATGTTGCATTCTCACAGAGATCAGGTCTCTCATCCCTGTCAGTTCTGGTGCAGTATCACAAGCTGCCATGGTGGATGCCTTCGTGGCAGCAGACACAAAGGGATCCTGGAAGGGAACGGTAATGGCTGCTGGTGGCGGTGGGGGTGGGGTGTTCCAGCAGAGTTCAGGGGGAGGGACAAAAGATTACCCCCTCTAGATATCCATTACTCAAACAGACTGAGCATCGGGGATCATACTCCCCCACAGCAACCCACGAAAAAAAGGGGTCACATACCTCATAATGACAGCAAAGTAATCCCAACATACCCAGCTTGAAGCAAAAACACACCACTGGAGATGTGTACTGTATAGGTCAGCCAGATTTGAATGCAAGGAAGGACTCAGGTGATGAAGAGTGTGTGGGGACTATATTACCCTTGTGCCTGAAGAGTTGAGGACATAACAGTGGCTTTCCAGGGAAATTCTAGCACAGAATAAGAGGGGCAGCGATGTTGAGCTGTGCTGTTCTTCTTAACCTGTCATATGGCATTAAAGTGTGTTACAAAGCACAGAGCCGCAAAATGGCTTTTGTTCCTGCCGTTATCCATTCATAGCCTACTCTACACGCCGCTCTGAGGCTTTCTGGACAAAGGCTGCTAGGGCTTATGTTTTGGTTGGTTGACTTCTGTGACTAAAACAAATGATACACATTTAGGAAAAAAGCACTGAGAAATTGGGTTTATGATAAAAATGCCACACATTTAAATTCAACATAGGCCATACATAACTGTGCTTGTTGCAGAAAAGAAAATGATTAGGATGCACATTCCACTCGCCTCAAAATATCGTATTAGTTAATCTTTTACCCCATTTGTCGTGTCCCTGAGTTACATCATATGACCTCTGGGATAACATGATACATATTAGTAGTGCATGTTTGTGAGCAAAATCGCATCCATTGATATCATATTCCCCGCCACATATGATCCAACATGCTTAATCTAATATGGCGTAAAGAGAAAGTCCGCACAGTGTAGGATCAAAGCAACCCTGTCTGTCCTGTACACACCACTCAAAGCAAGCTTATCTTCTCAGTGCACGGGTAAAAGCACACATCGTCACAGGCAGGGGCTAAAAGGGGACAAATGAGGGTTAAGCTGCTTTCAATGTTGGTTCTTTTTGAAAAGATGACTCCATAAATATGTATGGAGGCATGAATCCAGGCTTTATTTACAGGTTAGATGACTGGATGTGTGCCGACAGACAGGGACGATGAGGAGTGGAGAAAACTGGAAGGACCACTTGTGAGTCTTTTGTTTTAAACCAATCTTAATGCACATTTTCATTTTGAATAAATATTAAAATATCTTCCCAACAGCAAACTAAGAAGGCCATCTATTACAAACCTGAATAATTGAGTCTAAATTCTACAAATTATTGCCAACCTGAATGAACATTAGCAGATGAACAAAATAATGCACACACTAAATTGCACTACTAAGTACATAATGCATTACCCAGACAGAAGTCCAAGTTGTATTAGATATGCCTGGCTAGCAAATTAGGAATCCATAGCTAAAGACAGACAACAGCAGTGTCTGGCGTGATGCTACTGTAACAAACAAATGAATTGGTCCGTGGGCCAAAGTTAAAGATCGTCTTTTGTGCTTTCTAAGCTGGAATGACTCAATGTTACACATAATGCAAGTAACACAGTGCTCCCAGGTGATCAGAAAAACTAGGACAAGACATATTGTACAAAGAAGGGACGACTGCCCCCCGACTGCCAGGCCTGCCTTGAGCAAATGTAACTGGAGAGCTGACTGTTTGTATTGGAAACTGGAGCTGCCTTTGCAGTCAGGTGGGAAAACAAGGTGAGGGACTTTAACCTGCATGTGCAACATAAGAGTGTTCAGGAAAACAGAGGGAGGGGCCACAGAGCCAACAATGCGTTGCACACACAGACATGCCTCCTCTGATTTGCATACACACCTAGGTTTGAAAAACAAGAAATGAAAAGCTCTCCCACAACCGTCGAAGGCTGGGAAATGATTGAGCAACGGCTTTTCTCATCTGCAATCATCTCCAATTGATATTCTATTTGAGGCAAATTCAGGAAGTAGAGGAGAGTGTGCAGTGTTGCACCATGGAAACTATGGTCCCACCACAGTGTTCAGCAGTAAACAGGTTGAGGCTGTGGCAGCTATCAGTGGAAATCAGACTTGGAGACAGCAACATAGAAGAAGACTTACTTCAAAAATAAAGAGGATAGAGTCCAGCTCCTCCCTTTGAGATTTGTTCCCTGAAACACAAGGAAAGTACTTAGGTTTTTAAACACATAACCCGGAGCTATACTGCATTAGCCTCATCAATAATTTAACAATAACACAGGCCATTTTGTGAAACACTTATTCAAACGAACGTGTGTTACCATGAGAGCATACTCCCAGTGGGAATTAATCCCCTACCCCCAAAAGTGTTGGCGTAAGGCTCAACACACAGAGTTATACTGGACATCCCCGGAAATTGCCTCTCTACGGTCTGTAAATGTGGGGCATTGCTGTAACACTTTACCATAGAGAGCAGGGAGAGGGTTAATTATTGAACCACCATCGAGGGTGGTGGTCAACTAGTGTGTGTGCAGTTTGTACTCACCTTTTTGTTTTAAGTTGCATTCCAGTGTAATGAAATTTTCATAGAAGATAAAATAAATCTGAGAACAGTTGCTCTCGAAGAACGGCTTTAGTTCACTCTTGTCAATGATATCTGTGGGGAAAAAAAGGGAAACACTGTCAAAGACATAGAACATTATTAACCTTGTTAATATATCAGTGAACTGAGAGTAGAAGTTGTCTAGAATTCTGGTAATCATAATATCGTGGCGTGGCTTTCATTTGTGTTTTCTTGATTTTAAAGGCTGCCTTAAAGTTATTGATACAATAAACAATAAATTGTTCTACTTGTTTTGTCATAATATGAATTTTGCTGAAGAGTTTCCTGCTCAGAATTTCTTCTCATCCAGCAGCCATCACCAGCAGTCACCCAAGTATTTGTGTCAGTATTGCTCAGCTGTACTAGGAGCTATGACATGTTAATTGTGTGTGTCAAAGTGTCAACGTTTGTCAGTGTACAGAAAGTTGAACAAAACTTCCACTACTAATCTTTTACCAACTTATTTTCAGACACCCAAGAGCTTCTGAGCAGTCCTGTGAGGGTCTTTCATTTAAAGCTGCTACCATCTCTTTAATTCCAAAGTGACAATGTTTAACATTACTGTTGTTGCACAGAGGACTTTCCACTCATTTCCCTTTTTGCAGGCTTCATCTGTTTTACATCAAGGCAAATTGCTTCACTTCCTGGCCCTGCGTAACTTCACCTACCCCTCACCTGCAATCATTAGTGGAATGATGACAGGCTTTTTGAAAGTGATTCCTCTTAAACTCATACTGTTTGAGCTGGAAACAGAAGCATAATTCAAGACTTCATGTACAGAGACACACGTCTTTGAACGGGAACTCTCATCAGTGTGCTACTGAACTTATGTTCAACTCTTGCATTGAGATTATTCTGCTCTCTGCTGCAGACCTATACACTGCTGCACAATATGTTGATTACCGTTGACTAGAGGACTGTGTTACATTCCCAGGATTTTCTACACTTTCAACAAAAGCCAAAGCATGCCTGAAAATGCACTCAGTAAATATATGCTGGTGTTCCAGCCTGCAGGACAAATCACATTTTTGTCAGGTTTTAGGATGATTTAGGATGTTAGTTTCTCATCTCAGCTTGCATGAGTTTGGGGATAATCTCTTTTGGTCTTTTGGAGATGTAGAGGGCTGGTCTGGATTGAGCCCAGGCTGAGGTACGCTGATGGCCACACAAGCTCAAGCTGCAATAGTTAATAAGGAAAATATGTGGTACAGTCACAAACAGACTGGTGCTGACAAAATCCCAAATTCTTCATGTAATGAACCCCTATTATTTGCCACACTTACACAACTGTGGTAATGAGATAGGCCTGGTCTGAATAATCAAATATAGGCCAGGAGGAACCCTGGCACAATAACAGCAATTAAGGTTCACCTTCTGTTGCAATTCTCCTTCTACCACATGGCAAATTGGAAGACGCCCAGAAGCAGTCCAGCTCACGGGGAGTGCTGGAATTATGTAGTGTGTGACAAAAAAAATGGATGAATTATCTTTGCCCTGACATTAAAGCAAAGATAATGAAGACGCATGATGGGAAGATCAAGTCAAAGGCATGACTGCCTTTAGTTTTCAGCCTTGATGTAGGGAAAAACCAGCAAGGCATCATCTGAGGACCCCAGGTGGCTGACTGGCTCTTTGACAGTTAAGAGGTCTAAAATGAAACTAGGAGCTGGAATCAGACGTGCCTCAAAAGCGATCAATAAAATCTGTTCTAACACTCGCAGGTAACCAGAGACTAATTCTACATTGAAAAGTGTAGGAATCAGATCTCTGCCAATTCTCCATTTTATCCACACTGTGTCTTGCACACTAAAGAACACATCCAATGATTGACATTTAAGCACAAACACTGACACACACAAGCGCACACCCTCACACACACTGTGGACCTTTAGGAAAACTTGAAAAAATGGTAGGAGTAAAGCGACTTAGTCTCACAGCCAGCCTCTGGCATGAGCTGCAAAAGCTAACACCAGAGGCTGTGGATGAAGGCACAGTATGCTTATCAGTGGTGAAGTAACACTACTGTTGTGGCTAATATTGTATCTGACAAATAGGCAATGCGTACACCATTTATATGGTGTTTAGTTACAAACGGGTTACTGGTTTCTTCCCACTGTTGTTAGTTAGGTTTCTTTGGGTTTATCTCTTAGCTGCCAGCATCAGCTAACCTAGCTGGCTTGTCTTCAGTAAAGGTAGCTGGAATGACAAACTGCTCTGCTGTACCAAAACAACTCTCCTGCCTGAAAGTCCCATGGGCCATTATACTGGCAATGTGCAGTCAACTGTGGAGAATGGACTAGAGCCAGACAAACACCTCTCAAAGACGAAAAACTACTACTTTATTGCTAAATGTGGCTAAAAATATTGTCTAAATGTCACTTTACGGGTGCAATTAGATTTTGTTTTTGTTTTGTTTTTTGAGAAAATCCACTGTCTCTATCATTAATTTCCCTACACATTAATTCACAGCTGTTGCAAACTTAAAAATTGCCTTTGAAGTCGAGCATGTGACTCAGTAAAGCTATTCTAGTTATTAAAGACGAGAAATGTGATCCAGACCAATAATCCACCCCAACTCTTGGGTGGTGTCTGAAGGCGCTCCAGTCTTGGTCCATCATGTAGTTCAGGTTTTTAACACTGTTCATTCTGTTGGGAGGGTTTCCTGAATGCTGGTTAGCCTGCAAGCTTGGAAAACAGTGTAAGAGAAGAAAGGAGAGGATGATAAAATCCTTAATGAAGCTAAATAAAGAGGGCGCAAGGTTCAGCGTATGTGTATGCGTATGCAGTTCCAAGGAAAATAATGTAAAGCCTCATACCAATCAAGATTTGAACATGTGTAATTAAACAAAAAATCTCTGATCAGTGCAAATTGTGTACCTGTCTACATTACATTACAGAGATAGAGAAAAAAACAGAGAGGAAGTCTGTATGATAATTATACAACTGTAATTTGAATATTGCTGGGAGCAGGAGGAATTGATGGCTGGGTGGGTGGGTCAATTTCATATGTCATGCTGCATGTCACAGGGCCCTCATCTGGTGCTCTCCAGCCTTCAGACTCACTGCTCCCCATCTGCTCCAATGCCCCTCACCAGCCACTGGACCGTGACAGTGTGAGGGAGAGGCCTTAAGGGGACAGCAAGTGAGAATCTACAGTGGAGGCTAACCATCTTGGAAAAGGCTGACAAGACCCCGATCAGCCTCCCAGTAGTGAAATTCAGACAAAGACAAACTTTAAAATTCATGGGGTGTTCACCTGCGGAAGGTGTACTAGTAAAAGTTGTGTGAAAGCAATGACAACCATAACAAAGTTAATAAATAAAAGCCAGAATTGTGCATGAACTGTCTGCTAGTAACGGCATACTGTGCCAGTAATGATCTACAGGCTGAGCACACTTTACACTTTACCTTTTGTAAAGGAAATGTTTGGTTAAAAGGATGAAGTTGTACTATGGCTATGGTCAGCAATATCCATCGAGACTCTTCACTGAATGGGCTTCATTGACTTCTCAGGTAACAGCAGTCAAAAAGTCAGAAAGAGACAGGAACCTGTTCTTTGGGCCCTGGGAATGCAGGGGATGACACTGTATCCTCTGAGCCCAACAAGATAACTGTGCACTTCAACTGACACCCCTCCTCCTGCAAGACTCTCATGTCACAGACAGGAAAACAGTGCTGGATGAACAGCAGCTGTAGAGAGTTGTGATCACAGGGCTGTTATGGTAGGACCAAACCTTGTGTCTTAACACTGGAGACTGCAGCTGAACGAGCTGATAGTTTGGCTCTCTTGTTTTCAGAACCCCTCGGTTTGAGGAAGCAAAGTTAATGCCAACACTCAGTGATGTGATTCACACATAATAGCACTTCTTGTAGAAGGGAGAGTGCTGAAGAACTAATAAAAGGCAAAAGGGAAGGGATGGAGTGGTGCTAAGAAAACCCAGCCAAGTTCAGTAACAAAACAAACCATGGGTCAATTGTAGCCCCAAATGCAATCCTAGTAATTCTACTTCTCATTGACTGAAGCTAAATACTCAGCTATTGCCCATCAGCTGCCTAAACCGCAGCAAACTGACTATTCTGCAAGGGGATCATTAAGTCAGCCTTATTGTTAACTGAGTAAAAACTGTATGAACAATGGTCTAGATAATGCTGACAGTGATAACTTAATGATGCAGAGACCTGCAATCTTCTCTAGTGGAACCAATAAACACATGCCAAACAGATCAGCAGTGGCAGGTTTGGGTTGGATGACACTGTCCTCCATTGTGATTTGTTTCCTGTTAACTGTCAGGGAAGGGCAGATGTTCCAACCCCATGTGAGAGGGCCAGCTGGAAAATAATAACGTGCAGCCAGAGCTGAGGGCCAAAATATAATATTTTGGAGGGCAGAAAAACACAGCATCTTCTCAAAATGTTTTATGGAAGCGGATATAATAAACTCACTGTCATTTCCACAAAAACTCCAAGGAAAAATATACCACCCAAATGTCAAAGATTACACGGTTATTTTCCATCCCCTGGCTGGGTAAACACTATTTTGATATTTCAGATGTCATCACATCACTGAGGGTCTCACTGTGACTTCTGGGGCCAAATGTGAAAGGGTGGATTAGCCCGCTGAGTCCCGCACAGTATTATATAACCCTGTGGCATGCCTTTGGTGCATAACAACTTCACAAAAGGTAACTATGGATAGGAGGACACCATCCATCTGGCGGGCAAAGCAGCATCATTTTTGATTTTTCTTTTTTAAACTGAATAATCTCTTTCTGTTGCTTGCTATTCTAATGAACTGATGTTAAACTGGGTTTGCCCTGCGAGCACTACTAGAGTGCACACAGCAGTGTGCACATAGGGCTTGTTAGTCAAACGGGTGAAGGTCATCTAGTCAGCTGAAGCCTATGGCATATTTACACAATCAAAACCAAACGTCTGGCTACTCTACACACAGCTCCCTGTTCAAACTTAATCAGCACACAACACATGCAATTATAAGCACTCACAGTTAATGTTCAAAGGTTGTGTCAAACCCTATTTAACCCTCGAATTACAATGTATGCCGTTTATGCCACCTAAAGCAGAATCATTAATATGCCATGTCATACTCAAAAAGCAGTCTAATCAGGCCTTTGATCAGACATGCACTCATTTGCATTAGCTCTGGGCTAGCTAACACTGCAGGTGCACTATATTCGTGCCAGAAAGGAGATGAAGAGAGAGAAAAGACTGATACGTTTCTTTGGCAGTGCGCTCAGATCAGACACAGAGGACTCTTTAAGGGCCCCGGCAGAGGGATGCCTGGAGGGCGCCAACACATAGTGGAAGAGATACGGGGGTGGTAGCTAATGTAGAAGCTGATAGATGCACCAGAGATGGCGCTTCCTTTTCTAAATGGTTGTCTACAAACAAAGAAGAACCATGAGAAATTAAAAAGACTGCAAGAGATTGATCATCTGGGGATAAGCATGAGGGAGACTCCAAAGGCACACTCATATTTAATACAGAAAGTCTTAAGTTCAAAGTCATGTGCTGCTTCATAATACCAAAAACTATGTTTTAATCTCACCCTTTTTTAGAGAAACAAAGCTACACAAACCACATTTTAGCTGCTTTGCATTTTAAACACTAAATTCATTAAAAAAAAAAACATTTTAAACCACATTTTTTCACCATAGTTCACTTTCAAGGTGTTACCTTAACTAAAAAAGTTCAAATACAAGGAACTAAATTCTTTCTTAAATGTATGTTATGTACATTCAAATGCTATGTTGTATTTTATGTGCTGTTGACATGTTTTCTTTGGCTATAGAGAAGATAAAATGAATGATATGGAGAAAAACTGAAATAAATCAGCTGCAGATAGCGTTTTGTGACCCATGGCTGCCTAACAAGGTTGATATTTGACCAGACAGAAAGGAGTTTAATCATAAATCTGTTAAAACCAGCTGAGGAGGGCAAATCAGTCACATGATTTTACACAGTTACAATAGGTAACAGGCTGCATGAGCCTCATTTGAGGCCTTGATGACACACAGCTGCTTCTAATACTGTTGAATGTGCTCCAGGCTGAGCCAGTCTGGAGATGTCAATCATAATTCAGCACTCACTGGGCCAAATTGATGTTCCTTATCAGGGGGTCGATTGGAGCCAATTCGCTTAGTTTTCTCTATCAGTATTGACAAGAGACTCATCTTCTACGGATTGGTTTAGCTTATAAAGCTTTCAGTATGCAGCATAGCACAATTGTGGCCATGCAACCCTGCAGTGGGCTTGCTGATTTTGAGCTGCTACAGCTAGTCCAAAGAAAACATTAATAACTGCCGTGGCTATGCAATGCATCATCCTCTCTGACCAATGTATTCACAGAGAATGATTAACATACTGCCAGGCTAAAGCAATGGTGCAAAGCATGCAGCTCTCTCTGAGTTGACAGAGGCACAGCATGAGCTGCAATTCGTGTAAGGTATGCCAGTCTGTAAAAACTTTCTTTAAAATTGTCAAAAGGCTCTGAAGAAGTAATGGGAAGCTCAGGATAAATGCTACAGCATAGTGTCATCATATTGTTTATGATTCAGTACAAACTGCAGCTGCATTAAAACAAATTCAAGAAATGTAATAATCATGAAAAGGGCATTTCCCGCAATTGCAACACTTTGGGTTCATATAATTGAATTATGATGCCACTGTGCCAAACACTGCATGAATGCCTCTCAACTTGCAGTCAGTGTCTAGCTGTGTAACAGATTGGGGCCTATGGGTCTACGCAGAGCACAGTGTGAAAGAGTCATCGCAGAACTGGCAAAGCCTGACCTCATCCCAGTCTGAGCTCACACATTAGAGAGTGGCTTATCTTGGCAGCTCAGTACTGAAGAGCTGCTATACCTATATATATTTGTTTCCCTGTAAATGTATTACTTCTGGACACTTCTTTTTTTTCTCAAATCGAGGGCAGAAAAATCCCAAATTAAATATGGACACCAAACAAATTGGTTGAAATTTCTTCCCTTCCATCAAAGGTTAAAAATGCCACAATTACCACAATGTGAGGTCACATGGACACTGTAGGTGTACTACCTACAAATTATTCTTATGTTTAATTCGAACTATTAGCCCTAATTAATGTAGTAAAGAAAAGAAGGGCAGTTTCTCAGGAAACCAACATACGTAATAACGTAATAATGTCTACCTACATTACGAACTCTTAGTCCCTATAAAAAAATGTGTGTCTTTTTCAAGCATCCATGTTTTCATCCACTTGCAATGTTCTTATTGGCCATTGACCATTCAACGTCAGCTGATACCTCACTTCCTTTACATGACAAATGTCACTACAGGGCTCACAGAAGGGAACACATTAAGTAAAGACCAAAGCAGCGCTACCTGAAAAAACAAGTGTATAAATATACAAATACATATCATTTTTGAAATCCCTTTTTCCTGCAATTCATCACCCAGTATTTCAACTGAGTGTTACAATCTGCTAATACTGTCATCCAAAGCTAAGTGTTTATTTTCCTTAGGCTTTAAACCTGGAAATCCATAGCAGATTAGCAGGAGCTTGGGCATTCAGAAAGGCAACATGAAATGTAAATCCACTTTGAGATCAAATCTTGGTAAGAAGTGGTGACACAGTAAACTGTAGGTCTTGGGCTAGGTAGGTTTGGCTATTATAAAAGAAGGACAGGTAAACAGTGTAACTAGACAAACTGGTTTTTCATGTACCGGGTAAAATCACACAGATATCATCCACCGCAGAACACTGGCGTTATTCTCTCTCTCTCTCCCTCTCCCCCCCTCTCTCTCTCAGACCAGCCGCTAGAAGAAAAAAGCCTTTCATACCACACCATGTGATTTCTATCATATTTGAAATTTCGATTTTAGGAGGCTCTGCAACACATGATAGTAATACCACAGACTGAAAACAGAAAAACAAGACCAAGAGCTTTCTGTACAGTACAGAAATATAAAAACATCCTGTAAATCTATGGGATGTTTTTATATTTCTAAACTGTACAGAATTATAAAAACTGAATGTTTATATTTAATAACATGTTGCCTAATGAAAACAAATCTATAACCAGTTAGCTCCTAGCCCCATCTAGATGTAGGGGTTAGCTAGAAAGAAAGGAAGAAGCAGTCAGACGTTTTAGAAGCAAAAGGCTAAAAATAGTTCATAGCTTTTTTATCATGGCATAGTTTGCAATTCTAATGGTCCAGGGGTTATGGAACAGGACTTCTTTATGCTGCCAATTGCTTATCTTCACACTACCACCAGTTTAGAGGAAGTCACAGGCATGCCATCTTAATAGCAGGAATAGGTGTGGAGAGAAATTGAATTATAAGTAATAGATTTAATGCCCTTGCTTCATTGCTAATACCTGCAGCTATTTGCCTGACCAGTTGACTAAACTGTTTTATTAATCTGAGTGGAGAAAAAGAAAAAAAATCTCAAGTGGAAAAAGTGGCCAAAAATGTCCAAATGTAGATTTACCAATTTCTAAACTCTGTTAAATCCTACTGTAGCCAAAAAAGCTATGTTAACCAATGACTATGTCTCAGCATTCTCAGCTGCTACACAACATACTAGTCTCTGCACGCACCTGCTTTCTGGCGAGTGCTGGCAGATATACTCAGTCTAGTTATACACAGCAGAGGCACCTGGCTGCTTTCCTAGCTAGCCCCTGTTCCACTATCTGTATCACCATGACTTTTCCCCATAGAGGGTTCTTTCATTGGCCTTCCTAAAAAGCTGAAATATGTACCTGAAGTTTCCAGTTATTGAGGCCAAGAATTATTTTGTTAGCGTTCAACAACAACATATCCCAAGCATTTGCCATCTGCTCACTGTCAAAGCCTCATGTGAGCTGTAGTTGTGGAACTGACAAAATAAACATTTGTGTCTTTTTTAAAAAGATGATTTCATCATTTTTTACTACCCAACGTCTCCTGTAAGTCTAGGTGGGACAGGGGACACAACTCTGGCTCTCTATTTAACAGCACTGTCTCTACTTGAATTGTGTACAGTGTTTCTTCCTTTCAACTCATTTTAGGGAGTCAAAAAACAACAGTTAAGCAGCCTGCCTTTGATTTTGATATGCAGGCAAACCCAAATTTCCTATCTCAAGTTCAGCATGACTGATATATTACCGGCTTATCACAGATAGCAGTATAGGCACATATAGCTTGGGACTGTCAGGGAAAGTAAATTACACTGCAACATTTACTAAAGTCAATCTGAATGTAGTTCTTTAAAAAGGTTTCCATATAGCTATTTACAATCTAAACTAAAATCCTAATTTAAATGTTTAAAACAGCTGATTCTGTGGCTCATTCCTCAATTTTCCTTTTGAATCTCCTTCTCCAGCAGCTCTACAGATCTCATGCTAAAGGCAAGAGCTAAGCTGCTAAATGCCAGGACCATAATGAGAGAAGCTGTTATCGTAATAGGCAACACCAGACAAAGACCTGTTAATGCCCGTCTAGTGTCACCAAACCTCAGACAATCTTAACGGTGTCACTAACAAATGCCTAAATAATGATGTTTGTCTTGGTCAATGGTGTAGTTTAAAGTCGATTTGTACAGATGTATTTTCACTTAGACATAAAAGAGTCTATTTGTTCTATCAGTGTCAAAAAACTTCATTAACCCACTGTGAGGCCCTGTATTTTCATTGTGAAGCAGAACCCAGCAAAAACTGAAAACTGTAGAGATGATCATGTATATTTGTGGATATTTATACAGACTCAACTTCAGTCAACTTCAGTGTGTGATAGCCTGTAAGGTAATAAGAAGAATAAGAAGAAGGCAAAAAGCCTAAAGACCCTAAAAAGTTAATAAAACCCATTTTGTATTATGGTACTTATTACTGAACTACACTTGGACAAAAGCCCTGAAGTGTTGATACCATTGCCTACATAGTGTGGGATAAAAGATGATAAGAGGCTGAAGTTATTCACAAGTCGAACCTGAGTGTTTTACAAAAAGCGAGAATCAGAAGTCGAGTGATCTCAGCCTTTACTTCAGCCACACAGAGGACCTTCTTGAGAGCCCTTCCAGTGTTGGCGCTCATTGTTTCCTCTGGTGCTTCACCTTGTGATTTCCTCTTATAACAGCAACGCTTTCAGTTGACCTTGACTCCAGCAACACTTAGAGCATGCACATGGGGAAAAGTAAGGTGTAATGACACCAGAGTTAATTTCTTTTAAAGATGAGTACAGAGCTACCTTTGGCTGCAAATTCACACACACCTACACCCACAAACAAACACACCTGACTGTTATCACTAAAAACACTTGCACACATTCACTGTTGTTCCCATGCAGTTCAGCAACAGGTTCAAGCTGAGCTTGTTTACAAGAGAGAACAAAAGGAATCAAATAATACCTACTTAGGATATAGCTTGTTCACTTGATTAGGTGATGTAGTTATTTGTCCTTCAACCAGTGGGCCGTGCTCAAGCCCTCATGATAGCAAAGCACTGAATCATAACTAGCTCCAGCAGCAGCAACTGGTTTACAGCTGACTGACACTCTCTCACCCTCTCTGTGAAGGGAGTAAGTGAAAAAAGAAATATCTCCTTCGGGAATCAATGGGTATTCTCCCAGACAAACACTCCTGTCTACAGTCAAAGAAGTGAGAAATATTATTGCTAGCATTTTGACCATCAACTTCCGGCTTATTTTTGGAGGGATTGGGGCAGTGGTAAGCAACAGCAAATGTCGGATGAGTTGGGACCGGAGCTTGAGAATGACTTTGAGCACGAAAGAGTGAGAGGAACAGCCGTTTGTGCCTCCATTGAGAGAAGCAGTGAGTGATCAGGTGGTTTGCTGGACTCCTGTAATTAACAACCTCAGCCAAATCCAGCCAGGCATGACCAGCAAATTAACATGCAGCAGCTTTCACACTCTATCCCACAGATCTGCTCAGTGAGCAGAAAACCAATACAGGGCCACTCTGAAAATAGCCCAGACCACAGATTGTCCTTTCAACTCCAATACCATCATAGTACAACTAGATTCAACAAGCTGGTTCAACAGATTTCTGGTGCTTGTACTACAGTAGCAGAGACAAATATTTAGGGTTTGGTAAATATGAATGGAAAACTACACTGGGTACTCCAAATTCTAAAAATGAAAGCATGCAGGTTAAAAAGTTAAACTTTGAATTTTGGAGCCCCCTACAAATTTAGGCTTTACAATCATCATATGAGGGAATTAAGCTTGACAGCCTTTCTTTTCATATAGGGTAAATTCTACTCTTGTAAATATACTGAATAGTATGATTTACAAAAAACACATCACGCTGTCAGCAGTGAAAGGCCAGCTATATTTCCTCAAGTCCCTGTCCTGTCCTCTACAGCACCCCATCTCTCATCACAGCTTCCTGTCCACACAGGAACCAGCAGCAACAGAAGGAAATCCTTCCTTAGCTGAAAGCACAGTGAAATCAGGGAGGTTGGGGGACATCAACATGTAGGCCCTACTATCAGCTGCTGGACAAACAGACCAGCTTTATCTTTAACTTCACATGAGGGAAAGAAAAACACAGAGGACATGCAGAGCTCTTGTATTGACCTCCACTTTGGTTGTACTAGTCTTGACATTGAAGGTGTGCTATGATAGCAGAAAGACCTCACCATATGAACTTCCAATAGCTGTGTTCAAGCTTCTGAAAACTATTAAGCTGAAACTGGCTGTCACAGTTGTGCCACTGCACAATAAATCAATAAAACAGCCAACATGCCACTATGAAAAGGTTACAAGCAAGCATGCATCAGGCAAACAATTGGTTCAAATCCTGAACATCTCAAAGGTACTTTGTTTCCAGAGTGATTCTTCTTTTCCATTGAAACTGAATGTCTTCACTGTCAAGTTTTGCCTAAAAGTGCCTAATTGTTCATCAAATGAGGTGATATTATTGTGGTTCACAGTTGTCATGTCTTGATTTGGACATGAGACCAAATTGGACATTGGAGTTAAAGCCTTTGGTAAATGTCAAAACATTAAAATAGAGATAAATCTGCAATAATTATCGTACTATTCATTTAATCTATATGGCATTATTATTCAAGTAAAAATATATTTGTTGATTAGACTATATATTAAACTGCATTACCTAGATGTTCATTCTTACGAGAGAGGATGAGAGAGACAAACTCTACGGGTAGAGAGAAATACCTGAACATAAGTGACCTAATTTGACTGAAATTCTGGAGAGAAAGGCACATCATACTGTATGTTGCAGTTGTAATTAATCCATTGCAGTTTTCCACATCTCACAATTCCCTCCTGACAACTTTCTTCCTCTCCACACTTTCCCAAAGTACCCACTGACCCTGATTTGTCTGTGATGCAATGAGAATAACAGAAGTGTATATGTACATATGTTACAGTCCCCAATACTATGAAGGTCATCTTGAATGTAACAGAACGGGTCTTCTCGTGTAGGATGCAAAGAAAAAGGTATATCTGCATACCTAAAATACAACTGAAGTTATGCTATACAGTTCCAAATACCTCTCTGTGTTGTTTAGATTGTTGCTGGTTCAGCAAAACAGGATGGACATTAACTATTAAACTTGCATGCCATGCATGTGGATTTGGCATTTAGACTCACAGGGGCAAAGACATCCACTATATGGGCTCTTTGGAGCATCCTGATAGTTGATCAATGAATAAAACCTTGAAAGTGGATTGGAAATGGGTTCCATTATGTGTAAGACAAAACTCTGATATGCAGAACAAGCCGGGCTACTACAGAGCAAATTCATGTCTCTTATCATAGTGAAGGAAGACAGGGTCAGAACAACAGCTACACAACTGTTTTATGACTTCCATAAATACTGTACTTCCTTGTCCAAAGACAATAACAAAGGGACTTCCCCAGTAAGACACCTTTACATTTTTTCATTTTTTTATAAATTAAATACATATAGGGATGAGCAACTTGATAGCAGCTCAACTAGGCAACCAGCTAGAGGAAAGCTCACTTCAGTCTAAAGTATATAAACGGTGACTTGTGTTTGTGCTAATCTCTTGAGCTACAGAGTTGCAATCACTACGTGTTCAACACAGCCAGGATGACACAGGACTAAATGACAACAAAGGTTGTGGTGGGCATCTGCTTCTCAACGACTGATGCCCTGACAAGGCAGCATCAGTTAGCATCGGCTGGCTAGTTAGCCACAAGGGGAGCTAGCTCACATTAGCTAGCATCCATGCCTTATCGCAGTGTGACTCGTCTGATATTAGTACGTAAAAAAATATAAATGGAAGCAGGTGGTGAGTGGCAAACACTTTAAATTGCTAAAGGTATTTTTTTTTGGTATTGTGCGAATTTCTGTTACCTGTCAGCTAGCTTGCATTAGTTACCGCAGTGACAGCCAGCCAGCTAACCTGACGCCTTGTGTGACGTTAGCTGTCGGCTGATGCCAGCTAGCTAGCTCGACTAGCTTAGCCTCGGCGATGCAGCATCAAAAGCCCGGTGACATTTCACTCACCTAACAGTGACCGGAGGTGTTTGAGCCGGGTCAGTACATCCTTCTTTGGGTCCAGAACTTTCTGTGTAGATTTCTTGACGTCTCCATGCCCCCTTCGAGTGAACATTCCGCTGTAAAATGCAACCGTGGAAGCTGAAATCACCTGTGTTTCACCATACACCAAGCCTCCAGTGTGACTGTCACTTTCCTCACCACCACTCTATTCCTGCTTGGTAAACATTCGTCCAACGGCCGCTAGTGTCCTGTTTTTTTGTGGGTGTGTA
Organism: Enoplosus armatus; assembly: GCF_043641665.1. Classification (NCBI taxonomy): domain Eukaryota; kingdom Metazoa; phylum Chordata; class Actinopteri; order Centrarchiformes; family Enoplosidae; genus Enoplosus; species Enoplosus armatus. The sequence continues at coordinate 6,683,410 of NC_092194.1, forward strand.
AACACGGAAGCGCAGCCTGACAGAGAGGAGTGGTCAGATAATATGAATACGCCTCTTTGTTTATTACCGTTTCACCTTGCACTCCCAGTACATTTATATTATTACGAGTTAGTTCACCTGTCAATGTACTTTCCCTATATTTTTAGTGTATGGCCAAGCTATTGCATTGTGCAAAGAGGGGTTTCGTCTCGTTCAAGTCCCATACTATTACCTCTTAAACACTTGAGAAAGACATGGTTGAGTGCGCTGTCCTGCAGTGAACTTTAGGTTGAAGAAGACTGGCACCCATCTAAAGTCTAAAACACTGAAATCACTTTGATGAGGTTTGATAATAGGAGGATGGGGTCTGGTGGTTGTAATAGCTCCCAAGCGCCCTCTGGTGTTTGAAATTGTTGAACACTATGGGAGATGAGAGGGAATGCCTTTTTTCTACTTAATATGTTCATGCAATGCGCTGGGAACAACAAAATATAAATGCATTGGAAGGAAGAGAGAGAGACTTGCAAAGGCAACTCTCTTTAATGGAAATAGCCAAAATGTTTTAGATTAGATGGTTTATATGTTTGGGATAACTCTAGGGCTGCAACTAAAGATTATTTTCATTACTAATTAATGTTGATTTTATTTTTATTTTTACGTATAAAATATCAGAAAACAAATCTAAAATGCCCATTACAATTTGCCAAAGGCTCAAGTTGTCATATCCAAACTGCTTGTTTTGTCCAACCAACAGTCAAATAAATCCAAAGATCTTTAGTTTTATATCATAGAAGAGAATGAAAACAAGCAAAGCTGGAACTAGTGATTTTATAGAAATTACTTAAATAATTAATTAACTATCTAAGTAGTTGCCAGTTCATTTTCTATATTAATTAAACATTATTATATTAAACATTAATATGACAAATAAAATGTGTGCATTTTTATTTGTTTAATTCTTGTCTTTACAAAAAGTTAACCATGACTAGACAGTTTTTAATAACATTGACAATGACAGCATTCCCTATGAGAGGTGTAAATAGTGTAAATGTGTCTGCAGGAAAAAAGGTCTATAAAATGTAGGTGTAGTGTTCTATCTCAAACAATATGCTGTAGTATGTAGTATTTATGTCATTTCTCATAATTCACTATATGTTATAGTCAAAGAATACTGCATGTCTTAATGCCCCCATTGTTACAATGCAGTTATGAATGAACCACAAAAAGTAACGTCCAGATGAAAGAGACCTGTATTTTTTGATATTCACACCCCACTATGGTGACATTTACAACGTGAAAACAGCGTCACTGCTCATTCAAGCCGCCGCCACTTGACACTTTAAACTGGAGGTTTTGATGAATGAATATAAGAATACAAGGGGATTTTTAAATAGCTCTCCAGCAGTTAAAGTAAACTTAGGGTTATGCTCAATTGAACAGAGTTCAGTGTGCTCATGACTTTAATGGATTTTCTAAATAATTTGTTCAACATGGCTGTGCAGACAGCAAATTCCATCTTGGAAATGAAAAAATAAAAAAAGTATTTATGTTCTGAGATGAATCTTAAGTTTGAAGAAATTGGATGCATCCGTTAATCATTCCCAATAAACTCACATTCTGTGCAATCTCACACTTTCGCTTGTCTGAACCTATCTGTCTTGTTTTGGAGGCAATTAATTTTGAGGCTAAGCTGGGAAAATTATTTTATTTACACATTTTAGACACATCCCATTGGAGATAGAGCTTAGACTGTGGAGTTAAAATGGAGTTCAAGTTTGTGACTGAGAAATCTTTTCAGACTTAGTATATAATAAATAGATATATATTCATAACTGTGCTACTGCCCCCCATTACATATCACATTATGCAGTGCTGTACTTTTTTTCAAACTTAGTATAATTAGATAAAGTCTATTAATATAAAAGATTATATATATTTTCTATTTATTGTACTCACAAAAACTACAACTACCGTGAGGTTCTGGGATGACCAAATTTACCAGGAGATGGCGCCTAAACCATTGGTGATTTGAGGCAAACAAGCATACCAACACAAGCTACACATATCATTGAGTTTCTGTTCAGTTTAAATAAAAAGTACATATGCTGTACACAGGGCCTGCAAAGATAGGGGTATCATTGCAAAAAAGTGAGAAAATTTATTCATGTGGCAACAGGGGGAGAAACTATAACCAAAGAAAATGGAAGAGAGTAAGTTTTGTTTAAATAACTCGACTCTGAAAGTAAAATAAAGGCATTCACAAGAATGTGTTTAGGAGTCGACTGCGACAAGGCTGCGTTTAATTTCATTTGCCGCCCCCACATACTAAACACTGACAATGTTGAGAGAGCGTTTGTCTCTCTTTTTCAAGCTTCTCCACAATAGATGTCTTGAATGATAGGAGAGAGAACAGAGGGTAGCGAGGGTGGAGGCCAAAGAGGAGGAGTAAAAAGAGGAGTAAAATCAGCCTTTGCCCTGCAGTTTGGTATGACACTCATTATCTGAAGTGGGCCATTCTGAGAAAGGAGGAGGTTGCCTGTCACAACAGATGTTGATTACACAAAACAGGGTAGTTTGGAGGGATGCGTGAATAAAACACAAGCTCCCACGCGCACGCACACACACACACACACACACACACACACACACACACACACACACACACACACACACACACACACACAGGGTTATTGTTGGTGCTTTGTCACCAGTCTTAATTGATTGTAATCACCATTCCTTCTTGGCAAACCTCCCTTGTTCTTGAAGTGCAGGTTATTGCTCATTATCTAAGATGGCATGGACCTACGATAATCTATCAACAATAACAACGGGACTGGATGTTTTCTTCCCTCTCTAATCCTGCACCTGGAAGTATTTCGGGTCCAGCTCATTTCTGAAATGATATATATCGTAGGCTAAGGCAATTCAACTTTATGGTCTGCTGTAGAGCCCCACACTGCTTTCTTATAGATAGTTCAGTGCCGAATTAGACAATTACAATGGCAACTGTGGCATTATTTTTGAATGAGATCATTTATTTCAAAATGGGATTTCTAGAGTATAAACCGCCATGAATTATTCTCTTTCATACAGGCCTAGAATTACCAATTCCCAGGGCCTGGCAGAGAAATGAAGACCTCATCATGACCAAATGGTGGCACTGTAGCCTCACAAATGCAGACCCGCCTTCTCATGGCCAGGCTGTCGGACTGATTCCAATCCAAGGTTTGAAAAGCACTTGTCTGCTCTAAATTGTTCTTATAAAGAGCTTGGAAATACTTGACTTTTCTCCTTATGTGGTTATGGATTTCCTTTTTGTACAATTAAGTGCCATTAAAAGCTAATGTATCCTGTTAAACCACATTAAGGTGTTGGGGTGGACAGTGGCACAGTTATCCATCCACACGTTGTGAATAGGAGCCCACTTTCGGAGCATTTTTTGAAATCTATATCAGACCATTCAGAAACTTCAGGATGAAAAGGATCAAAAGGGAAATGTCCACAGGGGCTGCTGATTTTCTGGCTGTGAGACCACCCACAGCTGCTTGACATGGATGAGCTACGGAGCAATGAAATGATGAAACAAAAAACCAATCTGTGTTTGACTCGACCAGGCTCACACACGTAAACTGTATCTTAAACAAAAACCTCTTGGATTTTTGTTTTTTTCCACACCATTTTTTTGTGTTTTGCTATTTACGGATTTTTTGAGGAGTAATTGTGAAAAATGATATTGATAAATTTGTAATAAATATAATTCATTTATTAAATAAATTTCAGGCCCACTGTTATATTGTAGTATGTAAGTATTATAGTGGAAACCTCGATGCCATTTGTTAACAGCACGCTCTACAAATAAGGCACAAACAAGAGCCTGTAATCTGAGATTACAGCTCCCACCAGGGGTCGTCATGGTGCCCTCAACCACCAAGGTTACCTCACAATTAACAAGTTCAAAGCACAGTATTTATACTTGTATAGCCTATTTCTTTTATTTTGATATGCTACAAATGTGTACATTTCTCTAAACTACAAAATGAGGAAACATCTTGTGTCCCCAGCACTGGATTCTTCCCGTCTTATTTATTTTTTACACTACAATTATGAAGCTCTGCATATATAAGCAATTTCTGAATCTAGTGTTTGTAATGCACACTGTAGTTTGGAGCACATCTCCATAGAGGTTAATGAGGGGGCACTCTGAAGTAATTAAAACAAGAGCATTATAAGGCAGCAGTTTCACATAAGGTACTCATGGCAACATACCCCATACTTAATTAAAACTCGTTGCTGACAGCATTTTGTATCTTCTCAGGTAATCTGCTGTGAAATTAATAAGGAGGGAGAATTAAATGACTAATGTTGGCGCAGAAAGGGCTAGTCCCCCCCCCCCCCGCCACCTGCAGTATGCATGACAGGGGTCTCTATCTGGAATGCGTGATCCTTATTACGCTGAAAAATACTTCTTCAGGTTCTAACCGTAATCTGATTCCAATTTCACTTGCGGCGTGACACTGTAGCGTCAAGCCAGGGGAACGTTTAATTGAAATGTCCGCGCTTTTAATTGGATTCCGTTAAGATGTGAAATTACCTTCTGAATTACAGTCTTGTACCTTTAAATGCTGATACAGACTGGTTTCCAGCGGGGATCAGTTAAGGAGCTGAAATAATGCCTCCATTCAGCGCCGGCATCGCTGCGAGGAGGCAAAAGAACAGTCTCGAATTTAAAGGCAAACTGTTCAACTTGGGGGCCTTGCATTTCAAAGACAGACGTTTATCTCGTGAAATGAATTGTTGTTGTTTTTTTTTTGTTTTTTTTTTTTAACAGGATAGTGCTCCAGAGACAATGCATGCTCCTGCAGCACCACACATGGGATTCAAGGCAGCTGTTCTGAGATGACTATATCAAACCCTAACCTCTCACAGTCATGGTATACACTGCTCGTTATCATGATACCGCATTTAACCCCACAAATGCCCATTACCCATAATACAGTGGCTGCCAGATATCCATTGCAAGGCAAGTGAACCAGGCATTCATGATATCATAGTTAAGCTGAAGGTGTTAGCATCAGACTCTGACATGTTCGGGTAATGTGTGGGTGGTAGTCGGCAAAGCTTCCTTCACCTCCTTGAGGGTTGTGCTCTTCCAACCTCCCACATTGAGATTTGTGAATTTTCCCATTCTGGGGCCCGTGTCACCCTGCTGTGGTGGCGCAAAAACATCCCTGCCTCTTCCACCTACATCCATGACCCCCTCTGATAAGCTTGGAGTTCATCCCTTTCACTGATTAGTTTGCTGGCAGATTGAATGCCCGTGTCTGCAGCCCTGTGTCACCCGGGCTGGCTCTACCTGTGTGTGGTTGGATCAGCAGGTGGCTGGCACACTGTCCAGCGTGATACTGAAACCATTATTTACACATTTAACAGTTCTCCGTTCGCTCAGCAAAGCCACGTTTCCCACCTCGGAGAGGATGTATGGAGGGTAGACCACATCCTTGGTTATTTCATAATTCTTGAAAACATAGATTGTGCCTCGATTTATTCTGGAGATATTGGAATAACTAAAAATGTTTAGTGATTCTGGGATTCATATTCTGTGTGAGTGAGGATCCCGAAAAATGTGAGGTCATCACAGTAGTTACTTCTCTGCCAAAATCCCCTCTCTTCTGTGTGCATGTGTATGTGGTTTGTGTGGATTCACATGTGTTTGTTTGTTTACTGTGCCACCACTGGCCCAAGTTGGAGCCACAGGAGTGTGAAATAACAAGCACAAGAGGGATTTCATGCCTTTACAGAGCAGAAAAGGTATGTTTTTTTGTCAGACAACTCAGTCTATTTCCATCCCAGACAAACTTTGTTTACTTCCCACTACTCACTGCCCACCTATTTCCTAACTCCCCCCCCCCCCCCAATACAATTAAACGGCAACATTACATATGGGTTCCCACGGGTATAATGTGTCCAGGTTTGCTTATGCTACACCTCTGGCCTATTTTATCGCTGTTATCAGTGGCACGCGGTGCATCATTAGAAAAAGACAAACAGCCCAGTTTCTTTTTCTGGGGGTGCAGACATGCTGACAGAAAATCAATGCTCGGTTTCCCATGAGCACCTAATTAGCTGGACACTTGTGCACTGTTGAAACACGGCCCGGATCTCTTTGTCTGCTGAGTCGATCAGGTGAAAATACATGAAAGACACCTTCAGAGCTGATAAAGTGTCAGAGAGGTGAGGGGTAAACACATAAGTGACACTTATTGTCTAGCACGTCTCACACCCACTGTATGCTATGATTGGATTTGAACTTTACTGTCCATGCCACTGAAGCATTTCACACTGAGGGCAATATCTACTGATCAAGTGAGCTTTCTTATCCCACACATACCTCCAATAATATTTTGTATTTGTATACACACACACATCCAACATATATGTGTACTGTGCACAGGGCTGAGGGTCTAAAGGCTGACATTTCACTCAGTTGGCTCTGACAAAAGGTCAGGAAACAAGTGCTGAATATAGTATATAGAAAGTTGAGTGCCATCAGCTTATGGTCTAGCATGAGCTGCACGGCTCTGACTCAATTGGTCTCTCACTGGAAATTCTAAACATTCAATAAAAAAGGGAAGAGGCGGGTAAAAAAAGAAGAAAATCTAAAATGTCCAATCTTATTCTATAACCTGTTAGAGTGACACTTGCGAATTTCCACTGTGGACAAGGTGGCAGTACAAACGCAGATAGACGAAGGGGAATAAAAGGGCCTTCTCATGACAAACTTTCTGGAAATGTCAGCCTTTCATGCTTTTGAGAAGACCTATTTCATATCTATTACAGCAGGCATTCTGTGTCCGATATTTCAGATTTCAGTCCTCCCGCACTGCAAATCCTCTGCCAATCTTCCGCCCTTAAGAATCTCTGCCAGCCCCGATGCATTATTCCCCCTACCTCCTCTCTCCCCCTTTTGATGTGACAGAACAAACCGCGACCTATTAGGATTAAGGCTTTGAAAAGATCTTTGAAGCCGCTCAAGGTTCCTTTAAACTGGGGAATGACAATATGAGCGGTGTGGCAGCAGATGCTGAATGGAGTGATTGCTAGTCCTCCTCAGCGAGGTCTGCTGTCACACAACACCCAGACATACAAACACTCACACATGCGCGTGCACCTGTGAGTGCACGCACGCACGCACACACGCACAAACAGCTTGCAGCATCCAGCCTTTACCCAAAGCACTGCAGTTGTCTTTTACAGTACATGTATTCTGCTCACAAATGGTTTTAGTTCAGCACTCTCCTTTTTTGCTGTGAATTGTCAGTGCTGAGCTTGGCTCAGAGCCTTTGCTGTATCTGAACTGCTGCCCAGGATGAAAACAAACAAACATGACAATACCTTGCATTTTCTCCTTTAATGATCTGTTTCTGTTTAGGACACGGCCCTGTCAAAAGCAGCATCGGAGGCAGGATGCTGAAATGTGAAGGACGGGGGTTAACACAGGAGGATGTGGTGCTGCTGGAAACCGTCATGAAAGAGAGGAGTCGTAACCCACTTGCATGCGCTAACAATGTCTGTATGAGTGTATGTGAATGAGGATTTTGTGTCTTTAAACATAATGGCATGCTGTGGGAGCAGTTTATCTGGCTGAAAATTAAAGCAGTTCAAGGTGTCTCACTTCTCAGTGCGAAGATGCTCAAAAGCACAGAGGAATTTTCATTTTATTTTATTTCTTTATGATGCCTCAACACTGACAGTGCATCTGATGACGCTGGAATGATGGAATGCTGCACTGACGCGAAGGAGAGCAAATTAAGTAAAAATGACACCCTGAATGCCACCTATACACTTTACTTCAGTCACACAGACACGGCAGAGTGCAAATACCATTGCTATGCATCTCCCACAATCACCAAAAGAATTTAGCTTTCTTTTATCTAATCACTCCTCTGAATATCCCTTATCATACCTGCCTCGCCCCCTGAGGTAGCCAAGGACAGATGCGATATCGAATATTCAAACTGGGTGATTCCTGGAGAGATTTATCACTGCAAATTTCACAGGCGATCCTATTTAGATATTCACTGTCTATTTTGCGTGGTGTCTGGGTTTTAAACATGCCCCGGTGTGAGGTGTCACCGAGAGACAGTCGCTACAGATAGCTGGCCTGTGGAGAAATGAAGCCATGGGACACGCAGGGTAAAGGCTCCTCCGCACACAGTCAGAGAGACAAGTTCTCAGGGAGCTGCCACCATAGAGCACATATTGATCTGCCATTGCATCTTATCTTTGTGTGACTCTAGATTAAAATGCTCAACATTGGCTCTTCCTCTCTCTCTCTGCCAGGCTGAAGGCCTTTCTGTATCCCTGAGTGGAGGAGCTCTAATCTCCTCATGAAGTAGTGGGAGCCTATCACTGGCAGAAAAACGCACAGTTCTCGCTGCCGAAAAAGGAGGAGCTCAGAAATTAACCGGCTTAAAATGCTCCCCATCTAAAGAGTAACTTGAATGATAATCAGGTTTGATCGGCGCTCTGCGTCTTTTCATGCTGCTGGTTGTTTTCCTTTACAGGATGTTTGCGCTGCAAGATTTTCTGACTTTTCTTCCCCCCTCCTCCCCCCCTTCCCACTCTTTCTTCTTCTTCAGGCGCTGTTATCATAATCCAAACAATTGGCTGTTGTAACTGTATGTATTCCTCTTGTGGGAAATGGCTGGGAATCAGATCCTCCCGGGTCTTGTTTAATGTCCTGTCCAAATGAGCAGGGAAGAGTTGAAGCTCTGACAAAAAATGGGCAGGAATAAAGGGGAGAAAGACTGGGCAGACAGACGGATGAGCCCGAGGCTCCAGGGCTTTGACTTTGGCCAAACAAACGTTTGTTTTTCAAAGTGTTTTTATAGTAGGATGGATTAAGGCGGATGTGGACCAAGGATCCCCCGCCCCCCCTCCCCTCCCTGCCCATCCGTGGTCTTGTCAAACGGTGCATTGAGAAGAGGGGTCGCACCTGTTAGGGCAGCCCAGAGGAGCAGGACCAGGATGATATTGAGCAGGGCTTTGTGGGTATCAGAGTCAAAACAAAGCTGTCAGCCAGGGCTCATTCATCTTTGATGTTCATTGATGAGGAAACTGGTGGGCCTCAACAGGGCATTGTTTCCTCTAAGTGGTGCCCATTGATAGCCAGAAAGCCACGTTTGTTTTTCGTCTCTGACGGGTGGAGCTCATTTTAAAAGGCTTAATGGTGCATTTAACCAGTCCAAAACGCTGTGCTTTGGAGCCCTCCTTACACCATTGGCTCGGGCTTGTCTTCCTGCTTCCTAAATGGCCTATAAACAATAATAAAATGCTAATCATGTGTGAATGGCCAACACCGGTGGGCATGCACGTACCGTCAAGCCCTTCTGAATGCCTGCTGTGACAAATCAAGATCCAGAAGCGAGAGCATTTGACTGCCATCGTGTCTGCTTCCTGGCCCATTCTCCACCTCTCCACTCTCTTTGTCATAAAAAACCTGGATAGCCTTCACAAAGTGCATTTCTCATGCTATTGTTCAGCTAATCATATCCTCTCCAACAATTTCAGGATGTGACAAGATAAGATAGGGAATATTAATGCCATATCGCCTCATCTCAAATTATGAAAATGTGCAGATGGGGGGGGGGGGCATCCAGGGAGGAAATAGAAATCAATTTGTAGAGCTTCCATTTTGTATATTGCCTTGAAAAGAAAACAGTAATTTTCCATGTTATCTACCTCAAATCCTATTAGAACCAGGTTAATTTAGTGGCAGCGATTTCAAAACGTTATCATATCGTCCTATCGCCTGGTGTCTTTGAGTGCTCTCTGTTTGTAAGGTGTAAATGTTCAAATTTAATATCATGTTAGATACCGTATCTGACTGATGCATGATCTTGGGTATCGCTTGCAGAATGGTGAATGCAGGAACACCACATTAATTACATTCTCAATTGTAATAAGCTTACTATGAGGTCCACCATTGAACAAAGTGAATGTAACTGTACAGCAGATGCAAATCCTTCCTTCCGCTATGATAAAATGCCAAGTTGTTAACCATTCAACTCTTAGCTTGACCTTATATGCCCTGTTTTTATCTGTCTTTGTGTTTATTGCCAAGTAGGTTTACACATACAAGGAATCTGCTTTAGGAGCACAACAACAAACATAGTAAGTAGAAAATATAAAGAAAGATAAAAGAAGTACTGTATGTCAAGAAGCACAAATAGAAAATTGACGATAAGATATGAAAAAGTGTGAAATAATAAAAATGACGTACAATGTCGCTGTTATTTAAATTAAATAGCTGTACAGTTTTGTGCCGGGATGTGCAAAAGTTCCAAGTATGAAGTTGAAAGAATATTTGATGGTAATCCAGAAGATGTGCATTAATGCATTGAGTCAGGTGTGTAGACTTTATAATGTGTAGTTGAAGGCATGGGGGGTAGGACAGTCAGTGTCAGTGGGGGTCCTGGGACTTGTTGATGAGGCCAGCTGCGGATAGGAAGAAACTGTGGTCACGCCACAAGAACAGTGTGAGTCTGAATCAGTTTGTGTCCAGGGTAGGAGGGGTCAGCCACAATCTTTCATGCAGGCCTCAGATCCTGAATTCATGAATATGAATGTGCCTTCCTCAAGAGCTGGCCCCTATTGTTGTAGAAAAATCAAGGACTCTTGCCTTGTTTCAGCGCAGGTGTATCAAGGATGCACAGCCACATCTTACCTTAAATAAGGGTCTCTGTTTACACCTTCAAAGCACAGGAAGAAGAAGCTCTCACAGAGTTTCTTTCCCTCTCCCTCCTGATTGTTTGCAAGCTTGATTCGCTTGGATTCTTAAATGATAGGCTCATATAGAGTCCCAGACTTTGTTTACGTGGCCACGTATTGGTTGGCTGCCTCCTTAAGCGTGAGGAGATATGCAAGAGCAATCAAATATTTCTATGGCTCGTATAAATGATGGCGGATGGGAGAGGAAGTTTGAATTTTTCACTCCTCATTTGTGGTTCAATTGCCAGAGTGTGTATTGCCTGTTTTTCCGGAAAGAAAATAGATGGCTTTGTCACTCAGTATGCATAAACTGTGGTCTGTTTGTTGTACGCTGTCAACGGAAATGATAGCAATTCTATTTGTCTTATGAGAAAGACATTGTTACAAAGTCTGAATAGCAGTTTTCACGAAAGGGATTGTTTGTCCATTCTGAAGTTATTTTCGTCAGACATTATATGACATATCTCCATGAACCCTTTCAAATGCTGAAACCCCTGTCACAATGTGATATGTTAAGAGGAAAGCAGGAAAGAAACTTGAATTTTTTTGTTCACACATACACCTCCATTATTTTTGACTGAACGCAGTTTGACACTCTGTCCTCTAATTTCTGCACATGGTGTGTGGAAGTCGGAGGTAGTATCAAGCAAAAACTTCATAAAAGTGCAGGTAATTATGAGATACTCATCCCACACTAATAGCACATCACAGAGATTGCAATTTGTCTCTTCATCCAAAATGCCATACAGGCAGTCCGTCCACATCTACCTTGCAGTCTCATATCATTCAGCACTTGAGCCAAACATATATTTCTATCACGGCGCGGGAGAATAGCATCCTCCGTTTGGCGCAGAGGAGGTGTGTCCCCTTCTATCTTCAAGAGAGAGGGAGAGAGGGGGGGGGGGGGTACCTCTCTTTTGTTCACTCCCCTCTCTAACTGGTAGTGTTTGACTTCCCCCAGCCAGGAGTGGGTAATTCTGGAGCCCTGTGTGAGGTTGTTAGATCACTGAGGCCCAAGACAGCACCATTCTTTGCAGACCCTTGACAGCAAATATGTGGTAATGATATTGTCTCCTGCTGGGTAATAACACACAATTCAGACTGCCACATACTGCAGTCGCCGGGGATAAAAAATGGAGGGGAGAGAAAAAAAGAATTACACTGAAGTACTGGAGGAAAATGACCGGAGAAATGTCTTCAACCTGAAGTGCTATATTGAAAAAAATCACTCCTGCAGGACACTGTGGTGGGAACAACTGTTTTATTCCCCTCTTCTCAGAGCGATGTGACACAGAACAAACAGGGTGGTTTCCATGCAAATGTCTATTTCTGAGCAGTTTGATTTTTCTTTTAAAATGGGACTTTTTAATGGTCATTTTGTTTTCACTTTTGCATTATAACAGTTTTGTTCAGCACCCGAATGCTAAATACTCTGGTTAGCAACTCTGGCTGTTAACAAAAACCACGGCTTCAAATGACTAAAGCCCTTTGTCCCATATGACACACTGCATACTTAGTGTTTAGTATAAACAGCATTTCCCTACTATGGAGACCTTCCATTGTTAACCAGACCACACTGGCAGCTTCAACCTTGACCTTTGTGTTGCTCCACTTGGTACTCGGCTTGTAACTGTCAACACCATCCATCACCGGCCAATCAGGGCCTGGGATGGGGGCCGGTCCCCCTGCTGTACTGTGAAATTGTGGCATGTGATCCTTAATGTGCGTGAAGTAGACAAGGCCTTGACACAATACATCAAGCTTCAGGGGGGGGCTCCTCTGCGCTGGTCTATTAGCCTCCCGCTGTGCCCCTGGCTGCCTGGACTTACTCCCAGGGATAAGTTGGAATAATAGTGTTATGTCTGCATGCCTCCAAGACACTGGCCTCAGCCGTCCTTGGGCCCAGGGCTGGCTGTCAATCAAAACCCTCAGCAGTTAGACAGGATGACAAGCAGCCAGCATATCTGCCAAACCCAGCAGAGCACTTATATAACAATTAATACCTGATTTTCTTTAGTTTTTTACAAAGACAAATGGCTAATGACAGATATGGAGGATATTTGGGCAATCCTCAGCTCCAAATGAACCCTCCTCTTACGTCATCAAAATGATCCTCTCTGGTCTCCTCAGCTAGTGTCCATGATCTTAGATCCAGACCTCGCCTCCCTGTCGAGCATGAGAGAGCGAGCGAGATAGAGGGAGCTGGAGTGACTCCCTCTCCTTATTCATACATTTGACTGCCAGAGCAGCATTGTGCAATGGGCTAAAATAAATGAGAGCACCATGAAAAAAGGTAGCCTTGATACCGCGCGACTGGGTGCAAAAGGGAGGCACATTGAAACGGAAGAATTCATCTTTTTCTATCAGCCCCTCCGCTCACGAGTTGAACCAGGTATTCAAATGGGTTCAATCTCAGCCGCTCAGATTTGCATAACACAGACAGATGAACTCAAGTGATTGAATTGGGCTAGGTGGAGTGAGAAGAAAAAAAAAAGAAAAAGAAAATGAATTTCCAAGCGAATTAGGAAATGATGGAAACGGCAAAGGGTACATTATTTATTTTTCACACTGAAATAATTACGGAATTAACCTTTCCTTCCAATGTGACAGCCCTCTAAACCCTCTTTATCACAGTGAATTTGATGTGCTGGACTGTCTTGGAAAAAAACTTGACTCTTTTGACGAATGAAACAGCAGCACCTATTCTCTCGGCAGAGGCGATTTCCTCTCACCGCCACACCTGTGTCTCTCTTGTCATTGGTCCAGGCTGGTCAGCTGATCTGCTCTGGGTCGGCAAAAGCCCCACCCGGACGTCATGTTTTGTTGTCTATCAGTGATGTAACACTAATGCCCGTGCAACTTCCCCGTGACTGGCAGTGACCACTATAGAGTCACAACACTGCAGGAGGGGAAAAAGCAATTTCATGGTTCACTCTGTGGTTAATGTGCTGCTGTAATCTTTAGAGAGGCTTGTCTTTTTTGTTTAAGTTTCACAGAATAAAGGGTTTGGACTATCGTAACCTTAGGCCAATTAATCACTGGGCTAAAAGGTGGCGGGGAGCCATCCACTGGGAATGGGCCATGGTGAAAGTGTGTGTCTATTTGTGTGTGTGTGTGTGTATATATTTGGTTGTGCGAATAAGTTCCTTCAAAAGGAGTGAGTCTTTCATTTTGTTGGTGTATGCACTGACATCAGCTGGTGTGTATATATTTACCTGACTGTGCACTATGTGCTTTTTTTGAGTGGGGGGGTACTTTACTGAGTGTACCTTTGGTGTGTGTTTGCGTGCTGTGCTCACACAGTCAGGTAAGCCTCTCTAATTGCTGCAAGGTGCATTAGCACTCAGCCACCCTCTCCCTCTCTCTCTCTCTCCCTGTGTCTTTGTTTTTTCTCTCAGTGCCAGTCTGCGGGCCAGAAGACAATCAGACCAGAAGGGTCATTTTCTGCAAGAGCTCACCTCCCTCCTCCAAGCCTCACTGCTGACAGGCTCACGCTCGGCAGGAACCCTAAATTAACACTTGACGTCTGCGAGGCTCAGCCCTGATGAGGCTGCAGAGAGACAAAATGTCAGAAAACAAACACTCCATCATTTTTGCTTCATTTCCTCCGCCGCCGGAGAAACACACTCACCTGGAGGGCTTGAGAGGGCTGCGGTGACACTCACTCCCCCTATCTGTTGCCGTGGATCGGCCCTGGTGACTATGGCTCAAGGGTGAGAGGTTGAGCCCAAATGAGAATGGAGGGATGCTGAGTAGGAACTAGTAATTAGGAAATCATTATCAGGAAGTAACAGCAGGAAGAACTGAATCATTCGACACCTGTTGGGTTTAGATCAATTATCTGAACTCCAATCTCTTTATTTCAGCACATCAAGACAGAAATTGCATTATGACCTATAAATATGGAGTGCTCAAAATGTATTTGACAAGTCAATGTGTATGAAATACAAACACATTTCTTGTTTTTGACATCTTTTGCAAAAACTAAATTTCTTTATTTCCCCGCATTTGGATTGCATTCACCTCCATTCAGCCGTTACAAAGTAAATGATTTGTTTTCCTGAGCGCATCAACAACAACCCTTGTAATTATTCCTCACTGGGGATGTGCACAACACTAGGACTCAACGCTGTAGAGTAGTATGATACTATTTGAAGCCTACTTCAAACACAGTGCCCCCAGCGAGTTCTGATAGCGCCAGTGTCTATTTTATTATTTGCTTTATCTCTTTGTTGTGTGAGAGTTTATTTGTTTACATGAGAGGGATTGGAGGTTTGGTGATCTGAGCAAATTGCAGCAGAAAGTACTTCAGATGGGAATGACTGTAATTAGCGTGCTCTTAAATGTGGAACGCTCTCCTAATGTTTTTGTTTACGTGGGGCAGCTGATCTGTGACTCGGTGCGGGGGCGGCCCACAGGCAGGTTAAAATCACTTGTCATGCCAGAGATCATCATTATGAGCTTACAATTGGTCAGTGTTGAGGAACAATCAATGCAGCGCCAGGTAGACACTCTACAACCAGCCTGTGCCGTCAGATTGTGTGTGTAATTTTGCATTTAGAGTTGTGTTTTCCAAAGTGGATAATTTGAAAATATGAGTGCGTTTATGGGTGTAGGTTTGTATGTGGTCACGCTCATATGTTTTGGCTCATATTTTTTTTCTTCTTTTCTGAGCGTACTGAACTGCCTTTCCTTAATCTCTGCATCTACACTGAAGCATATGTTCCATGACACTCATTAAAAGTCAATTAAGAAATTGCTGGTGTGCCCAGTTATTCAGTCAGTGATTATATTTCACTGGAGGATAATATCCAGGTAAATTAAGATTTCGATTGAATTCGGCCCTGGTTGTCGCTGCATCTCCATTTCACATCATGGAACAATTGAGATCTTATCATGGATTAAAGTGGGGCATATTACACCTAATTTAAAATATGCACATCTACAACTGCACGCGCAGCTTAAGCATCCACCATGATATTGTGGGGAAAAAGAAAAAAAGAAAAAAAGAGCGAAACAATTAAGTGTCCAACGCACACAACTCAAAAGGCTGTGCAATACAATTCATCAAATTGGCAGAGGAATTCAGGGCGGAAACGCTGCCTTAAAGAATTCTTGAGAAAGATGAAGGGAGGCAGCTAAAGAGAAGGAGACACGAAAGGAGCAGAGAGGAGGCAGGAAGTTGGGAAACATTGCAAAGGGGGTGCCATGGTAGTCAGGTGACGGCGTGACAAAGTTGTGCTTGTTTAAAATGGAAATCTTCCCAGACTTCCTCCCTCTTGCCCTCTCTCCCTCCCTCAACCCCCTCAGAGCCCATCGCGAACGCTAAGCTCCGGCATCTGAAGTGGCAACACTTGAGATGGTGAAAGTGACAACATCTTAACATAAGCTGAGGGGCTAAAGTGAAAGTCAGTGCGAACCCCCAACCAACCTCTCTTCTTTCCACCCACATCCTTCACCCCTGCTCTGTCATCCCTCTCACCCCCCCCCCCCACCCCCATGCTTGGGCCACACAGCAACCATGCTGTGGCAGCTTGGACATCCAACCTGCTTTCTACAATGGAAGAGCTGCAGTTAGAGAGCAGGGAGGAGACTACCCATGATACAAAAAAAGGTGAAAAGTTGAGAAGAAAGGAGGAGCAACTCTCCCCGCCTCGTCTCTTTCTACATTTCACTGTCATCGTCGGTCCTTCCTTCCACTTCCAGTCACAGGTGCCTCCAAACAGAACTGGAAGCATGTAATCCGCCCAAATCCAGCCTCTTCCGAGGAGTGTAAAACCAGGAATGTTCTGCGGGGGTCACTGGATTAGACAGAATTCATGGTGGTAGCTTGGCTTGAGAGGCGGAATTAGCGGAGTAGGGAAAAAAGGGAGAGGAGACTGAACTGGTTTTGTATTAAAATGAGCTTACCAGGTGGTCTCCCTCCCAAAAGTGGACACAGTGTGTCAAGTAATCTGAAAAGCCCCCGGGTGTTTGTTGCTCATTGGCCAGAGGCCTGGTAAAAAGAGAGAGCGAGGGACTGAGAGAAAGCGAGAGAAAGAAGGGGGGCTGGCTAGGGAGGTGGCACTGATGTGGCCATTGAGGCCTCAGTGAAATGTCTGTCAGGCTTGGTTTACCACAACCACAGCAGTGATTAGGCCTCTTTTGATGACAGGTTTAGTTTTCTGGCCATTGGCAAGAAAGTGAGAATGGACAAGAGGGAGGGGCCGGGGAGCGGGGTTGGGTTGCATTGGGAGACTTTGGGGGTGGGCGTTTACGCACTGTTGCAGGAAAACGGGAGGGGTAGAGATGGAGGTGGTGGTGGGGGGGGGTATATTAATGTCTTGCACTAGGGAGCTCCTACGTAATTTCCCAGCGGGTCGTGGGGTCAGGTTTGTATTTAGTTAGTGGTAATGATCTCGTTAGGGATCTGAATGGACCACCGTCTAAGCCCATTGAGGACAGCGAGTGTGCCTCCCCATCCCCCACCTCTGCCTGCCTTGTGTGGGCTTACACAGCCCGTGAACTGTGATTAATGGACTTCCAGGGCTTAATAACTTGCAAAACAGAATTAAACAAGGGAGGCCCCGGGACAATCGGAGAGGCTACCCAGGCGGAGTAGGAGGTGGCTGTAAACAGTGCCCAGCAACAATTGCAATGCATGGAATTAATTGAGATGGGCCACTCACAATGCTACAGCTGGCTAGTGGCAGGGAGCCAGGCCTGGGAGAAAGCTCCACTGGTGCTTCCAGGTGGCCCAGACCAGGCCAGGCCTTTTCAGTTTTGTAAGTGTTAAAAAATAGAAGGGGAGAAAGGCTACATTTGTGATGGGGAGACAGTGAGAGGAAGCCATTGAGCAGAGACAAGAAAGAGATTAAAGAGCACAGAGAGTGATAAGCAGATAATGGGGGGGACACATTCAATGGAACAAGTAATCCTTGACATGCAAGCGCAAATATGAAGCCTTTTGTCTCTTGTGTCTAATTCAAGCCAGAATGCGTAAAGTGGCGAAGAAAGAATAGCGATCCACATTAACACAGTACACAGAGACAGATAAAACACACTCATCTGTCAGAGTGCACACACACACACACATACACAAACATGCATGCATTTCA
Organism: Enoplosus armatus; assembly: GCF_043641665.1. Taxonomy (NCBI): domain Eukaryota; kingdom Metazoa; phylum Chordata; class Actinopteri; order Centrarchiformes; family Enoplosidae; genus Enoplosus; species Enoplosus armatus. Next base: position 6,701,256 of record NC_092194.1, read on the forward strand.
TCACCAACTCCCACCCTCCCCACATCTCCTGGCCATCTTATATTCTTTTTTTTCCCACCCTTGTGCCCTCTTGTCTGGAAACAAATGATCCCAGCATGGAGTCATGAGTACTGATGTGTTCAGACCACCCTCCACTCTGTCACAGAGCCCGTCTTTTCTCCCAAGCACTGGTGTGCATTTTATGCCGGTATAATGTATCCCAAATTTGTAAATATAAGCAATGGGGACCACTTGTGCCGAGGGGAAAGCACTTTTTAATGGACATGAAAACTGCGTTGGCCTATTTCTGTTGAATAGATGACATTTAAATTGACTGGTTTGTGGTCAGTGTTATATGTTTTGATACATTAAAATGTTTTTGTTTCATTTGTGACTTTGTCCAGGAGGTATGTTGGAAAATTAATACCAGATATAACAGTGTTTGCCATTGTTGATATAAACATGATGCCAACACGATTTTAGCAACTGCAGAAAAAACAGATAACTGGCATGAAACAGCAGAACTGCACAGTGTGTGTTCAATTATAGGTAATTATGAAACAATTTGGAAAACATTTGATTAAAACATGAACAGGTACTTTTTCCCATCACGAGGCATGTGAGATAAATGTTTTTGTTGAACACAATGTAACCATTGTTTTTATCCCTTACTCTCTTAAAAAGATATTTGGTGACAATATCATCTTGTCATTTTGTTGAAATATATATGTAATCCCATATTTTGTCTTGCTTCAACAAGAAAAATCTAAATCATCCACATTAAGAATAAAACATATAGTTTTAATATATATTTTAATATAAGAGGAAAAAATGTAATCATTGTATGTAAGAAAAGGCAGCAAATAGGGGGGGCTTAGCTGTTTGACATTCTCTCCAGTGTGTTTGTTTTTTTCTCAACAGCGACTCATCTCCAAATGAGTGACACTGGGGTCATCCTAATCTGCTTTTCTTGCAGATCAGAGACGAGTTGGACAAAAGCTCACTTTTCCATTCACTCCTGTGTCGAAGTCCAAGACGTCCTCAAAGTATTTGCCCAGACCCTTTACTTAATCAGCGGCTGAGAGGTTATTCAACACCACAGTCTGATGCTCCTTTCTGATATGTGTGTTTTGTGTGTGTGTGTGTGTGTGTGTGTGTGTGCAAGATGGATGTGCAAGAAAAAAGTGAGTTAAAAATACTTGTGAGCAATGCTACAGCGGAAGCTGATGTAAAAAAAACACAAATTGTTCAGATAATATATATATTAGATATGAATTGTGGATTAATTTTAGCCATATTTTATTTTCATGTCGTTGCTACAAATGTGTATTATGTGCAGTTGTTACAGATTTATTTACAACTACATGAAATTATGACATTTAATATATGTGTGTGTGGGAATACATTCTGTTGCATTATCTCTCTATCTCCCTCTCTCACCTCACAGCTGTCGTCCATACTCCCCCACCCCACTCACCCTCTCTTGCATCAGGGTGCGGGTGCAGCGGGGGCCTTGGCCCTGACGAGGCCGAGAAGGGATCCACTGCTGTGCTAAGCCTCTGGCTCCCTGCTCCCTCCCCACCTCCTCACATCATGAATAATGGAAGAGAAAAATACATTTATCTTTTAATAGCCCCGGCCCCCTGGCTGAGGCCGTTCAGTCTGGCCCAAACCGCTACAGCACAGGGCTGAGGTTTCTGAACTCCCCCCCTGCCACACCACCCCAACCGTGATTGTCTCTGCTCCTTTTGAAGTTGGGTGCTTCTTAGTGTCCTAGAGATGGGTAATCAAGCTTGATTTTGGAAGGGTCAGGCCGCCTTTTGAAGGGCGGTCATCCCCAAGTTCAACCAAGGAGGGTTACACGCTCAGGGTCTGTGCAAGAATGACTGTAATTTCATCAGACATATTCACTGCCCAGTTTTGAATCTGAAACGTAGCATCTTGGTCGTGCTGCGAATGTCGTAGCAGGGTTGTGTAAGAAGATTGTATAATGCAAATTGCCAGCTGTGAGATAATTATGAGGTAGAAATATTGTGTTTGCTTGTATTCAACTTTGATGCTGGAAGAAGGGTTCTGTTATTGATTCAACTGTGAAGTCTTAAGGGAAAATAAATAAATAAATAAAAATATCCAATACTGGATCATTGAGACAATGTGGGTTGTGTAGTTCATCCAGTATTTCAAAATGCGTCCAATATTTCTCTTTTGAAACTACTGCCTTCCAAGATGAATAGCTTCACTTTTGAAGAAATATAAAACAACACACGCTCTTGGGTGTATTTTCTATGAACTTGGATTTTTATTTGTTTTATTATAATGATGAGTTTTTACAGTGAGAACACACATGCACAAACAGATTGACGCACTCCAAACAAAGTGCAACACAGTTTACATAATTGCTATTAGTACTAAAATTAAATATGTGCATCAAATAAGGACACTCTGTCCATCTCTGTTTTCACCCTATTTCTAATAAGATACTATGATTTCAAATCAGCCAGGCCCTTAATGCGCTACGTATCGGTGCACCATAATGTGGGAATAACACCGTCTTTCTCTATTTAACTAGGATCAGGAGGATTTCAGCCCAGGCTCCTCGTCCTCATTTTTTTTCCACATCTGTATGTGTGGGCTCTGGGGAAGGCAAGTGTAGCTGGATACCTTAACCCTCTGTTTGTCTACGCTGATTTAAGGCTCAAACAGCCCTCGCTGTGACACCTGCAGTAAAAGAAACAGCAGAGGGACTGAATCAGCCTGCAGTGGCTCCGATAGTCATTTGACGCTGAATTTGTTCAGCTGAGTAGTTAGTTTATAAAACAATTATCCACACAATAATCTGTTATTTGTGCTGTAGTGCACAGTGAGTGTTTAACAGGTTTGTCTACCTGAAGGCATGGTTTAACAGTATTACATAAAAGGGTTTTTCTTTCATCCCAGTGAGGCATTTGATTCACTAACTTTCTGTAGGTTTTCTTTCATAAAATAGTACCTTTAATGACAGAACATTTTTATTTCAATGCATGCATAAAGTTACAAATTACACTTCTGTGTGTAGGAGCCTTTTATTTTACAATCTTTAAAATAAATAGTGAGTTTTTCCTGTATAGTCATTTTCAACCAAAACATCATTTCCAGTGATTAAAAAAGGGTTTTATTGTGACAATGCTTTGATACATTTCTAAATTTTAGGGAGCGTGTTTGTGCCATGTGTAAATTAAAAACATATTTTTATAAATCAATTGAACTGTATTTCCCCATGACTTAAGCAGTAATAACTTTCATCGTAAGGTTTTTTTTTTAAATTCACTTATGTAAGAGTAAATAATACTCAAGGTACAATTTGAGATATTTTGAAGTCGGATATTTCATGTCACCAACTTGTGAGCAGATTATCACATAACTGAAAAATACAGGAAACAAAACACACTCGAGAAACACTGAAGCTGACATCACTTTTTCAGCCAACAATAACAAGTTCAAGCACACACTTCTTCCCAACATGCCCCCTCCTCCCCCTCGCCCAACACACACACACACACACACACACACACACACAAACACACAGCGTAACTTAAATCTCTTTTCTCCATATCCACACACACAACCCATACGGCACCAAACCCCTCTTACCCACCACTCCCCTGCACCCAAAGCCTTCAAGCAGCCCCGGGCTTGTGTAGTCATGCGTCAGATGCCCGGCGTTGGGGATGAGGCCTTGCTAGCCGTGGCTGTAGCTGGGTCCTAGCCAGCAACTCCTCAGCTCCCTGCTCTGCTCTATGGAAGGCAGAGAAGCTGAAAGCACCATTTATCATCACTTGTGTGGGCAGCATCACCACGGCAACGCTCAGGCTGGCAAATGCCACTGCTGTGAATACTAATGAGGCTCTTGGCAGGCCTGTGTTGGCGTCAATGGGGCCAGGGTTGTACTCTATGTGTGTGTGTGTTTGTGTGTCCATGCGTGCGAGCGAGTGCTGGGCTCTAGGAGGGCTACAGTAGAGGTAAACAGTCCAAAGGAAATCAATTAAGTGTTTCCACAGCGTTTGGCAAGCGCTCTAATCTTCAGCACCACATTTTAAAATAAGGGCGGAATCTGCCTTTAATACCTCCTCTGCTTTCTGCATGACAATAAACAAGCAGGCAACAATAAACAGCCGAGCACAGCCAAGCTTGACTAAGTCCTCCAGTTTCTACTTTGAGAAAACACAAGTGAAGTCATTATTCCAGAGTTCTTTAGCTTTCTTTCCCATGCGGTATGTCTGTTCTTACAACGGCACATTGTATCATGAAATTGCGTAACAATAATTATTTCCTCAAGGTTTCTTATTTTATGTTTATTAGTGAAACAATCTCAGATGATTTAAAGTTGTGTCCCTGAATGCGGGCTGCAAGGCATTTGAGCTAATGTAATTAAGCATCAGCAGTGCACTGACATGAATTGGGGCGCACCTGCCTTTCTGCTATTGACACTAGCTTTTAGTTTCAGCAGGGCCTTCACATTGTCACCTGCCAGAGATGCTCTCTCTCTCTCTCTCTGTTTCTCTCTCTCTCTGTTTCTCCCTGACTCTCATGTTAGAGTGATACTGTGAATAAATTGGGCTGGAGCATGTCTGCTCCGCTCTTTATTGATTCAGGCACTTTGATTGAGCAGGGATCTAATCAATTCTTCAGTGGTAGTGAGATGTCGGAGTAAAATTATTCTTAGGCAAACCCTTCAAACGACTTGTCATTAATTTGCCTCTTTACTGGCACTTGTTTGCTGGGAACGAGATGCGTTTTGGGCTTTCTCTGTCTATTAGCGGGGTTGTGCTCCTGGGATTTTCATGGGCTGCTAAGCTTGGGGGTGTGTGTGTGTGTGTGTTTGTGCTTTGTGTACAAATCTGTTTATGCGTATGTGAACTGGGGGTGATTGGGCACACTATGCTTGCTCATCCTTACAGAGTGACTTATTAGTGCTAATTGGGAAGGACAGTTCAAACAAGCACAGAGGAGTGGTTGTCACACAAGCGTGACATGAGTGTAGAGAGGCAGGCAGTGCCGGGTGCTCTTCCCAGCTTCAGCCCTCCCTTTTCCCAAACCCGGCCCTCCCTGTGTCTCCTCCTCTCTGCCCCCCCCCCCTCCCCCCTCCTGGTTGTCCCCGGCCCCCGGCCTGGCCCCGCAGAGTGGCCACAGAGTGGGCTCTTTGTCTGGACACGGCCATTAGCAGTCAGCGGACTTCAGAAATGTGAGCGGGACAAGGCAGTGGACAGAGGCGCAGACAGAAACATGGCTGTCTGAGACACTTAGGAAGTCAACAGCTGACGGAAGGGCCAACACAAAGGAGGAGCTGCTGAAGCATGGGGAGCGTGATCTGCATAGAATATAGACCTCCCTCCCTTCACTTGTGCACTTGGTGGCGAGCGCGCGCAAACAGCTACATGAGCCCACGCACGCACACACATTATGCACATAGGCATGGGTGATACGCTACTGAAGAGGGCAAACACACACACACACACACACACACACACACAAACACACACACACACACACACACACACACACACACACACACACAGGACTACACACAGATGTGAATGTACTACATCAGTGCCTCTATTAGCTGGTGCAGAAGATGCACACCACAATATGATTGGAAAGGCATTCCCTCTGCCCTGAACCCTCTAGTTAATGATGAATCAACCGGTGGTGCATCGACACGAAGACCTCTTCCTGGAAAATGCTCCATACTTCTATTTAGCACGTTTTTTTTTTGCTAAAAGATGCTAATTCCAATGATTATTTAGCACCATAATAGCTGCAATTATATTCTGCACAAACTGATATAAGGTATAAGCACCAATTAGTAACTGGTCATTATCTTAAGCATTTGGTGCAGGGAGAGTGAAGTAATAGGCAACCATTCAGCAACCCTTGCTCAGAAAAATGACTGCATAGTGCCTCGGTAATTAGTGGAGCTTGTTTGCCTTTAGTCTTGAAAGTGGGTTGTATATTCAACCAACCTGCATTACTGCTTATTGCTTGCAGTCACATTTCGCTATTATAGAGACAGCCTTGCTATTAATGGGTGGCATGAGGACAGCACCATGTTTTAATTATTCTCTATTTGGTTATGACAAGAGGGTGCTTTCAATGAAGCAGTCTTTTCTCTGGAAATACTTAGCATTTTCATGTACCTGTATAGTTGCTGTGTAATGCCTTTTTGTTTTTTTAGTTATTTCAGAAATGGACACAAGAGATGAAACCAAATATTGGTGTGAAGATGGCAACAAAGTGGACCAAATAAGCCAAATTTCCATACAAACATGCGTTTAATGCCCTGCTGAAAGAGGGTGGTTTCATGACAATAATAATGGAAAATTCTGGAATATATAAAAAGCACTGTGTTCAAATGGTATATAATGGTGATGGCCTGGGCTCTGTGCTGTGTGTGTGTGTCTGTGTGTGTGTCTGTGTGTGTGCGCTCTTTCTCAAAGCCACGCCAGCGAGGATCACAAGAGCTGTATCAAAGCACTCGGCCACCATGCGAAATGTCTTCTCCCAGCAGGAGGTTGTGGGATTGTTGTCGGCATCCCAACTCTCTTTGAATGTCAGCCTCACTAACAGGGCAGTTGGCCTACATGGCACTGCTGACAACACAGCTACACTTTCAACTTTTATTCTTTAATTCTCCCCTCCCTTGCCCCCTCCCTCCTTCCCTTTTTTTTTTGCCTGGCACAGCGCCTCTCAATGGCAAAGAAGATGACAGACACATGAACTATTCTGAAACATATTCACTCCATCCTTGTGGAAGACACATTGTATGTGTAGGTGGACATGTGTTGAGGGTGAACATCGGGTCAGTGTGTATTATTTAAGGCGACGTATGCTGTGGGATCTTTTTTGTTGTTCACAGTGACACATACAGGACTTGTGGAACACGCAGCCCAATGTGCTGCCGAGTACCCGGACAGCTGAGCACAACAGCTTTGCACATAAATCAAGCGCACCCCAACACACTGGGCCCGCCTAATAGATGTTTAACTAAACCCCCTCATTTCAAACAGTTTGACCCCAGTTCGCTAAAAGACAATGTGAGAACTCCCCAAGGATTAGGGCCTGACCTCGCGGGGAATGGAGGGAATGGCCCACACTGGCTATAAAGGAGCCTGCCATTGTGCTGTCCAGGCATGGGGGAGGACAGTGTGAGGGAGATACATGCCAGTGGGTGGAGATAGCCTTGTTGTAACGACATCTTGATGGAGCATCTTTCCCACCCACCGGAGCAGCACCGGCTCTGTATGTATTTTAATGAGGCTTTGTGTCTGCCCACATATAGCCCCTCTACTGACAGGGAACGTGTTAGCAACATGCTCGCCCTTTGTCACTGCACCCAATCACATAATCGACTGGTCGGCTAGATTTATTCTCTTGACTCTACTTGTGTGTGTGTGTCCATATGTGCAGGGATGTAAATAGCAAGAGTGACCTTTCACAGACACCACACTGCATAGTTGGCAAGGGTTGTAAAGCTGCTGGGGTGAACTACAAAAACCCACAGAGCTTTTGTGAGTGCCTTTCCAGACCCCTGTATGTGTGTGTAAGTGTGTGCACCGGCATGGTGGAGCCTAAATGGAAAACTTTAACAAATCCATAATTTACAAGGGTCACTGTGATGACAGAAGTACTTTGCAAATGCTTGTCCTGAAGATGAATTTGCCTTTCATATCGTAAGATCAAAATAATAATTTTTACTTTTGAAGCACAGTCTTTTCATTCTAAAGTGCCCCTATTGAGAACACAGTGAATGCGTAATTTTATTTTTCAGGAATATGGCAGGGCTGCAGAATCCAATTGTGTGCCAGGATGCAATTCAGATTTTATTTTCTTAGTTACTGACCTTGATCAGCGAACTGCAGGGTCAGAGCCTCTCCAGTCTCTATTGCAGGCTCGAATAGAATGTTAATGAATTGGTGCACTGAATATTAAAATGCAGACCTGCTTTCAGCACCCAGTCAGACTGTTGTGGCATGTTGAGTGTTTTGGCGGCTGGACATGCAGAGTCTGCCTCACAGTGTCTGCTGCTGACTGGAGAAGGGGTGGGTGGGGATACCGAAGCCATTCCATCCATTTGTAGCAGGGAGACTCTTTTCTTCCTCCCTGAAGAATACAACCGTCTCACTGACCAGGAGAGGGAGGGAGGGAAGGAATGAAAAAACAGGGTTGGTGGGGTGGGTGGGAGGGAGGTGAGGGTAAATGTGTGACTTGTAGGTATGGGTAGTGGGTGGGTGTGGAGGACTTGGCCCACAATTGGGTGCTGTGTGATCCTGAAGGTTTTTCTGGGAGAGTACAATGGTCCATTTAGGATGCACCTAGTGCCCCACTCCTCCTCGCTGGCCCCGGAAGTGCTTCATTTTGTTCGGAGGACAGCTGCACAGCTCTGTTTGTCTTCCCCTGCCTTTTGATTGGCCTGGCATGCTTGAGAGGGGCATGAGTACTGATTGTTTCAAAAGAGAACCTGGCATGCTATCAGCTGGGAGGATTGTTTATTGGGGGAGAGGAAGGATAAAGTCAACAAAGAGAGCCAGGAGCCAACAGTGGCTCTGGAAACGTCCAGAGACAGCCTTCAAAGGAAGCGAGCATCTATACAGCACCTCCAAGCCACCGTGAAATATTACAAATAGCAACAGAATACTCATCTCTCTAGTGCCACCTCAATCAATGGCTTTTGTAGTCAAGTATTAACCCCACTGAGCCAGAATGGGCTCCATAACATCAGCAGCCGTCGAAGGATGGATCACATGTAGAGAAGCATGAATATTAATTATTACATAAGCAGAGGTAGTCAATCAGTGATGCAGGGCTGCATGACTGCAGTCGTGACTAGAGGTCACCATATCCTCAACACACTCTTGAAGCATTTATGCGCACTGTCTGTATTCATATTCAAATGAGAATCTCAAACAGAATGTGGTTGAATGATAGTAAGAAGCAATAAAAATGGATGTTTTCCAATGCATTATATATCAAGGACATTTATCCGTATATTCACCCACAAAAGGGAAGAAAGCGAAATTCCACATTAGCAAACAAGAATGAGAAAGAAGAATAAGATGGAAAAATAGAAAGTGTTCAGAATGGTGAGCTGGAACAATTTAAAACTCAACAAACTCAAATGTGAACACACAACTGATTTAACACTAGCCACAATTTGAATAAATCTAATTACGAGTTAACAGCTGCAGTTTCTACTGTATGTATTTACCTGTCAAAGGAAGCAGCATATTTAAAGTCACCTAACTGACAAGTAGAGCCGAGTTTCACCTTGCATTTGGTATCTAAATGGAAAAAAAGGGGTTATCCTTTTTGAGTTTGGCTGAATAGAACAGATCCCAGAATTAATTTAGCCATCCCTATTTCTCTTTCACGGCCCTGCTCTGAGTCCCTCTATACAAGGATGAGTGAGTTGTGGCCTTGTGCTAGCCTCCATCTCCCTGAAAGAGGGAAGGGAAAAAAGGCAGCAAATAAACAAAAACGTGTCTTGGAGTTGCTTTTCCTTGCCTCTCCATCCTACTCATTTTGAAGCAGCTGTGCAAAGAATGTCAAAAATTCAGAGTGTCCTCTTTTTATATACCTTTCTGTCAAGTATTTCTTTTTTCCCTCAGGTTCAGATGGAAACCAATGTCTGATGACACATCTGAGGTACTCTAAAACGACCCAGAGAGAGGGAGAGCAAGAGAAGTAAAAAGGAGGAAGGAGTCTGTGTGTTTCCCCCTGTGCATTTGCCTTATTGTGCATCTGTGCGTGCGTGCGCATGACTTCTTTTTGTGTGTGTTTGCCATCTGAAGATGGTGCAGATGTCCATGCTGCGGCTGCTCACTCACACTGTTCGACATGCCTCAAAAAGAAGGGATTTTCCCTCTTTGTTTCAAATTTCACAGGACGTCCAAATGGGCACAGACATGCTTCCAAAATAAATAAATAAACGGATGTATCAGTGGCCAACATCTGCAGATTATGATTAGCATTTGGAAATTGCGTCCTTGAATGAGATTTGGATGTCAGTCTTCTTTTATGCGTGCAACTCCTATTCTGGGGAACTAGAGGGTACCGCTTTGTCCTTAAATTGGCTACAATTTGGAGGGAGAAAGAAATCCTCTTCTCTCTCTTCCCCTCTGCCCGTTATGATGTGCCGTCTGAACAAGAAAGAGACACTATTAATTGTGTTGAATATGAATAGCTGTATTTGGTTAACCAGTTTCAAAGGAAATTGGCCCAAAGGAACTTCTTTTCCTCTTCTTCCCCCTACTGTCTGTCCCTGCTTTTTCTTCTCTCTTTATCAAGATTTTTTCTTCCCTCTCTAATTTTACACTGAGCGAGCTGGCTGCTTTAGTGCGGCTGCATTATCTTATGTATTCAGCTTTCAGCTCCTCTCCCTCTCCCGATGAGGCGAGGCTTAATTGGGCTCCGGCTTTAAAGTCTGTAGAGCTCTCCACTTGCTCATAGAAACACATTCAGGGGCTGCTCATTCACTTTGAGTATGTGTTAGATGTACAAATATTATTTACTTTTATACTCCAAATCAAAAGGCACACACTTCCTGCCTCTCTACACACAGTCCGTGCAGGAGAATTCACAGTTCAATTCACTTCAGGCTTTTTTTTTCTACCCTCCTTCGTCAACTGCATTACAAGAATGTGCGGCTGCTTCACAACAAAAGTATTATTTAAAAGGACTGTTTCATTACAATGTAGTGGTATTGTTGATAAGAAAATATAAACCACCCTTTTAAAGGACAGTAATTATTGCACTGCCTTGAGGTGATGGAGAAACTAGAGAAGCTACCACATTTTAATTCTAATACTATTTTTACCTCTACTCACTATTAAGTACAATTGAAATGATGTGAAGTTGTGTTTTAATTCCATTCTTGTCAGCCCAATTCAATGTGTAATATATAATATACATTTTTTCATTTACATGTGTGTTAAAAATGAATCCTCAAAACAAGTGGAATATATTATAGAGAAATCCAATCAACAGTGGAGCATATTCTTAAATTATTTTCTTATGTGGAAAAATTAAACACACACACACACACACACACACACACACACACACAACAAAATAAAAATAGACACAGATGGCAGACGTGGAAAATGAAGGTTTCACCTCTTGGAGATCAGGCAAAGGGAACAGCTTTGTACACACACACACTGCTCCGTCCCTCACAACTAAACAACCTGAGCAATTAGCTGCACCATTAGAGCCTGGAGAAGGGAAGAGGGGCTGTTAAGAGAAAGAAGCTGGAGAGAGGAGGAGAGGAGAGACAGAGGAGAGAGAGAGAGAGGAAGTCAGACACAGAGAAACTTGGTGGCTCTTGTTCTACAGCAAGCCACTGTGCTGTTATGTGGAGTGTCCCGGCGCTGCACGCCGACGACGCTGAGGCCATTTCAGGCGGGGAGCTGATGAACTGCAGATGAACAATTTCTCACTTCCCTCAGACCTGAGCTTACATACAAACTCCTCCTCATTAGTTTGTGTCACTTGCTTGGGTGCCAGGCACAGGAATAAATGAGACCACTATCAGCTGCTGCCTTGATAAGCTGCCTTATCTCATTAGGTTCCACATCAAAGTTAATCAGAGATGGGAATAGTAATTGGCCGACTAGACAATGCCACAGATCATGGGGCTTTTGTAGTGTATGTCATCTCCAAAACATCAGCAGGCTGGGGCTGGAAGATAGGGTGCATCTGTTGGAGAGAGAAGGAAAATAGGAGTGTGTGTAGAGGGGTGGTGGGGGGGGGTGGGGGTGGGAGTGAGAGCTGGGAGTGAGTGTGCATGATGAAGAGCAGGGGGTGAGAGAGACCGAGAGAAAGAGAGAGAGAGAGGGAGAGAGAGAGAGGGAGAGAGGGAGAGAGAGAGAGAGAGAGGGGATGAGAGGGGAAAGGAGTAATGGCAGAGGCATAACAAGCAAGCTGCTCAGAATTAATGAGCTTACTCAATAAGAAAAGAATAACCAATCAGTGTGTGTTGGGCAAATATAATTTGGGAATAATTGCTTGATTGCTTTTCTATAGTAGGCTGATTTGACCACACACAAGAACTGAGAATTAAGATGTCAAGACAAGAATTAATTTGGCAAGCGAGGGCACACAAATGTTCCTCTCGCTCCCCACTCAGGCGGCTTGGGAGGCAGCAGAGCTGCGAGTTGGAGCGCACTAATGATGAAAACACAGTGGTAGATTGCGTATTCATTTCCCTGTCTCTATTTTACATAAAGAGAGCCATGGCTAATGCCACAGATGTTGGGATATCATACAAAAAAAAAAAATGGCGCGTATGCTAACACATTTAATTGGCATTTTTGCATATCCCACTCCATTGTTGATAGCTAGTTGCAGCTGATTGTTCAGTTTGTGTCCTCATTGATTTCAGTGTGTGTGTTTTTGGAGGGGTAACTGTCTGGGGATAGTAATTGGTGCGTTTTGACGCTTCCAACCCCCAAACAGTGCTTATTTCTGAAGTCTTCTCTCCTCTCTCGATTGCCAATTCGTGAAGGCTTAGAGTGTGCCTTTCATTACCCGCTACCTGCTTTGAGAAATCAGTCTCGACCTCACTCACACACACTTGTGCGAGAGGCAATGAGGAAATTTTTGTCCTCTAACAAAGTGCTGGTGGTCAGAGTAACACATTAGAGAATAACCGACAGGAATACAGTGAGGAGAAGCGCAAAACAACACCCACCCTAGGACCCTAATGGCCAGCTGCACCCTGCTAATGATACACACACATACACGCACACGTATGTGCACACACACACACACACACTAGTTTGATGTTCCATTTCCATTACACGGCACTGTATAGGGTGTTCCGATGTACACATGGCAGGAGCTTATTAATAGTAATCATGGAGCATGATGCAGGATAGAATCCAACATTAGTGCTACATTTGGAATGGATTCAGCCAACCCCCATTCAATTTAGATTTGAATAAGAAATATATCCCAACCTGACCACATGCATATGAATTGCCACATATATTTGCTTCCACATGTGTCTGGTACTTAGTTCCAATTAGGCTGAAAACACTGCTGCTGTGACGGAGGCTGCTCACACCGTCTCAGTTATCACTTCTCTGCAGGTTCCACGGCTAAGGCTATTCATTTTCAAATGTGTGAGTGTATGAGTGTGTGTGTGTCAGGGTGTCAGGCTGTGTATGTCCGTGTGCATGTGTGCATTGACATTATTTGAGCAGTGAGGTAAGTAAAGGGAATAAATAAGCAGGCAGAGGTCCTGTCATGATGATGTTATTGCCGCCCTGGGTTTGCCTGCGGCATTATGAGGACAGGCACGCTGCCATATCCCTCACTGTCACAAGCACACACACACACACACACACAAACACACACTATTGCACACATACACGTGCCTGCGTGCTGGGGATCTAGGGCACATGCTCTAGGTAAATTTGCTTTGATCCGCATTGCACCTAATTGAGTCACAGGCAATGTCTCTATTCCCACATCAAGGAATTTGAAAATGTTAGATTATTTCGCTTGGGGATTAAACCTAATTTTCGTGTGTTACGCATTAACCTATTAGGCTGCTTCATCTGCATTGCTAATGCCCCGGTGCAGACAGCTGTCACTGCCCTGGAAAAAAAACATGATCATGCAATCCTTGAATGAGTGATCCCTGCACCGATTAGTGGCAGTGAACTTCGCTGAGCCCAAGTGATAAGGCTGCAAAATTCCCAAGTTGCCAATAGCTCCGAAAATTATCAGACTGTAGGCAAAGGAGAAATTGTGCCTTCCGGCTCAGGGGCTTCAATCCAGGGTTTGCCCAGATTGACATTATTTAAAGCTATGGAAATGGGCTCTGGCTATCTGGAGGATTGCTAGAATAAGAATTTTTCCAGCAACATTTATGAATACGCTGACAGGAGGGGATAGGGGCAATATATATATATATATATTTATATATAAATATATATATATATATCTATGCTGTGTGCATTCTCGAAAAAGCAATTTTAGGGTAATTTCATGATTTTATGATCTAATCTAGGTAAATAAATAAACAGATATATGTGGAGGGAAAACCCATATGGCTGTAATATTCTTAAAGGACCTCAGCAATCTCCACTGACAAAGCTACTTTAACAGGAATCACTGTGTACTCTATGTGTGGACCAAGTGCATTGTTTTCTAACCTGATGCAGCAGAAATGAAAACAAAATCCCTTCAATCGCTTCCTGTTGTTCAGCCAGGACATATTGGCAATGCAACATCTGTGCAATGGCTTGAGCGCGGGGTACATAGAGATTGTATTATATTTGCTGGTCAGTAAAACCAATCCATGTTGTTAGTAGATTCAGCTCCGGTGCATATATTGTAACATCACTGCAGTGATGCCTCCATAGTGGACAAACACAGACGCGGCAGGCACATCAGCCCTTTTTAGCATGCACAAGCACTAGTGAATTGTGAGTGTGGCCATTTTGCATAGCTTAACACAAGTGTGCACGCTGATCTCCAAAAGCATTTATGTGTGGTAGAAGATGGTGTGTGTGTGTGTGTGTCCGTGTGCATGAGCAAAACACATGTATTTATCTGCCTTCAAGTGTGTGTGTCTGTGAATGGATGAGTGTGTTATCGTCACGTATGAAAATGTGTGCTGAACGTAGGGTGGAGCACTGCCCCCGAGTACCGATTCAAATAAACACAAACATCAATCGCTGGCCGGCCCCTCGTGTTTCCAGCCTTGGAGGGTGACACTGTAGTAGTCACGCACATGCTCCACCCAGGATGCATTTGTGGTGTTTTAATGAGAGACGGCAGAATATTAATCCTGTCCGGCTGTGTATTGTGTTTTATTTTTTTAATTATGTGTTTTCACTTTTGTTTAAGCGCTATGCAAATGAGGTATATGCGTGTGTGTGTGTGTGTGTGTATGTGTGAGTCTCAGGGCTGTGTGAATGCGCTACTGGACACTTCAACATGCCTAATGGATACAACTTCATTGGATATGGTCATTATCATGGATGTTCAAGAGCGATGTGACCTCACATTATCACAATAGATCCCCTACTATTCTCATCCACTGTCTAATTATGTATGGGTGCTGGGCACAGTGCACTATACCCACAATATCCACCTTGCCAAGGCTAAATGGATTTTTATCATAGCTGGCTGGCTGTTTTTTGTCTGCTTGGTAAAAATCTGTGACTTTGGATAAAACATCAGGCAAATGCTGCAGTTCATGGTAACAGGTCAACTTTATTTAGTAATTCCAAACTGAAATGTAAGACTAAGCCTCAAAATTAAAATTCTAGCCAGCATAAAAGCTAGCACTAACTTTGGACATTGCCGATCGGTAACCCAGCGGCTGTAGCCTGAATGTGGGGAGTCGTGGAGCACAAAGGCTAATCAATGTCAGGGTGGAAGCGGAGAATCCCCTGGCCCACCCTATTTGACTTAACTGCTCCGTTTGTGCTCCTACTGATCCTGTGGTCTTTGTGTACATTGTAATGAGTGCTGACATAATCCTACGGATTTTCCCGGAGGCCAAACCTTTGCCACCCCCATCAGGCCTGGGGTTTCTCCGATCAGGAGGGCTGCCAGAGGGGGGAAAGACAGAACCACAATGCCCCCCGACCCCCATGAGACACTTACATTTAGGGATGGTTTGAAGCTCTCTGTGATTGAGCTAGTAACCCATTTTAATCCTATTAACACTAGCCAACAAAAGCTAAATCTGCTGCAGGACAGGCAGGGCTGGGGCATGGAGGGCTGGGCTGTGGATAGAAACTGGGGGCTGGGACTAGAGGGAGATATTGTGGAAGCATAAAAATTGTGTAGTAAAGGGAATAAAAAGATGCTGACTGAAAAGCCTGCCCTTAAGGGTGCTTCTTTTTTTAGAAAAAAAGGGATGGGGAAACAGGAAACAAAGGACCACTAGAACAGAAGAGAAACAGAAAAATCGTGAACAAAAAGCCCCTTTGTGCCAAGTCAGCCTCAAAGAGGTGGACCACCAATAGCCACTGTCAAATACACACAAGGTTAACTCATTCAGCAAACATCCATCTTGGAGCTTGAAGGACATGTTATTGGCAGAACAGGGTAATAAATGTACAGCAAAGGGCAGCACAGGAAGTGAGTCCAGCGCCTTGTGGGTGTTGGTACCTTGAGGTCGGGGAACAAAAACTGGGGAGACTCTCAATGCACTTTTGTTTTGGGTGCATCATGGGGCACAGGGGCCAAGTATGCTGGTGGTCCTTGCCCTAGCCCCATCAGAGAGGGAAGGGTTTTACACATCTAGTGTGGCAGCTTAAAACCCCCCATTGTAAAAAACAAGAGGGGAGTGACAGGGCCCATACAGACAGAAAGTGTTCTTTAGCCAAACAGGGCAGGATATGACTCTTTAAGGGGCAAGGGGGTGAATGAACAATAACTTGCGTGAAGAATGAAACCCTGTGTAAGGAACACTGATACTGCAATTCCTCACTAGGTGTCTTCAGTCATCCCTCATGGCCGTGCTCTGTCCTTGTACGCATTCCCCTGCTCTTGCCCTCCTTCTCTGTTCCACTTCCCAGCTCCTTCTCCTGCCGCCGCGTCTCTCATCACCATATCAATTTGCCATAATAGTGGCAGCAAAAGCTATATGTATATGATTATAATTGTCAGTGTGGGAGTCTAAGTGATGAGGTATGATATGTCATTACAGCAGTGCGGGGTAGTCTTTGACATGGGTCATTAGAAACAGGAGCCTTAACCAGAGAGGCAGCAGGCCATGAACCAAAACTCTAGGGGGAATAGCGGGCACCCCTGTTTGTGGCGGCAACATCATTATTTAGACCAGCCAACGTATAAAACCCTGCTTCTTCGCCCCTTTCCCTGTGGAGTATCTCCAGTGCGGTCTGGGAAGTGTGCATAATCAGCGAAGTGAGACACAGGATTGGCTGACTGGTTGAGACAGACAGTCAGCTCCTGTGAACCTCCTGTGAGGTCTGCCCTTCTCTCCTCCCAGGGCGAAGTCCTTTAAGTATCCTGAGATCCTTCTCTGAGACGGGCCACGCTTGTGGTAGTCCCAGTATACATTTATGTATGGGTCTGACCTTTCCTATAATGAGTTCACATCATAACCATTGACCTAAAACAAATTCACAAATGTCCTCCACCACTGAGGTGCAGTCGGAAAAAAAAAAAAAAAAAAAAAAAAGAAAGTGTGAGAAAGAAAGCAGGAGGGGAAGAGAAAACCAAAGACCACATCAGTGAGTGTGACTAACATTGTTCTTGTGTAAAGTCCCATTTTACAAGCGTGTTAGCCGGGGGCTAATTAGATAACAGCTCATCTCTGCTCTGTGATGATGAGATGGATGTGTGATAAAGATGCTGCCACTTACGTGTAATGTTTACTGCACAGAAAGTGAACACGCAGAGGACTAAAAGCAATCAATCAATCAATTTTATTTGTTACATGCAATCATACAAGGTACAATCGCAGCGAAATGATCATTTGAAATATGACTTGTAACTTTTGAATGTGTACAGTTTCCAATGATGTATCATTTTTATATTTCAAATATTTAAAAAACAAAAATCTAAATTCTTGAAAAAAAAAAAAGATTTAAAATTCAACAACTCTTACTTAAAACGTATTAATTTAGAAGTTATGTTAGAAGAATGTCAATTGGCCACACGTTGGTGTTGACAAAGCATCATGTTATCAGTCAGGTGTTGTTTCAGAAGGCACTTTTTGTCCAGTTCAGCTTTATAGTAGCTGGTGTTAGGCAGTACAGCAATATAATTACATACATATATAAATAAATCAAGTTCACTGGACTTGAGTGTCTGATGTGTTTTTATGTGCCAAACTAAAACGCTAATAAGAATTGTGCATTTTAAATTTAAATTTGTCTTGAATTTGTCATCCCTTTTATAGCTATAATAATAGTTATATAGATTAGATCCAAAATAAATAAAACTAAATAATTTATATATCAAATTAAACAAATGTCTTGAGTATGCAGAGTCCTAGTTTTTTTTTCTTATTGTTATAATTGCGATTTTACTCATTTTGCTAAAACATTTTATCCCTATCAAGCAACACTGAAAAAAAATGTTTTTCTTTTATTCTTTTAATAATAAAACAACACAAACGTCTACTCACACATGTGCATTCAGAACCTGTACATCATTTCTCCAAGTTAATGTTCTTTTAACCAATAGTCATACATACTTTAGATTATCACTGCAGGTTTGAGATGTTTAACACAGATACAACACAGTCCACTACAGAAAACAATATTATTGAATCTTTGGGGGGACACGCAAGCTGTGTGATATCAAATTCTAATATCTGAAAGTGATTTCAGTGAATCAAAAAATGATGTCTAAAAATAGTATGTGCGTGCCTCTTTATGTGTGTGTGTGAGGGAGTAAGAGAGAGAGAGAGAGAGAGAGAGAAAGAGAGAGAGAGAGAGAGAGAGAGAGAGAGAGAGAGAGAGAGAGAGAGAATAAATAGCTTCGGTGGGACAGAGTGAATGTGGGCCTCTGAGAGAATACCTTGACAGCCCAGTGTGTGCCCTGTTCACAATGGAAGGGACCACCCTACCAGTTAAGATTGCAAATTCAACCAGGGGAAGTGAGCTTGGAGGAATTGCTTGGCTATATTGGATATGACCTCCTGGCTACAGGTATATGATAAGCACTTATCTGTTTGCACTAACGGAGCATTCAGAGGCTTCCTTCCCTCCTGCTGGAGTATTTCTTCCATGTGCTGTATGCACCCTCCAATGGTGCACACACACACACATATATACGCAGAGGCAAACACACACACACGAATGCAGCACAAATGTTTACATCCCCGAAATAATATCTCCATACAATGGAAAGAAAGGCAGCAAAATAAGTAGCTGCCCACCCTGCTCCTCACCCCGGCTCATCCTTCTCATAATTAGCTCTCTTGTGCCGTTGTGCGCCGCACACAGCCGCCACAAAACAAGTGCTTCATAGGAGGAGGTATTTATCAACATTTCCATTTACTGTGTACAAAAAGGACATAAGCAGCACATTCTCGTCAGTTCATGGACAAACTCTTTTAATTCAGCGGGGAAGCGAGCAGGTTTTCAGCACACGCGGCTAGACAAGCGTATCACAAATAGTGCCAGGCAGGCAGATAGGGGCTCATAACAAGAGATCATCAGTAATTTTCAAAAGTACTGAGTTCCGCCACGAACGGCGTTCAGCGGGTCAGAAAGTGTACTTGACAGGAAATATGCATACTGAGTGGATCCTACTCCCCTGCTTTTCATTTGCATTGTGTATTGATTTTTTTGGTCCCATTTAATACAATATTATGTGTGGGTCTACGGCGGCTTTTAGGTGTCTCTGGAGTGGACCAGTTCCATTGGAGGCTTAATGATAATTGCAGCTGGTAGAGGCAAACTCAGGCAGATTTCATTGCAGGGCCATCAGGGCCCTCTCGCCCACCTCTACTTCCATTCCCATACCCCCTCCTTATGTTACACACACACACAAACACACAGACACACACACAATCACACTAGAAACGGTGGAGGAATGTATCAAGA
Source organism: Enoplosus armatus (assembly GCF_043641665.1). Taxonomy (NCBI): domain Eukaryota; kingdom Metazoa; phylum Chordata; class Actinopteri; order Centrarchiformes; family Enoplosidae; genus Enoplosus; species Enoplosus armatus. The sequence goes on from NC_092194.1 coordinate 6,720,815, forward strand.
GAGGGAAAAACAATGGTGATGATTTTTAAAGCAATCAGCGGCCCCATTCGACTATTTGTCATCAATAATGACTGCAATGGTATTTTGTATTTTTAGGAAGGTGCTGGAAAACCTTTAGGTTGCTTCTATTCTTCTACCAATAACCTTTTCTAGAGCGTATACTATGCATACAAAGATATTAGCAGAGAGCTGTCAGCTGCTGCAATGCAAATCAGCTCTCTCCTCCTCCCAGGAGACCCTGATTAATGCCATTATTGTAATACAATTGGTCACAAAAAATAAAGTCAAATATGTAACTCCCTAATAACATGATACTTATCACTGGGGTGGCTTATAAAACTGTTAAATCATGACACCAAAACACACAAATCATATTAAGGTCCCGGTCACGCTCTCTCTTACACCCACCCATGCGGAGGTTAGAGATTATTAAGCTGTCACAGACAGTGGGAGTGATAAGCGTCTATTTGGTCTACAAATTAAGCATAATTAAGGAGACATGTTGCCAAACAGAGCCGCAGATATCTTCATCTGGCCCAAATATGACAGTGTCCCAAATCCTATGCCTGGATTTACAGAGACAAATGGAACTGGGGATGAACTCAGGTGTTAGGGAGCAGATAGTAATGCCTGTGTGCTTTCAGTGGCTGGCTTAAAGGAAGCCGACCAAAGTTGTATATCTAGGGAGGAGGCTGGTGGCGTCGATGATGGCCGTCTTTCTTTTCTTTTTCTTTTTTTTTTTAAAGGGCTTAATGCTCATCCCTTGTTTGTATCTACAGCCACCAACAGACATGCACAAACATTAATGAGATTAAGAGGAAGCGCTGTGCAATATTTATTAGGCTAGACAAACACTTCTGGGCTTTAGTGTGCTGGGAACGGGGCTCTCTCCAGGGGCCGGCGTTGGCACAGGCTGCCCAGGCAGGAGAGGCAGATGTCTCGAATTGCCAAGAGGATCTGCCTGCCTGCCACCCTCAAGATTGCTGCTCCACTTCTCCACACAACTTTAAAATACACTTGATGTGCACGTGTGCGCGTGCAGTTCTACGTGCGCCCCCTGCTCCTCCTCCCCGCTCTTCATTTCCAAGTTACCGCCTCCCTAATTTTGATTTTCTCTGTGACCACTCTTATAACTTAAAAATGCAAATGTGTGGATTGTTGTGATCGTTGATGAGGACCTCTTTGTGTTGTGTGTTAACCTCCATTAGGCAGGATTACAGGGACAGAGGCACACTGGCATTTGGTCAGTGTCACAGTGACAGCACTTGCTGCTGGAATGCCCGGCTGTCACAGTCGGCTTTATCACTGGGCTTTCTCTCCTCCGAGTGTGAACTAATAAGCCTAGAAATTACAATTGCCTCCCTGCTAAATCCCTGATAGGCGGAAATAATGATATCAGTGCCCTGCTAATCTTCTTGGCTTGCCGCTTGGCATCAGCCTATTGAGGCACCAGTCATACTTACGTCTGATGAGATGAATTTAATCTCTCTGTCCGTAATGACAATAGGGGCCATTTTAATGTTATGGATGATATTTGTCAGGGTTCTGTCTCCTTCTCCAGCACGTACCCTATTTGAGACATGCTGTCAAGGTATCAGGACACTTGGACATTAGCTAAAGCAGACACAGATAGCAAGTCTTTCTTAATTTCCTCATTTCAAAACAAGTTGCAACAGTAGTGCAGTTTTTGAATTTAAATGGATACTACATTGAATGTTCCACAGAGTAATAGGATGTTAAAAGCACTGACAGAGCTAAGCAGATGCAAGCAGACTTCTGCCAAGAAAATATTTTAATTTCTCTGCAGCTAGCTATTACCCAGTGCTACTGGGTCATTCAGTGCTCCACAATGTCCTTCAACTCATTATAATCCAAAATACATTTGACAATGTTCAGCATTCTCGCAATATTAATGCATTTCATTATGAGGGATGTATATCACCATAAAGGCATGTGTGCTTCCTCTGGCTGTCATTAATTTTCTCTGGGGACAAGCAATAAGTCCAAGGGGGGGACTCTAAGGAAAAGACGAATTTATTTCAAATGCAATTCTTTGATAACAGAGCGGCATCCAAGGACACCTTTCTAAGAATACTCTTTTTTTCTGCCAGTTCTCCACTACCTAAAACTAAACCATTGTTGTAACGCATCAAGGTCACGTGGCAGCCATAGCGGTGACCTGTTCCGTGCAACAAGAATGTAACAGCGGAAATTTAGCTAAGTGTTCTGGAGAGTCCAGGAGTGGAGATATTTCTGCCTCCATTTACAGATGAGTACTAAAATATAATGTGAGCTGCTTAACTATTCCCCCATATTCCCTCTCCGGCAGCACAACCAACCTCCTAAACTGCAAACATGTCGCCATTAATTTGGTGTCTTTTTTGTCACTTACTCACAGCAGTGACCCACCGCAGTTGAAAGAAAAAACACACATTGGTAGTGTAAACAATACAGGTCTTTAGACTTTAGACCTGGAATAAGGCAAATATTCCTTTGAATATGTTTTACTACTGGGAACAATATCAAACATATGCCACATATTTATCAAATTAATAGATGAAGCATAATCTTAATAATTTTATTATTCTAAATGTGACAGTTACTAGGATAAAGTTAATGTCTAACTTTCTGAGCATAACTAAAAACCTTTATGATGAGTGAATGGTGGTGCCTCTTACAGGGAGGCTTTTATAGATCCACCTGCTTTAGAAATGAATGAAGATGTTTGACAATGTTTTTCCAAAATAAGCGTGACATTCTCTGCACTTGAATTAAAGTAAGTAGCGTTCATTTCCCTCAGAGACAGTGCTGGACAATAAATGATATCACAGGATATCAGGTAGAATTCACTGGAGGACACTAGACACGCTGTGGTATTGTGATAAAATGTTGTTTTGCCAAAGTTATTAGCTTTTGGATGTCTGCAAAAATGTCTAATATTTTGCATTCAGCTGATGAAGTATAAGACCAGAGCTGGCACTCTGAAACTTTGTGGTGTCTTAAGAATGCACTAAAGTAATACCTTTACGGACAAAGCTGCACATCACCACAAAGCATCTCTGTCCCCTGCTTCTGAATGTATTTTACTGTCTTCAACTAACACAGCCACTGGCAAATGTTTTGCATCCACCCCCCCCCCCCCCCCCCCCCCCCACCACCACCACCACACACACACACCCCAGGCTGCAGGAGGATCGATTGTCGTCATAGAAACTCTGTCATTAGATAAATGACTGCCTCCCCGAGCTGTCAGATTAACTTTGACAGAACAATCAACACTATGTTATTTATGCCTGGCTGACAAAGAATCGTTTTGGCTTGGCGAGAACTGAACAATCCCACTGTGTCCCTAGTTGTCCTATTCAAGGAAAGTACGCCATTACAAGGGTTGAGTTATGGAACATTGGACTTCCTTTACTGTCTGTTTATAGGCCAACATTTGAATCGTTCTCCTATGTAATGGAAATTAGGCTTTAGTGATTCATTGGCAACTTGTTGAAATGGACTTCCTGTCAAGCTACGAGCCCTAAACTTCATTTACACAAAATAATACCAGCAGCTACTTTTCTGTTGTTACCATATGGTGCAAATTATTTCAGTTGGAAAAACACAACAGATGTATATCAATATACAGTACGAACACACAGGAACTTTGAAGCGAAGAACAGTGGACGATCAATAATTATCATGATGATTTGATGTGTTTGGCTTCATGCACATCATGTAGATAGTAGGTAGTCGACATTTCTTGCAGCAAGTTACTTTACAGGATTATATTTTCAATGGGTGCCTTTCATGTGTTGGCTGTGATTAAAAAAAAAATACAAAAGATGCAGGGTTTACACCAATAACCATGGCCAAATGTTCAGTCACTTTAAACCACTGCTGGTGCACACAAATCCTCGTGCGTGGGAACAGAATATATCACCACACCGTCTGCTTTGTTTCCATCCTCAGTGTTTTTCCAAACTGATTGCCTCTCCGCTTTATGCTCTAATTTGAAATCTGTTTGGCTTTCCTGGAGGAGAGTATTGTTCTTTCCTGCACTGTGCTGTTAATGAGTATGGTTAAGAACATCATTATTTTTTAAGTATCATTTGGGTGTTCACAGTGGGTGATCTCGACAATAATCTGTTTTCTTGTTTCATATCCAGAGTGACAGCAGTGGGTGCCTCTTTAATACCCAGAAAATCATTAGTGCTGAGAATCTTTGGTATGCTGGGGAGAGAGAGAGAGAGGGCGAGAGAGAGAGAGAGAGAGAGAGAGAGAGAGAGGAACTGTAATGAAGACGTATTAACTACGGGTAATTTGGTTGTTCTTCAGCTCGAGTTTCCCTTCGCTCTGCTAGTTGGTTTTATTTGCATTGATGTCTCCTCAGAAGTAGTTTGCTTCTTGAACAAAGGGGCTGGCGTATGTTAAGTGCTTTTGAAATCACAAGCGTTCTAGCCACGGGGCCGGGCCTGATGAAAGGGTATGAAATACAATGTGGAAATCGATTTCACTATCTTCTCGTTTGGCCTTGGCAACGCACAGTTTTATGTCAAAGCAGCAGACATTGGGGCGGCCGTGTGCATGTGCGTACATTTAACACACTTCACGCAATGAAGGGCTAAGAACAGACAGCCTGGCTTTAAGCCTGATAAATTCATGCAAATTCCAGCAATGCTATGGACAGAATACATTAACGCTGTTTAGTCTTGATATGAAGGCTTTAACAATTCTGAAAAAATAAAAAGAGGGTGGTGGCATGAAAGGGTGCAACTGCGTCATCAGTCTGAAGGCCACCACGGCATAAGACTAAGCCACTTGTAAGATGCAGAGGTCAAATACTTGATTTTTATTTCCTCAACAACAGATACAATCGTATTACAGTTACACTAATGTGAATGCTGTCATTCAAAAAAGGGTGGGTGGGTGGAGAGTCACAGGAAGTCAGGGGGGGTCCTTAGATAGTGTATGCACATCATTATACTCATCGCAATCTGTCAGCGCTGCACCGAGCTAGCATCATCAATATCTTTCCATTTCCAGAAAAAAAGAACTGCTTCTTGCTTTTCCAAATAGCTACGTTGTTGCCATGACTCGGGTCATCCATCCACTCGACCATCCATCCATCCCCCAGTGTATGTGTCTACTGAATGTAAATGACAGCTCAATGTCTTTACTGTCACAAAAGGGCCACAGAAAGCGGGGGCGATGGAACAACAGTATGAGAGCTCCTCTGTGGAGCGCTGGCAGTACCATCTGGGGAGATGGGTAAACAGGAAGCGCACACAATGAAATTATAAGGCTTTCTCTCTCTCTCTCTCCTCGCTTTTGTGATTAATGGCAGTGATATCCGTCAAGCCGTTTCACCATATTTAACACTGCTACAGCAGTTTGCAGCTGTTGTATTTTTTCCAGCAGAGAGAGAGAGCGAGAGCACAATACAGAAAGTAGAGAGAGAGAGAGAGAGAGAGAGAGAGAGGGAGCAGCTCAATTAAAATACAGAATCGCTCCTGACTATTCTTTTTAGCACCTTAACTCAGAGCATGATGCATAAAAACAAATAAGTGCACCCAATAACAAGGCCGTTTGACACAACACCAACCAAAACAAGTTGAGCGAAAACATCACATCGCTCCAGGCTTTGCCCTGTGAGACGAGGCCTCTTATTGGTTGGGTGGGATCAGTGAGACTGCAGGTCAGGCAAAGAGCTAGGGGAGTCAATTAAAGGAGCTCCATCTTAATAGGGCTGTGATGTGGAGCCATAACAGCGTTATCTTGGCTCTCGCTCGAGGTGGCCAGATCTCTTTTGTGACACGAGCCAAGTAAATAAATAGCCAAATGAGGGCACACAAAAGCCTCGGCAATATCCCAGGGCACCTATTATGCAAGGGGCAGGAGAAAATTATGCCCTCAACAAATTGCTAATGATGAGCCAGTGATGTCTTGTTAAGCGACATTGTTTTCCCTCAGATCCCTTTGTGTCTGTGCCGTGTTCTCCGTTTAACGAGACACACAAAAAAGCAGCCGAGCGGCTCGGCGATATTTTCTCTTTCTTCTCTCGCTTTCCTCCATTCCCTTTTCCGTCGTCCTCCTCCTCTTCGTCTCTCCTTTGCAGTTAACTTGTGTCTGCGCCTCTGTTTTTCCATCCCCTCACATCCGCTGCCACTCAGAGGGCCTGATTTGGCGCATGAGAACATGCTAGAGTGGGCCTGCTCAGCAGGGAAGGGCCTTTTGATGCAGACCCCCCTGGGATCCATCCACTGAACCAGCAGTACGTATCACAGATGTGACAGCTTTCATCTAACAGTTAACTTTTCCTAATTAAAGTCCCAAGTCTAATTACACACCAGCCTATCTGATATTTCTGAGATGGCCATACCAGTTCTGGGGGCAGAGCCCATCAAAGATCCAAGCATTGGTGATTGGGAGGGCGGGTGTTTTTTGGAAGGAAATGGAGCGTTGCTTGTGCCCTGTGTGGGCTGTGGGCTCACCTGGGTGTGGGGGGCCGTGAATGCCAAATGGCAAGGCCTCATCTCATTTGCAACGACACTGCCCCTGAATGTGGATGCGCAATTATGAATCAGGGAGAAAAAAAATGGTTAAAAGAAAAAAACATTCCATAATTAGCAAGGCAACTCCAAGCACAAGCAATGGAAATTAGTCCTGGTGTAATAAATTAGCCTGTGCATATATTACATGAGATGAACACCCTTGGGGCCTTGTATTAGCAGTTTTGGCTGTACACTCCCATGTATTTAAATAAACCAGTCACTTCTTCGTTACAGGCCCAATGACAGACATTTCTCTTCAAAACCTCCGTTTTTTTTTTTTACAACTCATCCCCACAGTGTCAGCTGGGTGTGGTCTCTTTGTCCCCATGATACCACATGGGCTACTGCATCCCACAGCCTCAATTCTGTGCACAGGCTGCCAGCCTTCGTGGATTCGTAATCATTGGATATTTTGTGTTCTATTTTACATTGATTAGAGTTACCCATTTCTCCCTAGCTATTTTCTCTAGCTCTGATAAACAAATGTGAAATTAGAACCAGTTGAGATGAGCTGGGAGGAAATTTGCATCAAAATAATACAGTGTGCAGCTAACAAACCAAAATCAGATAGCAGCAACAAAAGCTGGCAAATTGCAAATTAAAAGGCATGATGTAAATGGTATTTTGTCATTAAGCTTCAGCAGCCATTTTGAGGGCGGGGAGTTGGGTGATGGTGGTGGCGGGGTGGGGTGGGGGGGGTGCGGCTCATGCCGCTGGTTGTGATGAGTCTTATCCTGAGCGATTATTCATACTTGTCCTTCTGCTTGAATTAAAGCAAGAGTGCTGGAGCCAGTTAAAGCCAAATACTTGAATGGCTAGTGAACTCTCACCTTCACGCGCATCCATTTAGCTCACAAATGAAAGCCAAGTACAGTCAGTGGAAAGCCATAATGGGTCTTTCTTCTTGCAGAGTGTGGCCATTACATACTAATTTCTTCTGGAGGCTCTTCAGGAATTTAAACACTTGGCTGGAGCCGCTGAGTCTTGTGCTGAGACGAGCAGACCCAACAATGCCAACACACAAGGTGTTTGTGCTGGTCACACTCGTGTCGACTGACCACAATTGTGCTAAATTGGAGGGCTACCGCATGTTGTTGTATTTGGATGAGAGGCTGCATCTTTTGTGTAGTGGAATGGATTTTTTAATGATTCTGATTGTTTTTTTATTTGTACTTTTGAATCTGTGCTTGTTTTTAAACTCAGGCTGGCATATAATTTACTAAAAAAAAGCAATGTCCAAATAATGGCACACATTGTGCCATCATCTAAGAAATGCTTGAAATTATATTTTTCTAAAATCAAAATGCCATTTATACTTTAGAGATGTTCACAGGAGGCAAACGCACTCAGGCTATAGGTTACTGTCATTATCTCAAGTGCTGTTTTATTTGACACCTACAATGTGAAGATAATATCAAGAAAATAAAAACACTAAAAATAAAAAAAATACTAATCTTTATTTTATATGATGGTCAAACATGTTGTACTACATGCACAATTATTACACAGAAAATATGGTGTTTGTCTTGAGTCACAGTTTTATTGTATATCAATCTGAATAGCACTATAATAAATCTCTCTTATAATAATAATAAACCTTTTTTGTGTATTTATGAAGCAAGTTGTCCTTGGCGAGTCGCTGTGGTCCTAGCCATCCATTACCATTATCAACCAGCCTACATTGTTGATGAGTGGTATTTTTGCGCCAGATTACCCACTGCACATCAGTAGCACCCAGGAGGCCGTGATTTAATTATGCAATTAGTGTGGTGGACGATTAAATGGCTTAATTAATAGAGGAAGATTGGGAATTTGGCTGGAGTTGACAATATTTAGCTAGCTCACTAGTTTGTGAGGATCTTTCAATAATTGGTCTTTGGCTCTTTTGTTCAGTGTAATGCATTGGTATGAGGAGTGTGTTGATGGCAAGACAGCTATTGAAAGACTTCAATACCCAACAATAGTTGCATTCATTGGGCTATTATGAATTTCAAGTGACTTTAAACATGGCTTTCCACAATAATGGCTAATATTTCTGGTAGCGACTTGTTAACCAGCTAATGACTCCACTCAGTGAATCAATAAACATGATTATCTATCACGACAATTACCATTGCAACAAATGCTACTAGCTTCGTCTCACAGGCAGGCTCAGCTGTTCTTCGGAAAGAGTAGGATTTCACACTTCATGCCTGCTTTGGAGTCATTAGATTTCTGTGTTCCCAGCTTTCCTCCTGTGGTTTGAGACTGGATCTCCGCACAGGATTTTTCTCAGGTCGGGGCTTTTGTTGTATTTACTGGATTAGTTCAGCTCTGAGCTCTCTAACACAGCGTAGTGTACACTTGTCCATTTGATTGACGGCCTGCGGGGACCGAGTGAGCGAGTTATTTACTGCTCGTTTGTTTGCTCTCCCACCGAGATATACGCCGATACCGGATTGTGAGGTAAAGTCAATGGTGAGTTACACAGGCCTTTGTCAATCACAAATAGTTGTGGCAAAGGCACAATCATTGGAGCATGTCGTCTCCTGAGTCGAGCGGTGCTTGCAGTGAGTACATATTGTTTGCAGCACTTGACGCTAGAACGCGAAGCCGCACGTTCTAGTTTCAAGTTCACTGGCCCTCAGAAGCGTGACGTCGTCTTGTGTGCGGAGAAAGACAACCCTGACGACTAGGATGCTCCTCAACATAATTGCCACCAGTGTGTAGCAATTTGTGTTATTTCTTCTTTGACATTGTGGCAAGAATTTCACTAAAGCTAGTGTTTTTACTGCTGTCTGGAGTGGTGCTTTAATGCTTAGTATTCGCACAATCTGAATAGGAACATTGCGTCAGGAGTCAATAGTTTTCTTTTTAATAGTTTAACCCCTGTTGCACTGTAAAAGCTATGTGCAGTTTGAACTTTCAGCTTCTCTGGGCAAATCCTTTTCATGGATCAATTTAGCAAATGGAACATTCTATTAATTGACTGCAGCATATGGTTTTGTGTCCGGTCAATCCAACTGTCACCGCAGTTATACAGTTGTCAGATATTTCAATGTCTTGTTCAGAGCATGAATGCAATACAGTAGATATAATTACACTATTTTAATCACACATATTCAGCAGCCATAATCAAATGGACAAATTACTAAGTGTGCAATTTTCCATTTGTTCGCACAGAATTGCACTAATAGATGCTTTAAAGCTGGATATAATTATTTGCTTTTCATTTTGCATGGTCACATTATCTCCTTCTATTTTGAGCCTTCTCTCAGTTGAATGGTAGCCAGGCGTGGGGTCCTACCCATTCCATATTCAATTAAGACACAGCGTCTCACTTCATAAATATCTAGTTCTTTACTGGTGCTCAGCACAGTCATGCTGTGGTCGCTCCTGTAGATCTAAAAGTCACTGTTAATCAAAGCTATGGTTAGCACTGTTTATTGTATAAAGAATGTATTTGGGAGGCACATTCAAACAGAATTGACCCCTCCAATTTTTATAAATATTTCTGTGCTTCCTTCAAGACGACATGTTTATATTTGTGTATTCATTATTTCTTCCATTCAGAGGTCTGTGAGGACATCCAGTTGAAAGTGCAGAGTGATTGAGAAGTCTGTTACAAAGGTGCATTTATGTGCAATCTTGTGAATCCTGTGATTATGTGAAATCAGTGCAGGTTTCACCACCCACCCCCACAAATACAATATCAATGCGTGGGAAATGGGGAAATTAAACAGCAACCAAACGTATGCAAGGTAACTTTGAATTATTACTCTTAAGGATTACATAAATACTTCAAGTACAATACAATAATCCAACTCCACAGTAAAAATACATGTAAGTTGAGCAAAGTGTTGTTTTGAAATTTGTAGATTTAAAAATGTCCAATACAATACAAAGTAGCATTGAATTATAGTACACTGAGACAAATAAATAGACTCGCATAAGATCATTCCACGTGATTAATGTTTCCTACAGTAGTAGAGGTTAAATAAAACGTGACACTAAAAACGAGAAGAGGATTTAATGTTTTGATATATATATGAACCACTGTACAAACTTGAAGCTTGAAGCCGCTTCCCCATGTTGCTGCCACTGTCAGCAGCCTGTCTGTCAGACTGCCATGCTGTGATTGAGACATCAACCTAATCCATGTTTACACTGTCCTGCACGTGTCACGCCTAGCTGTTAACCACACAGAATTAGGCCGTGTTTGACACCTCCTGCAACCCGCCACTTGAACCCATCATCGACTTCAGGCTCAAAGAGCAGTTCCAGTGCTCCGTAAGCAGTTACTGCATTGTCAAGGGCCGAGAAGGCAAAAATAAAGCAGGAGGCTATAAGGGGATCGCAGGGGGTGGGGGGTGGTAAGGAGAAACGATGGATGGCTGTGAGTAAGTGCCACTCCTTGAATATCCTCTCTGGCTCCCTTCCCACTCTGCCTCTCTCCCTCTGTCCTTCATTCTCCTCATGTCTCTCCTCCTCCCATCTCTCTCCCTCATTCTCTCTATCTTCCTCTGCTTCCCTCTCTCTGTTGCTTACTCAGAGAAGCTGCCAGTGTTTGCTTCTCCTTATCCAGGTTTCTAATCCGCCGCCAGTGAAAGAGGGGGAGAGGGACAGGCAGAACCATTAGAGGAGAGTTTATCAGAGTCGCTCAATCTGTTATCACTCCTGTCCCTCTGTCCCCCCCCCCGCCAGCCTCCACCTCCCTCCCTTGTCACAGAGCTACTGATTGTAGCCCCTACCGGTCCACAAACACACACAGACGTACACACACAGACGCACACAGACAGACCACCTCTGAATATGCTTGCGCATGTCTGTTCAACAGCTTTGTTGGGGTGCCTTGCCATAAGTAAGTGCATATGTTATTGTGTACTGCTGCCCATCAATTGCTGCACCACCTGAAAATGGCTGCAGCCAAGAATAAATATCTTTTCATCAAGAGTGTACTCTCAGTTAACTTCCTGTGCCTGATCACAAAGGGCCCAAGAAATAACATCAAATGTGGAGTATTTCACTAGAAACCGGAGAGGAGACACTAAGTGTCCCTGAGGGCACTTTGAGGTATGAAGCGGGTGCTCTAAAATATGCCTGCACCGTTTTGTTGGCACGGGTGCTATTGGGACTGAGAGGGGAGGGCTAGAGTTTACCTAAAGGATAAATGTCAGAGGATCAGCTAAATTAGATCCTGCCCGTATTAAGACATCAACTGCTGCTGAAGTGTGTATGGTGTATGTGTGTCTGTTGCGGTGTGCGGACCCCTGCTCTCAGCTAGACTGCAGTCCAGGCTAATATGGAGTTCAAAATGGAAGTGGCAGAATAAGCCAGAGCTCTGTCTAGTGCAGAACAAACCAGTGAAGAGGGATGGTCCTTCTCTCTTGCGCTGTGCTGCTCGTTGTCTGGCCAAATGAACTGCACTAATGACACTGTTTTAAAGAAAGGATAATGACCACTCTGTTTATTTTTCTAGAACCTATCTGTATAAACTTTAAGGAAAATAACACACACCGTGACAAGCTAATGGTCAGAAAACATTTCATCTACCGATACTTCAAGGCAGTTAGCTACAAGACTCTTCAGTCCAGTGATACAAAGTGCATCGGAGCTCCTTGACCACCATAGCTGCAGGCCTCCGGTCCTATCTGTAATTACCATTAGGGTTATATAGGGGGACACAGTGTAAGTACTGCTGTGGCCCTAGTGTGTGAGACAGGGAATAGGTTGTCTTTTCTACCCCAGGCCCAAGTGCAGTATGATGGCTATAGACACTGAGAGCACTGCTGCAGGGCTTTGGAAGCTTCAACACACCTACAGCTACCACATTTGCTCTTATATTCGAGGCTACCCAGAACACAGCCTGAGAAACATGCTGGCTATCAATTTTATGTGAAAATACAGACGGGAAATGACTGCATTTGGATACTTTCTGTGGGTAATTTGCTGTGAAAACATCACCGCAGGCTTTATTAGAATTTGTGTTTTTCAGATTTTGATGTCTCCATCTTGGTTTATGGGGGAGCACAGCGCAGCGCAATGGCAACAACAGGAAAATGGCTGGTGCAGAGTGACATTTCTGCCACTTCGTCCATGTTCCGTCATTTAGAAGTAATGGCCGTGACCACTGCCTCCGTGTTTACATAGCAGTGGGCTCCCAGCACCCAGCCTGTGACAAATTATAAAAGCCAGGCCTCTGTAGCCGGGCTGCATTTCATTAAACTTTAACTTCCCTTATCTGCAGCGACAGAGGACGGAATAATAAAGGCTGACAGGTATCTAAAGATGTATGTTTGGACTAGGGGACAGGAACAGCATGAGAGCCTTAACCAGCTTTGTCACCAAAGAAGGGACATATGTTGTGGGCTATAAAAACTGAAGGCAGATGTTGCTGTTTTACTGAAGCTGGGAGAGGTTGTACTTCGCACATATGTCCACCATGAATAGCTGTCTGTTTCACCAACAACGCTTCCTGCTGCACATGACAAAAAAGAAAGAAAGTAAAATACAGGTGTTACTTGTTATCTGATCAAACACGGTGAAAACATAATATTCACAAAACATATATCTCTTTTTCACAGCCCATCACCGTAGATTTGACCATTTTTTGTCCTACCACAAATATGTAACGGATGCTAAACTCTATGTCTTGGTGGCTATATTGAAAATACTGCATTAAATGGGAAGTGTAAGATTCAATTGGTGAATTGCTAACAAAAAACCTAAATGATACATTGATTGTGTGAATAGTTGAATATAAATTAAAGTTGACTGATTTAAAGAGCAACTTGCAGGTTGAATGTTTTACCAAATGTAATTTATACCTCCAGAAAATTACCGTTAATACCGTTAGTTAATGCAGACTTTTATATGTTTTAAAAGCAAAAATTCAGAGGACAAAGTAGCTGTTTTGATCAAAGCTCTTAAAAATGTTCTTTTTTTTCCAACATTGCGTCATATTATGTAACAAAAGGGATTGGTTGTCCCTGACTCTGCCTCAGCTCAACGTACATCAGTAGGTGGTAGAGAGTCTGAGCGGTTTAATGAGTCTGTCATTTTTCTGTAGTTTTATGTTGCATTTCACCATTTTTCCTCATGGTGAATTCATAGTGAACACCAGTCTGTAGCCTGTTGCACCTGTAGCAAAAAATGTGGCTGCGTGCTGCGTCCATTTTAGACCGGAGGATTATATTTTCCCGACGGTATGAAGTTCAAGATGGGATATTGAAGCCAGGACCGCGTGAGGCTGACAGTTGGTGCGGCTCATTCAGTACACACAGCTGCTTCATCAGGTCCACTGTCAGCAGCAGCTTCTGGTTCTGCCAACGTCAGCAGTAATGGTCACGGATCAGTCAGATATTCAGCTCCACCAAAATGCGGACTGTGCACCGTAAGTCTAGTTTTTTAACACTTGCTAACTTCCAAATTATGGTTAGGTACAGCACCACAAAACATAGTGTGGGATTCTATTAACCAATGCCAGGTACGACTGATACAAGCTGATACTGCATTAGTTTGTGTAAGTACTCCTGCCAGTACTAGACAACCAATAGCATTGTTATAGCCTGATATGTGATAGCAAACTTTACAATATAGTGACTCGAACAGAGCATTAGCTATCATCAGCTATCATTAGCCGGTCACTCAGCAGGAAACCTGTACAGTTCTCTACTGGTTCTCACACCACTACTCAGTTTCTTCTAATCCTGGTCTGTGCCCGGCGCCTTGGACACCTAACAGCTCATAATCATTCTTCCTTACTCTTCAGTCAAAACCAGCATCCATACTTAAAAGATAAACTGGCTGCTCTCCCTTTTGTTACGTCACATCCAATTCGTCTTTTTTGATGCAGAAGTAAAACTCTCTTACAGAAACGACTCCATAAGTTACTGTAGTGTATACATATACATAATCTTCTACAGATTGATTCACTTGGATCTCCAACCTGCAAGTTGCTCTTTAAAGATGTTTTTTTTGACTGTGGTGAATGAATGAGTCACAAAAAATAATTGAGGTATGCTGTCATTCATTATTAGTGAGAACAATATGCCTCAGCCTTGCTTGTCTCTCTCTGGTTGTGTTTTCCCCCACACTGAGGCCTCTCTGAAATCCACTCTACACAAAAAGACCCCTCAGAAAAGAAACTTGGATCTCAGGCGTAAGTTGGATGAGGTTTATATCTCAAAAGGACAATGTGGCAAGGCCAACATTAAACCATGTTAAGATCTTCTAAGAGAAGCAGTTGATTGATGCCATAGACCTTGTTCATCAAGGCCACCAGGTTTGAACCAAAGATATTTGAAATGTGAGGAAGAAAGAGGTAGTTACGGCAACAAAAAGCCGCTGAAGCGGCCTTTGTAAGTATCTGAAAGGGCCTATCTACAGCTAGCTAGGCTCTCCCGTTGAGCAGACGAAAGACTACCATGTAAATAAAAGCCAAGGGTGAGCTCACAACTTTGCCTGCATGAATAAAAATGTCCACAATAACATTACAGATGCATACACAAATAAAGCCAGCCATTCATTTCCTTGTAATACTCAGCAGGCGCTTTCTCTTTATTCAGTGCTGTAAAAGTATATGAATTTCTTTTGCAGTTTAATTTTGTGAGACCAGTGATTGTCCAATACCATTTTCTCACTCTGTAATATCCAGTTTCAAGACTGACTAGGATGTGTACGCATTTAAGTGCTGCCAATTTTGTGATTTTCCTACTCTCTCCATGAAAGGTTGTTGTCTGGGGCTCTACCAGTGTGTGTTGCTGGACAGCTGAGCGCATGCTGAGATAAGGTCAGATATGGCCTTCCCCGTGGGTGGTGGTGGTGGAGGGTATCGGCCAGCCTGAGGAGTGGACTAGGTGGCTGAGATAGCCTCCTCCTGCAGGCGAGTAGGTCTGGAGTGCTGCTGCTGCTCTCTCCCCCCCAGCAGCCATGTCCTGTTGGAGTGAGCCCCTTCACCAAAGCTTTGTCTGAGAAGAGAGTAGCCGAAAGGGCCCTCTGACACACTGGACAAGGCCCTTCAATATACAAGCGCCACCTCCACAGCCTCGTAACCAACCTCAACTACACACACACACGTGCACACATTCTGCATACGCTCATGTGTGGCACCGCACGAGTGCCGATGTTGTTTTATCTTCTGTTTTTTGTGTCATTTTAGAGTTTGAACAGAGTGCTAAGCTCAAACACAAACATTGGGAGGCGGAGGCGAGAGCGGCGCACCATCTGCCCTGTTCACGGCCTATCAGGCTTTCACTGTCCATTTCCAAGAAGAAAACCTCTGCATTCATTGCAAACCAGGGGAGAGAAAAGAAGCAAGATAGAGTTGTACGCTGCCTGAGTAAGTTTTAAATAGTTCTTTATCTACAGTGTTTTTTGACTGTGTCTCTGGAAGGAGAAATAGAGATGTAATCAATAATGAACAACCTTGAAAATGGCTGTAAACAGATGGCCTATTGAAAAGAGGCACGCTTTCACCTTCTGTACTTCCCCCCCATATTTGTGTTTTGTAATTTACAATCAAAAAAAGAAGTTCTCTCCACTGCTGAGCGTCTGGCTGCATCTGTTCCCTGGGAAAAGATTACAAATCTCTCAGTCAATACCAGCACACAATTGTTTTTCATGTTATCATAAATAATAACCCACCTTTGCTTGTCTCTCAGCAGACATTTCCTAAGTCTCCACAGATAACTCACACCACGTGTCACAAGGCGTGACAAAGCCCACGGTGTGACATATCTAGACCAGCAAAGAGAACCCTGAGACGGCGAGGAAAGAAAGAAGAATGACGGAGAGAGTGGTGGGGGAAGGAGTGTTAACGAGGAATGTAGTATAATGTATAGTGGTTTTGTCCAGGTAACTGTTGGCTCGAATGCGGCTGTGACACATTTGAAATTGGCCCTGGCCTGCCCACAAAGACGGACTGAGGCGCTGCAAGCACTAGCCAATCCATACTCTCCAGACACCTGCTCGGCTTGGAGAATCCTCAGATATTGACCTTCAATTCAGCCGGCATTCAGAGTTGATGAAAAGAGATAAGCACTCTAATCTGTCTGTCGTCTTCTCGCTCCCATTTATTGACTAACTGACACAGACTTGTTCTAGCTCTGGCTGCATGCTGTCGCCACACGCCAATGTGATACATAAACCTAATAGATGTTTATTTGAAAGAGGCTAATATGAAAATTGCCGCTAAAGACATATGAATCAATTTTCAAAAGCAAACATAATTGGATATTCCGGGACACTTATTAAATGTGAATTGGCCCGGGTCTTCTTGTCTGTCAGAGAAGTCTGCCTCCCCCCCTCCATCTCTTTGCTATGTTTCCTTGTGTGACATGTTATTATGCTCCATTTCCCTCTGTCAGTCGTAGCCATTTAACAGATTGCCTGCCATGGAGAAACTGCTTTAAAATCTCAATGGAGTGTGTGTGTGTAAAATGAATGTGTGTATCTAACCACATGCTTTTATGCACACATGTCTGCGTGTAGAGATACATTCACACACTGTAGGTCCTTTTCTTACTCCTCCCACTGCGGTCCTACATTTTCACATGACAGTTGTAGGCTGGATGTTAGAGGCACTTGACAATGAGTAGGGGAGTAGGAGGAAGTGCTTACCAAGAGCCTCTGTAGAGGATAGTGATGCCCACATATTGTCTGTGTCACAAAACCTGCCATGAGGTCGACCATGTGGACAGACACACACATATAATCAAACACGTAGATTATTGAAAAGATTCACACACACACACACACCCAACCACGCATGGTCACGCACCCCATATCAGAGAGCCATCCGGTCATTTTCATATTCATATTTACATGTATATGAGAGGCCGCGCAACCCAGGAATACAGATCTATTTAAATTCAGGCAGAATCCGTAAATGCCCACCTCCAGAGAGCCAGGAGAGGGGGAGAGAGAGAGAGAGAGAGAGAGAGAGAGAGAGAGAGAGGCCAGTATATTTATTTGAGTGACATTGTCTAAATTGAAGTTTGACACTCTTCACCACTCTAACCTTTATGCAAATGTGAAAACATCTATATGTGATGGACAGAATTCAATTAACTGAGATGACAGAAAATAATCTAGTGAACTGAATACATCATGCAGTTGAAAGTAACATAATCATCCTGGTAGGAAAGGGTTTGTGGGGGTGCGGGTGTGTGTGTGTGTGTGTGTGTGTGTGGGGGGGGGGGGGGGGGGGTCAGTGGGAGAGAGACAGAGAGAGAAGGAGAAGGAGAGAGGGGGGGGGGGTGGAGGAATGGGAGGGAGGGCACAAAGGAAGTAGAAGATAGAGCCCATTTCTCCGCCGTCTTATCGAATGGCACAAGCTCTATTTCTCCAAAGCGGAGTCTTCAGTCCACTAAACTCTTGATCTCAAATGAGAGACCCTGGAACACTGTTGCTAAGCAATTAGGGGGGCTTATTGAGCAGCTGATTCCCGCCGCTCAGTGTCCATCATTACAATTTTTCCTCACCTCATAGACTTCCATACTGATGAACTGCAGCCAGCGCCCAGTGACCACCCACAAGAAAATGGGCTCCTCCGGCAAGGCTGCAAATTACACAGCCGCACACCGCCACCCTTATTTCACCCAATACAGTGAGACTCCCCCAAAACAACTGTTGCTGCATGGACCCTGAGGGTGTGTGTGTGTGTGTGTGTGTGTGTGTGTGTGTGTGTGTGTATGTGTGTGTGTGTGTGTGTGTGAGAGAGAGAGAGAGAGAGAGAGAGAGAAAATAGAGAGATTGATGGTCATAGATCCTTAAAACTCTGGTGCAAAGAATCTTCCACATCCACTGATTATTTTCTGTTCTTCCACATTACAAACACTAACTATCACACATCTAAAAGAATTAAAATCATCTTGTGAAATTAGCATAGGTAGTTTACATACACAATCCATATTATCTAACAATTAGCCTACAACATAATAGGAATCAGTGCAGAGAACGAGCAGTGGGCTAGGAGGATCCAAAGGAGCAACCAAACTGCCTCACACAATCTGTGACCAATAGCTCATAGTGAGCTGTTGGCCAGATGGGGGCAGCCTTAACCAAGATATGAGAAAGCATGCTGCATCAGTGGGGCAGCGTGCCACATTGGAACAAGGACCTGTGTATGACTGGGAATGTTTGTTGTGATGCTTAAAACTACTCAAAGGTTGAAATACTATACTCAACAGTATACATTAACAACACTGTACCCAAAATACATGTGTTTAAATGAACTGCATACCTTCCTGCATGTTGTCTAACATACACTGTGATAACAAACTAGAATGGATTTTCTTGAAAATGATCATTCGAGTGACGCCATATGTACTCGGACACATTAGTCAGTGTGTTTTCTGGCCGTTCAGTGACAACCTGAGGCTGCCAGAGGAGTCCATCGTGTGTTGAGTGCTAACACTAGGTGGCTCTGTGCTCTGCTAGTGGTCCTGAAGAGCCACTTGGTCTTACTGGATTGGCCTTTTGTTTACATACCATAGATTTGACGAAAGCTTCTGTCTTCATCTAACTTTAAATCTGAAATCAAATCAAAAAGTTGTATTTTAAAATACATTAAATCCATATTATAGATCATTGCCAATCACATTATGTATCTTAGAAACTACAGAATGAAAGAAATAGACTTACTCAATGCAATCTACCTCACTGGTTTGCAGAATTCCTCTCAATTCACATATCTCGGCTAAATTGTATTAGAATGCTGATTTAATCCCCATCATTTACATGGCTAGGAAACGGTGCTGCAGAACTGAAACCACAGTCGTAATGGATGGTTAAGTGACTCCTCACCAGATCTCTTACATATAATATAAGTTCCATTAGCCCTGAAATGGCTACTGTATGGCATTTAATTAAATATAGCCTTTCAAAGAAACTCACGGCAAGCAATTTAGAGTGTGGTTACATTTGAAGCTTGTGTGAGGTTACTAGTGCTTTTAACTACTGCACCCACTGCATAGCCTGTTAATTAACATATTGAGAATGAAGTAGATTTGCCATGCACTAATCATTCTCTAATTCACTGAGAACTGCATCCTTTCAAACACTGGACAGTAATCAACATGCCAGGCCTAAACATTACATAATCTGTAATTATGTTTCACTGAACGACAGCGAGAAATATATAAATAAATATACATAAATTAACAAAAGCTTATTGATGTGATTGGCTAATGGATGCCTTTACTTGTTGTGAAGGCTAGGTCTGCACTGAAATACACTTTGTGACCTACAATAGACACATTCACAATTATGTTGGAGAGGGAGAGTCAGAAGACAGAGTGTGTGTTCTCAAGTGCTCTTAAGTAAGTAATAAGTTTTAATACTGAAAAGCAATTTCAAATGTCATGTTTCCTGCTCTTTGGAATTATTTCTCAATTGCATGCATATACTAATAAAGACCACGCAAGAAAAGTATGCTCATTCCGCATCACTGTTATGGAAGTGAGTCCACCCCGCCCTGTATGGTGCAAGGGGTGGGTCTGTCCCAAAAGCCCCAGTGCACCATGGGTACTGTTTTGACTCCTCAGGTATAATGAGGGAGCTGTGGCTCGGCTGCTGAGAGGGAGAGTGGCAGCACTCCAGCCCTGACCCCCTCCTAATCCTGGGAAACCCATCCTGGGATGACTCCTGCCTCACTCACTCACTCCCTGCTTTAGTGTTGAGGAGAGAAGCGGACCGACTACTGCTGCTCAGTCTCAGAGAGGACCAGGAGTTTCAGTGTACCTGTGCCCATCAACAGGTTAAACATTGGACTTACTCTTAACTACACTCCTTCTGCTGTCATTCGCATGGCTCTCACGGCTCTTACAGGATCAGCTGTATCTACATTAGATAAGACTGACTACTGAGATATAAGTACCGGAGAAGAAGTGAGATCTTTGCTAATGCATTTCATTTCATAGCAAAAATTATACCAGGCATCCTTGTTTTATTACTTTTATATATAAACTTATGGGAGCCCAGAATATACAGTTGTGGGAAAAGTGCAACAGCGGAAAAAAATGACACCGTTTCTAATTTTCTGAGCTAATTTTCTCACTGAAATCAATGGGAAAATGAACCATGCAAATTAGGACTGTTGAATCAGAAAATGTGAACGTGAAGCTTCGCGGCAGGAAGGTAATCACTGCATGTCTTGCTCGTGACCTGGGCAAACATGAGCAAAGGCAATGAGCAAACCTGCTGGGATTCAACAGTTTTGTATTATTAATTACTTCTTCAAAAGTAGTCACTTTTTATCTTTAGTTTGGTTGCATCACAACTACTGTTCTGTGGGACTCAAACACACATATTCTGATTGAAAGAGGCCCAATAAACAGAAAAGTTGGTGGGGGTTCAGATATATATATTTTTTTAACATCGCATTACTTCCATCCCAGAGGCCTGTGGTTCAGTCACGTACACATTAGGAGAAGATCACACAGCAGGCAGGCAGGCCTCTGCTGCACTGGCTGTTGTCAGGTGACTCTCTTACAGCTTCAACGGCGGCAGATCCCAGCAGGGGACGTTGCTGATTGCTGACCACGCACACAACAATGTCGCCTGTGAACCCACCGCTTTATGGCTGCCCCGGCTTTGATGCAACATCTAATTGGCCGAGATGAACTGTTGCTGTGGCAGCTTGGGGCCCTGCCCCACTGTACGCCAGTCCACACAGTCACTGTCTGCATTTAATTAGGTCCCCTCTGCCTCTTGTGTGTACACTGTATGTGTGTGCACGCATGCAGTATATCGATATGTACATCTGCCTCTATGTTTGCAACCACTTTCTGCGTGCGTTTGTCTGTATTAAGTTCAGCATTAAAAATGATTTAGTATTTGTTGCAATGAGGAACAATCAGAAAGGTAAATTAATGATTCCACATCAAGAAAAGAAGGTGGGGTGGTTATCTGTGACATGATGAGGTGCATGGCAGACTTAAGATGGAGAGGTTTGGGGCTTTATTGCCCGGTGGTTTGTTGTCTCAGTTCTTAACGTAGCTCGAGGTACTCGTGATTGGCTTGGACGGTGACAGGGTGCGGTCAAGTAGAAGAAAGAGTGAAGGGTGTCGTAGTGGTTTGTTTTCGCAGGCCCTTCACTTCTCAGCGTTTGGCGATGGGTCTGGAGCCTGTTGTCGCCACGGAGGGGCTGTGTGTGAGTGGCGCTTTGTTTAACTTCCTCTCAGTGCTGGAGAAACCAGCAGGGCCTGGTAATGAGTCTGCAAACAGGACTCGCGAGGAAGAGAACCTCGTTCCTCATTACTAATTGCAGTGAG
This sequence comes from Enoplosus armatus, assembly GCF_043641665.1. Classification (NCBI taxonomy): domain Eukaryota; kingdom Metazoa; phylum Chordata; class Actinopteri; order Centrarchiformes; family Enoplosidae; genus Enoplosus; species Enoplosus armatus. Next base: position 6,742,608 of record NC_092194.1, read on the forward strand.
TGATGACAATGTGTTGCTTGGAATTTTAGCAAGAAGATACGGTTTAAAAGGATAATCACAATCAGTCATTTGTTCAAAAAGATCACTGTACCTCATGGCCAATGCTTAACACCCAACTCATAGAGCTTGGCTAACACATGAATCATTCATACCTAACAGCTATATGAAAGTTGTGTTGGCAGCTACATGCCAACAGATATTTTCATGTTTGAAATGAAGGGCAAGTTTAAAAGCTGTGCTGCTTTGTTTATTTGCATAAAATTGAAGAAATACTGCAAAGTATCATGTGTCTCAGCTTGTGCTGAACTCACCAGTGCACAATGACTGATTATGGCAAATTACTATCCCTGTACGAGCTGCCGAGAATCCGCTCTCTGTGCTGTATGCAGCCCTGAAGCCGGGGAAGAGAAATTGTTCCGCCCAAGTACCATAAAAACAGATTGGAAGCTCTGCACTGTGAATTAGCTGCACAGGAAGCCCCCTAAACCCCCTGTTTTATTCATGAGCATGAAGGCTATCGGAGTCTAAGAAACCCCTGTGGTCTCGCCCGCTACATCAAGGTTGCATGCCGCGTCCATGGAAGGTTGCATTTTTTTTTTTACATGCCACATTGATGCCACATTAAAAAGCATCAGAGATTAACTGCTGCTGTCATTTGAAAGCATATAAACTTTACCCTGGTAAAGTGAGAGGGATCAACCCAGCAGCCATGTTGAAAGATATTAATGAGCAAACCATCATTCAACTCATGGAATCCTGCTTGAAATGTCCACAAGTTACATTTTGGGGGTCAGGGCTTTGTTTGGGCAACTGGGGTAAGAGTTTGTGTAGGAGGGGAGTGGAGGAACTTTGCACAACTGTGAGGAAATGCATTGTTGTTGGTAATCCTTTGGAAATTGAAATAGGGAAAGGCAGTGGCTCTAAGGGAAAGCGATGCAGTGGACACACACACACACACACACAGACACACACATGGCAGCGCTACACTTGAGCATTGCCTGAGAAGTTGGAAGTAGCCACAGGGGGTACACAGTGGACTGGGGCCAAGTGAGAGGACGGTGAAGAGGCCACATCTGCCAAAGGCCCTGTCCACACCTGGTATTAACACGCATCGAGCATGCGTTGAGATCCGATCCGCATATGGCCACATTCTTTTAGCTGTGTGTACATGAATGTGTCCTGGGCCACATCGACAGGCCGCCTACTCAACTGATGTCCTCTGCTTAAGCAGAAGTACGTACTCACAATGGCATCATATTAAAGCGCGAAATAACAAGAAGAAGCCACAACAATAAAATAATTCTATTTATTTATACATACTTTTATGATGTCCACTTGTGACTGGACACAGATTAGTGCCAGGTGTAAACAGGGCCAAAATTGCAGAGGAGGTATACTAGAGAAAATGAGCTTTCAAGTTACCAATGCCTCATGCAGTGTGTTTACTGTTACAATGTGTCACTGCTGTTCCTACAACAACTTCTTCACAGTTCAGCATCTGTAATTATGACAATACCCCATACACACTGTGGGAAACGCTCCGCTCATAAAACTACAGAACCAAAAATGTAAACTGGGAAACTGAATTTCTAATATAATTCCCATTCTTTTACAGTATACACACAGATGCTTTCTTTTATAGAATTAAATCCATATGTGAATACAAACTGCATGTTATGAAACACAGGCTTTTAATCTGTGGCATTCCCCTTTAATAAGCACGGAATCAAACATGAACGACTTACTTTACCAATGACAGGGGAATTAATTGGTCTATTACCCATTATGCTAATAAACAAGCAATAATAACAAAGTTTCTACTGTGACAAATATTACCCACTAGGAGGCTCTTCCTTTTTTAACTCCCCTTGAAAGCTATTAGATGTATCTCACAATGTCAAGCCACAGTATATGTAGAATTCAGAGCCATGTGTCCTTGTTTACTTGGTTTGTCTGGGTGCCAGCATCTCCTAATTGTCCCCTCTGAATTTAGCAACTTGGTCTCTCGTCATTACGGTGGCACTGAAGTCCTAATGAGTGGAATTGTTATCTGAAAGATGGCCCCTTTTTTTCCCTGCTGCGAAAGCACATTAGATCCAGACAGCTCATTTCCATTCCCCCTGTCATCTCTCTAGAAATGACGTGCAGTGCTTGAAACTGTTTATTTCCAAATTCAGACCTCCTCCGCGGCAGCCATCGGCTTCAATTACCAGTTTTTCCTGAGCGGAGCCATCAGGCAGCCTGACACTGAGGTCCAACCTAATTCCCACCTTCTCCAAAGTCAAGAGCATAATGTGCAGATAAAAAAGGTGGAAAATAGCCTGCCACTCATTAGCATGCAGCGCCTGCCTGTTCATTTGCTTGCTGCGAATGAAAGTTCTGACACTCAGCGCCTTGTGCAATACGAGAATAGTCCTCTTCAGACTGCCTCGTGTCCTTACTGCCATGGAAAGGTCATCGGCAGAGGTGTGCGCTCACCGACCTGGCTCACGGCTCTTCACTGGCCCACCTGGGAGAGGGGTTAGCTGGGGGTATTGATTCAGGGAGAACCTCATTACCTGCTGAATCAACATATTATTGCCATGTTTCACCCAGCCGAATTGTTTACAAGTGTCTTTAGCGCGGGCAAAAGCCTGCTCTGGTGGGCCACGACCGCATTCATTAGTCCCTGACCCCGGTGATTATGTGTTATCTGATACGCTGCTATCTGGCTTGGCCGCATGAGCAGGGCCACTGGCCTGCATCAGCCCGGGCCCATTACAACCCCTCTCTTTTTCTCTCTCACTCTCCCCCCTCCATCTCTCTTTCCCTCTATCTGTGCTCCCTATGAATGTATCCATTAGCCTGCCGATGTTTAAATTGTTTTCACCTGCACTGCGGGCAGATGGGGAGCAGTGTCTCTGTCGTGATTTCCTATGCATGAGCTTTCTAATCAGTCAGAGAGTAACACGATTCCCTTGCTCCTTGCTAGAAAAAGGTGAGCTTGCGCGAGCATGCACACATACATTACATGCATACGCACTCGTGCACACATGGTCTCGCACTCACAATCTGCAATCAATATGCACGCTGTGTTGTGGGGATATTGGTGCAGTGGTAGCGGTGACAGGGTTCATTATATGAGCTCGCCTTACAACACTGTGATGGCTTAATACAGAGGAGAGGGCCTGGGCCCGAGCTGATCCTTGCCTCTGCCATCGCCAATTTCAGTTCAAATCGAAGGATAATTTGACCTGGAAGACTAAACCCACATAAGGGCAATGACATCCAGTAGCAGTGTCAGCCGAGTGTGACCCACGGAAGAGACAGGAGAGGATGCCCCTCACGCAAACAAATAAAGCATTCCCTAATGCATTAATGTGGCTGTGACATGTGCCCTGTGGGCCTCTCCTGGAGAACGGGGTCAAATGGGCCATCCAGGGCTGGATTAGCTCTTTGGGTGTAGGAAGAGGTGCTCGTATAATGATGTGTCTATTCCTGGCTGCTTGTCTATTCTGGCTACTCAGACAGAAAGATACAGATCTTGGTAGCATACTTTTAAAAAATTAAGATACTATATCAAAACTGCTGATTACGTCTACCATTATTTTAAGTTTTACTGTGTATGCAATGTTTTTGCAATTATGCTGCGGGGTACAGTTAAAACAGACCCACAGCTTCTGCATTATATAGGTGTAACATTGCTGTAACATATTCAAAACCTGGGTAGACGTGACCAAAAATAACACAAGCTACCCACTATTAAGAATCAGTAATAGGTTCACTTCAGTGCAAGTCACCCGCTGCACGACAGCCAGTTCACAACCACTGAGCCTGAGCTGATAAACATGGAGGTGGATGGGCACTGTTTTAACAAGGCCATGGTTCAGTGTAATCAACCGGGCCCACTACAGGAGCAAACATCAAGCCCTGGCTGTCAGACTCCTGACCCGAACAGCCCAGCCCACATGAATCTCATCATCTGACAGCCACACGCGCTGCCCTTATTCACTGCTGTGTACCACACCGACCCTGCTATAAACTGTCGGCCAAATTCCAGGCTCACACACTCTTGTCGAGCTGAGAGATGATCCTCTCCTTTCTGTCTCTCTCTCTCCACTGACAGGACCTGCCCGTGGACAGCGAGCACATGGAAATGATTGGAAAGAGTCTGGATGAGACTAGCGGGAAGAAGAACAAAATGAAAGAAAAAAAACTAGAGAATGAGTCCACTCTGAAAACTACGACATCACAAGGCGTGCGTGCGCTAACAACAGGCCACTGTCATTAGACCTGTGAGTCTTTGTTCAAAACCACACTGAAGCATTGTGCTCTCAGACAGCACTCGAGACTGCCCTGATGTTTATTCAAATAACCAACAAGTGCAGCATCATGGTGAATCTGATCTCCTCACTCATCCTTAGTGTTAGAAGAGACAACACATACTCAAAGTTTAAGGAAACTACTCAACATTTGAAGAAAAAAAAATTCACAATGTGTCTTGATTCAGCTTCAGCCTCTTGGAGTTCAATTTCTTCTTAAGTTGCAAATGAAAAGGCAAACACTGGAAACTAGTTCCCCTCCATCCCATTCCATTTTGTCAGCTTTCTTTTCTATGAAATTATAAAGGGGATTTGTTGCAGCTTTTCATCCACTTGATAGCACTTAACTAATTGCCGTCCTCTCATAGACAAAAACGTACTCACAAAACACAGACACACAAATAAACCATATGCAGGCATGCAGGCACATGTGCGCACACACACAAACATATGAAGATTAGACGGTGATATTTTGTATCCTTTTTAAAATTTAATCAGACCAGGTTTTGAATAGATACTACTAATATCATCATCTAGACACATTTAATCTTTTTAATATAACTTTGTGAAAATCAAACTATACCTGTGCCAACTACAAGTGCCTACTTTTTGAAACGATTATAAAAGCCCGGTCAAATCTCTTTCGCTAGTGGTATCAGCCAATTATAGAAACAAGTGACCATTGAATTAACACATGGAACTTGAAAGCTTTTGCACTCTGATGTAGAATGCTCTCTGGAAAAAAATATGTCATACCTTAATTTGCAATTTCAGTTCTGGGCAAACAATAGGCTTTAACTCAATAGAAACACAATGGCATTGTAAATGTTAAAATGTGTTGATAAATGTCACAGTTCTCCTTCAACGTTTTTGTAAATGCTATCCACACAGAACTCTGAATGAATAACAAATGTTCAGAATAAGTTCATTTTAAACTTGCCACAATAGACGACTCCTACGTCTTTTTTTCTTCATAGATGAGAATTGAGGATTTGCATTAACCCCAAACACTGCTTCAGTATCTAAGTGATAGTGAAAGGAGTTAAGGGAGAGCCACGAAAACCAGAGCTGTGGAAGAACAGCCACAAAAGACAGATAAACCCAACACCACAGAGAGGTGAGCCAACTGTTCCAAGTCTCACACAAGGGGAAGAAAAAGCGAGGGGGCGGGAAGATAATTTAGCATTTGTGTAAGCTGTTTATCAAATTATTAACTGCACAGATGTTTCTGACTAGCTAGGGGCTGAACATGGGCTCTGCCAGGCAGGGGAACAAAGGTCTGACGGATTCAACGGAGATGTGCACTGAATATCAATTTAATTTACTAGCTGTTAATTCTCATGCAAATTGTGACCTCTGTTAGGGCATATCAATGGCCATACACATTGTATGTCTTCAGAGGAGCAGCAGGCAGAAACAGTGCAGAAACACTGTATGAAACTACAAATAGGGAAAATAATATTTTCAGTGCAGCCATTCATGTGGTAATATTTGAAAAATGTATGCATGGCACTTTTTTGTTTTTACTGATAAACACTTGTAAAGACTATACCTACTCTATCATCAGAACTGCTTTTATTGTGCACCATTTGGGCTATGTGCGTTTTTCTAACCAGGAAGGAACTATACTGTCGAGAATTTGCCGTAGAGTTGAAATGAATGCTGCTGAGAGATATGTAGATAAGAACACAGTGTGGAAGAGGCAAAATAATTTATGAGCCCTATAGTTTTTCTATGCATTATCTGTGCAAAATGACTGAAATCATACTCACCAACAATCACAAGTTGAGTCCAGACTTTTCACCTTAATTGGAGTGTCTTTACTTTTGATGTAATCTCACTCATGCCACCAGTACACCTTGATGAAGTTTTCTGCCTGATACACAAAGTAGGGGAGAGCAACACAAGCACATTAAACAGTGGTTGTGAATATTGTCTACATTGTGAACAATAATCTGCTGAAAATAACCATGAATACATGGTATGACGTCCAACAAAGGTTGATCACTGGCATCAACCTCAGCTGAGCTCAGCTGGAACGGCAACGTTGCAAGTCCCATTTTCTTTATCACCTCCAAAGTACCGCCTTTCAGCTCTCCACAGCACAAACAAAAAGCCTGGCAACAATATCAATTATACATGCAGGAGGCAAACAAGGGGATTTATTTCACAACAAATAGCCTCATAGAGAGATGCTGAATAGGGCATATTAGCATTAGAAAAGGACAACAAAACTCCCCTGTTCAACCGCTAAAGAGCAATTTGATGGGACTGGAATTGGGGAAATTGCTTGATTAGGGTATGCATTTGGAGGGGCTGTCAATTTCAGAATCCCAGCAAGGATATGTAGTGTTGTCACACAAAATGACGTGCTGCTGCAGTCAAAACATGACATTATGAACTGTCAGTGGTGACCTTTGAAAATGCAAGACAAGATCAAGGCAGCCATCAGAGTAAATGAGACATCAATCTGTATCTGATAGAGAGGGGAAGCTTATCAAATAAAGACAAAGAAAGCCTTTTGATGGTTGGTATTTAGCCCCGTCAGGTTACAGACATTTTGTGTCAGGAAATTGTAGGTTTTTCTGAACTATGAGGTCCCATTTCATCCTGAAAGTATAATTTATACTTTATTTTAATTATTTTATTTTGTGAAAAATAAGTTTACCCTGGTAAAGAAAATACATTTATGAACCTGCATATAGGAGCGTTAAAACGTGTGAAGTTGTACACTGTCTAAAAACGGGGCTCTGTGTTTCAGTTATTATTAAAGTTTGTTGGAGAAAAAAATGCTACAGTTTTTCTTACCTGACCCTTAATGGGGCCTTTGTGACTGAAGACTACTCTTTTTGTCGTAAACAGCACAACTCTACCTTTTTTTAAGAGCAATGTTGAGGGGAGCCATGAAGTCTTTTCATACATCCATGAGGGGAGCTCGCGCCCGTACTCGCACCACGTGCTCTTTGTGTTTATCAGCAGGGATTTCTGGGAAGCGGTGCCCATGGTAACCAACGTAAACACCAGCCACCGTCCTCCTCCTCCTCTTCCTCCTCGTCTCGGCTCTGCAGTAGCGCCAAAGCAGGCGAAAATTACAAGCATGGCTCGCAGCGAGGACCAGTATTATGAGAAGATAACATCGATTCAACAAAGCATGCATAAAAGGTGAGTTCCCCCTCTTGTTTGTTAACGGGAACCCGGCCTGGTGGAGACCGCGGACTCCGGTTGTGCTCTGTGCTGCCTGGAAGCCGCCTCCTGCCGCTTGCCACAGAGAGATAACAGGCTAGCCGGAGATGCTGTACAGCTAGCTAGTTCATTAGCGCATTCAACTCGGACGCTGCCTTTTAACTGTTAGCCAACAACAGCAATGCTGTGGTTGTTCTGGCATGGAAAGATGGCCTGAAATAACTGAAACGTTAGCGTCAGCCAAAGTTCCCAAGAAGCTAATGCCCCTGCTTTTCTGTATGTAGCTAACTCGATTACCAGCATTAGCTAATTCGTATATCAACATTAGCATACGCACATAGTTAGCTAATTCGTACATCAACATTAGCATACGCATTACAGTTTGTTAATAAGCAAATAAATAAATACCGTGATAATTAGACTAGCAACCCACGGAGCTGCTGCAGTGATCTGTCTGTGTGGGTGACAGCTCCTCTGATTTGTGTGTGCAGGGAGAAACGGAGGCTGGAGCTGGAGAGAGAACTGTTTGCTTACTCCAGGTCTGATAAAAGAATGTAAGTTACACAAATTACTGCGTTCAAAAAATAGTTTATCATACCATGTTCTTATCCCTTAACTTTCACAGAGTTAACTTTAGTACATGAGATATTTTAGTAGAGAGTGCTCACTGTATATTAGCCAGTATTTTATATTAAATGAGTATTACAAATGTACCATCAGTGTACATACCACATAGTAATGATAGTATTTTAATTTGGAAAAATGAAAAAAAAAAAAAACAACTTCTGGCATTTGTGTTATTCTGAGATGTATTGGTTCAGACAGAAATATCACCATAGTACTCAAGTGTGTTACAAGCACAATGCACCTTTGGATGTCAGCAGAGCAGCTTGTTTTCATTTCAAAATAGTTTCTCATAAATATTAACATTCCAGGTCAAAACAGCAAAGGGGGGGTTGATACAAGAGTTGAGAATAAGATTTAAATTCATTGTGCTTAACCTTGTCTTGTGAAAAGTCTAGCTCTTATTTTGTTTGACAATGCTCCTAGATAATATTTCTTAGGAATAATAGTTCTCCACTGCCTTCAGCTCACAGATAAAGTGTTCCAAACTGCGCAGTTATCTCAAGGAAATCTGTGACAGGGAAGCACGAGCGAAAATGAGAAACCTTGAGCTTCTGAGAGATGTGGAGTGCATAGAAATTAGCATGAAGGAATATAGTCCTGACCATGGCCCCCTGCAACAACAAAAGGTATAACACACACACACACTCACATACACACAATTTAATTTGTTCAGTGGAGTAGTTTTTCTCATTATGGAGTTATATTAAAAGCAATCTGAACAAACACTCCACCATCTTTTTTCTAAAATATTTAATCAGATTTAATAATCATTAAGTCATTTTTTGAATACTGTGTGATTAGAAAATATCTTGTTCTTACAGGTTCCCAAATGTACTGTGACTTTAGAATAATAACAAACTCACAGACCTACAATATAATAGAATCTTTCGGTGAATGTATATTTATTAATGAAGCATGTTCATCCACATTTGCCTTAAAGCTGTGCTGTAATTTTAAAACAGAGTTGAAATATTTGCTTGCAATCGCTTGATGTGACAATAGTAAACACTCAAACTGTGCAATTTGTCATGACAAACAAATGAACGAGGGAGAAAACAATGAGCCAGTCAGATTATCACTTAAAACTCAACGACAGTGCTTGACAGCTTAATATCAAATTAACAAAATTGGCTAATTATGACTCGCTGAGTTAATTGCCCAATATAGAGACTCTGAAGTGCTCCAGAGGTTTAGTCATTCTCTCCCCTCAAGCAGTTGGTTTATTTCCCCTTGATGCTTTATGAGTCCTGCATGTTTGTTGTTATTTTGGTTGTCCTGCTGCTCTCTGTTTCCGTTGTATGAAGTCACCCCGATTTTTCTGGTTTAACTAATGTTTTTTTTGGTCAAATGAAAAACATAAATTCAGTGAGTAAAGTGAAGCTACACATACACACGCCAATGTGCATGCATTTAAAACAATGTTAGTGTAATCTTTGGCGGTATTGGTTGTGTAAAACATTCGAATGCAAGAGGGGATGAATCGGAAAGTCTTTTAAAAGGTCTGCTCCGGTAAACTGCCATTGTTGAAAAGGTATGGCATGTGTGAGCTAATCCAAGTGCCTTTAAAGAGGCCATTAGGTTTTTTTAATTGGAGTTGGGATTAAGGCAGTTAGTCTGGGCCGGTCAGATAAATGTTAAAGGGTGTCAGCAGCCACACAGAGGACACTCACTTGGGAAAACCCGTTGTGATTGACTGTGATTGACAATGTCACTTTTGCTTTCATACCATCTGCATCTTTTACATGGTATTCAACAGCACTATCACAGCGTTAGAACAGACCATTCCTAGTGTCTGCAGGCAATGTCAGTTTGCCTGCCACATGACAGATGAATATTATCTATATCTATCAATCTTCTATCTACTCTTATCTTTGTGCATCATTCTGTCTTTACATCTCTTACAGGCTGACTTATCCAAAAAGATTTCCAGATTTATGGAGGCAAGGAAAAAAATGGACGCAGCAAAGGTAATGCTAATATGTGCAACATAAAATATATACAACTAGTATAGTAATAAGAAGGACCATAATTGTACATCATGTATTTTACACTTGTTACATCCTCTACTATGTATTGTGGGACTTCTGTGTGTGTGTGTGTGTGTGTGTGTGTGTGTGTGTGTGTGTGTGTGTGTGTGTGTGTGTGTGTTTTACACATATTTTTTGTATGGTTGAAAAATGGCACTTGCTTTTTATGTTGGATCCTTCGTTTTTGAAATGTTTACAAGGTTTATGCAAATCTCAGTTCTATCAAGCTGTGTTTTCAGGTTTAGAATAACAAAGGGAAGTAGACATTATGCCTGGTAAATCTGTAGAGGAGTCTACATTTAAACTGTGTATCTGTAATAGCACAGGTGTCTAATCCTAGCTGGTGCATCTGTACAAGCGATGTAGTTCAAGCCCATAGCTGCTTTCTCCCTTCACTTAAAGCAGTTAAAGCTCTTTTAGATGAAATGTCTAAGACATCTCATAATAACTTGGAGCATGCTGTCTAGAGCAGTCACTTGTAACTGTGTGCAAAACCCCCGTCAGCCTGTCGATATTGTAATGAGCAAAATGGTACCGTCACTCCATTATGCATACAAGCCATTGGCTGGCAGTGTGCATGTCCCTCAGGCTGCAGCATTCATTAAGGGAAGCTTACCGGGCTGAAAGCTGGAGACAGATGATAACGGGATATGATTTTCATATTTAATACATTCCTTGGAAGAGCACACGCGTGCCGCAGATTGATAGAAGAATCAATTGCTACTTTAGTGAAACACTTTCTACTTTGCCCTGCAGCTACCGATGGAATCACTCAGCCAAGAAATTAACTTTTCCTCTTTTTTTACCTACTTTGTGGATCTGCTGGGCAGGCTGCATGGTTTACAGTGAATGTTATTAAGCAGCTAACTGTTTGGTATTTAAGACGCTTATCAGAAAAGAAACAGAAGCCATGCTTTTTGTTATTATGTTTGGAGGGAGGCTTTTTTGCTTCACTCTCTTTCCCCCTTGGTGACATTGCAGACATGAATCAAAACTTGTCTGAAGGATTTCTAATAAGATGAAAAGTTAAAACACTGATCCTGAGACATTCTTCTGAAAGATGTTGTGAAAAGAATTCTGACCTTGGTCCAAATAAGCTACACTTATTCAAAATTGTAAAGTGTATAGTTAACATAATATTTGAATTCATTTCAAATAAGACTCAAAGCAAGACATTTGTATTTATGCCTATAAATTTTTATGAGGTAATTGAATTTTTTTTTCCAAAAATGAACATATTTCATTGATTTCTTTCCCCCCATTTTTTTGCAGGTTAAAGCTGTGCATAGACAGCACCAGGACAGCTCCCTCTCTCACCCAGCTAAGGATTTTACGAAACCACCAGCGGTAATTTTTATGGGCCGCCAGACCTCCAGAGGGTCTGACGCTGGAGCTGGCACCACAAGTGTACACTCACACCAAGCATTGCATCGTTCACCCAATCGCAGCATGCACTCCCGCGAACGTCTACCAAGTGGCCTTTTGAAGGACTTCAGAGTTGGCGGAGAGGATGCCGCCAGCAACCGAGCACATTTATCAGATGACATTTCAGGCTCAAATGATTCCCCTGATGGCTGTAATTTGAGTGACAAACATGAAAGAACGGTGGCGGTGCTCCCATCTGTTCGTGCCTTAACAGGCGCAGCTGGAAATGTGCCTTTTGGAAGTGATGATGAACAAGAACCGTCACCTCTGGTGACCTTGACGGGGCCCAAGAAAAATCCGTCTCCCAGCAGCAGTAGCCCCATGAAGGCTAAGAATTCCCCTGCAGACCACACTGACTCCCGAGAGGTGGCTCATCAGTCAGCCATAATGGAAGATGGAGAGAGAGGTCTCAGCCATTTGATGCCTATAACCACTTTTGGAAAAGAAGCTCAAGATACACCAGGTTTGCAATGCTACTCCTTGCTTATTACCTTGTAATATCTTTGTATTGTCTCTTTGCTGAAATGGACAGTTGAAAGCACTTTATTTTTCCCTTTTGAAGATTTAAAATGAGCCAAGTGATACTTTGCGCTGTGTTTACATTCAGGTAGATGTGAGAGTGTCAGCACACCAAGCTCTGATGTGCAGCTGTCAGGGAGCAGTGCTAGTGACCTGTCCATTTCTCTGACACAATCTGAGCTGGAAGAGGATCTATCAGAGGGTGTGGCACCTGAGAGGAATGCCACTTCTGGAGGGAGTGATGATCACAATCAGCACAGTCCTGAATCATCCCCCCTCTCCGGTGGGTCCAAGAAAGCGCCACAGTTACAGTGTGAATCCTCAGCTGCTGTGGTGACCTTGGAAAGGTACAGTATGTATGACTTCTGTACTTTGTTGTCTGGAATTGTCAGAGTGTATCAGTGGAGAAAAACACTAACATTTTGATTGCTTTATGGCACATACTCTTCTTAAAACGTGCACAATGCAGTCAGTATTTTTTTTCCAATATTTAAAGCAAAGCAAGTTGAGAAAGGAGAATGTTCTGCATCGCCATGCTGAACCACAGAGGGCTGTTAATGATAGGAGCGGGTGAAGACACCGTACAGTCCTTGCCACCATCACATCAGAGGCTGACAGAGAGGATTGGAGGAGTCACGGTCCATGCCACCGTGCTCTCTGTAGCTCAGCGGCAGCTGCGGTGGTGGCAGTGATGCATCTTATAGGGAGAGCTCAGGACCTGTCACCAACAATATTGCCATAATCCAAGATAATGCTGTAACAGAGCAATTTTCTGCTTGAGAGACCTCAGGAAGTCCCCAGTGGAGGAGGAAATTTGTGGCACCATAGAGTGTTCTGGAGGGTGGGCATGTGGACAGCACTTACAGCCACAAATCCTTAGCGTGATGATGGCCTCTGAGTTGAAGGATCATTTTGGATGGGGTTAGAGCCACAGAAAATCCCATGTGAATGTTTGCGCCCAAAGCCCCTACGTTTTCCCTGCAATATGCAGTATTTTATGAACAGGACCTCTTATGCTCTTGAAAAAGAAGAAGAAAACTTTTGTGTGTAATTTTTTTCTTGGCCATATTCTTAGGGATAGTCCCAGTGTTTAATGTTTGTGTTGTTTCTGGGTTACGTGCATTACACAGGTACACTTCTTTACTATTATATGCTTTATTTTTTAGATGAAGTACCCAGTTGCACATATGCTCACAATAATGTTATTCAGATCCAAACATATTATTTCACACCAACTACAAATGTCAAATGCTTTATTTAAAAACATGTCTGGTCTATGAATGTATCTATGTAGTAGTATGAAGGATTTTACGTTATTTTATGCTGGGAGTATAGCTATGTGTATATGTTTGTGCATGACTGTGTTTCTGTGTGGTCTGCTATACTGTTTATAGCGTGACCTCAAGAGGAACTGCAGTTAGCCTGTGCCGGGAGACGATGGTGGGGGCTGCAGCTTTCATTGTTAACACGGAGGGCTTCTGTGTATGAGGAGAAAACCAGAGGCTTTGATGTAAAGCTCTGAGAGCATCCAGTCTCTATCCTCTCCCTCTCTTTCTCTCTCTCTCTGTCTCTCTTAAGGTTAGAGTTTATATCGCTCCCTCCATTCAGCTCATAGTTAGGAAAAACAAGGCTGGGAAATTCATTAGATTATCCCATTATGTTTCTCCTTCAGCATGGCTGGGGTGAATGAGCGTATACGACTGAAATATCCACCACGTTCTTTCTTCGAGACTCATCACAATGGCCTCACTGTGTCCTGCTCTCAAATATGTCGTCCCTGAACAGCATGATGGTTCTGCCCGATTGGTGACAGCATGTCATACAATTAAACTTGAGTTCTTAAAAATCCAATACAAGTCTGGAGGTAGAGTGTAAAATGAATAGACTTTAAAATAATATAATTTAAAAATGTTTTGCAATGTCATCAGGGTGTCATGCTTTTTACAAACATTCCTCAGTTGAGTTTTTCCTGGTTTTAAATTCTAGTCTCAGTGAAGTTATTGCACATTGTCTCACAGTACTTTGTGTTGTGTTATGTGTGTGCTCACGGTGTGGTAGGACATATCCCAAATTTAGTAGGGCAGTCCCTGGTGTTGTTGTTTCTTGTGGTATATTTTTCCGTTCCTTTGTGTGTTATATTTGCTGTCTGTGGCAGCACAGTGAGATTCTCCTGACACCAATCACTCAACAGTGAGGCCATTCTGTGTGGTAAATCACCCCGGAGTCAGTACTGTACAGGGTAGAGCAATATCGCTGCAGAGAGGCTGACCTCTTCCTCCTAGCTAACAATGCGCTCCTGATGATGTCGACATGCCGACAACAGCACCATCTAAAGTGAGGTTGGAGACCTTGACATGAAAGCTGGCAACAATACAATGAGAGAGAGAGAGAGGTTTGCAGAAAAACACAACTAATTCCCTCTCTAAAGGTCTCTTTTTGAAGAGCATTGACAAATAAAGTGGAAAGAGAAAGATGACTATTTCAAGGCCCACGCTGACGATAAGGGAGAGAAAAAAAAAAGATAGAGCTTTTGCCTATGCTACTTCAGCCACACTGAAGAGGACTTAGCACAGACGGATTGCACACTACAGAATGTCATGGATATAATTCAAGCTGCCAGTTTAATCAGGATGTTACCAGGAAACAACCTGCAAAAAAGAGGGAGCAATTGTTTGCTGACCCCTAACCCAGGAGCCCATTACAGATTGTCATAAATTCTTTTTGGCCCCTTTTATGTAGGGGGGCTCAGGATCTCTCGGCTTGGGGTTTCTGGGAGAATTCAATGAGGGCCACCCAGAGCTTAATGCCCAAGAAAGAGATGGATTCCCAATATCCACATGCATTAGGCATCCATTTCTCATTTTGCAGCCTCACACAGGACCAGATTAAAGTGTAAATCTCTCACCAAAAGAAAATCATCTTGAGGCCCCCTTTTTTTGAACCGTTTTTAATATGAGATGGCAGTGGTAATGTTAGAGTTTTTAATTTCATTTTTTTTATAATCTTATATATAATATTATATATTAATAATGAAGTTTATTTAGCCATTTAACTGCATATAGCTGATTTTAAAGTTTTACTTCAACAGTAGCCAGCTAATTCTGCAAGCTCTAGTTTTGAATGCCAGGTTTCACAAGCTTTCCCATACAACCTGTGGCACCATCACCAGACGCACTTTGAATTGTTGAAGGCCTGTATTGTGGTGGTCGCATTCTAATGATCAGATTCATCCTGCAGTCCTTGAGTACCTCAAGGAAATTGCCTAGGAAAATGTATCACTGATTTTTGGATCAAATGACATCTTCCTTTTTTTTCTTTTTTTTTTTCAGTAGCAGGCCTATCGATCACATGGCCTTCCTCCTCCTCCTTTTTTATTTCCTTTCACCACATTAATGGGTAATGTCTTTGTAGTCTGTCCCAGGAAGGACTCTTTAATCTTCTGGACAACATCGAAGGACGACTCCTTGGTGAACGGACCAGTGTGTATGGGGATTCTCCAATTGATGGAAGACAACTCAATAGAATTATCAGGTGTGCCCTTCCTGTCTTTCTTCAAACTTTACAGTCTTATCTCTCCCTGTATAAACTGAATGCTGTGTATATTTATTTAATGGCCATGGAGCTGTTTGTGCAGATGAGGAAAACATATTATCCTTCTGCCAAGGGCTCTCACTTTAGATGAAGTGTCATCACTGACATGCACGTCTTTATTTCTGAGGGGTTTTCAAACACATGGGATTGTTATAGTAACCACCCTGTTGAATTGTTATTGGGAGTCAGGGAGATGGAGGATGGAGAATTTGTTTCATTACACTGGGCTTATTTTTCATAAGCCTTTTATATTTCATAGCATGATTAATTTACCATAATTGGAGTTCTTGTTGTAAAGTACGGATAAATGTCTGGCAAAGCAAAGCGTTCTCAGTCTTTTTAAACCCAGTATATACTTATCCCCATCTGTGCAAGCATGAGTGCTGTAAATGATGTCAACAACATCTTCAAAAGTAAAGAGAGTGGCCATCTTGTGTCACGACCCTCAGTGTAATGTTTAGTTTTGCTGTGATATTATATGAGCAAGTGTGTATGTGCACTGATTTGTATGACTATACTATGTGTGTGTGTGTGTGTGTGTGTGTGTGTGTGTGTGTGTGTGTGTGTGTGTGTGTGTGTGTGTGAGAAGTATTAGCAGCTGTTAAATGTACCCCATGTGCTCCTGACCCACGGGCTGAGCCCAGGGCTCCATGGCAATAGCTGACTGCTCTCTATATATTGGGCAGCCTTTGTAACGGTGGAGCAGGCTTGAATGACGAGGACCTTGAAGCATGTGGAGCAGTCATCCTTCATGAGCTTCAGGGGTTGTCATGGAGCACAGCAAAGGGCTGCCTGCTACCACAGGATCTAGTGAGTGCTCACCAGTCCAGCACTGAGCCTAATGAAATAAGGTAACTCCTGGTTTCTCTGCGAATCCAACACCAAAGACCGATGTCAGTGTTTTTTATTTATTCTGTAGTTGTTTATTTCTTTTTTTCAGCTCAATGAAACTTGTGATTGTGGGATTGCAAGAAGAATCACAATGACTTATTGTTTATTGTAATATAGTGTGTGTTTTGTGTAGATAATGACATTTTAAATGAATAGTGCTATAATGGAGTAATTCAGAGCACAAATATCAATGCTCTTAAAGCGACAGCGTTCAATAGACCTTTGTCTTCTTTTCATAAAGACAGTGAACAGACTTACAGAAAAGGTAAATTCCACTTTTCAGACAAAGAGTGGATAGCTGCCTGTGCTTTTTTTTTTTGGACCAGACAGTGGGGGAGGGGGGCACACACTTACAACAGTCGCTGAGATATTGCACGATACCATTCGATACAGTCTCCCTTGTCCACAAATGTAAAGGTCATCTTTGGTGTCACCTTGTGCGGCAAACGCTGCACGGGTGAATGTCATGAGTAAATTAAAATGCCCTATCTGTGACTTCCAGTCCTTTGGATAATGAGTAGTTATACTCTGAGCCAAATCCATGCTCTGCTTCACTACTCTATTGATTTCACTGAGACCCTCCCTGCTATATACTCAATCCAAAGAAACATCAAGCAGTGTCCCTCTCTTTTCCTGTGGGGATACCTATTGGCTCTTTGACATTTTAGCCACTTTTCAACCTGGAGCTATGTATTGCTGTCTGTGTCTATTCAGCGTTAACTGGAATTCATTCATGATCTATATCTTCTAAAGTGTTGTAAGATGGACTAGCGAGCAGCCTACATGGAAAAAAAATAGTGTGACAAATACAACAATAACAATATTATATTCTAATTTCTTTACATAATGGTCAAACTTGTAAGCTACCTCTATTTTTGTCACTGTAAGGAGGTATAATTATGACGTATTTACAGATGCCCTACTTTGTATTGAATAAGAAAGCCTCTCTTTCTCTCCCACCCATCCCACCCCTACCCTCACCACAGCACCAGCCTCCCTCCTGATGCCGCTCGGCTGTGGGATCGCTGGTTCAAGCACGCCCTCCTGCTCAAGGAGCGCCGTGTCCTCAGCACTGAGCGCTTAGTCCAGCTGTTCACGCCGCTGCTGCTGGAGCGCCATGCCACCTACAGCCACCAGGTAGCGTTGGAGGCACATGCACTGCCACTACACACACAAATAGGAGGTCACACACTTGCATTCACTGGCACCCAGTCCCAAAAGCAAGCAGACATTAACACACGCACACACACAGGACTACAGGAGTAAAATGGCTTCTTTTTTTTTTCTTCTTTCCAAAAAGGCTAGTGTTTTTGTTTCTTTGCATGTTTTTTAGAAGAGAGCTGTAGTTGGTACTGAGTGCCCTCTTTGTGTCTGGCGTTTGAAACCAAGCCCTGGCTGCCTACTCATCAGATTGCTCCACACGTTGACCTAGACAGAAGGGAAACCCTGACCCATGCACTAATCGCAAATTACAGCCCCTGCTTGGCTTCTTTCATCTCATGTGGCGTATTCATCTGAGAAACACTTGCTTTTAATTTGGTATTAGCCAAAAGTATAGCCATCAGCTGAATCCGATGGCATGGGGGAGCCATTTGGACCTTCTCCACAACAACGGACAGGATTATTTTAAATTTCCCACTCATTGACCTTGTGCAGATCATGCTCAATTAAACAAAGAAAGAAATTACAATTAATATTCACACTTGGAGCAAAGATAATGTCAAGAGATTTGTCAGGAATCCCACTTTGTCCTTAAATGTACCGTTCTATCTGCAAGAATGATCATGTATACATGCAGGTTTCTGTGTTATCTAATTTTTGCGGACTCATCTTGTCGGCGTTCTTGTGGCTTGGAGATCTTGCTCCAGTGTCCCCAACGCAATGAGAGAGGCAAAGAGGGAGACTGTAGAGCCTCTTGAAAATATGAACTGACAAAAGGAAGAGAGGCACTGCCATCTACATCATTGTGTCCAAGTGCATCAGGAAAAGCCTGAGTGAAAATCTTTCTCTCCCTTTAGCTCTCTCACTCTCACTCCATCTACTCCATCTATTTCTCTCTCTCTCCCTCTCTCTCTCTCTCTCTCTCTCTCTCTCTCTCTCTATAGCTCTCTCTCTCTCTGTCCTCTCATACAACAGCTTACTCTCCACACACAAGAGCAAACAGAAATTTCCATTCACGTAATGCCACACAGCCTGGCTACCCCGACAAATGGGAGCATGCAGCTCGCATGCACACACTCAAAGAGGCCCTTTGAATATTCAAGTGCTAACAGTTGCATTCATTGATATTTAAAATGCAGTGGGTCTGCGAGAGCCCTCAACCCACGGTACATTTGACTAAATCTAAAAAAAGAACAAAGACGGATATCGGGGACAAGGATCAAGACAGTTTTTATTGTGCAGTAGCATCAAATACCAAGTGGCAAGCTCAGATTGGCATGTGTTTGCCTCTCTTCCCCTCTCAGAAAATGAAAGCATGCACATTGTCAATGTTCACTGCAACCTACTGATAACAACTTACAATGTACTTTAAGTTTGTCACTGTCAAAATCCTCCTGATCATCCCCTCCATATTAGTGCTCATTAAAAGTAGCAAATGGCCATCTGAGGCTGAGAGGCAGTCTTTGATCACAAAAGAGAGATGATGATGGCAGGATTTGATATGGGGGAGGGAAAAAGGGAGAGAAAGGAAATCGGTGTGTGGCATCTCCCTGCTCCTCATCTCCCGGAACAGCTCCTCTTAATTGTGTGTATCCTCATCTCCCCAGAGATAAAAAATGAGCTGGAGAGGGAGGAAGAGAGCAGTTTGTCTCAATTCTCTCAGCCAAGAGGGGAGATATCTGGAACGTGTTGCACATTAACGCCAGGGTGATTGCATTCTTTAGGCGCTTCTCTAATCTCATGGATGAGAAGAGAGGGAGAGGGGAGGGGGAAAAAAGTGTGATTGAGAGGGAGAGCGGGAGCGAAAGTGTGCGAAATAATCTTTTTTTAGTTAAACGAGTGAGAGAATTTGAAGCTATTTTCTCTTGCCGTTTGAACGCGCGCTACAGCTGCACCTCTGTGCGAGCAGCCATGGCCAAAGTAAATGACTTGCCTAATCGGCGAGAGTTCAATTTGACACTTCCTTCACAAAATGGGAACAATTAAGAGTGTGGTTTTAATTTGTGCTGCTCGCAGGCCAAAGTACTGCTGAGGACACTTGTGTCCCGGTCCAGTGAGGAGTGCCCCTCAGCAGAGGACGAGAGTGACTTGTCTTCTTCGTGTGGTCCTCCTTGTCTCCTGGCTGACGGGGATGTGAAACCCGCCAGGCCGGCACAGAAGCAACAGATCCAAGGTTACTGAAGATTATTACTATTACTATTTACTATTTAAAATAGGCATGGGACATTTTAAGTAGACTACAATATTTGAATACTGGGTTTTGGTTATTAGTTTTGGAGGAATGGCTGCATTTTCTAACCATCAAAAACTCAGCAAGTGATTTGGTTTTGTTACAGTTGCCAGTAGATTCCTGCAAAACATTCCATGTGGAGATAAGTCTGTCTTTGCACAGGAATATGTAACAAGACCATTAATAGGAACAAATGTAGACTACTGCTATTTTTTGCAAACCACCTCTGCAGAGAACTAAAACTTTCCTTTTTATGAAAGAAATCAATTTCACCATAGAGCTTTTTTTTTTATAAATCCCTCACAGCCCAGTTTTCATACAGACTTCTATTCAGAGCTAAAGAAAGACCCCCCATTCCCATTTCCATCCCTAAACTCCCTTCCTCCCTGCCACTGCTTCTCACTATGCGCGTCCCTTTCTTACAGAACTACAAAGTGCTGAAGAGGACAGCCAGGACGAAAGCCCTGTGGAAAGTGTTCCTATTAGAGGTAAAAAGGCATTGCCGGTGCCCCAGCATTCACACTGTCCTTATGTTGTGGTTTGTTTTCTTCCCACTGCAGTGAATAATGGGCTCTTTTACGCAATGGCTGAGGCAGGATGATCAAGGTGAATCCAGGGTCAAAGTCCCACCTGAAGAGCTGTGCTAGTTCTCTCTAATTATCTCCGAGAAAACACTAGCTATGTTTTCAGCCTGGTCTGAGGCATTCTGGCAAAATTGATAATTCGCTGGCCCGGCATAATGCGGCTGCTTTAATTGTCAGGATGCCAGGGTGGGAAGCGCAAGAGATCTGTCATCGGTTCTCATTATCCTCTAAACAATGCTCTGGCAAGGCTGGACTTGAAAAATACTAGATGTGAAGGCATCCTGGAAGCAGTTGGTGTGCCCATCCCTAAGCTGTACCTCTGAAATGTAAAGCAATGCTATATTACCCTTGGCTATCAGATTTCCTGCGGAGTGTTTCATGTGTCTGCATCCCTAAGGTGCACAGCCAGCAAAATGAGTCCGGTTTCCAATCGCTACACTTAATCAAAAGAGCCATAACCAGTAAAAAAAAAAACATGACTAAAGATTTTTCAAGGGAAGGGTTTTGCTGTGGTGAGCGACTTCAATGTCACAATCAAATACCATGACCTTGGAACTGATAGTAATTGCCAAGACATGCGCATCCGTATATCTAGTTGGGGGGGGGGTTAAACCACATGAAAAAGCAATGCCTGTATAAAGTGGTGTGGGTGGAAAAACACTGGAGATTGCCATGCCCTGTAAATGTCATATGGTGTTTTAAAAAATGATTAAAAGTGGTACTTTTATAATGAAACCAAGTTGAAAATATTCAAGGTCACAATTTTGCCCTCTCCTTTGATTTGGTATGTGTGTTTTTGCAACATCATTGAGACAACCGCCCATTTATTATGTACTTCTGCTCTGTTGATTTTTGCCAGCGCAGTCTCTGTGCTCCTTTTTAGATATGATACCTACTTTAGTGTGCCAGAAAGTAATTATGAGTGTTTTTAAAACAGAAAATCAATCATTGCCTTCCTGGTAGGGGATGCTGGGATAATGTGAGATGCTGATTGCTGTCTCATGGAAACTGTTGCTACATACTGCAGGCTAGAATCAACAGCTTAGCTGATTGAGCGCTGTGTTTTCACCCACTCTGTTTAGCAGTGAGACCAAAAGACTTAGCTACTGAAGCGTGTTGTCTCATCAAACACAGAAACCTCTGAAAGTTGGAAACCTGGGTTTTAAGCAAATATTTGACAGTGACTTTGTGTGTGTGCTTGCCTGTGTGTGGGTGTGTGTGTGTCCCTGAACAGAGACAAAAGCATATCAATTACTTAAACAATCAGCCATGCAGGAAAGGCTGCAGAGTTCTGAAGAGGAGGTGGAGGAGGACGACGATGGCCTCTCAGGTAAGAGATGCGGCCCGCTCTAACAGGCAAGTAACAAGAAACGGGAGCTTAACCATTGGTCAACACTGGCCATATGTTCTCTCAACACTTATACCTTGGAAAGACCTTATTTATTGTGTATGTAAATGTAAGCTAAATGACAGTCAAAGCTATTACTCCCACGTTTTTTCAACCATTGGCTCATAACCTCATTTAAAATTCACATCTCAGCAACCATAGACTTCAGCTTGTCATGTGAATTTAGGTGTGCCATGTTCATGATGCAAGGAGTGGATAATAAAGAAAATATGTCTAAACAAATATAAATATCAGTCTTCTCACGCGACCATGTGTGTATATGGATAGACCCCTACACCAAGGTTGAGATACTCAGTCTTAGCTTCTCATTGGCCTTACCATAAGTTTCTATATTAATAGGCATTGTAGATTAGCTTGTGATGAGACGTCCAAATCAAATGGTTTTATCGGACCCTGTTTGCTCTTTTAAGGAATAAATCATGGCCGTGAAGAGGACCTGGGGAGGGCCAAACGCTCCTCACATCAAGACCCTTACCCTCGGTAAGAACATTGTTATTATTCAACGGGCCACAGGAAATGGGCCACCAGACACCAAAGTGGTTGATGTACATTTGCATGGCCGCTCTCATAATTCCCTGTTCATTTCCATAAGATCAAGGGGGCGCCACCCATTAACTCGCTTACAAAGACAAAAGGCCCCTAAAGCCCCTCTCACTCACTGTTTGCTGGGTTCAGCCAGGTTTTAGAAATCAAAAGCAAAACAGCTACCACAAAAATAAATTGGAGTCATAATCTCGATGTCTTCAGGCTTGTTGTCAGAATGCAAACAGATCATGTCAAGAAGAGAATCAGGGACAACTGTTTTGGAAGAAGGGGACTCGAGTGTTGACAAGGACAAATGTCCTTTCATTTTTCACCCTTGAAATGCATTTAGGCTGCTCAAATCAGAGCCCTAAGTGGGTTGGAAAAGAAGATCTAATGATAAATAGCTTGGTGGAAGCTAACACCATCACGGTTACATTTGAATATCAACACGACTTCATCAAATCTGCAATTGCATGTCGGGTCCTCAGAGCACCTCTTCACTGCGAACCCATTTGGGCTGTCGTAATGGCTGGGTAAACGTTATGAGGAATAATCTTCTCTGATTTCACGTGATTACCGGGCACCACGCTGACACAAGGGCTGAAGTCTGTATCTCCCTGGCCTGGCAAGCAGGCGCTCCCAGTCTGCCTATTAGCCCAGGGAAGGGCCTAATGGGCTGGCTCTATTGTGGTCCTCATAGCTGCTGATGTCTGCCACTGCCAGCCCCAGTGACCACCCTCTTTAATAAACATGAGCCAATTTCAGGCCCAGACCCTCTCAGATGGTGCCTGTCTCCCTGTCATTTATGTGCATGGGAAGCCCGCAGTACATGTGATTAAACAAAATTTGCAGATGAAAAAATTAGACCGAAACGGAGAATGCCGTGAACAGCGACAGAACACAAGTTGTGTACACAAGTAAAATTGGACAATTGGGTTGTTATGCATGCATGACACTCTAATCTCACTAGGGTTAGGAAGGAAGCAGCACCAAGAGCTACTAGTCACCGTGACCGTCATCCTTTCATCGGTCATACTACAATCTTTTCTTCGCTTCTCCTGGACGCTTAGATTTAAGCATTCCACTTACCACAGTCACTTCTTGCGCTTTATTGCTTCCACAAGTGGTCTAGAAGCCCTGCACTTAAGCAGAAGCATAACACTGCAGCATGCTCTTGCCCTGCTTCCCTCCTTTCTCTGTGTCTCACTCTCTCTCGCTCTCTTGCCCTTTCTCCATCTCTTTGCCCTTCTTCCCCTCTGTCTTCCTGTATCCCTCCTCCCCCGCCCCCTCTCTCCATCCTACTTGTTAATTATTTGCTTTATTTTGTCAGCGAGCTGATGAGTGACATCAAAAGGAGGATGGAGCTGGACTCAAAAATACAAAAATGGCTTCCTCTCTGTTGTCTTAGACAATAATTATGATTTGCCAGTTAAGCCTAGACTACAGCAGAGGGATTGTAGTTTAAAGCAGAGGCTTTGGTGCAAAAAATGCATTTATAGCCCTTTGTGAGGCTCCTCATTATGTGTGGGCCCGATTCATTAAGTAATTGGTTTGCAGTTGTTTACATGAGTATTAAGGCCTTCTATTCAGGGCCTTTGAGAGATACATTGTGCAAATGTTGCATGTTATGAATGCAGAATGAGAGGCGGGGGGCCAGTCCTATTGGCCAAACACTGCACTCGGCTGAAAAGCGAGAGAAAAGCACTGGGTGCTGCTTTGCATAGCAATGACTAGGGCCTTAATAAGCTTTACAGATTAAATACATGCAGTCTATACAAGATGCAAAGAGATACTCTTAACACATTTATATGTGCTCATTTCACTATTATGGTGTTGGAGAGAATTGGGGTCTTTCATATTTTTTTTTCTCTCTCCCTCTCTTCCTTGCTCTCTCCCACACAGTGTTTTTCATACTTTTATAGAATGTGCTGTTTATTGTATTATAACTCGTGGGGAAGCGACTGATTTGTCCATTAGAAATCTTTTGCTGTCTTTGTGAGTGGCAAAGTAAAATCACTTTGTGGTTGAGTGGGGATGAAAAGAATAATGCACGAAGGAGTGAGTCTTAATAAGCAGCTGCACTCCATGTAAAGACCACTTGTTCCCCTTTGTATGCGAGTGCATGCCACTGCTTCCTCTCGTGCAAAGAATCATTGTGCTCCTTTCTACTGTAGGCATTTCAGATGCCACTCCTTTCTTATTTTTATTTTGGGTTTTTTAATACCTTTTTTTAATACCCCCACTCCCCCCCCTCCCAGTTTTTGATCCTAAAAAATGCTTGAACACATGTGCACAGACACACACACACACAAAACAAAATCCTCCCAGCCATCAGCCGGTGTGGTGATTGTTGTGCCTAGTGCCTGCTTGACAAAAACCTTGACTCAACAATTAGTGGTTTACAGCTTTGCCTTGGACAACAGGATGTGCTCAAGCATTCGACCTCAAATCACTCAGAGTGTCAAAATCAGAAGCCCTCTCTCTCTCTCTCTCTCTCTCTCTCTCTCTCTCTCTCTCTCTCTCTCTCTCTCTCTCTCTCTCTCTCTCTCTCTCTCTCTCTTATGGGGAGGCGATGTGTGTGGATCTCTGACAGCTCACTGGGAGGAGGGATGGAGGGGTGAGAGGGACATGAGCTGAGAGAGAAGGACTGGAAGGGGGAGGTAGAAAAAGAGAGTGGGAGATAGAGGGAGACAGAGAGACGCTAAAGGACAAAGAGGTAGTGAAAGAAGGAGGATTCCTGTTCTAAAATCCAACAGTGAGTGAAATGAAAACACATGGAAACAATTTCACAGGCAATATAATAATGAGCATTGTAACACTTGAGCCAGTAGATGCACAATTGGGCATGTGGCAGCACTGAATCTGCACGGTAAATATTTGTTTTGGAGAATATATCCTCCCAAGAGCAGCCAATGAATTTGAATTTTCCTTTTTTTTCTACATTTGACGATATATTACTTGATCTCCTCCTTCAGTTTAGACTAAAGAATAAGGTTACAACCAGACTGGACAAACAAGACAGTGACTACACAGGAAGGCAGCATTTAGAGGCTCCAACCAGAGGAGGTCACTGTCCTACATTGGCTGCCTCAAACCAGTAAAGAATGCCCTATAAAAATGTTTGTTTGCCCATTTTAATGTTCTTCATTTAATTTAGCGTCTTGATTAATTTCCAGGTCAGTGCAAAGTCTATACAGCAAAACCATGCAAACATCTGTTAAAGCTGTTTGTTGGCTGATAAAATGTTCAGTTCTGAAATCTGTGGTCATATATTAAGCTGGTATTGCTTTATATTGTAACTTGGTAATATTATTTCCTCCACGTTCTTTTGACATCAATTTTTGTGTGTGTGTGTGTGTGTGTGTGTGTGTGTGTGTGTGTGTGTGTGTGTGTGTGTGTGTGCGTGTGTCTGTTGGACAAGCCAGCAAATGTTAGTCTACCACAGGTTAGGATGCACCAAAAACAACAAGACACACGAGATGAATGATCTGTCCTTCAGCCATCCCTTGCACTGGCCGGCTCCACTAGACTGCCACCAGTCAGGAGGAGAGCGCGCCGTGTTGAAATCATTGGCCCGGTGCCTCTTCCTCTGAGTTGCAGTACTTACTCATTGCCAGCAGAGAGCACTCACATGTTAGAGAGTGCCCACTCACCGCGCACTCACAGTTGCCTCTCACTGTTTGCCCCCACTGAGGGCTATATCCTGCTACCATTCAGGCCTGTTAGAGTACATCTAAACGGAGCCTAAACAATGTTTCTGCGGGGTCATAGCTGGGATGGGAGTAGGAGTTGATGGGAATGATGAGGTGATGGGTCTCCCTTTACCTTTAGACAAGCACCGCTGCACAAAAGTGCTATTGTGCTATTAGCATTTGTGTGTGGGTGGCAGGAGCTTAAAAAAAGCCAGGGTAAATAAAAGCAGTTTTCATGCTATCGGCGTGTGCAAGGCAGTATTAAATGCTGGGTAAGCATTATTTCCTCTGACAACCCTCACAGTCCCTGATGTGACCATAGGATTGTACGTCAAATCTGTCTTCAGTGACAGTGACCCAGTCTTACTTTACACTGCAGTTTGAAAGGACATTATGTTTTTGTCTATTGCTATTGGCTATTTTTCTCAATATATAACTACACCGCTGGACACCTTTATATAAAACAGACAATACAGTAAGCCCATTTTATATTTCTAAATGTCTGTGCTGCTTTAACTGTAGTACATTCAAATGTTTTATACATCATGTTCCAGATGAACAGGTCTTTCTTGAAAGTGACACAGTAATCTCAACAGACACACACTTGTATTTGTCAGAGATTTGCAGTAGTAGTTTTTGTTCCACAGTACGTTGAGATACCTAAAGATGCCGCAAAAGATTTGGTAACGCAAAATGTTACAAAACAAAAATGAAGAGTGCTACAGCAGATCTAAAAATGCAGAGAATAGTCTTTAGCTTGCACCAGAGCGCCCTGGATTTCAGTAAGCTGAGTAATCACTGTGTTATTCTTAAAGAAACACGTCACTCGTTCACTGTTCCTGACCAGTGGTGCCAGTTTCATCCTTTTGTGCATACAGTGTGCCTGGGATATGTGGTAACATGATTATGCTAGTTTTTATTAATGTAATTGATATTTCACATTGTATATCACAGCATAACTTGTACCTTTACAACCTTATTTAGAACAAAATTCAAAATATGTAAATGTAGGAGCTTTAACTCAGCTCATAGTAAACCAGTGTGGTGTAGATTGATAAAAAAAGACATACACTGCCAACACTAAACGTATCAAACATTTTTGTTCAAACTCCCATTGTGTAATGTCTATAAAACTCCTCATACAATTTTAAAAGTGGGTGTGGACACAGCTATGCATAGCAGACACAGAAACTGTTAAAACATGAGATAAACAACAATATGAAACAACTGCCAAGGCCAGAGGAAGAGAATGAGCGAGGCATTGGGGGAAAAAAAGAGGACGCATTGGGGAAAAAAGAGGACATTACAATAGCTGTAATTTGCATCATTTTACACATTACATTCACCTCTGTCTACCAGAGCTTGTAAAACACTGGCCAGCCCAGTCTTACATATTCAGATCATTGCCTCAATTAAGGGAAACTCAGCAGAAGATGAACTGGCATAAATGTTTATGGAAACGGAATATTAGATTGGTGGGGTCAGATCCAGACTGAGCTCTCTATGGTAATAGCCCTGTCTTGAAATCAGTCCTGTCCCTCACTGAAGTGGAACAGCTGATAGACCATTCCCATCCCGGGGGGAAGTTCAAGAAAAGAAAAGCCTAATTTACACTCCGTAACAGCTATTATTGTGGCAAAGGAGAGGAAGTAATCGTATAGATTATTGCTGTATTTTTCCTGCTGCTGTTGCCTAACAGTTGTAAATGGATGCATTTGGATGCTGTGCTTCTACATCTGTACTTTTATTCAGTTTAAAAAGCTGAATGTGGACAGCAGGTGGATGTTGTTGTTTTTTTTTATGAAGATATGCATATATTCCACACCTTAGTATTCACCCTTAGTCCAAAATCTCTCAACATATCGTCACTTTTGTGCTAGAGTTTTGACAAAAGAAAAAATCATGGACTCATAGATCCAGATTTACCTGCAGCGGTACAACCACAAAAACTAGTGCACGATATTATTTTCTTTCTTCTAAAACATTTTATATACGGCCATCTGTCAGTCTAGTATGATCAGTAGGTAATGACTCTGGCAAGTGAAAAAAGCTAAGTTCCTAAACATAACCAAAGATTGTACCTACCATAATTTCAGACTCAAAATAGGCTACACAGGAATATATTTACCATCTGCACCACTCCCCATTCACCAGAATGTGTGTGTTTCATGAGATTTGATTATACATTTACTAAAATACACCAAAATCCTCTATTTCAACAAAACATCTTCAAATGCAGCACACCTTCAGTTTGCAAGCACATAGGCTGATTATCTGTCATTGTGTCTTTGCTTTCTTTTCTTTTTTTTGGCACTGCTTTTCTTACTCAGCCTCTGCTTTGATTTGCTAACATTTTAAGCGCCTGAGGTTCAATATGCTGTCTGAACAGATGCGAGAATCATCCAAATGTCCTGTTGCAAGTCCGAACAGAATATGAATTTAAAGGTTATGTTCTAATGATTATACTGGATGTATGGTATATTGCTTGTAGCACAAAGCAATATGTTCTCAGTTAGGAATGGGAGTTGCATCTCTTTTCTCTCGTTCTGCCTCGAGTGGTGCAAAGCAGCAATATATAGTTTAGAAGATAGCAGTTGGAACGCAGCCAGAGTAATTTAGTCCTTACACTCAATGTACAGTCACATGTGCCAAGACTTAGCGGAGGGAGGGATGAGGAGATGAGGGTGATTGAGAGGATGACAATAAAAGAGGTCATGGGTTTGAATTGATGCAGATGTAGCAACACACCACGCAATTGTTTTGTTTTTTTGCTGGAGCTCATCTGCTTAAAACTCATGCATCTTTTTTTCTTCCCATCTCCAAGAAGAGCATCAACACAGCTCCGATGTAGAAGGTCCAAACAAATAAGCCATATGAATATATATGCTAACCTGGGAGATGATGAGGCTATATTGTGGGGTTTTGAATGGGCTCTGTGATGATGTAAATTAAAGAGGAGGCCTTTAAAAGTGGATTGGGGGGCCTTATTGCATATGCATCGAGGTAGATCAAAGCCTTTTCGGAGGTCAGACATTTACATAGCGATATCACCAGAGCTATGGGAACCTGGCAACCCTGTCTACGGACTATTTTTGAATAAAGAGGGCCTTGTAGAAGTCCTTTGGCACAATTAGAACAGGAGTCAAGGAAGTTCCTTCTGCTGCACGGTCTGCCTGCCTTTTTCCTTTTTAGCTATTTTTGGTGTGAAATAGCGGCTCTTTTTCAAAGAAAGCCTAAGGTAATAACTTTACAAGGCTAATAACTGTCTTTGTGCTTCCAGGAAAGAGATGACTAACTCAAAGGCTCATTCTGCTCTGCAGTCAAAAGGTGAGTATAGACAAAGTCATTTCAATTGCGCGTAAAGATACTGTGTCAAAAAAAGGTTAATTACACCGAACAGACCACCATAAAGAGGTTCATGTATGAAATTATTGTAAATTTTGAGCTTTGCAAGAACTCAAACTGTTTGATTAAATTTCTCTCTAAATGCAGCTATACCTTCAGAGGATGTGTAAATGAAAAAAAATGACCTTGAAGCCAGATTCAGGTTACTGAAAGCTTAGCTGTATGTTGTCAGCAAGCACTACCTAATCCTTCAATAAATAACCAAAAACAGTCCTACTTTAGGGTTCGTACGTCAATGATCAAACCTCAAACAAAAGCTTAAGGAGATGTAGGGCAATGTATTAACTGCTCTAGATAATAACCTTAAAATAGTATTGTTGATTCTAATGGCGAGCAGCCAGACAAGTGCCTTTTTATATATATATCCAAATAGTGTCAGATTGCAGTTGACCTCTGGTGTCAGACTGCATCTCAGTTCTTCTTATGTAGCAACTTTCACTTCACTGCGCTGTAGACAAATAGACACAGACATTAAATGTCCTAGACCTGAGCTGCTAAATAATTAAATAAACGATACAGACCTTTAAATATGGCTTGAGCAGTTGGATCCCAATTTGTCCAGTGTGCTTTCGGGTGCGTCAATCACATCTGAATTTAGACTTTTACAGAGTGATCAAATAACCCAAGAGTGAACAAGACAGAGACTTAACACATTAAAAGTCAGGGTGTTAAGATTTTCATTGTGAAATCAAATTCATTTCATCCTGCTTGTAAAGAGACTGTAGAATTGACTGGATAAAAGAATTATGTAGACGATGTAAAAGGTTACACTCCATTTGAACTATGGAAGGGTAAAGATTCTGCTCTAATAATGTAATCGTGTATGTTTTTCTCTGTACCTTTTGTTTTGTGTAGCTTTCTGGGGGGAATCTGATGACAGCAACTCAGAGATTGAAGCAGCCTTACGCCCTCGACCTTTCAACACAAACATTGACAACGTTGATGACTTCTGTGACTGATATTTCCCTGCAGATATTTTTTAAACGCACCACATTATATCACTGCAAAATTTCAGGCAGTTTGGCTCCCAGTAATTCACCCCCTGACCGTTATTTTAGTGGTCTGCATTGTAAATCATATGCACACTGTATCGTAAAAACAAATAATAAAGTTGACAGCTCTCACGCTGGGTAAAGTATGTGAAGAGTTGTCCAACACTCTGATGTTAACCCTGCTTCAGTCTCTTTATCTGAACAACTCTCCCAGCTCATAATAACAGCTCGAAATAGATTAAACTGATCTTTTAAAGCGATTTGTTTGCACTATGCTGAAAATCATGCATTTTGAATGCCGCAAGCATCTCCGAGTGCTCTACCTCCAGCCTGCTCGAGTGTAATGATGTGAGTCACCTGTGAAATGACAAAGCACAATGGCCACTCTGCACGCTGCTGCGCGACCTGTGAACCTGCTGAAGAGGCCCATCTCCCAGGGCACAAAGTGTTGTAGCGCTAACAAACTCAGAATATTTAGAACCTCCCAACAAACGCTCTACACATATTTCCACAGCTACTTCTTAAATAATTGTGCTCATGCTACAGAAATATAAAGACGCATGTCTAAATTCCTCTGTATTATTGTGCAAATGAGTCACAAGCAGCAGAATTGTTGCTGAAACCACACAATAGTCTTCCTCCAATTTATGATTTTTGCAGCACATTGAACGCTCTGTATCTATTAATAACTCGGAGCTACTGTGTGGGAGGCTACAATCCCAAGTTTACATTTATAGTTCATTATGTCTGTAGTGTAAATTTCCAAAACTGCCATTCTGGGATGTGGTAAAAGCCCCTGGCATTCAGTGTCAGCCGGATTCCATTAGTCAGCTTTAGGTGACTTTACATGCCTGAACCTTTTAAAGTAGGACTCCACATTCATTACCAATAATGGCTTCTGACAGCCCTGACCCACCACAGAAAAGGGACTGTGGCAGAATAATTTGGAGTTTGCTAAAAGGCTCCCTAACATAATATCCATGTTAAGGAGCATGTCAACAGATACTTGTGTGCAACAGATAGCTCATGGTGGAAGTGGAGTTATATTGTACTAATGTGTACTAACACAATAACATTTTTCCATGTTTATTTTAGATAGATCTAGATTGTCTCGAGAATGAGGGAGGATGGGAAACTCCTGAACACTTTGTCAAAATCTAACTGTCCTAAAAATAATCACTAGCTCCAAATTAGGAGCATTTTTCTTAACAATAGCAAATATGTTTTTGCACTTTAAAGAGCATGGGAATCTGAGGGAAGCCTCACCTTTAAAACATGCCATACCTACACCTTTTTATGATTCAGTCACTACACTGAACTAAGAAGAGTGTTGCAGGTTCAGAAATGTGAGTTTATGGATTGTAGGCTCAGTATTATTCAGCTGTAAAATATCTTAACTCATACAGTCCTAATAATCTTTAAATGACATCCAGGTCTTAATGTTTAGCATGATCGAAATCACTCACCTTTGAGAGGCTATATCAGTATTCTATATTGACACTGTAGCAGTGTTGAGGTTTATTTTCACATGCTGAAAATAAATAGCACGTAATCATAGTCCACAAAGTCAGTATCTCTTTTTCAGGTAGTCTGGGTGTTTTCATGTTAAAGCTAGTAGTCCGATCGTTGCAGAGCTCGACACTTCTGTAAATGCTGACATGGTTGACATTGAATTATAAAATATACAGGTGCGTGTGGACTAACACTTTATTGTGCGTTTCTATAAATGAGAAAGTCGAGGTTTTGTCTCTTTATCAGATGTGAAGGAATCACAAATTTACTGTCCTTGATCACAATAATAACAAGTCATCTGCAGTGTAACATTCAAATTATAACCACTGGTTCAAGATGGAGCCAAAGGGCAGAGAGACTGCTTGACAGCTCTCACATTTCCTTTTCAGATGAAAATAAAAAGCACACTTGTTACAGCAACCTAAACAGAACACCTGTGAGAAGCAACGCCAGACTTACTTTGATTCTCATTCCTTGAAGAGGCTTTTAATGTGAAAAATTCCAGTCACATTTACTGCATATTATCAGCCACATGGGCTCGAAGAGAAAACTATTCCTTCATCATCGGCTCCAAATTGAATCAGTACCAATTCAGAATGATGTTTTGGACCAGTGATAGCTCATTTCTGAAGCAGTATGTCTTTTAAAGTAGTATTTAACATGATGTTCTGTAACTCATTCAGCCTTCAATAGCGGTTGAGAGATGCATTTTAGGGAATGAGTGAGCATAATAATAACATGCACAACAACCACGTCTATTGGTAACATGTTGTGTGACTCACTAAATGCTATGACTCAGCCGTTATGCGCCCGTAGAACTCCGCATGTGTCTACCGTATGTGACAAAGGTCAAAGTCTGACACTGTTCAGTTTTAATAAATGGGCAAATACAATGTCTGTCTGACACATCACAAACCAGCTACCAGACAGCAGGAGAAGATAGTGACTAATAGCATTTGGCTTTTTAGTATATTCAGCTTCCAGTACTTGTGAATCCTCTAAGTCTGCTTGAATATCTTTATCAGTTTCTTAGATTTTCCTGATTTAGCATTGCAGCAGTCTTGTGATTGCACCTGCGATTAT
Source organism: Enoplosus armatus (assembly GCF_043641665.1). NCBI lineage: Eukaryota > Metazoa > Chordata > Actinopteri > Centrarchiformes > Enoplosidae > Enoplosus > Enoplosus armatus. Next base: position 6,775,764 of record NC_092194.1, read on the forward strand.
TCAAAACCATGTGGTCTCATTACAGCCCACCACAATGTCATCAGAGAAATTGTCTCTTGTATCGTCGACCTCTTTGTTTGGTGAGTCTTGAAAGAAACCCTTGCTCTTTGATTCTGATGCCCTCACATCACAGCTGAAAGACATCAAACTATTAGTCGATTAATTTGCAATAATTTTGATAATCAATCTGTCATTTGAGTCATTTCTATAGCTGAAATGGTGGAAATTCACAGGTTTTTTCACATAACAAACTGAATATCTTTCTTGTTTTGACTGCTGTTGGGACAAAACAAGACATTTAAAGATCCCACAGTGGGCTCTGGGAAACTGTTATAGGCCTTTTTGACTATTTGCTGACATTCTATAGACCAAATGAATAAGTGAATCAAATTAATTGAGAAAATAATCGGTAGATGAATCAATAATACAATTCACACAGTACAGTATATTGTAGACATGATGTGTCATCTCAGTATGGCCATCCCATAAATCCTGGAACAAAGAGTTAAGACCAGGCAAGGTTACATAATACACAAAACAACTCAAATATATTTTAGAATGTGAGCTCACAACGACTGTTTGAGTATGGAAGCCTGTTCCTTTCAGTCTGGCACGCTATCAAGTACTGAGCTTAAAGCCATTCATGTTCAGTCCACATCAATTCAGCCCTTTTTTTTTTTTCTCCTCACCAATTGCTGCCATGAGTGTCTGGAAAGTTGAGAGCAGGGTCTTGCCCCCTCACAAGCCAGATTGACCTGCTTTTTGTCCAGACAGCTTCCAATAAGAACCGTTCTTTCATTGGCGTCTTGGATTTGAGTCTCATGCATGTGTCTAAATTATTCCTCCAGGACACTTGTGTTACTAGTAAGTGAAATAGTGGATTTGTCCTCCCATGACAGTACATTTCATGCATATCGTGTATGAATAATCATAATAAATGTATACCAATGGTTCCTTTTTGAAAAGTCTTCTGATCCTCTTGCTTTTAAAAATGGCTATCGTGCATTTTGGATTTCGGTTCAAATAAGACTTTAATATTAGCTGCAAGTGGCGGCGAAACATAGATGAAAGCAAGTGGCAAAGTTAAACACATTCATCAACAATGCTATGGTTTTGCTCTCATATGTTTGTGTAATATATTTCTGCTTGCTGGACAAACCGAGGCTCTCGAGTGTGCGCCTTCCATTCTCCCCTGGCCTACTTTTATTTTTATCAGTGAATAATCATTTAGAGCAAGGTCATTTTGATCTTCTGCCTCAATAGGCCTCAATTAAATATTCATTCATTCTGATGTGGCCTCCTCGGCAGCTTCTTTGGTATGTGTGTTAAAGAGACAAAGGGCTGCGCTTTCGATTACACAAGCTTGGGCTTTTTCAAAGAGATCAGGCGCCATTATATAGAGTTAAACAATCTTTTTCACCGATCAACGGAGTTGTTGGTAAAATGTTTACTTTGGCTAGGATTAGTGATTTTGCCCTTGAATGTTAAGACAAAAACAATTTAGTTTGCAAAGCTTAATTGAGCTGTGTCTCCAAGGCTTCATCATGAATTTCGGCAATTTATCTCCCGTTTGGTTGCCTATTGACGAGACTGAAGGCTAGATTTATTCAACCTGAAATTATAATGACAATAACATGTTATGTTAATACACAGCAAGCATCGAAATCTAAATAACAATGTTTGCAATGTGCGTCAATACAGCATATTATTTAGCACCATTGTCTTTTAGCCACGTTAGCGTCATGTGTGTAGGGATGGCAATCCATCGTAGTCAGTTGTTCTGTAGATCCAAAACTTTGGTATATAACTATTTGATGGCTAGGCATGACATTTGGTATACAGACTCATTGTCCGCAGAGGATGAATTGTAATGAACCCTGACTTTCATTTCGTTGACGTTAAAGTTTCCACTTTGTCCAATTCTTCAGTTCATGACAGAGTACCTCTAAAACAAATGACTGAATCTCCATCGGCCACAGTAAAAATATCCTTTACACATGTTTTGCCCCACAAGGAGGATAGAAGAAGGATAAACCTTTTACACGGGAGACATTTTGAGTTGTAGTAGGAAAAGCACAGGTGTTACTAATAACATTAACAATGGCTCCATTATACTCAAGTGTGACAATGAATCAGGATGCACAATACGAGGGCTGTGTCCACAATTCCTCCCTATTTACTGTATAGTGCAGTATATGTGCCCTATGCCATTTTATTTGTCCGTATTCTGAGGGTGAAATATATGTTATGTATACTGGCCTCAAAAATTCCAACAATGGAATGAGAAAAATAGCATCCTGGACACGCCACACAACACCTGTGTCACACAAAATGACGCTGATTCATGAGTAAATCTCAATTTACTGCTTAATATAAAGTAAACTACTGAGTGTCTGTTATATAGGGAGAAGTGAATGAGTGAACAAGGGAGTGAAAACATTCATTATTTACTCCTGCTTTAACCATTGTGACATGTCTGCCATGAAAAGGCCTGTCTGTTCTGTTTTAATTAGCATTACAGCCTTGTTACTTTTACAGCTGATTCATGTGTGGATATTCATATTTGTTAGAATATTATCAATGTTTTGTCTTGTGTCCAGCTGATTAGCTGCAGTCACTAATCTAGACTTTCAAAGAACACAGAAATAATATGTTCAGGTTAATCATTAGGTCTTTTTTGCCCAATAGCTAGAGGTGAAAAGCAACTACTTATAACTACTCTTGTTAAAATACCTTTTAAAATCTTTCCTCAACCCATTATTAAAGAGCTTCTACCTTTTAAGTTGTTTTCTATTGTTTCTAATGTAGTATGTCGTGCTCACAGCATCCGTCTTGTTATAATGACCAAATTAAATCGCCCTAGAGACCCTTCAATTATTTTAATGCTTAATAGGTACTACACTTTTTGAGGACAAGAAAAAATTATTGGCTCTAAAGTAATTAAGAGAAATTATCAGTCAGTCATCTTCTGTGCTCTGGTTTAGTTAAGATCTACTGTAATATTAAAAAATATAGCTTGCTTGTATTTGAGCACACATTTTATTACTCTTTATTAAATCTTGCAATGGCGGCACGTGACTTGGAACCAAAATGTGTCACTAATGTCTCTAAGAGAAATAGTCATTTTGAATCCTGTCAGCCAGAATGTCGTAGGAGAGAAGGACTGTGCTCACTGAAACCTAAACATGTTGGAGAAAGTGTACAATGTCAAATCAACATAAAGAAAGAAATATTATAACATGTAAGTTGGCCAGTGTTTGAGCTAGTTGTTTAAAGTTAGTTTTCCCCCTTTGGACAAATGCGAGTGCTCTGACAAGTCTTAGTATTCCTTTTCACTATATGGAACATATCTCCAGCCCTGCCATTACATTTATCACTTGATTCAGCAAGTATCTGAAAGCGCAGTGGGCGAACAATAGGTCCCAAGGATGATTTGCACATGAATGATGTCTGTGAATGAGAGTGGGTTACAGAGGAAGGCTGTCTCTCCATAGTCAGGGCAGGAAGGTTTGCTCCCCTCTGCCCCCACTCCAAAGACCAGGTGAGATTCTCCGACACAAAGGGCCAAGTGAAAATCTGTTCAGCATGGACGCCTAAAACCCTTATTATGGTGATGCTTTATGGAGGATTTCAGTGGACGTATATAAAAGCACCGAGTTGCTCCCGTCTACAGCTAGATACTATGTCTTTATGGCTTGCCGTTACATGTCCAGAGGGCTTTGATCTTTTGATTACAACACCATATTTTTGCTATATAGTATTGTACAATATGTACCATAGTCTTCATTTCTGTGTGGAACCAAGACAAAACTTACAGTCCCTCTGTACCGAGGCTGTTCACAATGGGTTGTGTATTTATACTGATCCCACTGTGCAAAAAAATGCATTTCATTTGTCCTCAGTTGCTTCAAAATGAACTTTACCTTTTCAACTTTGTTAGCATAGTCAGCAGTAATAACGTCCTTTGAATACTAATTCGACAAAAATAAGTATGTTGAAATTCTTGTAATATTATACATGGCTGTATTTATAGTTGGTGCCGGTGTCTTTGCTCAAAAGCTTAGCAAAAAAGTTAACTTTGTTAGTTGTAGCTATTATATATATTATATTTATATATAGTTATTTGGTATATTTAGGTTGACACTGTTCATTACATGTACCTGGAACATACAGTATGTATGCTATCATTAAATGCATGGCCCGTTCCCCACATGCATTAATACAAATTATGAGCATCACCATTATAAACAGTAGAATAATTACTCCGATCTTTTACTTTTACACAATACCATAGTGTAGAAATACTCTGTTACAAGTTAAAATCCCAAAAGTAAAGTATTGGCATCAAAATATATAAGTACCATAAGTATTCATTATGCAGAAAGGATCATTTCGGAATAATAAATTTTGTATTATTGGATTATAATTATTGATGCATTAATGTGTAAGCATCACTAATGTTACAGGAGGTGTGGCTGATTTTAAAAACTTTATATGCTGTCGGGTAGCTTAATCCATAATAATGCATTTTGTATTAATCTGAATCTGAAATGTAAAAATATCAAAATAAACACAGTGAAGTGAAAAGTACAACACCTGCCTCCGTAATGTAGTGGAGTAGAAGTATAAAGTTGCATAAAATGGAAATACTTTAGTAAAGTACCTCAAAACTGTACTTCGGTACAGTACTTCAATAAATGTACTTAGTTACATTCCACTATTGATTACAAGCTGTCATTTGTTATATATTGCAGAACCACATCAAATATGATTCATTCACCATTCAATCCATGTAAACAGCGAGCAGCTTATTGTAAAATATGCATGATGGCATATTTTGAAGTTTAAACCAACCAACAAAAGGAGTAGGACAGAGGGGATTTCCTGGCTTTTATGACCCATCGAGACACTGGCAGAAGAAATGGTGCCTAGATGAAGGAGGCAGCTATTGTTAGTTCCTGGTGCGTCAAAATACACTGCCAGGGATAAATTACCAGCGAATATCACAATCATTAGCATCAGTTTTTTCTGTCAAAAAATGAACTTTAGTGGAAACATATTTACAGTTTACTGCCCAGATTATTACAAATTGAAACTCTTTGGACATAAAAATAATCAAACTATTTAGGCCAAACAAAGTCAATTATCTCCAACTTGGTCACATTGTTGAAAATTTCTGCTGGTGTGTGACCACACAGGTGACAAAGCCATTATGTCATGTTGTCTGCGTGTGCTATATTGCATGTGTTTCTCATGAAGGTAGTCTTGACTGTGGCGTGGAGTGCCATTTGTGAGTCAAATTATTTTCAGTTCAATGTTCCCTCAATGGAATGCTATTACAGCAAAACATTTAATTACAAAAACAATTCAGAGGCAACAAATATTAAAAACACATGATTTACTAATCAGAGCCCCGGATTCTGAAATAATTCCAGGTATTGGTGCATTAACTCTAGGTTAAAAGGCATGCTTCTCATTTGCCCGATTGAAATGAACTAAAGGAGAAGGAGGAGGAAAGAGTTCAGGAGTCAGAATAATCTTCTCCAAACTGGAGTGATAACCAATGTGGCCCAGTTTTACTCCTGCCTCTAGTCCATTTCTGTGATCCTTCAGTCTGAGGGGACGAGAAGGGCCCGGCTATGCTGAGCCATAATGAAGAGACCCAAACTGGAGCTGTGGTCAGAGAGCTCCAAATCTAGATTGCCAGATTCCTGCTCGAGATGCTTCAAATCACATTATAATTAACCGCATTTAGGATGGAGAGCAGAGAGTCCCTGCTTAGAGCTATTCCCATGATTCTCTCTCTCTTTCCCTCCCTCGCACGCTCTTCCTCTGTCGCTCTCTTCCTCCGTCCCCATCTCTTGCCGTCCCCATTTTCAGTTGGGGTAATTAATATGGAAAGATGGAAAGGCATCATATTCTACAAATTCCTATGAGATTGGCCAGCAAAAGCTGTTAAAGCCAAGTAGGCAAATTAGTATTCATGCAGGTTTTCCTGTTGCAAGTCATCTTTCCCTGTGGGACCAAGTAGTAGATTGGGTAGACAGGCAACGCTCATCCTTGATTATGTGAGCAGAATGCCACCACAGAGCCGAGGCCCAGCAGGAAAAAAAAAACAAAAAAAAACCATTCCTTAGGCAGTAAATCAATTTCTGTGACCTGCTAAATGTAATTGACTACACTCTAATTCTTTAACCCTGTGTATGAGGGTGAAAACACATCCTGAGGTAGAATGATTACCTGCTATTATACAAATCCATGGTTTCTGTATCAGTTAATAACCATTTACAGCAAAATTATACATACGCCATGATTCAGTGGCAATAAACAATTGCTTTAATGCACTAGTCATGTCTTTGTTTAGTCAATCAACTGGATCTCAGAAAACCACCTATTATTCAAAATAGGAAAATGGCTTGGTAAAGAGTTTTTTGCTTTTAGATACATGGAAATTTGTATGTAAATTGAGATGTTAATATTTCAGCTTGTGCTGAATACTGGATATGGCCTTTAATGTTATGGTTCATACACCATAGGATTCACGGGGGAACATTTGATGCTGTTACGCTACATAAAATGCTCTGGTGATTATGGATCCACATTACTGTGGCTTCAGAGTTTTTGCACAGCATAACAAAGGTTATAAATATTTGATTATGTCAAAGACATTGTCAGATATTTGTTTGAAGACAGATAATGCACCATTTTGTTGTTGTTTTTTTCATTCAGCATTCAGTATTAGTCCAGATGTCACAATCAAACCCAAATAGACACATATAATCATCTCTTCCCAAAGATCTTTACATATACAAACACAGTGAACATAATGTCTTCCATTGACATGTTCTCTCAAGGCTTACTTTTTTGTCTACCCAGTCTTTGAAACACAAGCTCATTTGACAGTACATGTATCCCTGGCCTCAACTTGACCAGTTGTCAGTGGGCCCTGGACATGGGCTCTGACTTTGGCCAGATTAATTAGCAGTCCGTCCTCAGCAGTCCGTTCCTGCATTCCTATTAGACCCAGCTCAGCAATCTGCTGGAAGGTAATTTGGTGCTCCATGCACACAGGGCGCAGCATTGACACCTTATGCTTCGTGATTGAAGGCAATCTCCTGGGGACAGCGCTAAATTTATTCATGGTACGCTCTCCCACAGCCACTAGAGACGTGTCTATGCCCGCCTGCCACACATCCACAGATTTCCTGCTCTGCATCTTTCCCCGAATGCACAAATAACACTAAATGATCTGAGGGAGTTGTTGCAGTGTCTTATATTCCTCTCCTTGCAGGGACCTGGTGATCTCTGGGTGAGTGACTTGCCTCTGCTCCGCGGATGAGTCTCTGAAATGAAGACAATGCATAATGTCAGGCTAGTGAATGTTATTGCATTTGCAAATCTTCACCCTCACAACCTCTTCCATTCTCCCTTTGCCCCAAAGGAATACACATTAACAAACACACGCGTCTGTGCTGGGTGCAGCTGGGTCACAGGAAGTGGCACTGATGTAATTCCTTGTTGATGGCTGAAATCTGTTGATAATAGAGATGTTAGCAAAGGTGATCAAAGCAGATTAGCCCAAGACACAGCAGGGGGATTGGTCGGACTCCCTGTCATTAACACCGGCTGTTATCTGGGAGTCGGCACGCTCACTAGTCCTCACTGGGGGAATACAGGGTCAGCCATTAGCATGGAGTAGAAATGCTAATGCTCAACTTGAATCAACAGACCCCTGACTGCCTGCCACCGTTTATTTACTGCTGAGGTTTCAAAGCCGTTACTAGCCAGTGACACAAACAGGTGACCTGTGGCTCTGCTAAGCTTTGTGAGTAGTTGGTTACAGGCACACAAGGTCACAACATAAACAAGGAATGGCCTTTTGTCTCGAGGCACATACTGTGAAGAATATTTGTGAGGCTGAGGCATAAAACATCACATGTGTGACCTGGCCTTTCATGTGACACATTCTAACCTAAAGCATCATGCATATTGTGACCTGTGATTGCTACACCCAGGTGAAGACGCACTTTTCGATTCACAGTGGTATCGCTGAGAGCCTCAAACAACCCCTCGTCTCTCGCAGTGATAAAAGGAAGTACGAGGCATCACTCCTGAGGCTGCAAACTTGTTTGGAGTTATTGAATCATCAGAGCAGAAGAGGCAAACAAGTGCCCTCAAGTCTTGCAGCGCTTGAGCTGGAAGAGGTATTTTGACAATTAGCCCTATGAATTTGTTTCCCTCGGCCACAAAACATGAGTGCTATCAATATTTGTTACACAATACACGCACACGCTACTCCCAGACTGAGGCTAGCATATTTCCTTTGGTAAATGACAATATTGTACCGTCAGTGCAGAAGTGTAACAGTTCTGAGCTTTCGCTATGAATAGAGGCACGAGATGGGAGTATGGCATCATTCAAGTGGAAGTGTTGTTTACTAGTAATCATTGCCATTAATAATACATTGTCTATGTAACAGGTGTGGAGTCTTCGCAATCAGAATAGCTCTATATTTACAGTAAAAGTTGATTTTACCAATAAGGGTAGAATTTGGAGAGCCTGAAAGACAATATGTACAATCTTAACATCATTAACAATAAATGCAATATACAGTGTACAGTGTACTGTAATGTAAAATATAAGACAGTATGCTAAGAATCAGTTAGTCAATACAAGAAAGATTCAAGTCAAAGCAACAACACAACAGAGCACTTGAATAGTTTTATGGCATAAAATATATGTACAACAATAAATGAGCTACTGTATAAGTCTATGATCATTAACCACAAGATGTGTAAATATATCCAACATCCAGAAAATGTGCACACTTACTCAACAAGTAACCTGTCAACCAAATCATCGATTGCGATTCATGCAGGCAAATTGTCAAGTATCAGTGGTAAAAAAAAAGAAGAATAAACACATACATAACTGGGATTATATGAATATGTGGATCTCTGTTTCGATGTGTGCATGTTAAGTAGAGATTTGTGAATGGAAAGAAACATGAGTTACAATGTTGAAAGCTTCTGTGGAACTTATGGCATTGAGAAAAAAGATAGATAGATATGCAAAGCCCACCTAAATGTTAAACATTAAGCGTTTATCATGTCAAGATTTTCTACTCAAACAGGATTGGTAAAATGGGATTCAAAGATCTAGTCCACTGATGCTCAGATCTCCAGGTTGAGGGATTGATTGTGAAACATCTTTTGTGCCCACCTCTAAATGCAGACTCAAGCAAATTTTGTTTGGCCTGCCACACATTCAGTCAGGCACAGGAAAATAAGTGTAGCTCTTTGTATGCAAACATTGACATGAGCACAGCAATGTATGCCATTCAGTTAGTTCTCTTTTCAAAAGCTCCATACTCTGCGAAGGAAGGCCAAGCAGTTGGCCTATTCATTAGTCCCCTGCTTTGATATGTGTTAGCGCAGTACTGTGGGGATAATGCCCCTCAAAAAAAAAAAAAAGAAGAAGAAGAAAATCCATGGGCAATTGTATGTTTTTCCTCTATTTAGTTCATCATTCAGTCGGAATAAAAGTAGCCCAGATCCAGTGATCATGTATCTCAGCTCTTTGAGTAAACACCACAGAAACAAACTGTTGACATGCAGCATTAGTGTTGCATTTTACAGCTTCTATAATTGTTTGAAACAGTGTTTTGTTTATTCATATATTGAAATATTTATGTTAGAGAACTTAAGGTGAAGATAGTCATTACCACTTCATTCTTCACAAGGGCGCAATGCCTCAATTGAACATATTAAATATAAATGTAAAGAATGCAAAATAGATTAAATATAATGGGATGTTTTTTTCAGTTGAAAGAATGTCTTAATTGTGAGTTTAAATAATTCCTCCAACCCTTTATGTGCAACCTTCTCCCTTCACTTTGGATATTTTTTCATGACATGCCTTGTGTGCAGTGTAGCAGCACATTTCCAGCAGTCAGGTGTGATAATGTGCAGCAGCCTGGGAGAGGTCTATAACAAAGACCCCTACATCAGGTGACCTCTAGTAATGTGCCATATAAATAGATTATTCATCCTTCAATCCATCAATGAATTCACCCATTAGTCTACAGTACTCATGTGCATCATGTTAAGCAGGACGACATGGATTTTCCTTCTTTAAAAAACATGGCGCTGCAGAGTCTTCTTCATCAGCATGGAATTAGCTTGAAGGGAAGTCAGTATTAGGCAAGGCAGCTCGTGAATCTGCTGGATTTAACAAAGCTGCTGTGATGGACATATTCTGTTATGTGGTTTCCTTCATGTAATATGAGGTTTCCTTCATGTATTCAGACAATAATTCCCAGTGTTGGGCAAGTTACTTGAAAAAATCATCAATTACTTATTAGATTATTCTACTTTACCAAATAAGTAATAAGTAATTATATTACTCTTTACATTGCATTTGTTCCCACATTGTCTGGGAACCATGAATGCCTGTACAAAATGTTGTGCCAATCTATACAGTAGATATTGAGATATTTCACTGGATCTAATCCAATAGTATGAAACTTATCACTCAGGACCAAAGTGGTGGACCAACAGACCAGCTGACCGACCAACTGCCATCCCTAAAATGACTTAGCAGGAGTAATGGTCGCCTTGAGATTTCAAAAGCGGCAAAAAAACATGTCACTGATTTTGTGTTTGATTCTGTTAAAGAATATCTGGGCAACTGTGAGCAGACTTTTAGATGTAAGTGCATTCACCTGACTGAATAAATTAGTACTGTTGTTCTATTTGGCAGAGCAGATATGAGCCCTCAGACACTAATGACCATGTCATTTGTTGCATAAAGGTTGATTCATTAAAAAATGAAGACATGTGGGACTAAAAGTATTAATGATTCCATCTCTGAATCAATTTCACATTTTTAAGGATAACTTAAACCAACGTAGTTGTAACCCAGCTGAACAAAACGGGTAAAAATAGAAATTTTATAAAAAAATTGAACTATTGACTTTAGTTTTAAGATAATGCTTTTATTTCTGTTATTAGATACTACAGTCGTGACAACTTAGTCAAATACTTTGTTTCACGCATTCCCACCCCCTTACTAAAATGGACAGGAAGTTGAAGTGTAGTTTACGAGCAAAGAAAAACTCCGCGAGACAGAAAGAGAGTTCCTCTGAGGCGCCATATTGAGCTGGAAGTTGTTGCTCCGTGTAACAACGCTGACCTTCACAAAAGTTAGTCACAATAGTTGGCAGTAAGTCAAAACGCTTATTGAAGTCGATCCGTTATCAGAGGATAGAGAAACGGTTTCCCTGCAGAAGCCGCAAGACCGCCGGAAATGCCAGTCTCATGTTAATGAGGTGCACTTCTCATGGCTGGTAAGCTTCTCAGTTTTGTTTTGCTAGGTTTGTTGTGTGCTAGCAATGCAGTTTCGTAGTAATATTCACTATGTTGCTAAAAGAGAAAAAACGGGGATTTCTTCTGACGTGGAGTACACTAACCTACTCCTCATGTTGCTAGAGATGATCAAGTGATTTGTGAAGCTGTATTTTTGATATGAAATGTAGTTCACTGTTACTGCCAAGACTTTTTGGCAAAAATAATTGTTTACTCAATTAGTGAAGCAGGTATGTGTTCTACAGAAAAATACAACTTTGCTTTCAGAGAGTAAGTAAGGTCTGTATTTTCTGTGTTTTATTGCTTACTCAAATATTGGCTAAGCTGCGACATTTTAATTCTAATTTGATGAATGATATTTGTATTGGTGTATGCTAAGCATATTTTATTGGAACAAAATAATTCTAATATCACTTGAGAATAAAGGAAAGCAGAACAAAGACTATAAGCCTGTTTTGTTAATGCAGGCCTGGTCTTCTATTGAGTGAGACGATCCAGTGAAGTAGATGGCGAGCCTCCCAGCTTGATTTCCCAGAACCTGGATCTACATCACCACTGAAACAGCCGGATGAACTATCTGCCTTGTGGTAGGATCTTGCCAGTAACCTGGATTGGTACCAGCTCGAACACACATACTTAAAGAGTGCACTCTGACAGATCAGACCTCCATCTGATCTGAACTCAGTGTTGACTTTGACCAGTTTCCCTCTGTGGTCATCACACACTGACATGGAAGTCACTTGAATCTGTGGAGAAATCCCACATAAGGACAACTAATAAAACTAAGGACGATTTTCTTTAAAGGGCCCAGTTTTATTTTTCATATTCATCCAAATGTGATGCAAGTATAAATGTGATGCAAGTTGCATCTTGCTGTGTGCAGTTAATTGAATTTATTTTTGTTTTATTTTTGTGTATTGCGCTCTAACCCACGTGTAGTAGCATAATCAATGTGACCGTAGCGATTACCAAGTACACACCAACTAAAGCCTAACCTAGCGAAGCTAACGTTACCTTAAGCCTTGCAATGCTTACTTTATCTAAAGTCAGTCTTGGCAATCAAAACTTGCTGCATAGAGTGGAAGGGCAAAGCCTAGTCATAAATAGGTTTATTCACTTCAGTAGTCTAGCCTCTCAACTTTATACAAACTACTGCCTGGTGCCTGGATTGCCTGGTGCGTGCTGGTCACAGAATCACAGAAAGCTTTGCAGTGCTTGTTTTGCTCGACAAATAACGTTAGCTACATTTAACTAACGTTAGCCAAAGTGTTAGCTGGCTTTGTCTTATCCACCAAGTAAATTCATATTTATGTAAAACCTCATCTTGCAATGTTTTTCATAAATAATATAGACATATTATATACCTCTATGTCTTGGAGGAAGAGGGCCAATTCAGGATCAGATTTGAATCCTTTCAAATTCTGCAGTTCTCTCCATCTCTGAATGATTGACCAAGTTTGACTCGTGTTTTCACCCGTGCTCTATCACTGTCTCTTTTTAGCTTCTATTTTGGTTCTCGGTCAATCTCCTCCTCCCTCCTTTTAACTGGCTAACGCACTGCTCACTGTGCGCATCAGTATTAAATTGAGACTGTTTCATAACCAGTTAAAAACGCCTTGTAGTTGCTTTAATGTTTCGTTTCCCTCATCACTTCGTTCAAAACAAGTTCCTTTGTTTTCAATAAGGGCCACCTTGTTAACATTATCAGCTGTCTCCTATGATTTACGTGAACAATGCTACGAATGTTGACAAGCATGTTTTTTGGGAAAACTGAAGGACAAATGTTGTATCCACTTGTTGAAATCAATCGCATTATTTAATATTAACAAAACTATGACCAATTTCTAACCTTCTACATTCTCAAGGATGTAATTAAGTGTGTTTTAAAATGCCAAACTAGAAAATTAAGTTTACTTGTTTTGCTTTGTCAAAATGGATCTGTTGTATAGCATTTGGAGAGAACTCATTTCAAGGTTGACAGTTTTTGACAAATTACTGGTAAGAGTAAAAAGAGTAAATAAAAAATGACAGGGGCGTCAGTTGTTCCTCAAAGTGGAGAGTTTCCTATTCTGTGGCAAGGAAGGACAACCAGTAAAATTGCGTCACTGAATTGAAAATACACTATCTAAAACTACATTATGTTTCACAGATGTTTCACGTGTTATATAAGTCCTGCAAGAGTAATCTGCCGTAGAACTGGAATTATGTTCACACACCGTAAACAATAATCTGTTCATAATAATATTAATAGAAGATTAATATCAGTCTTCTAATACCGTTGTTTTGGCCTCTGTTGGTGTGGTGATTTGAGGCTCCAAATAAACTCACCCGTGGTGTACAGTGATATAGCTGCAGAGGTGGTGATGCGGATAAGATTGCAGTTTCATTCATGTCCATTCATGGGTTCAAAAAAGACTTTTATGAAGTCTGAAGTTTTGGATGTTTTACTTTTATACATATGTATTTCCCAATTTTAAGGTAAAAAATGTATATTAATAAGGGATAGAAATGATGTTAAATCCCTGTAGTCATCAGACAGATGCAGGAACACCACATGCAGGTCATCTACAATCCGGTTTAAGTGATGTGCTGCTTACATACACCTCATCCACCTCTTCATGCTCAACAAACCACACTGGTCATTCTTCACAGTGTCTATCTCTAAAAGTGTTTAGAGTTTTGCTTAATAAAAAAAAAAAAGTCTCAAATAATTTGCAAGTACAAAAACCTGGCTTGCACACACTCAGGTTTACGATTGACATTAATTAGAACTTTAAATCTCAGTTAGGTTACATCACAGCAGAGATTTAGGGTTTTCAATTAATCTAACTTTTTATCTCTGTTTAGGACTTTTCATCTGTAATGTGCATGTTTTTCGCTACATTGCTATGGCAGAAGCTGTCTCATTTCAAATTAGACCAGTGGGTCTCAGGTGCTACATATATTTAGTAACATTCAGCAATAACTAGATGTCACAAGAAGTCTGTCGATGCAGTTTAGAGAGAAAAAAAAATGACACTAGCCAAATATTAGCATTGCTGTGCATAGATTACATATTATAACAGTGGGGACCTAAGGGCAGATTTTCCCTTTTAAAGTGTACCTCATAGCTCCTTTTAATTAATCTAAGCATTTTCATTAATTTCTTCAAATCAATCTTAATAGAGGTAGTGATCACTTATTTAGAGGCAGAACAAGCTTTCCACACAGGTTGAAATCAGATTGCTTTCCCCTTTAGGTCTATTTGCATCCCTATTTACGCTCCCACTGTAACTGTCTCCAAGGCAACTCACTTCCACTGCATGATACACCATGTTCATATATGCTAACTGCACTGTTAACTGATATGCTGTTAGCCTCACACTGGTTGTCATCACTGCTATGGGCTTATTGTGTGCTCTATTGATACTCTGTCATATTGCTGCCATGGCTATGTATTGCTGTGCAACATTGCAAAGGGCAGTACTACCTTGTCAACCTGACCTGGTCAATCGCACAATAAAGTACTCTGGTTGCCCTTTGTCACCGCTGCTATCTTGTCATTTTCTCACCTACCATGAAATAAAAACGTATCTGCACACATCTCACACCTCTATCCTGCTAACTAATTTAGTGGTATTTCTGTGTTGTAATTCATTGTTTTATTATCATTATTAATGATATTAGAAGGGAAATGCGCTGATTTTACACACTCAGTCTCTTCACATGTCTTGAGGAGTACTAATGCATGTGTGAAAGTTGTATAAAGCCTTTTGTGACTCTAGAGGGAGCTGTGTGAAGTCTGATAAATAGCCTGAAGTGATGTCACTTGAACTGCGTTAGTTTGGCCTGAAGACTTCAAGTTAAATGAAAATAAATAAATAAATGAGTAAGAAAGAAGTGAACTTGATCTCTGTAGCCCGCTCCTCATCTCAGCTTGAGGCTAGCCGATACTAGATGCTCTACTGCAACGATTTTTTCAAACTGTCCATCGTGAGTCTGACAATGCTAAATCAGCGGAGTACTTTTTTTAAAGTCAGGTGTTATAGGACAAATCACAGAAGCGTAGTACTGTAGTTTGAGATAAGAGCTGGTCAGAGATTAAATGAATAACTAGGAGTTCATTTCTTATTTCTTATCCTGCCGAAAGATGTTGTGAACATGTCTCTGGGCCAGTGACAGCCTAAAGATGAGAAAGTGTGAGCTTGCCAGATGAACTGTGTACGGGTATAAGTGATTCTCTCTCATGCCCTTAATAGCTACCCCATCTGTCCAGTGGAAAGTCTGCGTGGCCCAGAGTAGAAGAACAGGCGCTTAATGTACAAGTGTGACACAGGATCTTTAACGTTTGATATTGAATCATATGTATTGTATATGTTTAAGCTTTTTTTTGTCACATCTCAACTGCAGCCAGAGCTTACACATGTCCCTTAGTTTGGATTTAACGACAGCAATTTAAAAGTCTGCAAAGTAAGAGGAGCTATGACACGATAAGGGACTACCAACAGATCTAACTTATACTTTCATTCATCTTGTAAAAGTACATTTTAATGTGACTTGAAATACTTTGCCCATTGTGTTGTCTAGTAGACATTCTAACAAACAAACACTGAAAAGAAGTGAAAATGATAAATTAGGTGTACTTATATCTCACCACACCACTGGAGCTTTAACCAGCCAGATCCCCTCCCTAAAAGCTGGCAATAGCAGTTTTATATTTGACCATAACATACAGTTTCTTCATTGTTATAGCTGGCAATAGAAGACAGAAAAACGCCTTCATGTCTTAGCCTCTGTTCTGTGGTTTTGCTTGTTTGAAGTTTGAAGCTTTCCGGAAGGTACTGAGCTTGACAGTATCAGGCTGGTAGATTGAGCAAAGGGCAACGCGGTCAATCAAAGGCCACCTTTCCTCTCTCAGCCTTTGCTTTGGGGTCTTCCTGACGGTAATTCTCTGATTTGACTTTGATGTGCCAATTTGTGCCTGATGAATAATTGTCTGGTTTGCTGATAACTTGTGGGAGTCAAGTGTATTCTGGTGGCACTCAATGCAAATGGGAGATATTTGGGTCCTTCAAATCACGACAGTAGCCCTTCTACATTTGCTTCCCCTTTCCGTGAGTAAACTGACCAATTAGCTGTGTTTGAAGAAGCCATTTTTGATTAGAGCAATCAGTAAACAGCAAGGCCTCTCCATGATTGTCCCCCTGATTAGATGAGTTGTCACTTGAGAAGTTGTTGGAAATTTTAATTTATGGCCTTATATCGCTGGAAAGTATGGTAATTACCTAATCCATTCTCCACAGTTCAGCATTTGGATTAAAATGCATCCATACTGTCAATGCTGATGACCTAATTTGTCCTCCTAAAGTTTCTAAGTAGCCTCTGAATCGACTGAATCAAGTAAATAGGACAGCCACCATTTAGACGCAGGAGGACAACACTGATGTCAGTGGTGATGACATGCAGCGGACAAGCAGCATATTGACTGAAAGTTAAACTTTATAACAGATGTTTTGGTTTATGTCTCTTACTCGTGGTTGTATTTACACCCTGTCGCCTCTGGCAACAGGCTCATTACTGATGATCACAGAATAATCTGCGTAAGGAACAGCGTCTTATTATTCACACCCATCTCTGAGTGTCTGTGCATTCGATCCCAATTAACACTATAGAACAGTCAATGACTAAAGGACTGAAATAAGTGATAAATTACAACACTTCTTATGTCACAGTAATTCAGTAAATGTATTAAATAAGTAGTTATATGTAATTTGAAAAACATGGTATTCTGAGTGATGTAATGTAACGCAAATGTAGAGTAATGTAGTACAGCACACTTAAAGGTACGAGAGGTGAGGCATGATGTAGTTCTCGAAGAAAAACAAGTTCTTGCACACAATTTCATAGCAGATTTCATTTATTGAAGACATTGTTAAGGTTATGGTGTATAGTCAGAGCTTGAATCTACATCAAGTGAAAAGAAAAAAAGCATTTATTATAAAAAGTGACCTACCTATAAAGAAACCGTTTTTTTTTCATTTGTTCACAATATAGAACACATTAAAAATGGTATAAAGTATAATATTCTCCTATGTATAGAAGCATAGTACATACTAACTCCACACAAATAACATGTGAAAACAGCAGAGATTCCCCAATTGGCCAAGACTGAATAGGGGATGAGGCAGAAGGCATTATTTTGAACACAATCATCCAGAACTTATATAATTTAACATATACAATTTATAAATGTAAAGCAGCTGGCAATGTTGCTCTGCTTGTGTAGAAGTACATTAGTTCAGTCATCTTACTTATTAGTAAGATATTGCCCTATTTTATTGTATATTGTATATCTTCTGCCTGAGTATTAGTTGTTTCCAGTTATTTCATGAATAGTCTGTAATTTAAACTCCTCACTTTTTTAATTTGATATGACTAATGATGAAAGGGAACCAACACAGTAATACATTTCCCTCACAGCATCACTAACATTTCTGCAATATTTTGAATCACTTGCTGAGGAGCTAAGAAAGCCACTAACCTTCATAAGCTTGACCTCAAAGTTACATCATACAATGTTATCCAGGGCACACCTATAGCCCATCGCAGATTGCAGTGTATTGACCACCAAATCCCCAAATGATGCCTTAATCAATACAGCAGACGGAGTAAGTAGACAGGGGAAGGGTGTGTGTGTGACACAAAGCCAGGATTAGGCCTGATTAGGGCAGTTTTAACATGTCCTGCTGATTAGGGGCCAGTGGATCTGACCGCTAATTAGCTGTGAAGTGTGGCTGGCCGCATAGACAGGACAGCGGCAGGAGGAGGGGTTGGCAGCCCAAACTCACCCTCTCCCTCTCTCACCGTTCCTCCCTCCCTCCCTTGTCCACTCACCACCCCCACAAAAGGGTCTGGGGCTCTTTGATTGGGTGTGCTGCATTGTGGAGAGGGGAGTTGAAAAAGAGTCCCATTTCCCTTTTTCTGTGCCACTACCCCCTGCAGGGTGAAGTCAATGTACCCTTTCTGTGCCTTCGTATGACCAGCTGGCTACAGCGGGGCAAATAAACACTCCAGATCCACTGGCCAGTATGACTGCCATCTGAAACAGAGCCTTTGTCCCATGTGGATTGAGCCCTAATTGGTGTTCCCGAGACAAATTCTCATTGTGATTGTTATTTGCACTGATGAGGTTTTAACGGACAGATAATACACAGGAGATCCAAGTTACAAGTAAATAAAGGAAGAATAGAGGGATGTTTTTTTCTCAACATTAAATAAACTGTAGATACAAATAGATACACATAAATCCAAATGTTATTCATAAAAAAGAGCTGAATACAACATCTCACTTTATAACCAAAGTAAGATATTCTAGAGCTCAATCTTACCATAAGTGTACAGTTATTTGCGTGAAAACAAATGCCATATTTTGGCCTGTACTATGCCAAAACCATGGACTTTATGGACCTGGGCCGACCTTTAGATCAGTGGTTTCCCAACCCTTTTGGCTTGTATCTTAAAATTAAATAATGTCAATGTCACAAGTTTATTTTAAGTTGACCAGGGTGATTTTCCGACTTTTCAGTTTTCATGGCCTGAAGGGAAATTATCAACTATTTCACAAGAAAAAAGGAATCATTAGACATGTCCAAAAAAATAAACAGTTCTATACTAAAGAAATATATTTTGGATTCCCTCCTATACCAGTAATCATCTCATGACCCCTCAGATTTATCTTGCAACCCCTTTGGGGTCAGGCTGGGAACCACTGCTTTAGATTTAAGTGGAAACCTTATCCTAAACAAAATTACTTAACCTAACCTGAACCCCCCCAAAATGAACCAAACTAACTATTACTAAAGTAATAATCAATAAAATAACTCACTTTTTGTAGCATATGGCACATTTGTTCATCATAGAAAATGTAGAAACAAAAAGAAATTACATTGATTTCGTTTGTACCTGAAGCAATTTGTGTATTTGCAGAATTTGAAGTGAATTCAGCTGTTTCCCCCACATTTCCCTTCCCTGCCTCCACCCTGAGACCTCCTGGCCACTGCAACTCAAGAGGAAGAGAGGAGAGAGTAAAAGGAACATGGGATTTGGGGCGTAATCCTGTTTGTCCTTGGGGTCACATGCTCTACAGAGTTGAGATTGTCAGCTACAGTCTGGAAGTTTATTCGAGGGACAAACAGCAGTCTAATTGTAATTCCCTCTGGAGAGCAGTCGGTGTCTCCAGCTGAATGCTGGAGAGGAGACAGGTTGCTGCAAGATGATAATTGAAAAGAAAGTGGGTGGTCCTCTTTGGCCCCCGTGGCCCTCTGGGACAGTTATATTGAGACTCCTGCGTGTTTTGGAGGGGGCAGATTACAGAATGTTATATTTGAAGAAACGATTATGTCCTTCTGGGCTTAATTTGACAGACGTAGCTATTGAGTGGTGGCTGTTTCTGTTGTCTTTTGCCATTCATGTCTATTTGTGTGTGTGTGTGTGTTTGGCTGTTTGCTGTTGGATCATTGCCCCTCATTAACTAGTTCTGAGAGCACCTTTCAGTTTTTTTTCAAGCATGTTTAAAGAGTTGTCCTTGAATTTTCCCGAGCATTTTTTTTTTTTTACTTTGTACGATGTCTGACTCCCATGTTTGTTTGTGTATTATGTGTTCACAGCATGCACACCTATTCAAATTAAAATGCATGACTGTGTCTATCTAAATACATTGCCTATGTGATGAGATTCAGTTCTGTCTAGGAAAAGAAACAAAAAGAAATACAAAACAACACAATTACAGGCACACACACATAGGTAACTATGCCCTAGCCAACACATACTGATCTTATCCATTGCCTACCTTCATTGAACTGCTCTTCAGCCCTGGCCCTATTAACCAGTAATCCGCAGACTGGCAGCTGGCCATTACTGTGGCAACGGTGAGCTGAGACAAAACTGCTTGTTGGTTCAAAAGTAAAGACGAGTATTGTGAAGGACAGAGATGAACTCCTTTGTCCTGTAAATGTGTCTGTTCATATTTCTGAATACAAAAACTCAGTTTCTTACTCTTTTTCACCTGAACTCTTTGCATGTTTGGAGGTGACAGTTAAATGTCTTTTATGCTTGTTTGATTTTCTTTTTTGTCGTTCTGGGCGGATTGAAACCCATTCCAAGGATTGAGTGTAATTATATCATGTGCAGCCCTGGCGATATAACAGACAAAGGTATTCTGAATGGCTTACAAACCTCTTGTCAAGAAGTTTGTCCTTCATGTCATGAAAAACATTGGTTACTGATATGTACAGTAATTTCAGTGTGTGACTTAAGTCTCTGTCTTGTTTAACTTTTCGGTTTTTGATTGAAGATGTGTAAGGTCAGATTTATAAACTCTATGGAATAACATGCATTCTACAAAAACTTTCATTTTCATGGTGACAAAAAATATGCCAGACATTTTTGTATGAAAGCGCGTTCTTTTGGAATTCCTGAAATGAAAGTAATGACACATTAAATATCCTGTGGTAATAGTGTGTCTATGTTGATATTATTGTTATGGCTTAGTCTCACCTCACATAGCTCGTGGTAGTTTGTTTGTGTATAACGTTTGTCCTTGAAATGCTCCCTTTATGGAGGTTGTTCTGTAAGATGACAAAAACATCCAAATTACACCGACGTATTGTGCAAGTCAGTGAAATTATACGGAGGCTACAGTAATACAAGAAGGAAAGACAGAATTAAATGAAGAATTTAAAAAAAAGAGAGTTCAAAATGTGTTTCATTTTTTCTTAAAATGTAGTGATGTTAATGGAAGTATGCAAATAGCTTGAGTGTAATGTGCTTAATGTCACAGCCTCTCAGTAAGTTATTACACAGTAAAGCACGTCTTTCTCCAACCTCTCCTGTCTTGGAGTCTAAACACAGTGGCACCTCAGTAGGGGCTCCACGGCCGTAATAGATTTTGGAATTGGCTAAACTAATTTTCTTAAAGAAGAGTTTGTGGGACTTAATGAGGCATAACTAATGGAGTCCCCACAATCATCAGTGCCATGCTGGAAGCACCGTGGCAGGACAGAGCAGCCATTGATTCTTGCTTCAAACCTCTTGAGTTCCTAATCAGCTTCTTTGGTTGTACGTTTCAGGCCTGACAAACCTATTGTTGACCTGTGTCAGTGGAGGTCAGTAGTTATTAGTGGCAACTGAAAACAGTTTCTCTAACTACTTATGAGCGAATTGAATAACATGCATAGGGGGACTTGGAGGGGGGATTACTGGCAGCGCAGCGAGTCCGGGCGGCGCAGGAGAGAATGTGACATGGTTTTCTAATAAGGGATGCTGCCCCCCCCTCCTCCACCACCACCACCACCACCACCACACACACACACACTCACACTCCTAACCTGGCCCTCCATCCTTCATCCTCTGCCCCTTTCTACAGACATTTGTGAATAGTCTTCAAAAGGTTGCTTTGGCCCTGCAATGCCTCATATTGCTAAAATGGTATTCATAGTAAGCAATGGAATTAGCTAGTGCAAGTCCTAGAATAGCATATAAGTGTCTGTGTGTGTGTGTGTGTGTGTGTGTGTGTGTGTGTGTGTGTGTGTGCACGCATGTGCATTTGAGTTCATGTTATCATCAAACCAAAGGCAACGGTAAAAATGTGGTTTCATGTATTTAATTTCATGGAAATCTATTAGAGTGAGAATTGCTTTTGGAATCCTATGACCTTCTTGAAATGTTTTTTTTACACTCTGTAGGAAGATGATTATTTGCAGGCTATTTCTCCCATTTGAAAAATGTCTAGAATTAGGGAACTTTTTGCTCCCTGGGCCAGGCACAGGTTTGTCATAGAAAAGAGAAAGATTGTCTCTCCTTGGCAGGATACCAGGGCAATACACTAATTAAAATCTTGCTCTGTGTCTCAGAGAACTTGCCAATTCAATGCATTCATTCTCACAGTGAAATGAAAAGCGGACCTCGCCTCTCCTAGTTATTTCACGTGGGGCAAGATTTGGGGACTATTTCTGGGAAGGAAGGAGAGAGGAGGTGGTGGAACTTGTAGGAGTAAACTTTGGATGTCACTACTGGCTTAATATCTATTAATGATGTCTATCTATATCACATGTATGCATTTACATTAGCATACCAAATATCATAAATAATATAATATCTTCTCTGTGAAGTATAGAGCCACATTATTCCATCTTTACCTGTGTGTCTTGAGGAAAACCCTCAGAAACTAGGCCAGATATGCTTTTAGCTGTCTGTCTCAATTGCTTTCTTGGTTAAGACTAACAACACGAAACAATTCCCCCCCTCCTGTTGTAGCGGCAAAGCAAAAAAAAAAACAGTGTGCTGTGCATGATGAGGGTTATATGTTTGGCCTATGTTTCTGTGTAAACTATACAGCCAATAATGTTAAGCCCTTGCCAATTAGCGTTCTCTAGGTTGCTAGGTCGCCATGGTCAATTGAGGAGCACATCAATAGGACTTGAAAAGGTTTCTCTGCGATCAGACCTTCTGACATATTAAGTAGAATAATGGGGAGGAAGGGAGTTGGGGGGGAGGGGGTTGTTGCAGAGACTGAAGTAAGGCTTCCTTCCTACACTCACATTATGCAGTGCAACCTGCAATTACCTGAGAAGAATAGTCTAAAACATTCTTTACATCTATGAAAAAGATTATCCTCCACTAATGCCAACAGTATATATGGCATTGAGGTAGTGACAGACTCCGATGGAAATTGTTTGTGTAATAGAGGCAGTTTTATATATGTATGACTTATTCAGTTGCTGTGTTTGTGTATGTGAATGTGGGCTGTGTATGCATGCACATGAGCATACTATGCATCTATTTGTATGCATACATGTGCGTGTGTGTGCGTGTGTGTGCGTGTGTGTGCGCGTGTGTGTGTGTGTGTGGATGCTGTTAACACAGACAGCCTTTTAAGCTGGTTCTGCAACTACACAAATGGAAGTAACACCACACAGTAGGGGCCGCAGCCCCCAAAACTTTCCAGACAGAAATGATGATGCCAGCACCAATTACAGTGCCCAGACTGTCTCATATATCCTTACAAAGAGAGGTACCCCCAATAAACTGAGAGAAGCAACAGGCACAATAGCCAGTGATTACCAAGCATAGCCTATTAGTGCGCCATAACTATGGCTATTGAAAAGAGAAAAGAATGGCTTCACCTCCACTTTCATTTCATGTGGTACACCATCAGAATCTTTGTTGACAGCTCATTCGTGCCCTCAATTTGGAGACAAAATCTATCAGAAACATCTTGCAGCATCAAAGTGTATATTGTGGAATGCATTTCTCTTTTTAATGCTCTTATCAAACTCTCCTCTGATGGAGTTGTCGCGCCCAATTCCAAATGTCAGGTGCATATTGGCTCTGATGCTTCCTTCGAGTGTGGGGATGATAGCACATATACATACAGCTGCCAGGTATGTGAAGGGGTTGGAAATGGGGGCTCTCCAAGGTCTCCATTGAGACACACTGATAGCCATCATCATCATCATCATCATCACAGGGTGTCATCAGCAAAAGGGATTGAGAAGTAATTTCCAAACGTGTTTAAATGACCACAGGAAATGAAATGTTAGATCCTATTATCAGCCACTGCTGGTGTAAAAAACAAACAAAAAAAAGGTTTGGAGGACAGAAGCAAAGGGGAACCGACACTGACGCTAAGTGATGACCTTAAACACTTTGGAGTTTGTTTGCACAAATCATTCATCTTCTAAAGAGATGGATCAGAATGACGTGTGTGTGTGTGTGTGTGGATGAAACAGAGTGTGACAATGTGCTGCAGGGTATTTTGCTTACAGTGCCTTTCAATGCATCATAAAACAAATGGATAATAACTGTCATTTAAATGAAAATGTAGTGAATACATAAACATGTGCAGCATTTGTATTAACTTTTGAAAATCTTAATATTTTGTGAAATATTTAGTCAAGCAATGATTGGATCAGAATTACAACAAGAAATCGGTCTAAAATACGGATTGAACTTTGAAGTTGTGAAACATTTTTGAAGAATTTGACGTGTTAATTCACATTATAGAAGCACGTTCTCCTTTTGATATCGCCGACAGTGCGCCAATCCGAAATATTAATGCCCCCGAAATACGGAACTGACTCCCACCCAGTTTCACTTCCGCTCAAATTCAGATTGAATAAAAAGGGAGGAATTTGAGTTAAAGATCGTAACAAATTTTAAATTCACAAAGTTAAATTAAGAAGCATATTTTTTGTTATTTGTATTTGATTTTAAAGTGATGATGGAAACCTATTTTGATAAATGTATAATTTAGGCACTGAGGCCTGTGCATAATAATAATAATAATAATAATAATAATAATAATAATAATAACACGCCTAATAGTAATAATAATAATATTTTACCCTTTGATTATGGTGTAATTCATTTTAATGCAGCATACTACTAATAATGCGAGGCATGTACTCCAGTCCTTTGGATAATACATTCGGTCTTATAATAATTGGCAATCATTGTGTATTTTATGGAAGCTCGCATTCATGTCAATATTAAACCTGCTGGAAAGTGTTAGGGATTTTTAAAAGGACGATTCCCCGGTCTCAGAGTCTTGCAGACTTCCTCCATGAAAAGCAGCCCTCCAAAATGTCACCTGAACAATGCTGGCTCCCTCATCGACCTTGCTTTCCAGCTCAATTTGGTCTCAATCACAACATAATGAAAATGCACTCCAAAACAGATCCCTTTTAAAAAATTACTTCTCCAGGAATAGCTCTCACACTTCAAGTTATTTATTGTTAACGTTCACTTGGTTTTGAAACATATACAGCAGCCATCACGCATTTGTTCCTTTTTAACTTACAAAAGAATAAAGAAAACATAAAAGTGGACGCCATAACGATTATTATACAGTTAAACGCATTCTTGTGTGTTAGCCAAATATACAAGTCCCTACTTTTATTTAATAAGTCTAAATGAATACATTAGTTTACAATATTAATATGATAAAATACCAGGTTATCACCGCAAATAAGGAGTGGTGGCTTAGTGTACTTCAAACCTGATCCCACCCCCCCCACCCCCCACCCCCAGTCCGCACTCAAGTGAAGCAGCATTCCTTTTTGTTTCAACAACATAGACTACGTTTAAAACATCATGAGGAAGGTCCAAAACATGGATTACAAAAGGTCCAGAAACGACATAATTGCTTTCAAGGGCAGCCATTTCTGTAATGTTCAAAAATAGACTCCCCTCTCAGAGATGTCAAGAAAATGTGCCCTGATCAGCTGGTGCGCCTCTGTGCGCCTTGTCCCTTCCAACACCAAAGGGCCCCCATTTTCAGCCTTCATACATATATATGTATATATATGTGTGTATACATATATGCATATATATACATATATATATACATGTTTTGCTCTTGCATGGGCTCATCCGCAGGTTCACATAGAAAACGTGGAAAGTGACAGTACTGTGTTAAGTCCTACCACGTTCTGCCGTAGAGGAGGTTTGAGCTGACCATGTTACTGGTGTAATCTACAGCAGATGTGTCTATCTGGGCCATGTTAAGCTGGCTGTGCAGTGAGGGGGGGCTGGGCGACATCTCCTCCAGCTCCAAAGCGTTCACCTGCTGCTGGCTTTGGTGCTGGGTGAGGCTGTTGGTCGGGGATGCGAGCACAACTCCGGCTCCGTTCTGCTGTTGGTTTTGTTGTTGGCTCTGTTGTACCTGTTGCTGGTTCGGCGTCGGCGTGTTCGAGCCGTTCTGGCACGGTTTACCGTCCTTCACCAGAACTGGCACGGCTACGCGCCTCGGGGACTGCGCCTGCTGTTGGCACAGGTTACCGTCCTGCTGCTGCTGCTGCAGCTGCTGCGCTGCCTTGTCCTTGGCCTGGCGCTTCATCTTGTACCGGTGGTTCTGAAACCAGATCTTCACCTGGGTCGGCGTCAGGTGGATCATGCTGGCCAGGTGCTCCCTCTCGGGCGCCGACAGGTATTTCTGCTGCTTAAACCTCCTCTCCAGCTCGTAGACCTGAGCCTGCGAGAACAGGACGCGCCGTTTCCTCCTGGGCGCTGCGTGGAGAACTGGCATGGATTTGGTAGCGTCCCCCATTCCTGTGAGACTCCCCATGCCGGTCATGTTCATACCTGTGGAAGGTCCCATGAATCTAGAAACTTAAAAATATACATACATATACGTGCGTTCAATAAACAGAAGAGGAGAACACTGTTTCGCCTGAAGTAGTCTTTATTGATTAGTGACTGTTATATGCGTTCATTATCGAAGTTGGAAAGCATCAGCTTTAAAAAAAACATTTGATAATAATAATAATAATAATAATAATAATAATAATAATACATATCTAGATCTTGCTTTTGAATATTTACTGACGCCAAAGACAAATAAAAGTCGAGCCAGACTTGAAAGAATGATCTCCTTTTCAGTTTAACCGTCATCAAAAATAGCAATTCTTAATTAAAGATGTCGTAAAATATTGTAGTGTATTTGCATTAACTTTTCGTCTCCCAAACATAAATTAAAAAGCGACACATATTTAGTCTTGTGCGTTTTCCTCTCTCATTCCTGAAATGACAATTCAATGATTTTATTTACGGTGAAGTAAAAATCCGAAAAGTGTGTGTAAATGGAGTAAAGAACTTACTTGTGGAGTATCTGGGATCCGGGTTGGCGCTGTACCACCCTGTTGCTGCTGCACTATTCCGCATGCTTTCCTGGTACGACGGGAGGTCTCCCATGTTGCCAATGCTTCCATTGCAGTATCCCCCCATTGCGCTGTGGGAGAACTGGGAGACGGTGTGCGGCATGTGGTAAGTGCTGGCCACGGCGGCGTTGTGGCCCATGGAGTGCTGTTGCATGCCGGTCTGAGACACCTGAGGCTGCCGGTAGGCTCCCAGTGGAGAGGTTAGGTTCCCTGCGCCGTCCATGCCACCAAACTTCTTGTAGGTCTCCTCGATTGGACTCAAAATATCTGTCACTGAAAAAGGCGTTGTGTGCTTTGGGCTCAACGACATGATTCAGAAAGCAGGTAGATTTTTGTGTTTGAGCAGATCACCCGTGTTGTTGTATCGGCTCTCTCCTTGGTGGATGTCTACGTAAGAGAGTGCTTGTAGTGCGCCTGAGATCCTATTGATCGCCTTCGAGAAGGAGGCGAGCCCAGGGCGCTCTTAGCCCGGGTTTATTGGAGCCAGGAGCCAGGTTTACGACAAACACAGGGGGCGGAGCAAAACTCCTAAACCAGCAAACAATAGTCATTGACATTTTAGGGAAATAATTCATGAAAATGCACTTTTCTTTATATCAAGTTGTGTACACTAATAAAACGACGCCGCATATTTATGATTCTGTCCTTTCTGACAACTATATACAGGTGAGAATAACCCATTGTGTTCTGCACGTCAGCTGATCTGACCACATATGACTGTTTTGCGTCAGTAGGGAATTCCACTCTTTCTAGAAACTTTGAGAGCACTTTTAGCAGACATAAGGGCCACCGAGTATCATCAAAGAGGCACAATGAAGTTGTATGACCGGCTCATTTATGCTTCTTAAGCATCATTTTGCCCCACCAGAGAGGGACGAGTCCAAATAAGCTCAAAATGACAAAATGCTGAAAGGGAGCGGCGATAGGGATCCGACCTGTGAGTATATCAATACCTAACATTCATGACCAGGCAGGGCAACGGATATAATACACAGGATTTACACATTTATATCTAAACCTGCCCATGCAGCTTGCCCTCCTGTTCGTGGAAACAATTGAAGAGAAATTACAATTTTATACATTTCTTTAAAAAAAACAAAACTAGTTGTTTCATTAGACTTAATGCAATTTAGAGACAATATTGTAAGCCTCAAACCCTCGAGTCTGGCCACCATGCATTAATGACAGTCTTGACCTGACATTGTAATCTCTGAGCAAACTGACTGGCGCCAGGGGAAGAATCAGAGGAAGAGAGAGAC
This sequence comes from Enoplosus armatus, assembly GCF_043641665.1. NCBI lineage: Eukaryota > Metazoa > Chordata > Actinopteri > Centrarchiformes > Enoplosidae > Enoplosus > Enoplosus armatus. The sequence goes on from NC_092194.1 coordinate 6,804,084, forward strand.
ACGACGGGGGGGTCAAAAGAGAGAAAAAAAAAGGCTCCTACAAATTGCAATAATGAATACCAGTTAATGTCGCTGCCCATTATAACCTAACATGTGTCCCTTATGGATCTATAACGCATTATTGAGCCTATAGCTCACAACTGTCCAACAATAGAGAGGAGTAGCTGCCATGTCGCTCATAAACGCGTCTGATCATAATCATGATATTTGCTCTGATTTGTTTTCCATCACTATCAACTCCTCGCAGCAGCAGCAGCAGCAGCAGCAGCAGCAGGTGTGCTGCGTTGAGGTTATTTTCCAGACGTGAAAAGTGTTGCCATCTTCCTTTTTATTGGAGGAAGGAAACACTCGTCTGCATGAAGCCACTAATGTAATTTAGCATGGCATGGCTGCAAGTAGCTGCCTACCCTAATTGAGCAGTTGAAGATGTGACATGGTCAGCCATCAATTATAGCGACATATCAAGAAAACCAATCTCCGGTTAAGTCGATAGCCTGATTGCAATAAATCATTGTTCTTGTGTATGTTTCAGTGCCCGAATGTCTTCTCCCCTTTCTTTTTCCTTCCTCAGATGCCTGGACTCCGAGGCGGATTTAATGTGAAGTGGTTGGACCTAATTGTTGTTGAGGCAGACAAAACAATGCGTGCGTATTCCAAAGTCAGCTGGAGTTGTCAGAAAGACACCGAAGTAGAAAAAAAAAAACCCCACATGAATCCTAAAAGTAAAAAATCTGTTTAACAAGAGGGGGTTAACAGGTGTAAACCAAATGCTCTCAGTAAAAAAAAAACAAAACAAGTCTTATTCCTATCAAAGTATCAAAAAATATTATATTTCCTACCTGCAAATATTCCAGACTTCTGTGCGCCTTTTCCACTCTTTTGGCTGCAGCAGCACTGTGTCTTTTCAGGGCGAGAAGAAAGGTAGGCCTCGGCCCAGACCTCTAACATTATGTAAATGAGGCAAACCTCTCAACCTTGTGGATTACTGAGTCAGAGAGCAGGACCCTGGTCCACAGACCCTCCACATTAGGATCCCATAAAAATCTGGAGCTGGTTAGCTGCATGCAACGCTTAAGAGAGCTTATAGTCCACATTAATGTAGTTGTCAGTCCAGGTTATAACTTTTACATCCAGTGAATGTGATGTGGCCAAGGCAGCCGGAGCGGGACGCACGGACGCGCCAAGGAGCTGAGGATGAAGGCCCAGCAAAGGTTTGTCAAGAAATCTAGCAAATCGTTACATTGCCAAAACCTTTTTGCAGATGTTTGTGTTTAATAGTTACTGGGTAGATCTTGTTGCTGTGTGTTTACAAGATACAACCAGCGTGTGTGTGAGACATGCTGATAAATATCATATATTCATTTGAATGAGCCTACACTGACCCTTGCAGCCCCAAGGAGAATGAGTGCGACCCTGGTGGCTGCATGGCGAGAAAAAAAATCTATTTTATTCCCCGAATTACGCACGGGGACGGCGTCTTACTGTGCGACGTATCTGTCTTGCTTTTGATTGTAAATACACGCTTTTAAAATTCTGCTCTTCGACTTAACTTCACTTTAAAAATATTTCACGAGCTTTTTAGAATTTCTTAATTTCTAACGTACAAATGAAAGTCTAGTAGAAGAATGACACCCAGGTTCTATTATTCTACAGGGAGGCGTATGCCAAGCATTAATGATAAGACTCATTGGTGCAAGTAAACACAAGGACATTTTAACCAGTTTTCTAATACATGATGAGGAAGCCTTCATCGGACCATTGAAGTGTTGTTAACCAGAGCCAAATAACAACCCATTTATGTAGTTTATATCATACAGACAACCTTTTTCCGATACCATCAACCCCCACCCCCCCTCACCTCACCTCAGCACAGCACAGATGGACCTAAGCGCCTGGTTGCTGAATTGCTTTCCTCCATCTCGTCCTTGCTAGTTCAATACCCTGAGAGATGTGGAGAGATGGCTGAAGGACCAGGGTCCTGACCTGCAACCTTAGCCAAACAAGTACCGACAACATGGGGATTTATTTGGTCTCGCAGCCCTTAAATCTCTCTCTCTCTCTCTTCTCTCTACAGTGCGCGTAAAATTTAAACAAATACCATAAACATGAATGGCTTTCCAGTGTACTCTTAATTTTTCTCTTTGCGCAGTTGGGATGGTTTTTGACAAGTGAAAAAAAAAAATCGCAATGCCGTGTTAAAGATTAAATGATAAATGCTTAGGTTAGATTTTGCGTGCGTAATTTACGCACGACCCGTGGACATGCTTTTTTCTTTGTCTTGGGCCTCTCAGTGCACTTTTTTGATTTCTAGGGATTTATTATTAGTACATCAGCCACCAATTTAAAGAAAATGATGCGTCTTCGGTATGCTTGCTAAGAAAGAGGAGAGGAGACATCTTTCGGTGTGCTTCGAAAAAGTGTGATTACGCACTAAACTACGTCGTTTAGAACTCAAATTTGTATCTCTAAATTAGAAGAGAAACGTAAATATGTTGAATTTGAAAAGAAGCCGAAGCTATGTGAAGTCTTCCAATTCTTATATTATAAATGATTTAATGTCAGGCAACAGAAAAGTAAAACTCTCATAATTTTTCTCATAATATTCTTTTATCAAACAAAAAGCGATTTACTAGCGACAGAAATGAAAGTTTATGGCAAAATGTCTGTGGCTTCCAACATAATTCCAATATAACAAGCCTATTTAGTATTCCGTGAAGCAGAAACGGAATAGTGACACTGAAACCACAGATCTTGCAACACCAAGACAAATGAATTGTCTTCTTCTCTCCAATCTTAGGATTTAAACCACATCTGTACTGCGGCCGGCCCAGTGGCTGGATTGGTGTGGACATTTTTGGGAGGAAATTCCACACCTGCAGTCAGTGTAGCACCATTTAGATCAAATACTTTCTCTCCTCTTAAATCGCCGAGCAGTGTGAGAGTAAAAAGCGGGCAGGTGCATATCTTTCAGCTGCACTACTTGAAACGGTGCGGTTCCTCAGCTAAGTAGGTTAAAGGTCCTCCCAAGTGGAGAAAGTATGTGACAGGCCTCTTGAAGACCGTATTCTTCTGCAGGAGTTTGCATTCATTCACAATTAATGTCGCTTGATGGACGAAATGATGCTAATAGGGCGCCAAAAACAGAATATGGGCTTTTATGGGCTGCTGACCATAATCTGCCAGCTGGGGGGAAATGGAGAGCTGGAGAATTCAGATTTGTAATAGGATTAGAGTGCAGAAGTTATTCTTTTAGTTTCAATGTGCAGCACTTCATTTACTTGATTAAGTTACAGTTAAAGTTATAATCAGACCTGGGAACAGCTCTGACTGTTGGGGGGAGCTTATAACTGGCCAGGTTGCATGTAGGCAGCAAAATCCTTTTTTCTTTATAAACTTCTGTAGTTCTACTGTATAACACACTTCCTGTTTAATTCCTTCCAGCAGTCCAAGTCAAATGGTTAAACTGGGTTAAACACCTGTCTGTGTCACCTGAAAGAAACAATGTCCTTTGAGCTTTCGAGCCACCAAACCAAGGCCATGAAACACAGTCACAGTCTGTGACACTGCCTAAAACTGTTGAACATGATGACATGATATGATATGAAAACCAGTTGTTTGCTCTTTTTGAAGAGATAATACCATCAAAAATATGATATAACTTTGTTACTTTGAAAACACCGGCCCCCTCCTTTCTGTAAAATTGTAGGTAGAGTGGAAAGTAAAGTCAGACGTCAGATGTTTGAATTTAATATTCTGAGACGGTTTCAAACAGCAACTGATGATGTGCAATGCAGATAACGTACGAGCTAGACGTTGTCGGTGTCAATTTATTTTTTACAAATATTAATATACAAATGATTAGACTGTGAGCCACAAACTGATCAGCTGTCTCTGCACTAATGCCAACACAAGATAAGTGTTATATTTATATTATGTTTTAAGAAAACTTAAAATGATTTGCATTATGAGGTGCAGCCATTTTGCTCATCAAATTTGATTGTGTTTATCACAATTTCCATTTTGATCATATGCAGAGACGTATATAAAGACATGTAAATCATAAGTAAACCTCCAGCCTGTAATTTTGTTCAAACTAGAACTCAAATGCATGCTGGGAAGTATGTTGAGAAGCTCTCAGTTTCTTTGATGAACATTACTATGATCAGCTTTAATGAATGGTTGTGACATTAGCTGTACAGATCATATAACAAACATGCGTCAAAGAAACAAATGAATAACTAAATACATATACATGTAAATAAATAGATTCTTTAATTCTATACAAAAAAATATAAAAACCCAGTAAATTGCACCTTTCAGAAACAGATTTAGCCTCCTGAAATTTTAGGTACTCTGGGTTCTGTGAGTGCCGCTGTCCTCTGAATTGTTTGGAGTGGCAACATTTTAGCATAGCTGCTCTCTTTTGTAACGACAATTAAAAAAAACACAGCAGCAGATCAATGCAGATTACCAGGGTTCCAAGGGTACCTGGTTTCGTCCACTTCTCTGCTGCATTAATTGTGGCGGCAGTAAGGGCAGGTAAACAAAGCTGTTGGAGAGTATGGTTGTGACTCAACCACGGCTCACTCTTGCTTTGTCACCCAGTTAGCCTACTCATATGTCCCTGCCAGTCTTTCTCTGCGTCTAGTTGCCCTTGGCAGCCAAATTTGTTGTGATGAGATGAAGTCTGTTTGATGACATGTCCTGAAATTATCTTTTTAAATTTATATACAGAATTTGACTCACTTCACTGCAGAAAACATACTTGTGTTCAAGTACTGGCATGTGTCTTGGAATTATAGATTTAGGTGTAAACTGTTTTTCTAACCGTTTTTTTTATTTTTTACTTTTAGCTAAATTTATGTTGAAAGCCGATTAAGCATTAAGTTGTTTTTAAATAAACAGGGTGCAGAGTTACAGACATGTCTTGCTGTAATTGTGGCAGGTTTATATCAAATATAGTTATAAAATAGAGAGCAGATTGTGAGGCAAACTGGCCTTTTCAGGGATTTGCATGCGCACTGAGTATTTTCTTTAGTTCAGTTCCATTATTTTGCCAGGAAGTTTGAGTTTTGATAGTTTAGCTGGACACTATTCTAGCTGTAGACGTTTCACGCCATCAGGTGGAGTAAAAGAAATAATAATAATAATCAAATGTGGTTTTACGCCTGAAATGCATGCAAATAGCTGCAATCTGTATCAAGTGTTTCCTGATGTCCATTTACGCCAGGAATTCATTTATTCAGCTTGTTTTCATGTTAACTGTCAAGAGATGCATCTTCTAATCAAAAGTTTCAAAGCACTTTGAGTGCTATATGTGGAGACGGAAACTTTTTAAATGGCTCCACAACTCAACAATGGAAATGTGAGCAGGAGCTGCATATCAATGCAGTATTTCTACCTGTCTGTTTATCCCCACTTTGGGATGCTTTTATCCAGTAGGCCGCCTGATAGCCTACCATTATTTAGATGAATCCACATAAACACATCACAAAAACTACTTCAACTTCTGAATGTATTGATCCTGACAGATACAAGCACATATCACGTGCTGCAATTTCGAATATCAAGTCAAAGCCCATTTTTACTGCGCAGTGTTGAAAGATTAAAATTATAATTTCTACTCGTTTTCTTTCCAGAAAATGCACGCTGCCTAAATCAGCTGCTACATGTTGAAGGGGGGAGCCAGTTGAACTGAATCCTCTGAGAGCAAAACATTATCTGCACAACTATAAAATAAGTAGAATGGCACGAGAAATCAAACATAAATCAAAGTGTTGTAAATGAGTTCAACATCATATTACTAATGAGTGCACATAATCCCTATTGTACTATTTATTGTTGTGCTGTATGTGCATGTAACAAAAAACAAATCATCAGAATATTCTTTACAAATAGTTATTTATTTGTGTACTTAATTCATAATTATATTTGCCATACAATTTCTAATGGATTCTATTTTGTATTGTGTGAATTCATATTTGCCTCTGTCAAAAAAAATTCATGGGAACTATTTCAAATAATACCATTCAAATAATACTTTTTGTACCAGTGTTACTTTTTATAAACAATATTGCTTATTTTGTACTTGTACTATTTTTTTTCACATTATTTCCCCAGCTGTGGTCATGGCCCTCTTAATCATAATTTTTCAAAAAACAAACAGCGACAAAAACGATCTTTATATATTATTTTGTTTGTATTTGGAAAATCATTTTGATGTCTTAAATCCTCATTTAGTTGTTGACAAAGATTATACATATGGAAAAAAAGAGTTATTATGGAAGCTTGCTAGATAGATGTAAATGCTAGATAGTTTCAGTGCCCATCATAGCTAAAGCAGGAAGTCAAAACATGAAGCTGATATGTAGCCTTTTCAGCTTGTCCATACTTACATATACATATATATACATATACAATTATTCACATCATTTGTGAGCAATGCACTGCTGAATTCCTTCAATGTTTCTTTAGTGGCCATCTAGGGAACTACAGCAGGAGCAAAAAAAAAGTCACAAACGTCCAATGCCCTAATAATAACCGCAGCAACAACACTGTATGTAAATGTAATTTTTCTTGACATACTGGAACGTTCCTGAGATACAAGAGGCTTTTAATTTTTTCAACCAAAAGGAGAACTGCTATTTGTGGCAGAATAAATTTAAGTTGTTAATGTAGTGAGTGAGTAGGTATCAAGCAAAAACACTAGTATTCAACTTATCTAAACTAAATGATGGTTTAAATGACACCAGAACGCAGAAATGGACCATTATGAGGTGACCACTGTGAGTTGTCATCAGTGACATAAATCAGTTTTTATGTATTGTTATGAATCAAGCTACTTTTTAAATTTGTCATGTCATATCATGTGCATCGTTTTACTGCTTTATAAATAGCTATAGAAAAAAAAACATATATACTACATAACAAGTATAGTTTGTAAAATTATATCAATGCATAAGAGGAAAAGGTGTTTTATAATGATACATATCTGTAAAGTGACATTATGTGCTCCAAACTTTGCTAACATAGCACTCGTAGAATGACATGTTCCAGGTCAGTTATCACACCTGGTGTGTTTTAATAGAATGCATCCTGAATTTGGGCAAGCTAGTACAATATGGACAATATGAAAAATAGTTATGTTAGAAGTGATATGCAGTTCAATTTGATTGAGTTTTAAAACGTCCATGTTTAGTGTTAATGTTAGTGTTGGGTAAATTGTCTAACTTGTTATTAATTTTAGTCAACATCTTGTCTTCACTGCCTCCTTCGACGTTATTAATTGACTGTTTAAGGCTGGCGTGTTTTTATGTGTCAATATAAGGTAAAAAAATATATATTGTAAAATATAAGAATTATTATACAGTCTGAACTCTACTAGCATATTTATTATTACACTGTAATTTCTTCAAAGCACAGTTTTAACAGAATCTAAAATAAATCATTTGTAACTACTGTAATGGTCGAGCCCTGAAGGTGGAACCACCAGCTGTGTTAGCAGTATTTATACTTTAATATTTACCATCAGATCCGTGATGATATATTTGCATTAGAATGTGTATTATTATTTATAATATGACTTAAACACACTTTTACACATCCTACAGTTCCCACGAGTCCACTGTTCTTCTTCAGACCCATGAATCTGGGGAGTTTAAGGAAGTATGTTTGAACTGTAAATGTCAGCTCCCATCATTGTCAGGCGATGGTGTGCAAAATACAATATTCCTGATATGTTTCATCCGTTGTTACTGACTGAGAAATGCAAAAGCTAACAATAAAAGCACATACATAGTGACATGTTTTATTTACACTGTTTAAATCTCTTTGTCTCCTGCAGAGTGTCTGACTTCCTGCTGCCGTACAGTAATAACAAGTCTGCCTGGGGCTAACGGCTCTCTTGTTTGTTGGTTTTGCCTCGTCCCGTTTCAGTGGCTCTCTCTCTCTCTCTCTCTCTCTCTCTCTGGAAGGATGTCAGCTCTCTGTGCCTGGCCATCCCTGAGGACGCTTGATGTCATCTTGTCTACCTGATCATTACACTACCTGCTCTCCTCTACAATGCTGCCCTCTCGCTGCTCCGCCACTTGAAATGCTTGGCTGGCCTCTTCTCTGAAACCATCATGAAATTGTGTGCTAAAACGCTGCCGACTGTGCCTCCTCTCTCCTCCCTCCAGCCATGTGTGCAGGAGCCAGAAAAAGATTCCTCCACTCGGACGGCTGCTGCTCAATCAAAGGGAAAACACAAAACATCCTTCAGCCGTCTGCCACTGCTCAACCTCTCTCTCTCTCTCACAGCTTTTATCTGATATACTGATGTTTGTAGTGTATATTTTAATTTGACACTGCAGCGATATCCAAATCTAAAGGACACATGCCCAGTTGTTCCATTTGTGGCTTTCATGGTTTATTAAAAATGAAAGTTAATTAAAGTTTAGATAGTAAAGAATAATAATGAGTAATGAGATTATTTTCTTGCTACGGTGTCGTTTTCCTGCATCACAAAGAATGTGATCATGTGGAAGATTGTGTTGTTAACACTGATTTCTAACCCATTAATGCGGTTTTATTTGGGAATATAACCATATTTAATATTTCATAAAAAAAACCCATCCACACACTGACTCGATATTCAAGTGGGTTCTTTGTATCAGCGAAGTCCTTTTTTGCCCTAAAAGGTACAATAGGCCTTTTTCATGGAAGACACTTTGACGGGTGTGACAGTAGGGAAAAAGCACAGGTGTAGATAATAAAGAAGAATGATGGCTGAATTCCATTTAGCTGCTTTAGTTTCAGGGTCCTGGTATTGTGCGTGCTGGCTCACTGTCACACTGTCATGGCCATTGTTAATGTTATTAGTAACACCTGTGCTTTCACTGCTGTGAGAAGTCAAAACATCTGCTGTGAAATGTAAAAAGTAGAGTGCAGCAAACAATGTCAGCACTTGAAAGTGGAAGTCACAGCTAACGATGCCCCAGGAAAACTGATAAAGGTACCTGTTACAGAGAGTGTCTGTCTATGGACAGACATCTTCCTGAGTGACTGTGTTCAAGGTCCGTCTCACTAAGTGTCTCTTACATGCAGTTCAAACTACATGGAGCTCCAAAGGATCCAGATAACAGAGGGATAAACAGCTAATGTAAAAATGATGTGTAGCCTATTTAGGATGGGTTCACAATGTTCAAGTCTGTCTTAAAGCAATAGTCAAGTGACCACTCCTAAAGACTCATATAAGCTTCAGATAAACTTGGGAAGACATTTACTGTTGATTTTGTCCCTTATCACTTACATTGAAAGCACATTAGGAAAGGACCTCTTACTGAACACAAGGGATGATGTTCACTATTGTATGTTGTAGCAGTTGCTGTAAATTTACTACATCAGTTACAACATTGTCAGTAAGATTGACAAATTTTAGTACAAACTAAATTATTTTACAGAATGAACCTTATCACATGTATCAGTTGCCTGCGTAGTCTTTTGCCATTTGAGTTAGTTGTCAAGGACTACATGTCCTCCAGTTGTCTTATTCTCCCAAACTCCTTGGCAACGTACAAGAGTAATAGCTGAGTCTGAAATCAAAGGATGTATATACACTCACATCATGTCTGAAAAATATGTTTTAACATTTAATTCATTCATTTCTAGGTTGTCTGAGCATTGTTGCAGTGTCTCAGCAGCGATCCAAACAGTGGAAAGGTAACACACACGCACTGAGGACTCCGGCCTCCTACCCGTCCTCCGTGGTGCTCTGCTGCTGGACATTAAGCAGTGGAGGGTGAAGTGTCTTGCTCAAGAGCACCTCAGTGGTATTTGCAGACGGAGGGGACTCCTCTAACCGGAGATTTCTCTCCTGTGGTGTTCCCAGCTCATCCAGGGATTTGACCCGCTCACAGATGTGCTTCTGTTAGAGATGGCTTGCCCAGCTCCATTGCATGCTTCAAAATAAAAGTGTAATAACTGTTACAGTTATTACACCTGTTTTTAAAGTAAGATGCCTTTTGTATTTACTGAAATGGCCTCACATTAGGGATTATGTACTTCATGTATTCAAAAGACAAAAATCCATCCAATCCAACTGCTACACCTACCACTACTCTTCATTTCCTAAAGTAGCCAACTTATATACAGCAGATATTTATGTTTCCAACATAGTGACACTCTGTAGAACTTCTATATAAATTATTCATCCTGACGTCAGGTATTATGATTATTACTATGATTGAATCACTGCAGGTAATTCAAATGAATAAATATCAGAGGTATGATAATGAACCAGTAACTGTTGGGTGGAAGACTATAAAATCCACCATTTACTTACTATGGGGAATTTAAACACTACATGTGGACAAAAGTAGTTATACCACAATGTGGAAATACTTCATATAGTACACACAGTATATAGAAATTTTAGACCTGCAACAAAATGTTAACCAACATAAGCAATGTGCACAGAGTTATTTGTGTCACGAGTGTGTAAGCTGGTTTTTAACGCTGTAGGTGTTCCTTGCACCTCTGCTGACTACTGCATATACTGCTGAGTGGGTTAAACTACAGCATCCTGTGTTTTGCATGTCACATCTTATTCTGTCAAGTAACTATTAACAACTGCTGTCAGAGAAACGTAGGGGAGTAAAGTGTGCAGTAGTATCTCCCCCTGAAATGTAGTAAGGAGGAGTAAAATCAAGTCTCACAAGTAAAAGTACAGTGTGTATATTTATGTTTTTATATAAATACACCTGGAACTGTCTGTTACATGATGTTAAATTTGCTGTATTCATACTTCCCTAACGAATGTGTCATTGTGTCACATGTTGTGGTTTAAACTTCTTTTCTAAACCCCCAAAATAAAAATCATAAAGTGATTGTAATGGTGGCATTTATTTTATTGAACAAGTCTAGTCAATTTTATTCATGGAGCACATTTCAAAACAACAAACTTTGACCAAAGGGCTGTACAGATAACTTAAAAATACACTTAGATCATTCAAAATGACAATAAATACATTGTGAGAATACAAAAAGCACGCTACACAGAAACACATGATGGAAAATACAATATAAACAATCATGTAGTGTTGTTGTTTGTTTTTTTTTAGTTCATGAAGACTCGAAAGCTAATTTGGGGTTTAAGAATGAATGTAAAAATAGCAGTGGAAGACTGTGCAGAAAAACTGTTCCACAATCTGGGCAACAGTGGAAAATGAATGACCACTCCAGGATTTCAACTGGGGCGATGGACTGGAGAGGAGGAGGGGGCCTGGAGGTCGAGGATGTCAGAAATAAAAACTGGTGTCAAACCCTGCTGGTTTTAAAGAACAAAAATAATAACAATAATAATATAATGATATTTTGTGTTTGATTTGTCACCAGTGAAGGAGACATGGCCTCGATTCGTAGTGCCAGTGAGAAGCCTTGAACAATTTTCAACTAATTGTGGGAGAGACAAGGCTGATTAAGTGAGTCCCACATAAAGTGAGTTACAATAGTCAATATGAAGAAATAAAAGCATGTAAAATAAAAAAATAAAAAAATAAAAGTCAATGCATATTCCTCTCAGATATAAATTCATATGAATGTAAATAAAATGTCATGTCTCTCGTTGTGCAGTAGCCCTGCGACAGAATGGGTGTTGTGCCGAGCTCAGGGGCACTTTGGCCATGAACGTGATTCTTTTCCTTTCTGATTGTCTCACTTCTCTGTGTTGGTCAGCTGACCAGAATGTGAAATAAGGAAGTGAGAGATTTTAGAGATGAATACAGACATCAGTTACTGTTTTGTGGGAATTGTTATTTTATGTCAGCTGAATGGATTTTATCTCCTACAGTACCAATGTCAAACAATCCCAAAGGACAATGGGCTGATGGGAAGATGTTTGTCCTACTGTATTGCCGTTATGTGGATAAAAAGGAAAAAAAAGAAACATGGGCTGCGAATTGTATCTCTGACTATACAAGATAAATAAGTTGAAGGTTATTGCTTCCCTCTCACGCATCACAAGGAGCATAAAGACTGAATGTGATGTGTGACACACTAAAGTCAGACAGTGCATCGCTCGGCCATATTGAAATGCTATTCAGCAAAGCAAGTCCTCAAAAAGAAACATCATGGAGAAGCCTTTTTTTTATTTATTTTACGCTCAGTGAAGTTAGCTCCGGAAAACACATTATGAATTCACCACAGGGTACAAGTGCACAAACACATGATAGGCACAACTTGCTACACATATTTTATATCCTCTTTAAACAGGAAGCTAATTAGGCAACTTGAATTGGTAAAACACATTGCTGCCACATTTGTTGCTCTTTGATCATCACGCATGCTGATTGAAGCATGTCTGAAACAGATGACGGCCGGTTGTTATCAGGCTCAAAGCCCCAGGATCCATTTGCAGTTCTGGCATCTCAAGCACCTCATGTTCATCCTCTGAAGAAGGTGAGACAATCCATTAAGTGAAAGGCATAAACACTCAACTCTGGGAACCTGATTGTTGGCGCTGTCCCCCATCCAGCCCATCTGACTGCAGCGGACTGTGGGTTTTATACAAGACAATTCAAGTCCTAAGATGGAACATTGAGAAAGAGAAGACAAAGGGAAATAAGACCATATGGCACTTTGCATATCATAACACAGCAGCACAACTTTTAATAGAAGAACTCACAGATGTAAGAGACATTCGGCTCTAAATGTTAATTATCATGCATTGTTGGTATAAATTTACCTGCAAGAGATAGAACATGTTCCTAAGTCCATCATATTTAAATTAACAACACTATCTGTATCATCAAAATTTTTAATTAGAAAGGTGAGCATTATTTTTCGACATGTTTGTCATGTGTGTTTTGGTCCTCTTCTTTGCGCAGCACAAATTCATAGAATAATTGAAAAGGGGATTCAATCACATTAATAACAACGACATGGAATAACATTAATATCTCTGATCTTGTACATAAATTAAAATTGGGATGAAAACACAAGTTTGTGTGTCAGTGCTATTAGTTCCCTCCAGTTAGGTTTCATTTAGTTTAAGCGCATGATGTAAAAAAAAGAAGAAAAAAAAGGAGCAATTTTTTTTTTAAAAAGTGTCAAATCTACGTCAACTAATCTAAAATACCACAAACGTCTAATTGAACAAAAAGCAGTTGAGTGAACATGTCTCCTAAAATGCTAAGTTGATCCACTAGACAATAAGCGTTGGGTTGCTGTTGTCAATCACTGTTTCAGGGACTACAAACACTATCACGAGCACCTCACACATCTGTACTTATTATGATTTTGCTATTCACCAAAAATCCCCTTGTGTGAAATCCAGCTCTTTGTTCGACTAACGCTGTCAGCCTGCCATTGTCACCATGGGCCAGTGTGTTAGCTAACCATCAGAGAGTGTGAGAAAGCCAAACATGAAGAAGACACTGCAACTTCAAAGCACATTGATCTACTTTTTTCTCAGTTTCTTTCAGGAAGGTTAACATCCCTTTGCATTTATAGTATATTGATATGACAGCTGAACTGTTATTTGTCCAAGACATTTTTGTTCCATTGTTGAGCAGACAGCATTGTCTGGCAGCGATGACACAAACTTTTTACTGTCCACTGTCAGATTTTGACTTATTGATGTATACTGAATCTAATGGACTGAATCCACTGCCCTGGTTTCTTACACCTGCTGAGATCTTATGTTACTTAAATGTGTGATGAAGCTGTGAAACTGGTTTCAGTGTATCATAAACTTTCAGGAGTAAATAATGACCATTCTATACAGTAGGAAAAAAAGTGACCAAAATAAAAAAAGCCAGCATGTGTTTCTGTAGTCCTTTATTTCATTCACCATACAGATGACAGTTTTACATGGAATACTAGCAGACAGATGGACTAAGGTACCTGGGAAGAGGAAAAGAAAAAAGCCCTCTCACTGTCTGAGCACTCTGCCGGATCAGATCATGACTAGTCTTCCGGGCGTGCTCTGCAGACTCTGCTGTTTTCCTAATCTCAACATTCAGCAAAGTCAAGAACCTTGACGCTCACTCCTTCTTCCACAAAGATGACTCTAACCCGGCTGCCGGTCATCTGCAGTACCTTAAACTCAGACCTACCACAATTTAAGAAACTGCACTATCAGCGTCTCCCACAGCGAAACACTGTTGCATGTTTTGTCCTTGTCCAAGGAAGCGAGAACGGCAGCTAAACACACATCTGTTCATTTCAATGTGAAGCACTTATAAGATCCTGTTCACTGACTCTGTTAAACATTACTATTAGCATTTTAAAATTCAGAAAAGGGGTATTACTCTGCCCTGCCTTAGCCTTACCTCCTGATTCAGACTGATTCAGAACAAGAAAGGAGCTAAAGACTCTGCTACATCTACTCACACACACACCTGACAAATGAAGCCTGTGAAGATGACCTTACATGGAGATAAGGACACTTAAGCAAATGGGTGCTGCCTTTTCTCTCAGCCGTATTTTTTTATGCATGTGGCAGAACAACATTGTACACTGCTGATGAGGAAAAGGAGTGTTGCAACACCTCACAGTGAGTAGCAGGAGAGCAAGCTGTAAAACCAATTAGACGATATTGTCAGGATGTTTATTGGCTGGATGCATGTAAATGATTCAAATGATCCACGTCATACAGGTGTAAAATATGGGGTATATAACACTGCATGACACAATCATTTTATGGTTACAGTTTTACCTGACTATTAGGTCAATTCGCCCCTGTTTTCAATTTCACACACTAGATTTGGTCTTCTTATTTACCAGCGTTTCTTCCCACTCAATTCAACCTAAACTGCCAAATGAACATCAAGATTTTTTGTGTGTAAGATCCCGACAGAGAAGGGCATAAATTGTAAGCAGATAGAGGGGTTAATTTGTGAGCAATTATTCCATAAATGAAAAGATATGAAATAAGCCATCTACAAATGCATTTGAAAAAAATACAATGCAATGCTGATGATGAATTGAACTCCTTATTTGTTATGGAATAAATAGACTTGTTGCAGGCATGTACTGTGTTATGGTTTTGCTGTATTAACCATACATAATACAAAAGACTATGCTTTGCTCTCAAAGGAAAGGGTAACAAAAAGAATCCCGGTTTTATTCATGTTATAGATGAACACAACATGACAGAAGTTGGAGATGCTCGAAGATGCGTTTCTCTCTTTCCTCAAGCTCCACAGAAAACTGTCACCAAGCTGCAGCTCTTCTGCGTCTTCCTCGTTTAAAACCCGCAGATACTGGCGTGTGTTAAGTCAGCGCTCAGCTCGCCAGCTTCTTCTCATGCAGATGGGAGGCTGATCCGAACAATGCCCCTGCAAACGCTCTGTCCCACTGAGTACAAACTTTGTGGATTCGCTCTGGCTCACACAGCACCCTAATAACACCACCCTGCCACCTGCACAAATACACACACACACACACACACACACACACACTCATTGCTGGTGTCACCAGCAATTAGAAAGCAGGTTGGTAGTAAATTTGGAGATATTTTAATGAGATTTTGTCTTGATTTCTGTCTTCCCACAAAACCGTTAAACAGAAAAAATCCTAGACCAGATTTTGAAATATTATCCATGTTGCTGTCCTCTCTGTTGTATGTGCAGATTTTTTGCAAGCTGTTTGTTATTTCACTCCTACAGATTAAACA
The DNA here is from genome assembly GCF_043641665.1 of Enoplosus armatus. NCBI lineage: Eukaryota > Metazoa > Chordata > Actinopteri > Centrarchiformes > Enoplosidae > Enoplosus > Enoplosus armatus. Next base: position 6,819,739 of record NC_092194.1, read on the forward strand.
CTTATTTTGCTCCTTTCTCACTCCTCCTCCATCATGCTCAGCATCCCTCCACCCCCTGCTGCTGGTGCAGCTTTCTAACCCAACGAGGCCCCCTACAGGTGCAAGCTCACTGATGCTGAACTGAGCAGGTGCATAAAGATGGTGGCCTTTTATTTTATCATTTGACCCATTTTGCGGTGCTTTGCGTGCGTCCACTCCTGCACGAGGAGATGATGGCGCTCAGGCCATTTGCAGCCTGGAAAGTAAGTCGACATAAGTGCATAAATAACGCAAGAGAGTAGATTCTAGGTATCAGATATGATTAGATGCTCTGAGTTTTGTTTTGTTTTAGAGCCATCAGACCTCACAGGTCTGTTTGACTATAGGTGCTCAAGAGGACATTTCTTGGCATTTTTCTTAGATATGATGTCTTTTACTGAAGAAACAGCTTCCTTTGATCAGCTCCAGTACAGAAATATCAGTGTTTCATATTGCGGAGGACATTTGACTCAGAGCCTTCTTTGTAGTGAAGGACGCTGATTGAGCTCAGACTTTTCTTGGAAAACCTCACTTCAGCTCCATTGTTCACTTTCACTGAAGTGAATTAATCTGCACCATATTTGTCCCCCTATCCTATTGCGCCACACCGTGGAAATACCCAGCCTCTCTCTCTCTCTCTCTCTCTCTCTCTCTCTCTCTCTGGGTTTGAAATGGAGGCAGTTCTAATTGCACGTGGACTGTTTACGTTGAGTCCAGTTTGTTTTTCAAGAGCGACGTGATTATGCCTCTCAAGAACGATAACAATGTCATAAACCGCAATCATGCACTTAGAAAGACAGTCAAGTTTGCTGGGATATCTGTTCACTAAAAAAGGAGGAGAAGAAAAAAAAGCACGTTAATTTCAGCAGCCGGGGTGTAATTTTGATGCAGTGTTGTAGTGCTGGAATTAGATGAAGTTGGACTGTTCAGACATGTGCAGGTAAAAAAAAAATAAAGCTGCATGACGCCAATTGCGGACCTCTGCTGCCATCTTGCGGCGGCTCGGCGCAACAGTCCCGGCTCGGCCTCTCCCTCCCTCAGTCGCTCCCTCTCTATTTAATATCGGCACCGTGGCGAATCTAATCTGGATCTCCTTTAAGGCAATAAAACCCAGATAGCTTCCTTTAAATGAGAAGCGCCGCTTATTATAGCTCTGAAATCCTCGTTTATTTGGCGATGTGCGTGATAGAAAAATGATTCATGTCGAGGTTCAAATGGGCAGGATGACGAAGATCCATGGTGTCCCAAGTGCACATTTCCTCAAGTATTGTATTCCAAGGTATATAATAGTGTTATCCACGCAGGTTGAACTATGCCGCGCGCCAAGATGCTTGTTTTAATGTCGCCTGCTTTATCCCTTCAAGCAGCCAAAAGCAATTTCCGATAAATCTGACCCTGTTGCTGAGCTGGTGGAGGGGTGGTGTAATTTTCTGGTGCGTTAATGACAAAACACGGGTGCAAAGCGACTGTTGTTCCGCGTAAAAGTTGATCATAAAGGCGTTTACACAGCTAACATGTTCTGTTTTGCTTCCACACAGCAGAGCACGACTGGACGCACAAATGAATGACTTGGGTTGACCTGGAAATGTATTTAAATCTACAATTTAAAGGCTGTTATGCTTTTAGATCCAGATCCGAAGTACAAAATGTATAATAAAATACAAAAAAAAAAAAATCTAGAAATGTGAATGATATAAAATGTGATGCTTGGAAATAGAAGAGCCGTTTTTCGTGAGGTCATTTCCAGTCTTTCCCACGGCAGCAGGTCTTGGCGCCTTCGTCCACTATAAACACCTGCCAACATCCCCAGGTTTTGTTCCCATGGAAAAACAAAACATCTGCATCCCGCAGCACCAGATCATCGGATTCACAATAAAATTAGGATGCAAGTGGCAACTCCAACATTTATCTCTTTAGATTAATCAGTCGCACTATATTTGCATATTTCTGCAATTGCTACCAGCATGGAAAGCGCCTCGGTGTGTAACTTACAGGAGCCTGCTACGCTGGCGTAAAGTCCAGGAGAGGGCTTTTATTTTATTTTTTGGTGAAATCCAGTCTTGTGCACAGTAGCTCAGTTTTACACCTGATGGAAATCCATAAAACGGACTCTAACGGGGACAAATCGTGTCATATTTCCATGCGCCTATTTTAGAAACGGGCCTACGCATACCAGCGGGACTCAAAGCAAACAAGGAAGAACTCTGTCTGGTATTAAAAATAGTTTTTTGCGCAGTGACGAGCGACTTTTTGAGGACAGACAATAATCAGCCTTTCACTTTGCAGAATGGGGGATAGAGGGGAAAGAGAAATGAGAAGGCTGTTGTTGGCACAGCTCTATCAAGGAAGAAGGACTCCCTGTTATCTGTGAATGGGGCTTCTTTTTTCTTTTTTTGACCAGAATAGATATAGCACGAATTTTTAATTCGTTTTTCTTTGAGAGACAACAATGCTTTATTTGAAAGCTTGATACAAATTGGGGTTTGTAAGAGATCCTTTTCTCCTTGTTCCAGCCCAGCTGCCCATATGGGATACAACGTGTGCAGCAAAGATCACAATGGCACCAAGTGACAGGCAGGACAAAAAGCCGAAGGATGCATCCCCCTGACTCTGAACAGCACCAAGAAACTCTGTCAGCCTCTCTATCCACACTGTCTGCGTCCCCACTCCTGCTGCTCGTTAACATGCACGCCTCTAACATCCAGCAACACCAGGCCCGGGCTTTTGTCTCTGTGCTGTGTCGTGTACTGTATTATGCAATGATGGAGTCACAAAAGTGCCTCATGAGAGAGGCAAAGAGCCTGGCAGCACAGAAGTCTACATTTGTATTTTACTCATGAGGTTTTAAATACATTGGCATTGTCTTAAGACTACGTTTTATTTGGAAGAAGAGTTCACTAAAATCCAATCACAGTCAGCCAATCCTTTATAATTCCCGCCTCATATTATATTCTCCTCACATCGACCCCCCCATAATAACTGTGCTGTACGCCATCATTGGCTATAAGCAGCGCTGCGTATTTCTTGTTTATCTACAAAGACATAAGGAAACGAAAACTATGCGCAAATCGCTGATTTATTTGACCTACAAGCTCAACCAGTGGTGAGACACAAAACCTTCCTGTGAGGGACAAATTGAGTCTGTGTCGCCCACAAAAGCAGTAGCCCCTTGAGACTCAATTCTGTAAATAATTAGCAAATCTGCCCAATTTAGCTGTTTGTTCAGTGATGATAGGGGCGAGTCTAACATCTGTTGGGAGATTTTTTTTGTCCCGGGACAAACAGAATGCATAGATTTGTCTACCAGGTTATCATATTTACCCAAGATATTGACTGGAGTCTGGTAATCCGCAGTGCGTAGCGGATCACTGGGGTGCCATTTGTGCTTGTTTTAGGTTCCACCTTAAAAACACGGTGACTAACAGGGCAAAGTATATTATATATATATATATATATATATATATATATATATATATATATATATATATATATATCATTGCTAACACGTTATATCATCTTGTGAAAAATGCCTTTATTAAAGCCCCTCTAAGCCGTGCGTATTTTAACTGAGCCTTGGCCGTGGTTAAACAAAGAAGGCTGGTGAGTCATTGATTATTCCTGCACTATTTGCAGTTTGGCGTTTAACAAGATAACAAAACATTTATTGCATTAAACGATTTTTTCCCCCCACAGTCCACCACTTTACACCCAGGGCTGGGGGTGACCGGGGATGCTGACAAAAAGGAGAGCTTTTGACTCAAAAGCTTCTTGTGTGGAGAAGCCCTCTTATATTAAGTGAGTGGATTTTAGTCCCATTTCACCAGTGACTTTAGGCTCTTTATTAGTGAGGTGTTCGGTCTCAGAAGAAAATATTCTCCGGATTAAATTTGCTTAAAAAGAAAAGGAGTGAAGTGCGCTGGAGATTTATTCCCAGAGTCAAGCTCCATTCTCTGCCACAATGTAGTGTTTTTAGGCTCCTCGCCTTCCATTATGGTGTTTAGCGATGTCTTTTCAAAGATGTATAAACCAAACCTCCATTTCAGAAACACAGCATTTTATTTTAAAATCCTTATAAAAAAATTTGGAATATTTAGCCATCACCGCGCGGCTACACTGTTATTTACATGTGTGATATTATGACACGGCACCCATAACGTTTTGCCCAAAAAAAAATCATTGTGTTTTTTTAAATTTGTAAATATATATAGGCCGATCTTCAGATTTACGCTCCCGAAAGCTCCCTATAGGTTGCAAAACATTTGCCACAAAATATATTTACAGGAAATAAAAACAAAAGGAAAATAGCTGAAAAGTTGCCAGTGTTTATTCATGGCCATAAATATTTTTTCGGTCCATAAAAGAAGCAAGAAATTAAAATTTCTATAATTATAAAGTGGTTCGTACGTGCTGATAATAACACGAAGGGACAAAAGGAAAACAAAAAAAGAGGAAAACATCTCTACAACCAACACACAACATACTTTACAAAAAAAATTTCACAAGAAGAGCATTGACATTCTTAATAAAATCTATAAGGGAGAGGTTTGGACCCAGTTCTCTTAACGAAAACATGTAAACACGGCGCACACATGAGCCCCGAATAAAAATGGTAGTATATATATGAGTCAAGCTGCAAAAATGAAAAGTCTTTTGTTTTTTGTGTTTTATTTTTTTTTCTTTCTTTGCTTTGTGGTGAAACTCCCTATCGTGCCTCCAAGCCAAGTCTCTATAATTTCTTTCACCAAGTCCACTGTTGCGTTTGCACCAAGTGATGTGCTGTGGGGAACTGTGGCGTGGCCGCGGCGCTGTACTGCGCGTTATACTGCATGTGTTGGAGTGACTGGGCGCTATAAGCCGAGAAGGGGATCCCGGCCTGAAAAGTGGCCGCCAAGTCCTGAGCTTTAAGAGTGTGACAAGGCTTTCCATCCCTGACTAAGACGGGCACGGCCACCCGCCTGGGAGAAGGGAGATGGGTCACTTCCATACCTTTCTCGGCCCGGGCTCTCTTCATCTTATACCGGTGGTTCTGGAACCAGATCTTCACCTGGGTCGGGGTGAGGCGGATCAGGCTGGCCAGGTGCTCCCTCTCCGGGGCGGACAGGTACCTCTGCTGCCTGAAGCGGCGCTCCAGCTCGTAGGTCTGCGCCTTAGAAAACAACACCCTCCTTTTCCGCTTCTTGCCGGAGTCGCTGCCGCCGCTGCTGGAAGTTTCCTTGTCGTTGTCCGGCGATTCGTCGTCCGCGGACGGCTCCGGGGACTTGGCCGAGTCCTGCGAGCTGGCGGATAGGCCGTGCACTGCGGCAAGAAACGGGAGAAACACTGTCAAAATGTTATGTTGTAAAGTTCTCAGAGACATTCATCATGAACTCATAATCACCAGTCAAAAGTTATATTATAGGAACAATAACCTGTTAATGACTGGGCACTTGTCAAAACAGGATTACACACAGATTTACAAGATATGCAACATTTCTTTTAACACGTAAGCACGGCTGAATAATAAAACACGAGCACCTTCTGCCTAATTTGAAAACTCTCTGG